>NC_137891.1:118906073-119506073 GCF_963455335.1 Martes martes
TGAGTGGATAAATAGTGTGGTCCATCACAATGGAATATTATTCAGTGTCAAAAGGAAATGAGCTCTCATGCCATTAAAAACACATAGAGGAATTTTAAATGTATATTACTAAGGGAAAGAACCAATATGAAAGGGCTACAGACTGTATGATTTCAACTATCTGACATTCTGGAAAAGGCAAAACTGTGGAGAGAGTAAAAAGACCAGTGGTTGCCAGGGATTGTGGGGTAAGGGAGGGATGAATAGCCACAGCACAGAGGACTTTCAGGGTGGTAAAAATACTCTGTATGATACCATAATGATGAATGCATGTAGTGATCCATTTGTCCAAACCCACAGACCATACAACACCAAGAGTGAACCTTTCTGTAAACTATGGGCTCTAGGTGATTATGATGTGTCAATGTTGGCTCATCAGTTGTAACAAATGTATCACTCTGGTGGGGGATGTTCACAGTCGGGGAGAGCTGCATGTATGGGGCCGGGGGTTATGGGGGACATCTCTGTACCTTCTTCTCCATTTTTCTGTGAACCTAAAACTGCTCAGAAAATACTTTTTATTTTTAAATAAAAGGATTACATATTACATTCTAAACCAAAAATAAATTGAGTGTGATCCATTGGTTTGAATTAATCTACATTATTATTCCGCTTTCATTAGAGAGGACAGGCAAGAATTGGCTGTAATAATTTTCAAAGTAAGTTAAAGGCCTTATAATTAACCCTTAAATCAGAGACGTGACTATATTTTCCATTGTTTCAGTGTTTACAATCCTAAAGAGTGCTAGCCTCAGAATATAAAGCCCTTTTACCTCAGAATGATTCATCTAATCCATTGGCAAATAAAGCTGTGATTAGTAAACTCCTATTTAACAGATGGGCAAAATGAGGTAGTAAGAGTAAATGATTGGCCCATGGCTAATATTTGATTGGGAAGACAAATGTGATGATAGGTTCCCTTTGACTTTCCCTCAGGACTAGGATTAAATTCCAAGCTTCCCGAGTCCCCGTTTGGTGCTTATTTCACAAGTGCAATATGTTCTTTATTACCTGCTCTAAAATAAAAGGGGTAAAATAAAAGGGGTAAAATAAAAGGGGAGGGTGGGGAGGCCTGAGAAACTTCATCCTAAAAATCACAAAGCACAGGATACAGGGTGGATATCCCATCATTAATTTTCATAGCATTGCCCTTAAGACAACAGTGAGTACAGCATGTCCTTTAGTTGGTGCAGGATCCTAAGCTAAAACAGATAAACGAGATGCCCACAGACACCCAAGGAATCAAAAAGAAAGCCCAGAATTACCTAGTTTTAGAATGGAATTGGACCATACACCTTCTGGAAGGCATGCAGTTCTATAAGTCTCTAGGAATGTGAAAAAATCAAATAACCTTTTTTGGGGGGAGTTGGAGGGAATAGGGATAGTTTTTATAGAATGTTTAGCAGCAACCCTGAGCAGGTTGGTAGTGTTTGGGGAAATATTTTTTAACTTAGTCACCCAATTCTCATCAAACCCAACAAACCAACTGCCTAACCCCGTTTTGTTTTGAAAAATAATGTCACAAATCTGTCCAGAGCTGGATAAAATGCACAGTAATGAGTTCATTAACATGCCATCTGCATGCAAAATAAGGGGATTCCAGAGGCAGAATTCTTTGGTGGGCCTGTTGGAAATCAAATCCTCGGCTAAAAAAAAAAATATATAAAACACAACTTAGAGCGAAAAATATTACAGTTACACCTTTGCTTGGCTTAGAGCAAAAACTGTCTGGCTTTCAGGAGCACCAAAGCCAGCCAGAATCTTTGTCCCCCTTTAAAAAAAAAAAATTTTGTTTTAGAACACGTTTTACTAGTTAGAGAGGATAAATAACAATTGCTTACAGCATGAGGTAACTGATGGGGTTGGTGAATTACACCCATCCCCAGGAAGAAAGACCCGGCTAAAAGCCTCAGTGTAGGAAATCCATTTAGGATTGCCTGTCCTTTGAAAATCAAGCCTGTTTATCTGCCTGATTCACTCAGTAACAAATCAGAAAACTCAAACCTGCCCCCTCCATCACTTCAGGGCCCCGCTGCTCCTCCTTCACTCTCAGAGAAGGGAAGGATTAGGCTGCCAGCGACTGTAGCTTTAACAAACCAGAGGCAATGCTTCCTGCCACAGTGGTCCCCTCGAACTTCACCAAGAACATCGGAGTCTGCTTTTTTTCTACTGCAATTTTCATTTCAGCTCAGCTCTCCCTGACACACCTGTGAAGTGTCACCAAATGCTATATCGCATCAACTTAAAAACTGCCAATGCTGCTAATGTCTGAAACGTCCTGATGTCACAGCCGTGCACAGGCTTGCAGTACAGAAAAACACAGCCCGAGTTCCACCATGCACGGTAACAGCATCCTCTTGAGTGGGGAAGAGGGTCTCGTTGATAGTAGCAAAATAAGACCAAACCACATAAACGGGGTGCGTGGCGAGGGTGGCGAGGGTGTCTTGGGAGCCCGTCCAGCCTTCTTGCCAATCTGCGGCGAGACTCCAGCCCCTCCGTCCTCCCTTGAAGAGCGACTTATGTAGACAAGTGTTCCTTCCATTCTCCCTACTTCCTTTACCTCAAGATAGAAATTTCTCCATAGCCTAGAAGCTTAAGAGAAAATATCCTATCTACTATAAATTCTATAAACATCTGAGCCCATCTCCTGCCAACAACGAGAGAAAACAATACCAACAAAAAACTAGCTGAGACACACTACGCAGGCTACTGCTTGTACTGATTATGTGTCTCTTGGTGCGGACGGCACTTGCAGAAAAGCTGGAACCTACAGTGGTTTTCAGTCATACTAGAGAGAGTAGTGTGCGTCTGTGGTGGAGAGCATGGGTGTTGTAGCCTCACTCCTTGGTGTCAATCCTGCCTATGCCCCAGTGATGGTACCAGATGACATTTACTGATCTTATGAGCTTGGATCACAATGTACACATAACAAATACATAGTATCTTGTCCTTGACAATCAATATTCTGTAGTTTTGGTCTATGCATATTTTTCAGGTCCTTACACCTAAAGACGATGTATGTATGTTCATCCATATCCAAGGAGAAGGGTAATTTAGCCTTCAGACTAAATTATATAGTCTAATATAAAAAAAACATATATTGGCTAACTTAAGTCTCATTTTGCCCATAGCAGAATAAAAGACTAAAAAATAGCCTGCAGACTCACTGGGCCGAGATGCTCCATGAAATAACACACAGACATTATGGGCTTTGAGAACTGGTACTTTGGCACCAAAACCCACCACTCAGGAACCTGAGCCAAAAACCAAAAGTCTGTTTGTTGCTTAACCATTCTATCAACATCAAAATAACTTGATTATTCTGAGTAGACATTTTTCTTTTATTAAATTGAATAGAGATTTTTTTCCTTAGCTCCTTTTTTCCTCTTTGTAAGAAAGGCAGCTTGGATTTAATGGTGTGTTATAGGAATTTATTTACAAATTTTGAGATCTTTTTGGATTCTAGCAATTAATGGGAAAATGGAAAGTACAGCCAACAAAATTTTAAAACTCAGCTCAGAATCATATTTGGATGTAATTAAAGGTATAATCTGTTCCATTTGAATACTTCAGTGCTCTCCCATCTTAAAACAAATATGAATATTAGTTCTTTCACGATGTACCTGCTTCTCACATCATGCTGGAATACGTAAAACTTTCCCACAAAAATTGTGTGTGTGTATTACCTGTTTTATACTTATAGAAGTATGTTACTTTTATGTAACTGAATTCGTTGACCTGTTATTTGCCACAATTAACTGCAGACTGAAGACACAGTTCAATTCAAACATTTGAAATATGCCATTTACTACTTTGTATGGGCCACAGCAGGATACAGTGACCCATTTTACTCTCTGGACTAACATGATTATCAGAGTCTTGTTCTTTTTCCTCCGTAACAACGTGCAGGAAGAGTTGTTACCAACGATACTTAATTACCCATCACGAAGTAGTTGTGATTTGTCAAAACTGAACAGATAATTTCTTTTAGAGCAAGGCTAAAATATACAGGCAAGCTAAAAGAGTCAGCATTCCAGGTTGGATAAAGATAAAATGCAATACTTTAGTTTTTTAAGGGGAGAAAAAAAACTTAGTACGGCTCAGAGAATAAAGTATGTCATTGCCGCAGCCTAACAATTTATAAAGTAATTCTCCCAAAACGCCCCAAATGCCAGGTTTAAATAGCAGCTCTGGCACTTTGGGCCTTAATAGAAATGCCCTGCCATGGTGGAGCCCGAGGCAAAAGTCAAGAGAAGTAACACAGATCTTGCCTTTATTTAAACTCGTGACGTTTTGTTCACCATAGATGTTTTTGCATTCGTTTCACATTTTGAAATATTGCATTAAAACATTATCTTGAAGGGCGCCTGAGTGGCTCAGTGGGTTAAGCCTCTGCCTTGGGCTCAGGTCATGATCTCAGGGTCCTGGGACTGAGCAGCATCATAGGGCTCCCTGCTCAGCAGGGAGCCTGCTTCCTCCTCCTTCTCTGCCTGCCTCTCTGTCTACTTGGGATCTCTGTCAAATAAATAAATAAAATCTTAAAAAAAAAAAAACCCACATTATCTTGATTACTGATTCCTTGACACTCCCTTAAATTCTGCACTCAAGGAGAGCACCATTTGTTGCCTCCCTCTCATCCTGGGCCTGCTTAGACCATCACCTCCCTGGCCCTTCATGACCTCACCTGTAAAACCGAGGCAGTAACAATCAAGAGGGTTATTGTGAGGACTGAGATAACACGTGTTAAGAACTTGTTCACTGTAAATGTGAACACATAAATACATTTACAAAGCACTCCACAACTCCAAGATAAAGTTATTATATTACACATTCTAGTTAAAGATGTTAGGGTTTATGGAAGGCGGAAGGCCCATGATTGATGACAGAAACTGAATTGGAGGCCTTAGAGGGATCTGTGGTATTTAAGACACACCCATCTCTACCTAACCTTATTTAAATAAAGAAAAAGGTATACAATTGCAGCCCAAGCAAGCAATTTCCTTTCCAGCTTTCATAATTAATCTTCATTTGTAAATTCAGTTTGTCTCCAGATTTTCTCTTTTCAGTTCCTAAAAGCATTCAATTCACTACAAATGAAAAATTAATTTAGGAAGAAACTGTTTGTTTTCCTCTTACTTTAAAAAGAAAAAAATTGCAGCTCAAACAACACAGGCTACAAATAAACGCACTGCACAAGACAATTATTTTTGAAAAAGTTGAGGATGTAAACCTCTGGATTCGAGGTAGGGGAGAACTTTCTAGGCCGAAGGAAGGTGAGATGTCTCCTGTTCTCGTGAGCTAATGATTGTTTCCAAGCTGGTTAGAATTCAGTGCTAATTGCATTTTAAAACACCACCTCGAAAATCCTTCCCTCTCTCAGGATCTTACATCAATGTTTTGCATTTTCAGTAAAACCTTTGCACTTCACCTCTCTCGCTCAAAAAATCCTGAACTTTACATCAGCGGGAGGAGTTCAGTTCTGATGCTCTCCTTCCCCCGGCGGGTTTGGATGTGGTGGTGGGGCTGTTAGCACCGGGAAGGGCTGTCTTGCCCTGCTTCTGAGACAAGAGAGGATTAAAAGAGGTATTTTGGGTGGCTAAACCCAGGCTTGTCCGTTCTAACAGAGTCATGAAACAACTTCCTAGTGCCATTCAAAGAACTTGTAACAGAATCAATTGATTTTCATCCTCTGCTTTATTAGTTGTGATTTAGGAGCTAGAACTGCCCTGTTTACACAGCTGGAACATGTCAGGACCTGCAGTCCATGATTGGCCGGAGGCCTCCGAGTGGCAGTCCATTCTCCGCAGAATCAATCTGAACTCGAAACATTCCCTCTAGGACACCAGCGCATATCTACCAGCATAAAGCACTTCTGGTACAACCGAAAATGGTATTCACTTGAGGTTAAGTTGCAAGTTCACCTTCCAAAAATCGGCCCTGACTTATTGCTCTCAGCGTGTTCACAATGGGAGCAGGGGGCTACAAATGCCTCTTAACTAGACACCCCACGCCGGCGAATGCGTTCCCCTTTGGTGCTAGTTGGGTCTCGGGCTCTGCAAGGGGGAGCTGCTGTCTGTTTAACATGCGTTCAGAGCAGTGCCAATCTAAAATGGCTGCTCAGTAATACTTTAATTGCAGTTTCACGGAAACAAATTGCTATTTAACTGCAATAAGCATTTCTGTGACTTGGCTGGACTGACAATAGGTGAGTCTTAGTAACAAAGTGACAAAGTGACGAGTAACGTCGACTTGTAAACGCTGTGTCTCCCGCGCCCTCCCAAAGGGAGTCTTGGGTGCAGGAGCACCCGGCCTTGAACGCCCTGGTGAAGGGGTCTCCGGACAACCTCTTCTCAATTTAAATGCAATTATTCAGGCCACAGGGAAACTCTTCACTGGTGCCTTGATCTATAGCTCTTGGACTCACTGTGGTAAATTTATTGGCCCTAAGAAATATTTTATATAAATAGTAGTACACATTAGAATCTTGCTATATTGACATTTAAAGCCATTTAATTTAAGAGCTTCATTTTAAATGATTAGTTGTTTCAAACATCAGTGTTAATGAGAGCAAAAGAAAGAATTTAAATACAGTTAATGGTAAGAAGATGACAATTTCACAGGCCTCCTTTTGGTGTGACCATTTTCTCATTTTGCATTTTATAAGACACTACAGTCCGTGTTAAACTATTTCCTAATAAATCATTAAGAGCTGGAAATCGTTCGTTGTGGCAAACGATTTGGTTTGGGAAAAGCTTCTTCCAGGCTCTCCTGCCTTTCGGGATGTGTAAATCTAAGTAGACAGGTAAAAAACAAAAAACAAAAAAACATTAAACCTTTTCAGAGGACAATCTTTTTACAAAATCGTTTCATTAGCAAGAGTGAAAATTTGCATGACTGAGACATTTCTATGTTATCATAAACATTTTTTTTTTTTATCAGTTCAGCAGGGCTCAGTAACATTTGCTTTTATTTAATTGCACTTGCTTGTAGGGATTGGAGGCCATCTTGCTCTATGACGTGGTTAATATTAAGTAAGTCCTTTCAAAAGAATGGAGTACATCTCACTAACATCACAAATGCAAGGATGAAAGGTGAACAAGCTGCTGGAGTTTTGTTTTTTTTTTTCCTAAGCAAGGTTGGGGTTCGGGGAGGAACACAATCACCGCTCACATCAGAATAAACCTGAGTGTTTTTTAGGAGCTCTCTATCCACACAGAGCATCCCCATTAGAGCTGGGTTTTATTGTCTGAAATGCCTCTGGTTTCAAGAAAGTGTTTTACCTAAAGCAAGACTACTACTTAAATATGTTCTATTGTATATTCATAGCTCCATTAGTCCTTCTCCAATTTAGCACATCAAAGAGAAGGCTTCATCACTTGCATGTGGATTACACTAACATGAGTGACATTTGTAATCTTATAGGTCTGCAACTTAAGAAATGCTTTTAGAAGCTCGTTATTAAATATGCAGCAGTGCTTGCGGAGTCAGCCATGTAATAGTTCATTTAAAGTCTTTAATGACCTGAGCCCTCCACATCACCAAATGCCACACTGTATTACTTACTAAAAGTTATTAACTAGCCCCTTTGAATTTCTGCACTATAGGGGACATGAGTGCTTATGCCAAAAAGAATAGAGAGGATGCTTGCATTCTTATTAACACATCTCCCCCTTTCTGTCCTGAAGAATCCACATTCCTTTAAAGTATCTTAGCGGAAAAAAAAAAAAATTTTTTTTTAAGAACCAGAACTCGTTCCTAGAAATTCCCCAAGGATTTAACTCAAACAGATACTGTTATGTCTGTGATTTTGTTCATTTTTTTTCCCCTTGCATTTTCTTTTCATAAAGCTCTGAAGAACTCTTTACTTTAACTCTCTGCCTTTCAATACTCCTACAGGAGCAACTGATTTTTTCCTTCCAGACTGGAGTCTCTGAGAGCAGAAGATCCCAAACAGAAGCTGACTGCTGGTTGAGATGAACAGAGCTAGACCTCTCTATATAACCTGTTCTGAGAGGTCTACATTGGGAGCTTTTCTGGAACAAGAGAAAATAAAACAAATGCCATTTTTAGAAAGGATATTTCAAGGGGCGTTATACACACACACCTGGTTTTCGGAACCTGTGATTGAAGTTGTAGTTCAGAGTTGCTCCCGAGCCTGGCAGTGCAGCTTCTTTAGTTTTCTCCTCCTTCTAACACTGGCCCTGTCCCCCCACATCCCCGAGTCCTTGACCTACACGTGCTTTCCACGGGAGATCACTGCACACAACGCATGCACAGCTGGGGATACACTGCAGCCCAGAACTAGCCACTGAATCTCTCAAGATGACTACTAAGTGAAAGCCAAATCCTACCCCAAACATATGGAAAGGCAGAGCCTGCAGAGGAGGAGAAGAGCAAAACAAAATAAACAAATCACACAGCCGACCACAGGAGTCTAGCAGCTCACCAGGAAATGGCTGCTTCACCCACTGAAGACCTCTGTAGACATCTCAAGAGCTCTGGGTCCCTAACGACTAAAGACACTTCCCAGTATGTACAGGTATGGTTTAAAAATGCTATTTCCTTTGAAAGCCGAAACTTGGTGAAGAGAGAACAGGACGGTTATGTCAGTCTTGAGCATGCTTTTTCATCCATACCCAAGGCTTTCCTATTGAGGAAGAAAGAATCAACGTGATAGCTGAAGAATCTAACAAATATTTATATATAAACACAAAAGATTCACTGTGATATAGAAGTGTAATAAAGAGATTAAGTTACCAGAATATTCTGAACTTACAAGGACTCCGTTAGAAACATTGCTTTGTAGCCGTGCCAAAAACGGCATGGTTAAGTAATTTGAAGAAAACCTTATTGGCCCAGAGCTAAATAAATATACACACCACCTCCCTCGACCCCTAAGATTTAAAGTGAAGTTGGTACCAAACAAAACTACTAATGAATTTTTTCCAATACAGAGGAGAAAAAGCAGTGTTTAAATCCGAACTCCATTGAGTATTTTTTCTTTTAAGTTTTTATTATTTAAATACACCATACTAGAGCAAATGTCTCTGAAAATATCACAAATAAAAGATTTCTTCTTCATTCAGCAAATTAGAAGTAGGGGGAAATTTCTACACAGTAGCTGCTATGAGCCTGATTTTTTTTTTCCAATTTTTTTCTTTTTTTTTTTCGTTCTTTTTTTTTTTCCTTTGCCATGGAAGTAGCAACATCAGGACGAAAACACTTACATGCATACATACATTGTATTTTACAGAGATACAATAAAAGTGTTTGTGATAGAATATCACAAAAGCCACATCTCTTTCCTTTTATCTCATGTTCAGTTTTGATTGAAACACATTTCCTTACAACACTTAAATATACAAAGAGCAAATAGAATGTTGTTAAGGTAAAACACAGGGTACAAACTCTGGCCAGTGCCCTGCTAATTGTTAATGAGGGTAGAAAGCAGATTTGAATGCTTCTTTTAATTAGCTTCATTAGTCATTTCCCTCCTCCCCAGCTCCCTCCCCCCCCCAAAGATGTCCTCCGGTGGATCTTTTTTCATTTTCTCTACAGTCTCCCATTAGCCCAGGTTCATGGAGTCCTTAATGTTCATATTCAGTCATTTTAATACACCAATAAATGCGGGAAGGGCAATCAAGACTAAAGAAGGTGCAATGCACAGAGCTGGCACTGGTGGCTAGCTACAAAGGTGACTTGTCTACTGAAGACGCATGGGATCCACCTGTGATGAACGAAATCTGAGATGAAGGCACGCATTCTGCATTACTCTGACCTTTTAGCAGACCTGCAAGAAATAAAAATGGGCATCTTAGCTAAAATGCTAAATTTGAGATATTAAACTCAAACATGACTGCTTTTGTCTCCTTCTACGTTCACTAATCTTCTTTTATTAGATTACTTTCCAACTGTGACTTGATGGAGGCTTTCTACGCTACTTACTCTGGCAGCAAAGAACTAAAGCATAACATTTTCTGCGGTTTTACTAGCAGAGAAAATGAGACAATAAATGGACTTTCGGAAAGTTTCTGGTGGAAAGTTCTACGACGAACTGCTTTAACTCTCTTAAAAGCAAGTTTTTTTCTGAAGACAGTGAATTACATCTTGCCTAGCAGGGGTACCTTCAATGCACATTCAGAGCTGAGCACCCCACAAGGACGTTTTGGCTTACTATGCTCAACTGTGTGACCTCTAGCAAAGTTACTCTGTGTCTCAGTTTCCTCATCTCTAAAGTGCGGTATAATAAGGCTGTTATAAGGATTACATAATACACATAGAGCACTTTCAACAGTGCCTGGCATGTAATAAAAGCTAAACAAGTATTGGCCGTGATCATTCTGATCTCCCCATATGACATCTATTCACCCATGTCCTTCTCAACCTAAAGCTATGTGTCTGAATTCATGTGTGTGTGTGTATATACATATACACACACACACACATATATGTATATATATGTATATACACACACATATATACGGTACACACACACACACATATATATACACACGTACACACCAAAATACATACAAATACTCAGATACTACTTTTCACTTAGTATTTCATATCTGCTAGGTCACTTAATATTAGTAAATATTGTAAATATATGAGTCAAACATGTAATATGTTAATGACTTGTGCTCAATTAAAAAACAGAGTTCAAGGGAAGTCTAACTTTCATGTCTAAGTTAGAAATGATAACCCGCACAGTCGTCAAATACAATCTGTTTGCAATTACCAAAATGAAATAATATATATTAGGTTTTTATGGTTTTTAAATGACATTTTGAGCTTCCCAGGAAGTTCTCGGTTCACCCTTTCCCTAACTTACTAAAAGCCTGAAGTCTATTAGGAACTGCAACCCCCCACTTCCAAGCTAATTAAAGTGGTGGAGGCTTAATTCCCCAGAGTGGAAGCTCAGTGTGAGAAAGGTAATTTGTCTGTCCAGAACAAAGATGCGGCGGCAGCCAGCGAGCATATTTAATAAATGAGCATCAAATGTCCTCTACGATGGACACACACAACACCAATTATGTAACTACGGGGGAACGGTGGAGTGATATGTAAACTAGAACACTTGCTAACATCTCCTCCAACCAGAGAGATGTGAGCTCATATTTTACTGAAAAGTGCCGAGAATTCTAGATGGAACAGCCACTCTTGAGTGGAAAAAAGAATTCCAGAGCAGGCAAAGACGAGGGGGGAAAAGAAATTAGCCACGATTCCTCATTGTATTTACGTAACTCTCTAGAAGGCAATATTCTCCTGAGGATGGTCCAGCCTCCTTTAAATGACACAGGCTGTAAAATTTTGTAGATCCTTGAACACCAGTGATCTGAAATTTCACTCAAGACACTCCAGGATTTATATACTCAAAAATTATTTCTTCTCAGAATATACCAAAGCCAATGATGCGGACGGAACAACAGCTAACCGCACATCCCAGACACTGGCAACAAATTTCAGGAGAATGAAAGTTTAAAGGGACCCCATGATGGGGACCTATACTTTCTATACAATTAGCTGCTTTAGAGAAGGGGTGTACAAACAATCACCTCATTACTTTAAAGCCAGAGGACGCCTGGCGATATTTTTTATCCATCACACACTAAAAACGTAACTGGTTTGGCGAATAGAAGGAAAAGGGCCAAAATCGATGTCCAATTTTCCCTACCAAAAACATGGAGACCAAGGAGAGAGAAGAAAATAATAAAGTGGGGGCGGTTTGTCATTTCTCCCCATCTCATCTCCTTCAGAAAAGAATCACCACAGGGTTTTGGGAAAATAATTGTAAAGCATTCTCGAGGTCCAAAAAAGCAGTTTACGTTCCACCAGGAAGTGTGTTTTCATTACCTCTTCCTTCCCCCTTGCCCTCTTATTAATATCTCTCTGGACCACCACCTTTATTGACAAAAACCACCTTGTCAATTGACTGTGCTCGTGGTGAGCAGAGCACCGAGGGCAAACATGTGAGACATTTATGCCAACAGAGAAATGTTCTTAATTAACATCACCCCCAAAACACAGCTTCTTACCAATGTCTGACAAGAGCATATCCTTAAGTTATACTTCCCTCTGCCTTTTAAGAGCTATTAATTTTTGAAGGCCACCTGTCTATTTTTGGCTTCCAACACTAAGGAAGGATATACCGGTTGACTCTTTCTGGTTGCCTACTACTTTCTGTGCTCCAAATGGAACATCCTCTCCCACCCTGAAAAAGGTGTGCAGAACAGTAGACCATCTGAAAGGCACAACACACGCAATCTTATAAAGCATGCAAACCAGATGTTTCTGCAGCTTTCCTCCCTGAAACCTCTCCACTACGTCATCTTGTACCCAAGGAGACAGTACTGGGAGACCCAGCGCCCATTCGGTATGTGCCCTTTGCGCTTAGTCCCAAGCTAATGTGGCTGGTGCCTGTGTGCGGTATTGCACAGTTGGCTACGTTTTCCATCTTGTCTCCACATCCCCGAATCCTCATGCTGCACGGTGGTGAGCTGCGACAATCATTTCTTATACTCTGTCAAGTCAGGGAAAGAAATGGTATAAAACCAGCAACAAACTTGAAGATCTAACTTGCAAAAAACTAAGCTTTTACATGAGAAGGGATGGGGAAGAGTTGAACCATTTTATTCCTAGCATCTTTTCTTGCCTTTTTGTTTTGGGTTTTTTTGCTCCCAAATGTAACTGCAAATGGCTTTGCCTCTAAATGGAATGGTTATCTCGAAATATTTATGTTACCTATCCGCTGTTCTCAACTCTGCCCTATAGATTCACTTCATTACAATTCAAATCTTACCATAAAAATCTTGAGTATTTATATGTACTGGCATTCCTTAATGAAGCTTGAAATGCCTCATTGATGGTGACTGGTTAATTTGCAATAAAAAATTAGACTTCTGTTCTTAAGATGATATGCTAGGTAGCTTCCTATATTAGTAAATTAAACAAAGAAAAGTGTGCCTATTTTGATAGAATTGACATTTACTTAATAAAGAAATGGAAAATACATTTAAACTCATGGCATAAATTTGAGTAAGGGAAAATGATAAAAATCAGCATTAAAATGTGGCAGTATAATTTTAAACGGTTAAAAGTTTTCAAATACTAGTCATTTTCCCCCCAAACGGCATTAAGAAAATGCACTGCAGAAGACAAAGAAGCCTAATATTTTTTCCTGAGACTTTCGAAGCTTGCTAAATTCCTATTTGCAGATAAATGTTGTTTTTTTTTTTGTGATCCTTACAACAGACATTAATGAAGTTCCTATTGTAAATCCATAAAGAATTACCAAGTGAAGTGTGCACTTTTTGTTTCAATGCAATAACTCAGTGCTGTGTGATTGCCTGGGTTAATGATGAAAAAGTCAAACATACTATCAGAGCTGATGGAAAAATCTATCACCAATCTGAAATTAAAATTCATCTGTGGTCAATAAGATTTAATATCCATGCAAGTGGCGCTGTAAAGAGTAAATGAATCAATGTCATCAATACATAATCAGTATGAAATATGATGTGAATAAAATTATGCGCACGAGTCATACATTTCACTCTTTTCTGGGCCAGTGTAGAATGAACAGTCTCTTAACTGAAGGTTGACAGTAATTGTTACAAATTAGGCACAGCAGTTATCAAAATGCACTCACTTGCATAGCTATAGGACTTATTAAGGAGATTAAAATAGATCTAAAACTATCCAGTACTGGGATTGGGGGGGGGCTGGACAACTGTTGATCGCCATTCTTCCTCTGAAGTGATCTGAACAACTGCATAAAATTTCCTCACTTTTAACTCTGGTCCAAAAACTTTCCAGTTGTGTGGATCAAGACTGGAGATACATAATCTTCAATGAAGCGATTTGTGGCCCAAAGTGATTAGCCAAGCCCTAGAACTTTGTCTTTGAAGTCATAACTCAATTCCAGTCTTCAAGACTATATATACGCCAATCAACAAAAATGCCGTCCTCTGGAATTACAGAATGTTTGTAAAACTCTTCTCAAAATAAAAGCACAGTAAACCGGGTTTGGGAGGCAGGTGTCCAGACTGCTATGACCAATACAGAAATCATTATTTTCTTGACAAAGACATTTATTCCCTTTTTCTACCATACATATTCTAATTTGCTTCCCACAATCACCTATTCACATTGTTACTTCTGAATTTCCAAACTGGCAAGAGGGAAAAACTGCCGGTAATATGGAAGTTATATGCTTAGACTTTGCATATGGCAATCCTCTCCTCAACGCTGGGGAAGCTACACGTAGAACTATGTCTGGATCTTTTCTGAATTACAAAAGACTCACAATTTAATCAGTCCACACTACTACTTCTGAACCCTGTACGTACACGTTGTCTACATTACTTTATAAAAGGGCACCCGAAAACACAACCACCCAGGAAAACTCCCTTGAAGGCTGAACCTTCCAACTCGCCCTAATAAAGCTTATTAGCAGCTGCTAGGTATTCACCTTCTGGTCTGGCAGTAGTGGATTGCTCTGAAGTGAATTCAAATGGCCATTGATGAGAGCTGTGGGTCTATCATGTTCACAAAATAAACTGCCATTGATGTAGTGAAACCGATCTCCCGGGACCAGGCGATTCCGGCAGGTAGAGCATGTAAAACACTGAAAGGGAAAAGCAAACCCACTGAAAACAGGTACAAATTAAGTCTTTTTTTTTTTTTGGTCACAAGTTTATCAACTGTTCGTAAGCGAGTATCTGTCAAGTACAGAGCCACTTAGGGTCTGGTATTTTTCTTCCTTCGACAGGCTTCCGGAAAACGGTAAAGCCCTAATGCGATCAACTGCCATCAGGCTAAAAAGTGGGAAAGAAACCGGTACAAGTGTGCTTCTGTGGTGTGGGGTATATGGGGGAAAGATGGCAAGGGGCGGGGGGGGGGGCGCGAGTAAGGGACTAATCATAGCCAAGCTACGACTTCGGTAGATGCCTTTAGTGTCTACAGCTTGAGGAGACAGAGTTTAAGGAGAAATGCTTTGTCCCCAAGTAGGAAAGAGGATTCTTTTTTAAAAAGACAGGAGGAACACATGCTACCTTAAGATGATACACATTGCCTTGGGCCCTCATGACGAGTTCGCTCGCAGGGATCGACTGTCCACAAGCACTGCAAGCACCGCTATTCCCAAATAACCTGCAACAGAGATGACGGGGGACACCAGTGAGTAAGCCTGACCCGAAGAAAAAGAGAAAAGAAATCCCCCCCAGCCTCCGGCCCTCCCTTGGGAACGCAGTGGACGGGAGGCTGTTTTCAGACTCAGGCCTCAAATTTTACGAGCGATTTACATAACCCGGGAAAAATCCTTTCAGGGGTCACGACTAACTTCTGCCTACCGCAGAGGAAGACGGTGCCCCGGATTTAATCAAAATATTGACTTCCACCTCCCGCAAATACAAAACCATTCTGTTCTCCACACATTTTATCAGATTACTGGGTTCATCATAAAAAAAGAAAGATACAATTCATGACTGGAGTTTAAATGCATTGTGTCCTTGAAATTATATGAAGAACTCTTTTGTACTTTAATCATATCTTGAGATATGAGTCATCAAAAGGGTTAAGAGGATTTGATTGTATATCTAAGAAGACATCATGCTCAGTGTATTGAAACTCCCGTAAACCTCCATCAGTGCAGACTTTCCATTAGAAACTCTCTGCTATCCAGGTTGATATATAATGTGTATGGGTTAACCTTTTCAATCATGGTGTCAACACTTAAGATTTGCCTCTGCTCATCTCTTTCATCCTAACCTTCTCTCTCTCTTGATAATGAAATGCTTGCTCCAACTTCCCTCTATCTGCTCCTGAGTCCACAATTTAGATTACTTCATCTCTGCTAGCAACAAACTGAATGAAATTTCGATTTGAGCAGAAAGTAATTTACCGGGATCTGGACCCATTTGTCATCATATCTCTCTGGGTGTTTGCTGTATCACTGCAGTTTTCCTATGCAATCAAATGAGACCACAACATCTGCCATAGGGGGAGGAGGGGGAAAGGAGAAGGCTGCAGAGGAGGGGAAAGCTCAAGAAGTGTGGTGTGCTGAAGAAAAAGATATACATAATTCCTAATACCCTTCCACGGCACAACAAAATATTTTAATGAATACCGAACTTTGGCTTTTATGGAGTCTGTAGACTCAAGCTGGGAAGCTTTATTTGCTTTTGGGCTTCCCTTTTTAATATCCACAAATATTTATTAAACAGACCAACATGATTTCACATTGAAAGGTGATATTGGAACAAGTCAGCAGGGTCAGAGAAGCACTTTTCCACAATGAAAAACAAAGTAATAGGACTTACAAATTAACATATTAGTGTCATAATAAATATTAATATTTGCATTTCCTCCTTGTCCAAATAAAGTCATAAAATGCAGTTGGTGTCAAACAAGGAGACATGTTCCTATAGAACACCCCGTAATCTGAATGATTGCGGCATCCCTCTATATAAAAATAATTGCTTTGTGTTTTCAGAATCTGGTCTTGCAGAAGAGGCTTGTCATGTTCAAACTACTAATTTGCTGTCGCCACTTTATTGAAAATAGCCTGTAAGTTGTTATTAAATGTATCGACTGAACGACAGGGAGAGTAGTAAAACTGCCCCTTAAGATGGCTTTTAATAGGAAGCCCGAGAAACAAATTTTGCAGCAGCATCGATTTGAAGAGTTCAATCAAAACTCCATTTCAAAACTAATTAGTCTGAGATCCACGACACATTGACACGTTCTTGCAGAATCAGAACAGTTACAGAGAGAAAGCTGAAATAATACACTGCCAGGACCTCTAGCCGCAGGACCACACCATGTGGGAGCTCAGGGCCGCTGGCCTGCCATCTCCTCCTAATGCTGGACCACTTCAGGAACACTGATGGGGACCTCCTGGTGTCTCACCTCCCGGGCACCTTTCCAGCGTGGGTTGTCACTGCTGCCTTGGGGGGGGGGAGGTTCTCAGAAGGGCAGGACACTGCTGGAGAATTAGGACGGCCATGGGCAAAGAGCTTATAGTTAACAGCAGGGCTCTTCCAATCCCCAAGAGGAGTACCAAATTCAAACAATGGGAGTAAAAATAAAGTTAAAAACATGTCGATGTGGCTGAATGCATGCTGAGGATAAAGGTAGGGAGGGTGTAGATAATGGGGATGGGGAATAGAATCCTACTAGAGGTAAGGACCAAATATCCTCTAACAGCAACCCAGAAGTATTTTAATGGATCCGAGTCTGTAATTATGGCTGCCACTACCAACAGGTACACTGTGACACTCCGTCTCAAAAAATACCCTTTCACAGTACCGATCTGATTACCCAGCCTAAGTGTTCATTTATTTAACAATTCACCCTGAGTAAAGTCAGTTGTATGTCTTCAGCATCTAAGTGTATTTTAATAATCAGGGCAGGCGTATATAATCCAAAAGCTTTTCATACATCCTGTTTTCTCCAGTGCCACTTTTATAACCTTTCAGGGAACAATCAGCCACAAAATCATGGGATTCCTAAAGTGTCAGAAATTATAGTCACAAAGTTTGAAAATGACCACGATCTACCCCGGACTGATGTGCTATTGAACAACATTATTAATGGGGTTTAAGATCTTTCCACATCCACAGCTTTCAGGCTGCCTCAGAGCAGAACAACTTACGTGTCTATACACATTTTAATCCCCTTTTACCATAGACATGAAGGTTACCATTAGAATTCCACCCTTTTTCTGAAAAGTTGTTTTTTTTTTCTTTCTTTTCTTTTTCTTTTCTTTCTGTTCTTTTTTTTTTTTTTAACAACGTTTCTGTGCGCTGGAGAGTTAATTATCTAACCAGGGGGACTGTCCAGGACAGTGTTTGATTTAAAAGGCTCGAGGCTTTAGGTGCTCAATTAAGTAGCTATCGGTCTCAGACTGGACTATAATGGGCTCTTTTCTCTTTAACTCAAGCAACGGGGAGATATACCCCAGGTCAGGCTAATTAAAGCCAGGGGAGTCTTTAATTGTGATGACAGAATCGGTTTCAGTTTCCTTTCTTTGGGTCCTCAGTCCAAGAAGGTCGTTAATATTTCAGCATTTGGGCAATGCAATCAATCACAAACATCAAGAGGTTCCTTATATGGGGAAAAGAAGGGAAGAAATCCCACCAAACCCCTGCACTCTAAAGGTGCTTTGCTCCCATATGAAAAACACCATGTAGTGTTAGTACTGCTCTCGCAAGCTCCGCTCCAACTCTCCTGGCTGACATAAAGAGATGGACAGCAAGTCATATTTTTAGTTTAGTAATAATGCTTAGCATCTTTTAGTAACTTCAATGACCAATAGGTGGGCTTATTTTCAAATGCATTATTACTTCAAGCCAAATACGTGCGATATGGTGCACTACATGACTGTTTTCTAAACTGCTTTTAGGCAAGGAGAGGTACGTTTCTAAAAGTATGGCTGAAAGGTATACATTTGTACCTGCAAGTAAATATCAGCATCCTATCTGAGGAGAAAAATGCACATCCACAGCTACTGATCCAGAAGCAATTGGTTTTCCAGCAGGTTCCTATATTTAATCTAAATTCTGCACCAGCTATATTAAATGTAACAAAGAAATGCAACCCAGAAATTATGCCTGGAGCCAAGTCCATTAAAGGTACTTCGGAATAACTAGAGACCAAGCACCTTAAAAGCACCAGAAGCTATTGATACTTAAGAGGGGGGCTGTGAATAATCGCAATTGCTGCATTAGAGAGGGGAGGGAGAAAAAAAAATCAGCCAAATTACGCTTGGTTAATTCAGAGTAACAGATCTGCCCCCAAGTGAATTGGAGGCCTTGAATTAATTCTGTTATGACAAATCAAGATAAACGTTCCCCCTAAATTGCATGCGATTTAATTAATTTTTGAGATCCTGGATTTTTTTTTTTTTCCTAGCTAATAGTTCACATGCTCCTGTGCTGTCATTGTGCTTGAGTGGGCAGACTTCAAAGTGATATTAAATAACCAACTATTAGATTTACCTAGCACGTCCTATTGGAAAAGTGCCATTTAATTACCTAGCCTGTTCAATTAAAGGGACAGCATTCTCTGAATATAGCAGCTTGCTGTTGATTACCAGGGAAATGAACTCGCTGTCTGGCGGCGCCTCCGTTCCTAACGCTACCCCCTCCCCAAACACACCCTCCACCACCAGCCACCACCGGTCCCCCCCCCCCGCCCCGCCCGGGACCCCCCACCCCTGGCCGCGCGGCTCTCACTGCGGCTGCGGGCGCCACGTGAACGCCCGAGCGGAGCCCGGGGAAAGAAAAGAGCGAAGGCTCGCGCGGCTCCCGCCCTGCGCTCGCCCCCTCGCGGGCCCGAGGCCGCCGGCCGGTAGGGACGCCTCGAACGCGGCCTCGGGCGGCGCCGTCCCGGCCCTCCTCCGGCCCCGGCCGGGGTCCACGCGAGAGAGAGCTCGCGGAGGACCGCCACCCGGGCTTCCGGTGCGCTTCCTCGCCCTCCCCGGACCTGGGGCCCCACCCGTCGGTCTCCGAACTTCCTCCTCTCGCAGCACTTTCCGCGCCAGTCTTCGGGCCGGAGATGGGGGTGGAGGAAGAAGGGTTCGAGGAAAAGAAAAACGGAGTTTCGAAAGCTACTTGGTGGCTCTTGGATAGAGCTGGGGGGCGGAGGGGTGTCGGAAGCTGGGGGTAGGGGGAGAGGGGACAGTTGCAAGGTTCGCGGACTTTTGGAGCGGGGGTGGGCAGGCGTTGCCCCTTTAAGATCCACCCTCCCTCTTCCCCTCCACAGCCCCCCCCCCCCCAGTCTTTCCCTCCCTCTCTTAGAGGCCAATTTTGTTAATTAAATGTTTTGTTTGCGACGCAGCTCTCATTCATTGCGGACACGTCATTCGGAGCAGATCTAAGCCAGAGACCAGATCTCATTAGATAAAGCCCATCAGAACTAAGAAAATGGAGGAGCCACTAATTAAAGCTTTTAATTGTGCGGATTCGCTGCGGCAAGGCAGCCGCTTTATCTGAAATCTTGGAGGGAGAGGAGGCAGAGGACCAGTTCTGCCCAATCGACACTGGGTCACGCAGGGGGAAGGGACTAGGGAAAAGCAGTACCCCCACACACCACCACCACCTCCGGGCCCTACTTTCCCCGCAGCTTTAGCCGTATCTTGGTAGTTTCAAAAGATCACGCCTCAAAGGCAGTTTAAACCCCCTTAATAGATCGCTCTGTGGTCACAATCGGGCGGAGGAGCCCGAGGATCCCCTTCACCTGGTGTCTGGCAAGCGGATTACTCCGCTCTGAGGTGGCCAACCTTGCAGAATTCAAAGCTCCTCCAACAAGTGGACTGGGGAGGGAGTAGCTGAGAGGAAAAGGACCGCGCGCCTCCTCACCTTCCCACCCTTCTGGCATCTTGATGGGCAGAGGGAGGGAACTCTGAAGAAGACTTCAGAGACTCCTCAGCCTGGGGATGGGGTTGGGGGGGGAGGGGCTCAGCAGCTGAAGAGCCTGAGCAGAGTGGGAGGCCATGGTCAATTTGGTACTGAGCTAGAACTCCTCTCTCCCGGGAGAGATCTAAGGTTCTCAGGATAGCATCTAGTTCAAGAGCAAGCCTGGCTCCAGTTTTCAAAAATCAGAGGAAAAAAGAAAGTGAGAATACGGACCCAATTAATTAAGGCGCGGGGCTGGGCGCACATCCTCCATTGCTCCATTAAGCCAGCTGAAAACACCAAATGGGCATTTATATTTGGTCCCAAGAACAGGGAAAGGAGGCGATTCCCAGAAAGCCACTTGCCTAAACTTGTCTTGAGGGAATGCAAGTGGACCCATCTTCTTTTTAATTAGTGGTAATCAGAAGTGAAGGCTTTCTGAATGCACTTGGAGACGAGGTGAATGTACCATTCACGGCATCTGAACAGCACTGTCAATTTTTGCACTTTAAGCTACCCTGCCTTCTTACCAGTTTTGCTCTCTATTCAATTGCAATACTGTCAAAGCTCATGGCATTGCTTGGAAGGAGGACCAGAAAGCATTACACCCATGCTCCTGCTGATTTTCCAACATTTACTTCTAAAAGAACACTTAGCGAAATTAATGCTGCCATCTTAATTTAAAAATAAAAGCCCTCTCCCTTCCTATATTTCTTTTACTTGGCTGATTGAGGATGCCAGTAGAGTGGACACAAGTTGCATTATCGGAATAACCAAATGTCATTTTACTCCATCATTTTAGATTAATGATATTACTGGGGTAAACATACACAGCTCAGAACTGTACTGGGATATTTTGCACTTTTAGATGCAGAGTTGAGGGAACCACAATGGAACTAAACTTTGTACAAAATACCTCAGCCATTGATTCACCCACTTGAAGAGAGCAACACTTTCTACTAATAAAGAAAACGGTTTAGGACAAAAATTTAACTAGAATGCAATTCTTCGTAAAAGTGAACGGTTCTCTAGTATCAACGGTTCTCTCGTATCAACGGTGTGCGTGTGGGTTTTTTGTTGGTTTTTTTTTTTTTTAATTACTGGATGTTGAAACAGAACACCTCCTAGAAGCATTCATGTGCATCAGTCTATCAAACCATTTACTCAAATTAAATGTGTAATCCTTCAAATGCCTCCTTTCAAATTAATGAGTTTAAGTAGCTTGAGTTCACCTGAAAAGATCCTATAGGCACCTGACCTCCTGAATTCTTTCCATTAATTGCACTGAAACTTGTTGGAAAAGATTGCTTACAGGGGCATATGAATGTTCCTATACATTGCTTTAAAATGCAAGATTAGTATAATTCTATAGCCTCTTTTCCTAAATCTCTTTTGGGGATTCCGGGTAGAGATACAAACAACAACAACAACAACAACAACAACAACAAAACCCCAAAATCTGAACTCTCCTCAATTGAAAAACCCGCAAATTCTATATCACAAACCACACACTAACATTGAGCATTACAAGCCCCTAAGTAACAGTATACAAAGAAAAACACTACCACTAAGGGTTTTTTGTTTTGTTGCGGGGTGGGAAGAGAAAGAGGGAGTTTACTATGAGAAGAATTACAAGTTTTTAAACTGATGGGTAATCAGCATTTTTCACAAGGAGCACAAGAATGAGTCACAGTTTTCCACTCAAAAAACTTTAAAAGTGCTTATGTAAATATAATTAGCCATCACCATAGGCAAATCATTTCTCACTAACTACACTCATTTGTAAGGCCATCTTTTGTCCCTTGAGTTTCTACGTAGGTCCTTACCCTTCTTTAAAGTATCAGCCTAACTCCCACTTTTTAGCTGAGGGTCCAGCTGGGGTAGACCCCTTAAAATTTTGGTCAGTAGCGCGCCCAACCTTGGCACACCTAATGGCCCAGTCCCATCAGATGGATAGTTTTTACTTAGTATGGCTTCTGCGGTGAATTTACTATTTAAAATTGAGAGATCAACACATGCTTCTCGAACCCCTTAAATCGGACCAACCAGGTTTTCGAGGGGAAGGTTACAGCGTATCCTCAGAGGTTCCCTGTTCCTTTCCTTAAAATCTTTGGTAGCCTTTGGCCTTGCCATTGCTCCGCTCACCCATCTCAAGGAAAGCAGCCAAGTCTTACCTAATGTAGTCATTTCTGCAAAGGATCATGCCGCTCTTGGTGTAACAGGACGTGCCGATGTCGCCCAGCTGCGCCTGGCAGCAGGAGCACTTGAGGCACCGGCTGTGCCAGTAGCTGTCCATGGCATAGAGCAGAAAGCGGTCCGCAATCTTGCCCCCGCAGCCTGCGCACCGCTTCCAGGAGAGGGAGCCGGCCGTCACGGGGGGCGGCTGTGAGCTGCTGCCCGGATTCACCATGGTCTGCAGAGGGCGGGAAGGGGACAGGGAGAGAAAGACAAAACAGGGGCGATGCAAAAGTTAGTAGCAATCGCCGCGCGCGAGAGCGAAGCCGTGCTCCCCCCACCCCACCCCCAGAGCTGCTGGAAGGAAGCAGCAGGGCAACGGCGCGCAGGAGGGTGAGGGGGAGAGGGAAGGAGGGAGGAGAGCCGGCAGCAGCCGCCTGTTTACTTTTCTCAAGCTTTGTTCTGGGGCCACGAGCTCCTCTCAACTTTCCAGCGCTCGCCGCCGCTGACAATTTCAGCTTGGGTACTGTCAAAACTCCGAGAGCGAGGCTCGGCGACGCGCTCCACCCCTCGCGGCGCCTCCTCCCAGCCCCCGCCTCCGCCCACTGCCCCCTCCTCCCTCCTTCGCCGCCCGCCTCCAGCAAATGAGGGTCAAACCCACCCACCGCCGCGCCCGGCCCCTCCCCGGCCCCCGCCGAGCCCCGAGAGCTAGCCGAGGGGAGCGGGGAGGCGGCCCCCGCCGGAGCCACGTTCCCTCCCGAGCTCTGCCCTGAGAAGTGCAGCTGCAGTTCACAAGTTGGAAATAGTTCGGTTTTCTGAAAGGGAGGGAGGGAGGGAGGGAGGAACCGGCAGAGGGGCGAGGGAGAGCGTGGTGGTGGGAGGGGAGGTGAGGGGACGCGAGGGAGGGGGTGCGGTGTGTAAAGTTGCGAAACTGGTTTTTCGTATTTTAAACAGCACCTTTCACATGCCATTGTGGTGACCGCCATCTCCCATTATTGTTCTAAATCTCATTTCATTTTGAAGATCAATGAGTGTTTTCTCTGGGTTTTCAGGACACAGGCAAGAATAATAGATCATTGAACTTTAGGATGCCTGTTAACTTCCTATACAAACACTCTCCACTTTGGTCTCACTAATCTGCCCTTGATCAGCAATTTAAATGCTAAAGCTTTGTTCCTCCAAAGGGGGAGGGGGGTTACAGATAATGTGCGAGAAGGCACTATTAAAGGATGCACAAGTTATATTCGAGCAGTCCTGCTGTCACCAAAAACTGCTTTTAAAAATTCCCCACTCTTTCTAATGAATGTCACGAGAAGCAACTGGGGTATAATATAGGAATCAATTTATAAAGCTTAGCCTAAACCGATTAATTTGTTGCCTCCAATCCTGAGTCCAATAAAGTCCTAGTGTTCCTCCAGTCACTTATTCTATAAAAAGATCAAGTTATTTACTGCCAATTAAGCAGCCTGTTTTGTCTTTGTCCTCTGTAAGCCGAGAGTGTAGGCTCCCCCCGAGGCTCCCGGCTATCTGCTCAAGACATTCAGCTGATACCTCAGAAGGGAGAGGGCGAACTTTGCCTGTCCCCGGCCCAACTTGGCTGCTGCAAAAAAACCTGGGGAAGGGAACGAAACAAGGACTCGGGTTCCTTAAATAGGCCGGTTTTAAACACATTTCCTCCGAAAGAGTCCCGGAACGTGTGTCCAGTGACCGCACAATAAACCAGAATAAGAACTGCACCAATTAAGCTGTAACAAAACCCTGAGACTTTGGAAACAGGACCACTCTAAAACCCATTAGCATTGCATTTATCCGAATGCATCATACCTTTATGTAAATTGATTTATCTGATGCATTTACTCGAGGAATTGCTTTTTGTTACAATTTCAGCCCTAACCCAAATGAATCTGCATTTCCTGCCCGAGGTCTTTAAACTGTTTCCCCCAACGTTTTAATCGCTCCGAATTCCTTTTTAAAAGGGGAGAGGGAGGGAGGAGATTCCAAGCTCTTCCCCGCCCCCATCTTTGGTGAGAGGTAAATATATATGTATATTTTTTTGAAAAGGAAACATTACACTGAGAAAAGCATCCAGTAACCCCATTAGCTAAAGCTCTTAAGGACAAGCAATACCTTAATGCTGATTAAATCTAAAAGAGATGAATCAAGAGGACTGACCAGAAACTGACTCCCCTGATAACTAAGGACGGGCCCTCATCAAGTTTCATTTAGAGTTGGAAAAAAAAGAAAGCTTTTAAGTTAAATAGGCTTATACTCTAGTAATTACATAGCCAAGCAATTTAGGTCCTGGGATAGTCAGTGAAATAGAAAGCAGAACTGGCAGCTAGAGGCAAAATCTGCCCCTCTTTAACAACGTCTCTGGTGTTTTTTAATGGAGACCAGGGGAGGGACAAACGTAGCGCTGGCAATTTGTAGTACAAAAATGGATGCTTAATTCATGTCTTGATTTTAATTAGGTGATTCACCGGATTTCTCCTGGATTGGAACAAAAGACTTATAAGCCAAGAGGAATTTTTGAAAAGAACCAGCAATACTGAATCCTGCTCACTTAGATCCTTTCTGCCACTGTTTCAAAAATAGTGTTTACTGGGGGGTGGGGGGGGTCGTGACTATTTCCCCCACACTACTTCTCATACTTCAACCCTCATTTAAGCACCTCCTGCCTCTCCCTTAGGAACTGAAAATATCCCCACACCCCGCCAAGGCCCCCACCAAGCCCGTCTCCAAGAAGAACCCTTTTGTAAGCAGGAACCGCTACAAAGCTGGCTGCCCGGGGCTGGCTGCCCTCCGTGCTAGCTCGCAGGCCGGCCTCGGTAGTTTCAGACTCGCGCATTATCTAAGCCGACGTATTGTTTACTTGCAATTTGGGACGGTCAAGGGAAGGAAGCCAAAGAAAACAGCCCTGGCCCAAATCGGCCCCCTCCTCCCTCTCCCCCCCTCCTTGCCCGCGGCTCCCCGGCCGTCCCCTTACCTGCTTTTCCCCTATATTGCAATATTGCGAGAGGCGGCGGCGGCGAAAAGCGAGCGAAGCCGCTCGGCTTCCAAGAAAGGGGCGCCTTGGCTGGCGGAGCTGGAGGGAGAGGGGGATGTTCTCGCAGAAGCAGGAAAGGGGAGGAGGGGGCTAAGGGCTGCTTTTTTTTTCTTTTTTTCTTTTTTTTTTTTTTTAACGCGTTGCTCTGAGGCTGGGTTGGGGGGCCCCGCGTAAGTGGCAAGCGGCCGAGAGCAGGAGTGTCAGTCTCAGTCCTCGGCGTTCTCCTCCGCCTCCGGCTCCGCGCGAGCAGCTGCAGGAGCCCTCGGCCCGCGCGGCGCGGCTTCAGGCGCGGCGCAGCGGCAGCAACTGCTGCAATCGCTGCTGCAAGTTTGGCAATGTGGCTTCACTTTGTATATTCCCCCGCCCGGCGGCCCCCGCCCCCGCCCGCGCGCCTCCCGCTCCTCCTCCTCCTCCTCCGCCTTCCTCCCTCCCGCGCGCTCGCCCGCTCGCTCGCTCGCTCGGGGCTGGCGGCGGCGGTCGCTCGGCCGAGCTTCCTGCCCCTCCGGCCGGGGAGCAGCCGCAGAAACAACAGCCCCGGAGCGGCGGCAGCCAGTGCGGAGGCCGGGAGGCGGGCGCAGCCGGGAGCCGGGGAGCTGCGGCCGGCCGGGGCCCGGCGCGCTGGAGCCTGCGCCGCTGCCCGGAGCTGCCGCCGGGGCTGTTGCTGCGGCTGCCGCTGCCCGGCTCGGAGGAGGAGGCGGCGGCGGCGGCGCTGGCCTCTAGCCGGCTCGCTCGCTCCCTCCGCGGCGCTTACACATGTGTTACTGACAGAGCAAAATCCCAACTACTCCCCGGCTCTGCCGCCGACGTCAGCGACCCTCAGCCACTGGGCGGCCGGATTGTTCAGGCGGAATAATAAAACCTGCCAATCCGGGGAAGGACAAAGGGATGACTGAAACGAGACTCTGGGGGCGGGGGAGACAGGGAGGCGGCGGAGCGGGCCGGGGAAGGGGAAGGGAAGGGCCGGAATCAGGTGGGGAGCAGGGACCTGGGCGTCGGGGACCCCGGCGCGGCCCGGGCTCGCGAGCCGAGGCGCGGGGTGCCGCCGCTGCCCCCCCCAGCTCGCGGGTGACGCTGGGGACCCGCCCCCGCCCGCCCCTAGGGGCTTGCCCTCCCCTCGCGCCGATGGGAGCCCCGGAGGAAACTTAACTTCACGTCTTTCTCAGAAATGGGTCTCTTCCTGCTTGGGAAGAAAAGTCTTCCCGAAATCTTAGGGTGGATTTCACACGCACGCAGAAGCGGTTCTGTTTTTGTTTTTTTAATTCACGGTGTTCGAGATTAATGACCCTTAGTGGAAGTTCAGTTAACAAGGGAAAGACAGAACAGTAGTTCTTAAATACTGTCCACTGAGCCCTCCTCTCCCCATGAGCCCGAATACAAACCAAGAGCCTCGTAGGCATTTCATGGATATTTGTCAATTGTTGGTGATAGAAGGATCACAGCCTTTACTTTGGAAGTTGAGGGAAACTTCAGGAAGGAAGTGTTGCCCTCTCTCTATCCACCCCACTGTGGAAGATGAGGCCTGATTTCCCATAGCCCGGAAAGCAAGAGAAGTAATTGCAACGTTCTCAATCTCGCAGCCTCTGGGGAGTAAGAAAGGTCACGTCTAGTATAAATTTAACTCTTGAGGAATGCTTTTAGGGTGCTAGCCTGAGTCTCTTTCCAGGGCCCAAGCTCAGCCTAGATGCTTGACTACCTCGTCATTCAACTTTATCTACTCTGCCAAATAGGTTTAATAAATCTCTGATCTGAGGCTAATATTAGGTCTGATTATTATTAGTAAGTTCCAGAGAGATTTTTCTGGTGGAAATTATCATGAAAGTGCAAAGCCCTTCTGCTAAGTATCATTAAGTAAAACCAGCCTTGTGGGACAAGTTTTCATATTGTATTACATACAGTACTGCTGGATTGAGGAAAGGGACCTGCAGAAGAATCCGGCTAGACAACGCAGTTGTTAAACATCTATAGTTTTAGTGTCTGTTTGGGGGATTTCTGTCTTTCAAACCATCAAAATTAAGGCCGCAAAAGAAACAGTAATGATTGTCGGTAACATCAAGCAAAGGACATTTTAAATACCAATTAGAATAGTCATTTCTTTCTATTTCTAGCACCTCAAAATTAAACGACTTACTTTTATTGATTGGTATTTAAAATTGCGTTTTTATGATCAAGTCACTTTGTGCACGTATGAGAAACATTTTAAAAAAAAAATAATTTAAAGTATAATAGTAATTAAAATGCCCTGTACAGAAAACAGCTGCAGATGGGTGTGATTAAAGAAGGCCATCTTAAAAAGATGTAATGTTCCTTGAAGGTTAGTAAAGAAAACTCAATTAAACCAAATGAGGAAAGGAACCCCATAAACAAATAATGCACACATTTTAATTCCCTGGTTCAGTTTCAATTTGTTAATAATTTATAATAATCAAAAGGAGATGACACAAGATCTTAGTGGGCTACAATTAAGTTATGATTTGTCATGTACAAGTCAATTTCCTGCTGTGGCCCTTGATTTTCTCATCTACAAACGAAGGAATTGAGCCAAAGGGTCTTTATTTGTCCTTTTTTCTAAAATGATTTTCTTAACTAGAACACATAATATATAGGTCTGTAATGAATTGTGGTACATTAGGTATTTCCTGAAGTATGCACACTAAAAAGAGATCTTTATTTTAAAATGAAATGTTAGAATTTTAGTCAGACATCGGATATCACTGAGTGTTTGTCCGAAGCATCCATGTAGTTTTGTGGAAGGAAGAAAGGAGAAAAGCATGGATAAAACTTTGAATATAGAGCTCGTGGCAAGAAGAGGCCTATGGAGTAGTTTTAGTGTTTTGGC
Source organism: Martes martes (assembly GCF_963455335.1). Lineage (NCBI taxonomy): Eukaryota > Metazoa > Chordata > Mammalia > Carnivora > Mustelidae > Martes > Martes martes. The sequence continues at coordinate 118,934,569 of NC_137891.1, forward strand.
TCTAATTGTGTGTGGAGTGAGGTCTTCACACATGTCCTGGTAGATTGGAGTGGATGGGAGTATGTTACCAGAGAGCTTTATTTGCTGATGTTGTGGTTATAGAAATACAAAAGCGATAATGGCTAACAGTCTCTCTTCTGAGGGGCAGGAAATAAATATATTCACTGTAATCAAAATTCAGGTGTACTTTAACCACAGCGCCACCTCTGGGTAGTCTTTATTTCTGCATTCCTTGCATTTGGCAGTTCTCTCTCCTTGGAGTCCCAAGACCTATGGTCTGAAAGTGCCTGCTTAAATGAGGTAGCAGTGTCAATCCTTTATTTCCACTGACGCTAAAATCACAGAAACTATGAACACACACAAGTTCATTATGGATAAGGAAATGTGTGTTCAGGCATTCCTTAAACAAATATAAACCAGTGCTCAAAGTCATAATCCTGGTATACAGTAAAATTGCCTAAGAGCAAAGTAATAATGGTATATTATGCCCAGTAGTTCAAGAAAACTCTGCTGACATCATGCATTCCTCATTTAGCCTACTCACCCACAGCGAAAAATAAGAATACAGTGTTTTGGAAAAGAAAGAGAAATTCAAATTGTTACTTTCTTGAATCTTAATTAAATACAGGAACCATACTGATCCTAGATCAAGCCCTCATTCCCCAGACTCACCCCAAAATGATGTGTCCCTACCTTCCCTTCTTCTCATTTAAGTCCTGCAATCATAATCATCTTTCCACTACCCAAGTGACAATCCTCTAAGAATCTCCCGTGGACAGCCAGAAGTTCCACACAGACCCACGTTCAGCCTTCCATGCCTAGAGAAGAGTCAGATTATTTGATAACCTCCCTAACAAAGTGCCCCCCACCTCCGATGTTTCTCAAGAAAAAATATTTTAACCTTTTAAAGTCAATGCAATACTGTGTTTGAAGGCAGCCTTTTTTAGGAAGAATTTTTTTTTTTAATCTGCCTATCTTTATTGCCCCTCTCACAGAGATCCCCAGAAATCAAAAGGTTTGGCCAAGGTGAATCTGAAAAGCTTGAGTCTAGGACAATTCCAAAGTGTAAAAGGTGTGGAAAGAAGAAGAGGGAACGGTAGTTACTGACAGATGTAACAGGAAAATCCAAGTGGGGAGGAATGGCAGTTAGGTCCCTGCCAGTGTTTTATGTGGTGATGTTGACTTGGAGGCACTGCATGGTAAGTAGAGGCAGAGTGACCACCGTCGCCTTAAGCACAAAGGTTTATGGAGAATTCAACTTACCTGAAAGATTGCATCTCAAAGAACCATAACTTGGCTTTAAATACTGATAATAATACTTCAAATGTACTGACTGCTTTTTATTCATAGTTCTCAAAATTTCTTGTAAATATCTCACTAGAAGTTTCATGTGATAAATGAATAGGCAGTTGCTGTCTTAGAACATGTCTTTCATTCATTCTTTCTTTCTTTCTTCCTTCCTTCGTTTCTTTCTTTAAAAAGCAATCCAAGTGTCTACATTTGGTAAATGTCCCACCAAATTATGGTAATCAGTACTTTGAAAGTTCTATCCTAACCTCTTTTTTGGGAAGGTAATGTCAAAGCATAGTGAAGAAGTTGATTTGATCACAATAAAATAATTAAAAGATCACAGGGAAAATGAAACGGCATTGATACTGCTGTGATTAGAAATATAATTTAAGATGTAGATTTTTGCTTTTAATTATTCTACTTGATTAGGACATTTGAAACTCCTGGAGATGATGGGAAAGGTGAAAGAAGATGATGGGAAAGAAGAAAATAACATCTGTGATACATAATTTTGCCTGATACAGCAAGGCCACATTTATTAGAGTGGCAAGAAATTACCCACTTTCTTCATATATGTTTATTAGGGTAGGAATGGGACCTTAAAAATCCCCCAAGCCTGCCCCAGAACTACAACGAATCTTGACATATGAATAAGGGAAATGATGATTCCATAGTGATGATATCCATAGTGATGATAGTGATGATATCACAGAAAAAAACATTTGGCTCACTCAGACTACCCACTCCTAGGACCAAATTCTGTCAACAATATTCAAGCCCAAGTGATATTCTGCATATAGCATTGCTGATAAAATATCAGACTGTATATGCGAGTATATTATATGTTCTTTAGGGTCTTGTGAATGGTCTAGAGGGTTGACAGGCTACGCTTATTAAAGTCAAATTAAATCTTACCATGGGTAAATTTAATTTCGTAATAGTTACAAAAGAGAGTATGTAGATGACTGGGCCATTTGTATATGTGTGGAGGTGGTTATTAGTAAGAATATGTATTAAAATTATAAATCCAGTAGAAAATAGCATTTTCATTCAACATTAATTACTGTTCCTCTCCGAGACGATGGAAATGAGCATTTATTGATAGAGAAACTAAGGCATTAAAACATAATTCATTCCCCCTTATGTTCCCACTAATTGTTCTTGGTAAAAGAAAGGCTAATAACTCAGAAGTTTCAAGTGCCCCAAACCACAGCTTCTTTGGTTAGTGTCACTTTTAATTATAGTATTGATATCATTAAGCTTTTTTCTCTATGTAGACTTGTTATAAAATATAATATTTTAAAGTATAATACTGGTCTCTGCTCACAAAATGTTGATGAAAACATGATAACGTTTATTCATCTAATTGTAATGAATGACCCTGGTGGAATTAGGCGAGTTCAATCCATAGCTGTCCATAGACTTGAAAAACACATATTTCTACTCTACACAGTGCCATAAATTTTTTAGCATAAAAAGAACAACCAATATGGATTTTTTTTAAATAATAAAATTGGATAACTCAATTGACTAAAATGTGTTCCCTCCACGCAGAGGTACACATTATAACGTCATCATTTATATTTCTCAACATAAATCAAATTTCATAATAAAATTGTTTTTGATGAATCACCACTTCTTTTCTGGATTCAAAACATTCTGACAGAGAAAGCAAATTTGTCGATTTCTCTGTCTGATAAGAAATCACTGAAAATATATTGAAGACCTTTAGTCTAAGATGCTAATTTTTAGAGGAAAGTTTCCTTTAAAAGGGAACTATTCAAACGAAGTCATTTTAAAATTTGGGAAAACAACTCAAAAATAAAATTGACTTTGTTTCCAGCATTTTTTCAGAGCCATCTGTTGTACTCTCTGACAATAAGGGCAAGAGAAGTCATTACAGAACAATATTCTGGAAACAATTTGCTTCAAAGAAAGAATGAAAACTTAAACAACACTACCTTTCTACAAGTTTGTTCTAATTAGAGGGTTAAAACATCCAAGCATTGTACCCAGATGCCTCTCTCTGTCCTGTTTTTATTGCCTTTCTCCACTGAGATAACATTTAACACTGCATTGAAATTCCTACTTACTGCTGTGTCCAGTAGTAAATCCTGGCACATTATTAGAATATCTGCCTGTTATCAGCTCAGTCAGGGAATGAATTATTGACTATAACTCATTGCCGGGAAGACTTCGTATGACACTCCAGTGAAGTTTTGATAATTTCTAGAAGTCGTGGTAATTTATGGAAGGGGGTTTTGATTGATCTCCCACCACCTATTTTGCACCTATCAGTAAATAGGACACATATTGATGGCCTACTTGAACTACATTAACAATACAGGGAATTCACAATTTAAGCGTTTCCCTTTTTTTCCAGTACAATTTCTATTAAGACAGTAACTCAGTTTCTATTAATTTTCTTACGTGTGGTTTACCCATGGGAGTGGGGAATCACAGATTTAGACTGGTGAATGCATAATATTACTATTCTAATAATTATTTGGATCTTTTCCTCATTTGTAGTTGTACCCAGCCTTTGCCTTTTGGAAAGAAAGGCACAGAGGAGGATGGAATAAAACGGAGACTGTGAGATTTTAAAGACTGTCTTTAAGTGTGAGCATACAGCTGATAGAATGAATAAAGGAGAATTTTAAAAATTAACAGAGTAGGCAAGTTACTTGTTCTTTGAAAAAAAATATTTGTTATATATTTGTTATAATACTTACAGACACCATTTAATAGAATACAGGGGTTGCTTTAACGTCCATTTGTCAGAACATTAAGTAATAATCACTAACAATCACAGCTTTCTTTTAATTTAGGTTTTTTTCTTCCTCTCTCATTTTTGTTGCATTCTCCAAATTCAATTATTTCTCAGAATAAACTCGACTAGACAAATGGTTCCTTTATTTCTTTACTGAGTTTTCATCATTGTGATTTCATTATTGTTTTATTTACTACAACAGTTGTTTCCTGGAAAAATAACCAGGATTTTCAGGTCCTCAATATACACTGTACAATACAGCAAACAATATACATAATAATTCAAAGTTTAATGGTTATTTCCTAGATGACATTTAAAGCACGTGTAGAGTTCTAGAAATTTTAACTTATACCCAAATTGTATTTAGTAATCTGATACAAAAATAATGGTGTCTCTCTTGCCAGTGCTATCAAGATTGGGGACGGGTAATTTGACTGAATACTTCGCTTAAAGAAAATAATTCTTTCTTCATTTTATCTTAATTTAGTAGCTTCTAGCAGTCATCTAAACAATCTTAAAATTAAAAGATAATGTTAATGGAAGAGACTGTTGTCATAGGATAATGGTTTCCTGCTGCTAGATTAATGCAGTGGCAATAATACTGGAGCATTTATTGAAAATAAAGGGGAAGACAAAGCCAGGAGATTTATTTTTAAAGCAGGTGTCATGGATCCTGTGACACTGTTGTCTTATAATTACTTTGTTTCCATTTTGCCAAATGGCTGATGGAGATGATCCCTTTTCCTGATAGATGTGGGCTGGCAGATGACATTGGCTGGTATCGCCATGACTGGAGAGTGCATCCTTTCTAACTGGAGGAACAGATTTGTTGTGTTTCTTCCAATCAGAAGGCACCTTCTAAAGGTTGTGCCATTTAAAGAAACAAACACCCCAAAGCACGAATAAATGTGTCCTTTATCCAAAAAAACGCAAGTGTCTACCTAACACTATGATCAATCATTCTAGAAACATTAATAAGCCCCCCATGTGGACAATCCCAAATACATCACTTTCCAGCAAGCCCCAGGAATGTCCTATGGGATAAAAGCTACCATGTATGGATTTTAGCCACTGGGGTCAACTTTCCCAGATTTACCTCCTTTGAATGCACGTGATAATCTTGAGCCAACTAATAGACTTCTCCAAGTGGAATCCTCACAGGAATGCTGTGGTAGTTGCAATTGCAAGATGATCCCTAAGATTTCCACCTCCTGGTGTACACACCCTGTATAATCCCTTCTCTTTGAGCATGGGTGGGCCTGACTTAATCAGTTGAGTCCTTTTATGAGAAGGTCTAAAAGTCAGAGATGGAAAAAGTCAGACAGATTCAAAGCTGCAGAAGTTGATCTCCCATTGGCCTGAAAGGAGCAAAATGCTGTATGTGAGAGACATCGTGGAGGGAACATGGGAAGAATGGGAGAGTAGCCACTAGATGCTGAGAGCAGTCCCTGATGAAGAGCTAGCGAGAAGCTGGAGACCTTAGACCTGAGACTAGAGACTAGAGCTGAGAAGACAGGTGTCCTGCCAACAACCAGGGAACTCAGAAGAGGACCTTGAGCCTCAGAGGAGATGGTGGGGCCGACACCTCATTTTCAGCCTGGTGAGACCCTGAACAGAGAACCCAGCTATGCTAGACCCAAGCTTCCAGCCCACAGATACTCTGAGATAAAAAACGGGTATTGTTTAAAGCCGTTTATAACCATTGGTTTTGCAGCAATAGAAAACTAGCGACAAGGCTGTGAGGAAAAAGCCATGGAAGATATTTTGTTGCCACTTCTTTCCCTCTACCATGACATTTGCTCCTTCTTGTCCAATCTCCCATCTCCACATCTAGCAGAGCCTGGAGCAGAAAGCTGGAGTAGACTCGCTATGCTCAGGGTGTTTATAAATTACTGTATGTTAAATGGTGGTACCTGCTCTTAAAAAAAGGAAGCAGGGTAGGAAGGATAGGGAGCAGTGGGACCTGGCTGGAATGGGTCTGGGGATGGATTGCACTTTTTTGTTAGTGAAACGGGGAAAGTCTCAGTGATCACGTTTGTGTCGAGACCTAGAGGAAGTAAAGGAGCCAGGCATCTGAGAGAAAGACAGTTCCAAGTACAGGCATCTGCAGTGCAAATGTCCTGAGGAGACATGCTGTATACAGTTGAGAAGTTAGAAGGTGGCTGGGCGGCCTGGCTGTAGGAGATGAGATCTGAGTTCTGATGGAGGCAGGTGGGGGACTTGGCCTTTTCCCTGGATTGAGAAGGGATGCTGTGTGAAGGTTCTGGCAGAAAAGAGATGGAATCTGATTGACATTTTAGAAAGCTACCTCTGGCTTTGGTGTTGAGAACAAATTACAGAGCAGGCAGGCCCAAGTGGTGAGTCCACCAGACAGGAGGTTTTTGTAGTAATCAAGAGGGGGAGGCTGGCACTCCAAGCACTGTGCCAGCAGATGAAAGGTGAGAAGGGATCAGATTGTAGGTATATTTTGAGTACCCGTGGCAGATAGAACCATAGTTTCTATTTCAAAATTTCTGTTAATCAGTCCATGTGCCTTTGACAAGTCTTTTGGGGTTTTCATATGTCATGACAGCTGTAAGTTCCCTTCTGCTCCTGAGGAGTTGGGCAGGGCACACCCCCCCACACACACACACACATCATGTTCCACCCACATAGGATTCCCCTTCCCACATGCAGAGCTTATGCCAGAGATAGCCTCAATATTGTCTTTCACTTGGCTCTTTCCATTTTAACTCAGGAGAAATAACAAATACTGAACACTTCCGTGTGTGCTGGGCACCAGGCTAGGCTCTTCACATCCAGCAAATCATTTAATCTTATTAACAGCCTGATAAAATAGGTCTCATGCCTCCATTTTAAAATTGAGGAAACTCAGGCACCTGAGTGGCTCCGTCCATTAAGTGTCTGCCTTGGGCTCAGGTCATGAACCAGGACCCTGGAATCAAGCTCCACATGGGGGGTTCCTGCTCAGCGGGGAGCATGCTTCTCCCTCTGCCTCTGCCCCTCCCCCTGCTTGTGTGCACTCTCTCTCTTTCCATCAAATAAATAAACAAAATCTTTAACAATAATAAAAATACAATAAAATTGAAGAAACTCAAATTGTAATAGTTAAGTGATCATTCAAGATAAGTGTCAAAGCTGTGGTTCAAAACTTGGAAATCTGCAAAGTTTTACATGTTGAAGAAACCTTCCACTGTTCACTCCTATCTACTAACAAATCAGTATATGGGTTTTGTTTAATAGATTTGTGCAACTTTAGTTTCTAAACCCATGATACTTCCTCCACCGTTGATTATTTTGTTCCCCAGTGAACATTTGGCAATGTCTTCAAGAGAATGTTGGAGAGTGGGGGCGGTGGGGACAGAAAATTCCCACTGGTTTTAAGTGGGTGGAAGCCAGGGATGCTACTAAACATCATACAAGGCACAGGAAAGTCCCCTAGACCAAAGAATTATTCTTCCCAAAATGTCAATGCTGCAGAGCTTGAAAACCCCTATTCTAAACCATGATTAGATGACTGGACTGTCATAGTAGTTGTAACATCAGTTGTGTAATTTTTATGAATAAGCTTTTCATTAAGATCTCTTAAAAATGAGGAAGTTTCTGTGGTCAGAACCATTTCAGTATGTTGGCTGGGATAAAATTCATAGCGGTCCAAGGAAGTTTTACCCAGCAAGTTCTATATCACAGTGCTCAATATAAGCTTATATAAGAAAGACAATGTTACAGGGGCACCTGGCTCAGTTGTTAAGCATCTGCCTTTAGCTCAAGTCATGATCCCAGGGTCCTAGGATCAAGCCGGGCATTGGCCTCCCTGCTCCGTGCGAGGTCTGCTTCTCCCTCTCCCTCTATCCCTACTTGTGTTCCTGCTCTCGTTATTCCTCTCTCTGTCAAATCAATAAATAAAATCTTTAACAACAACAACAAAATGTTAGAAACCTGGACTAGAAAGTTTAGAGGCTCCAAAGTACAAAAGCTAAACTGCAAAAATTAAACTTAATAAATGTCCAAGTAAATGTCTACAGAGGTAACTGATTAACTTGGCACTTGCAATATAATTCAATTCTCATGTGGGCACACTCCAATTGTATTTATTGTGGGATCTTTTTGATGTGATTTTGCTGGATACACCAAAACCAAGATTTTCTAGGCTCTGTAGAAATCTGATGATAGTTCTGCAGCCATCACTTGAGAGAATGACATCAGGAAACAGGACAAGACTATACCTGAATGAGGTATGGTGCTGAGTCATACCAAGATTTGAAAACACACACACACACACACACACACATTTCAGGCAGCAGAAACAGCAAATCCAAAGGCTATGTAGTGGGAATAAGCTTGGCATGTGTGATGTAAGCTGGTATTGCTGAATGGAGTAATTGGGACAGAATATGGAAACATGATGCTAGATAGAGAGACAGAGCCATTAGATTTTAATGTGAACACAATGGGAAGCTATTGGAGAGTGTTAAGCTATGATGTCCTAATCAGATTTTTTTTAATTAACTGGCCCTTCAGGAAGAATTGATATAAGGGATGTGTGGCAAAAATTGCTACAAGCTTACCCCAGTATCCATTCCTTCCTTCCTCTTAGAAATAGAATCCCAATTTAAGCTGTGTGCATTGCCACTTGGAATAAAAGACTGCATTTCCCAAACTTCCTTTGCAGTTCCATGAAGCTTGTTTGGACTGAGTTATGGCCAATACATAACAGGTAAGGGGAAGTGTAAGTAGGACTCCCCAGGAAAGTACTTAAAGAGAGCCAATTCCGGGGGGAAGGACCCATTTTTTTTACCCTTCAGATTTCCTCCCTCCTTGAACCTTCGCTGTGGACCAAATGGTTAAAGTTTCACGCTGAAATGACTCTGAGGAATGAAAATGGTGTACTGGGTTGAAGTCTCATACTGAGATTATGGAGTAGGAAGATAGAGTCTCTGGTAAAAGGTGGGTCCCCAGTGACACTATAAGCTGTCAAAATAATGCTGCTGGAATAATTACTTCCAAACTGATGTGAGAGAGAACTGAACTCATCTTCTTTAGAACAGTGTTAATTTTTTAAACATAGAATTGGAATCAACTCTAACCGACACAAGAGGCAAAAGTGGAAGTGAAAGAATAACAAAGAAATTATTGCAGTAAAAGATGTAAAGTGGTGAGCCATATGAGTGGTTTGAAGTGGAAGGTTCCAGATATACTTTGGAGGTAGTGAGAAGAACATACACACCAACTGAAAGATTGTGTCATGGGCTGAGAGAGAAAACCCAATCAAGGATGATCTCTAATTTTTTTTGGCATGATCTAAAATGGTAGTTGTCCTTTCCTAAAGTGGAGAAAACTAGAAAAGAAGCAGGATTATAGAGTATAAATCAAAATTCTCTTTTGGACCAAAACATAGTGAAGTTGAGACCCCCATTTAACATTCATGTGGTAAAGTTGAGAAGTCAGTTAGATATAATTAGATATGTAAGTCTTAAGCTCATGGAAGAGGTCTGAGCTGCAGAAATTAATGCGTAAGTTCTTAATATGTGGAAGTATTAAGACCATGAATAAAACCATATCGAGTAAGTTTCAATAGAAAACCCATGATTGAGCCCCAACTATAGAGATCATGAGGAAGAGGAAGAGCCAGTCTAGGATCTATAAAGAAGAAGGCAATAAAGTAGTAGGAAAACCAGACACCAAGTGAAGAAAATGTTCTAAAAGAGAAAACTCATCAAATCTTTAAATGCTGCTGATAGACTAAGATGATGACTGAAAAAAGATCATTGATTTGGCAAGATGGCTTGATTGGAAAGAGAAGCGCCCAGTGAACTTCATTTCCCCTTATGTCTCATCCGCTAAAATGAGATCATATGCTCAGCCCTAAACCAATAATGATGAAATCCCCAGGCTTTGGGAAATCCCTTTTCTAGAATCAATGGATCTCTGCCTTTCAAAAAATTAGGAATTGATAAGTAGAAAAAGTGGGGGTGGGGACGCCTAGGTGGCCCAGTCTGTTAAGCGTCCAACTTTTGATATGGGCTCAGGGTTGTGAGATTAAGGCCTGCCTCAGGCTCCACAATGGGTAAGGAATCTGCTTAAGATTCTCACTCTCCCTCTCCCTCTGCTCCTCCCCCTCCCTCTGACTATCTCTCTCAAAGAAAGCAAGAAAGAGAGAGAGAGAGATGTGGGGGTAGGGAGGCTAGGTAGGGGGTAGGGGGTAGGCTATTGGTTGCGCAACAAAGTGTCTGCCATAATACTTTTTATTTTTACAGAAAAGTTCCAAACCTCATCACACTTAGAGCTGGTACTACATTTGCCACAGGTAGTAAAGTGATCTGGTGCTCTTTGTTATTGCTGCTGATCCGTGCTGAAATGGATTGTCAGGCATTTGCATACTTTTAATTACAAAATAATCACCCCTGTCTTCAGAAAGTTCAATATGCCAGAGACTCCTAAAACTAGATAAAAATCCTGCCAAGTGAAAAAGGAAACAACTGCATGGATTTTTTTTCCTCCAAAATACCAGAGCCACCTGCTTGTCAACCTTGGAAGAGTACAGAAAGTTTGGTCACACACATAAAAGCTAAAGTTACTACTGATCAAGTTTGAAAGAAAAACGATGTTAGAGACTTAAAAATAAAATAAAATAAAATAAAATAAAATAAAATAAAATAAAATAAAAAGTGTGCCCAAAAGAATTCTTCGCAGGAACCTTAAAATTCTGAGTCTCTTAGCTTCTGCTTCTTTATTTTCATGTGAAAACCCTCTCACTTGCCTTTATAAATTTCCTTAATCATTCCATTGTCATTTGTCTCTAAGACCAGGGTGGATTGTGGAAATTAGCCTCTCTTACTTCCTCTCACTCGGCTGCCGTATATGACAACTGTCTTTATGAAATGACAGGGTGCTGTTGGAAAGCAGGGAATGGTGTCTTATTCCTGGAAATTGTGATCCTGTGGGACTAAGCCTGGCTTCATCTTCATAATGATAATAATAATAAACCAAAGATATAATACCTCTACCTTAGGAGTGCTGCTATGCCTTTCTTAAGAAAATCTGAGGACACCAAAAACTACTGGAGGAAACCAATAAAGAAAGAAAGACCAAGTGGCCACCATGTGTGAGCCAAGCATTTCACAGGGTGCATAGCACTGAGTAGCTCCTCAGTAAACAACAGCTCAATAAACACAAGAGACTGTAAAGCGTTCAGAGGTGTCTTGCCCTTGAGACTCTTATAATCCAGTCTGAGGAGAAGGAGTTGACAGATAAGAAACACCTAAAGGTAGAGAGAGAATTTGGGCATGCCATTGGTTTCAACTGGAGAGCAAAGAGACAAAGTAGACTACTTGATAGCAGCGAGTAAAGTGAAAATCTATCAAATTCCAAAGTGCGAAGAAGAGATATCAGGGACCCTCTGGCCCCACCCCTACATTTCACAGTGAAATCAGTGAGGTGCACAGAAGTCTCGGATGCAACAGATCTCACCCAGCAAGTTAGTGGCAAAGCCTACCCTGGTCCCCAGGTCGCCCTCCCCCACTACATCATCCGGCCGTTTACACCCTCTTGCAATGCCAGGAGACGCTCCCCTGTATTGCAGGATGATTTGTCAGGAGAGCAAGTATGAAAGCCACAACTGACCACACCCCTCACTGAACTTTGTCTTCTGGCTTCGTGCTTTCATTCACCCTTCACTTTAGACTGGAGGTCATTAGGAATGGTTACCTTGGACTAATATTCTCCTTAAGTGCATGACAGGTGCTGTTGCTTACCTTGCCAATAAATCATTCACCACCATCCGCTGTCTCCTCTCTCCTGAAACGTTCAGGTCTGTCCCGGTATCCAGGTGCCAAGCACTTTACAGGAATCTGAGACCCTCCATAGCCTCTGCAGATGAATTGTGATTGGTCTAAGCCTGAGGCAATCCTTGCCAGTGATTGGCTTAGGAGTGGGAATGGGGCCTAGTTCTGGTCAATAAGATGTGAGAGGAGGTTAGCTGGGGTTTCCGGAAATTTTTCCTTGCTCTTTAAAAAGTACTGGAAGAAATAGCTGCATCTCTTTTGCCTTTTGATGTCGTCATATGAGGTGAGATGCCCAAACTTGCCTCAGCCGCCTGGGGACCACGAAGGGAGTCACGCATGCGCTGAGGCAATGGGAGTGAAGAGCTAGCAGGAACCTACGGCTGCACTGACGGTGGGTGCCTGCGTTGATCAAACCGGTGACTTCTGACCTCTAACCTCTAGTTATGTGGTAAAATAAATACCCCTGTTGCTCTAGCCACCTTTAACTGGGCTTTCTGATCATTGTGACCAAAAGCATCTTGATTGTTATAGGACATCATAGAGTAAGAACCCGTCTTCGGAATTTCCAATAATCCCGAGGAGGTTCCTTTTATTTTCTAAAAACAACAGCAGCAACAAACAGGGCTGTCTTTGGAGTGATGTTTCCACAACCAGGCTTTTACAATTGCAGGGTCTCTTCGATGGCGTGATTCCACCATCCACCAACTCTTAACACTCTTGTTTCCAGAATATCTATTATTTTTAATGTAGGATTTTGTCCTGAGCCAAACTTTGTTTATTCCATCAGGATTGAACTATGCCTCATGACTGTTGGGTTTCTCCTATTTTTTTACTGCCCATTTCAAAAGGCTGGAGATACTTAGGGAAAAAAAAAATAGACATTGGAGGAGGAAATAAATTCTCGGTATCAGTCTTATGGCTACTAATATCTATTTCCCGCCAGATGGATGAGATTTCAGGGTCGGCTAGGTTCATGATGTATACATTTGAAATTTATAAAATGTTTCCTTTGTTTTATCTGTTTGAACGGGGGCAGTAATCATATTCCTTCACTGTATGTAGTTATTAAGAGTCCTTTGCTTATGTTAAGGGAGCTTATGGAAGGTTTCAGGCAAACACAAAACCACTTATTAGGACAAATAGAGCTTTTAAAGAATACTATACTCTCATGAATAAACTAGTTTCTGATTGGCTAGAGTTGCAATTTAGCTTTTATCAGTAATTAAGGGCAAGCCATGGAGCAAACCCGTTAGTTGACACCAATTACAATTGGTAGACGAACTAATGAGTCCAAGAAAAAAAGTTATTTATTTCTAAACTTTTGAAGCATAATTGTTGTGTAAATCGGATAGCACGCAAATCTTTTCCATACGTTTAGGTTGGTAATTGAGAAATAAAATGGTTACCAAATGTACTCTTTGTCCAGTTTTGTTCTGCAGTCGGTCTCTCTCGGGACTCTTTAAAGTGTAAGGAAAAGGTGATGTCAACAGCAACGTACTCTGGGCAAACGGAGCCAGGATTAATTAATAGAGATGAAAGGGAAACACTAGGCCTTTCTTAACCATCGCCTTACAGTCCCCACAGTTAGATACTTGCTGCTCTGCAGATGACCAAACAGGGCTGGGGATGAGGGCCGGGCCCGGAGGCTGCCTCGTATTTAAAAACAAAACAAAACAGGAGAATAAGACTTGTCTTCATCTCATTTCCAGCATGTAGTCTTTAAAATGAGGAGCTCTCAAGAGCTTTTCCCTTTGAAGTTTAATATGTAGGGCTTTACATCAATATAACATTTAAACGTGTTAAACAAATTAGTCTCTGGTTACAAAAGTTTTGAGACATTTGCAAGTTGCTGTTTAACTAAATTTAATATGTGCCGGCAAAGTTGATCGTGTAGTTGTTCATTTAGAAGAATGCACATTTGGAATGATTAATAAACAAACCAGCCTCCCATTGCTTCAACCTCTGTGTTTATTTGAAGGCAATCTACTTTAAAAAGACATTAATATTCTTAGAATTATTATTAGAATAATTGCTTTTACTCCTCTCAGAACGCACATTTTTTCTCATTTCCCTTCAGCATAGACAGCTTTTCACTCAGATATAAACTTCCCATTATTATTCCCCACCCCCCAAAAATGAAGAATAGGAATTATACACTTTTCACTAAGGAATAATTAATTTGTCTCAAGTATTAGAACAGAGAATTGTGGAGTGACTTTGAATGGTAGTCTCTGAGGAGTAGCATTGTTTGTTCTCTCCAGTCTTTAATGAGCTTTAGTAAATGGCCAGGAAAAATTACCTTCTTTCTGTAATATGAGAGAGGCGAAGAATGAAGGAAGCTATAGAATCCCTAAGAGAAAAGGGAACACACACACACACACACACACACACACCCCTCCTTCACAACAGCACTGGAGCCGGTTAGGAGGCTGCAGTTCTCCTTTAGACTTATTTGAGGACAAGAGATCTGGTTACTAAGTGCATTAAAACAGAAGCATGTCCCTAATTTGTATTGATTATTGTTATAGTTACCACTGTTGAATCTGCTGGGGAAACCATCCGTCCTATAATTCCACGGGGCTGGATATTGGTTACACCCGCCATGTTAAATTTCTTTCCTCTTTCAATGACTAGAAGAGAATTAGAACTGGAACTTTAACAGAAATTAGCAGTAGAGGACTTGCCCCTCCCACAGGTCATCTAACTCCAGAAGAAGAGCCCCCAGACTGTAAAACTCCTACACTCAAGCAACTGCCCAGCCAAATGACTTTTATGAAGGGCCCAATGATTTTCCCCCAAGTTGCCACAGACTACTGGGCTTGCCTTGACTTCAAGAAATGGATCTTGTCAGTCCTAAGGTTACTCAGGTCAAAGGGAGATCTCTCACTCATTTAAAGGTGGCCTTGAAGGTGGACCACCCAGGAGATACCCCAGACCAAAGAGAACTAACCTCCTTCTCTCTTCCATCCTCTCAAACTTGTGCTGGGGCTTCGGGGGACCACAAGATAGCACCCTCCTGACTTCGGAACCAACCGAGAAACAGCACAAAGGGAAAATGCAGGAAAGGGTCCAGCTATCACTCAGACTGCCAAGGCCCCGTATGTGGAAATGTGGCTTTTATGTGTGGGCAAGGAAGCTAGACCGCACAACGAGCCTTGCTTGCTCCCAGGGTTTTTTAGTGGTGCAGGCCTCCGCCGCTCAGGTCAGAGTTCTGCTTTCTCTTCCAGGGCATGTGATTTTCCCATGCCGGCATGGAGCCCTGGCCACTGTGGGGCTCGGTGGCATCTGCCCCAGCCTGCGTGCCCGGAATTGTGCTCTCCTGCCTTCCCTCAGCTGTAGTTCCTGACCGCCAGCTTTATTCTAGCAGGATCCTAAGCTGTCACTTTGACAAGTCCTACAGACCACTTCCCACTGAAAGTGGAATGCCCCATAGAAGCTTAATACGTTGTGTGCTGTCAGTGAGGGGGGAAAGAGAAACAAAACATGCGCTCTGGAGTCAGACACTTCCTACTAGTTTTGGACCCTTGGGCAATTTCCTTAACCTCTCTGAGTCTCAGAGTCTTCATCTATGAAATGGGGGTAATGCCATTGTGGGTGATGACTTTGTAGTCACCGAGTGGGCACAATGCCTCACACTCAATAAGGACCTGTCCTTCTGTTCATATTCAGATACGCGGAGATGATAACAACAACAATGGTTTCTAATTGTGTAATGCTTGCGCCTGACCATATGCTTCAATGTAAATATTACACAAGAGCTATGAGCTTTGCATGACTCTCATAATACCCCTCCTAAAGCAGGAATTCTCTGTTGGAGGTGAGGGAACCCTAAGCTCAGGAATTTACTTATTCAAGGTCATTGGGCTGGGAATTGATAGCATTCAGATGTGAAGGTGAGTTTTCTGCCTCCCAATCCTTCTTTCTCTCTACTCGCCTGATTGGTTAATGACAGATTTTTTTTTTTTTAAGACATTATTTATTTGTCAGAGAGAGAGAGAGCACAAGCAGGGGAATCTGCAGGCAGAGGGAAAAGCAGACACTGTGCTGAGCAAGGAGCCCAGTGTGGGACTCGATTCCAGGACCCCAGGATCATGACCGGAGCCGAAGGCAGACGCTTAACCACTGAGCCACCCAGGCGGCTCCATAGTAGATTTTCTAACACTGAAAGACCAGAGATAGCACCCCGTACATCAGAAAAGGCCAGCAGGCTGCCCAGGGGCTTCACCCAGCTCTCAGATGTGTTTTGTTTAGCTCACAGAGTTGCTTAAAAATTTGAATTTTTTGTTAATATTTAAAAATTGGGATATGACTCGTAAATATTTGGATTTACAGCTTCTCTTAAGAACAGTAAGGCTTAGGACCTGCATGGCCATGTGGCTCTACCACCTACTGTTACTGCAACCTTGCAGAAGCTACTTCTTTGCCCTCCCTCATGGGTAAGATGCGGAGAGTGACGCTCCCTCCCTCAGAGAGTGCTTGAGACCAAATAAGAGAACACATTCAAAATCTTCAGTCCTTGGCACATAGGGGTGTTATTATTATTCTACTGACTGCTGACTGCCAGCAAAACGGGGCTGGGATTTTCTGGAAACCTGCAAACTGTTCTTATATTTGAAGAAATACGAGATGAAAGTGTTGTTTTAGTATGACATACAAAGCCAAAGTTCGTTCTTATGCAGAAAGTGCAGCTTAACCCGGCATTAATGCCTGAGCCGTTCCAGCTGAGGTTCTGAAGAAAAGATTTGTCATGTCTCCCATTACGATATTTAAAGCAAACAAGGGGGAAAATCTAACTTTGGAGTTAGCATTTTTGCATGGCTTTGCAAGGAAGGAAAGGATGAGGAAATAAAGGAGGGAAGGAGGAAGGAAGAACAAAAGAACTTTGCACCTATGGAAGGAGCGAAGGAAGGAAGGAATAGGAGGGAGGAAAGGAGAGGAGGAGGGAGGAAAGAAGGAAAGGAATAGAAGGGAGGGAGGGAGAGGAGAAGGGGGGGGAGAGCGAGAAGGGAAAGAAAAGAAAGGCCCAGAAGGTTCTGAGTATCAGGGAAGGTGACTTACCCACGCTGCCAGAATGCTTTAGAGGCGCTAGTGCCCTCTGGTAGCAACTTGCATTTTGCTTTGTTTTGTTTTCAAAAACTTCAAAGTTTCTCCAGGCTTCATCCTCAATTAGAACAAATGTCAGTAACATGCTTGAAGAAAATTTGTTTAGAGATGTGTGTATGCTTGAAAATTGCACATTACACATGCCCCATGCATGATTTTCCACTAAATTTTTAACGATGAGCGGAGGTACATGGTTCCAGATAGATGAGTGAATCTGAATGTATATATCTGGCGCTTTGCACGTTGACATAAACACAGCTGCTTTTATACATTTGAGAACATTTGTGTTTATTTGAATGTGTGATGGGGAGGTCATCAAAATGAACGCACTCGTTGTGTTTATTTGAATCTCACATTGCTCATAAGAATACATGCCGTGTTTGAACATGCAGTCAAACACCAACTTCTCTAAAAGGCAAATCAAACCCCAAAAGGCAATTCAGTGCAAAACCCCATTAATGCTGCATTAGACTTGAAATTCCATTCCCATGAAAGCCAGAGAATTTGGAGTTAAAGGTTTTCAAAAGCAATCTTATTTCTACCAGCTGGAGAGAAGAACTACAGTTTCTTTCCACTCCTTTATCACAGGACATAAAATTTGTATTTAGTAATAGAAAAGAAGAAGGAAGGAAGGAAGGAAGGGGGGGGGAGTTTGGGAGGGAGGAAGAAAGGAAGAGAAAGAAAAAGAAAAAGGAAGGAAGGAGGGAAGGAGGGAAAGAGGAAGGGGAAGAAAAGAGAAAAGGGAAGAGTAAAGAGGAGAGGAGGGAAGGGAAGGGAAGGGAGGTGGGAGGGGAGGAGGGAAGGAAGGAAAGGATGAATCCCAACCATGGTACTAAAGTATCAAAAATGCTAGCAGGGAAGTACATGAGACATTCTATTCTAACATCACTATAACACATAGAGCACCTAAGCCTTGTTGCTTCCCATCTGGGGGATGCTGCAGATGTGTGGATGAAGTTGGGATCCACTGTCAGAGGAACTTGGGTTTGCAGATTTCAGTGGTAGTTCCGGTGATGGTGACGATCTGAATGCACACTTTTGTCTCACTTTTACTAGTACAAAGATGGTCTAATGCCATTTAAAAAAGAAAGCAGTTAAGATGTGGTCCCTGAGTAGAGGCATTTATATTAGGTATGTGTGCTTTAGTCCTTCAGCAGAGGTGACTTAAACAGCAGTCCATGGTATGCCATCTTCTGCACACTTCAAGAAGACCAGCATCAAAATTCAACCTTGACACGTCGAAGCAATGCAACCTGCCACATTTGCCCATTTTCAACCATTGCTCTAGTTAAAGGTAAAGTCCTCCTCTGCTATGCCACAGTAGCTTTTTGAATTCTTCATCCCACATATGCCATAATTTGGAAAGAATATTTGGATTGTCATGAACAGAGGCATCTGCCATTAGAATCTTCAATATTAGATTTGCATAGCTCATTACCTGTGGTTTTCTTTGGGAAAAAAATATAAAAAGCAAATAAACAGAACGGAGGAAAGGGGCACACAGAGTAAGATGAGATTCCTCTGGAAATCAAACAGCAGATACAGGTGCTTGAACAACAAGAAAAAGTATGTATTTCTTTCTTTTTTTTTTTTTTAAGATTTTATTTATTTATTTGACAGACAGAGATCACAAGTAGGCAAATGGGCAGGCAGAGAGCCCGATGCGGGGCTCGATGCAGGGCTCGATCCCAGGACCCTGGGATCATGATCTGAGTTGAAGGCAGAGGCTTTAACCCACTGAGCCACCCAGGCGCCCCAAGTATTCTGTTTGGCTCATGAGAGCAGACAAGATTACAGCCAGTGGTGGTTTGGCTAGAGAGTAGGAATTTTATTGTACAGTATTAATTAAAGCTGGAGGGAGTCGGGTACCAGGAGGAGGAGGTTAGCCCATGTTTCCACAAAGTCACAGAACACTGGTGTCTGGCCACCAGGCTTCAAGACTTGAAATCTGTGAAAAACTTCCAAAATAAAAGACATTAAAAAAATCTTTAAAGTTGTTGTCATTACAGAACCTGCTAGAATAACATAATGTCTCCACTGGTTCCCCATTAGAACAATTACAAAATTCAAAACGGCTCAACTTTTTAAAGTAGATAAAATCAGATTGATTGAGACCAGAAGCAACATTTATTTTTCTTTTCCACTGTCATTGCCTGTGTCTTTATTTTTCTACTAGGATGCATTTTTGTCTACCTAAAATATTATTACTACATTGCAGTTTGTTACTCCATTAGTTTTAACACTTTTTAAAAAATGTTTCAGAAATGACAAATGGAAAAGAAGAGAGGAGTTGCATTTTAAATCAAGCAATTTTCTGAGTTTTATGTGGAAAACAAGCAAGACTATCTCAAACCTCCTCTTTGATGAGGCCCCAAATATACAAAGGGATCAAACTCCATATAGACAAAAGGATTTTTTCCCTGACTTTGGAGTGATATCTTGTTACACTAATGGCTCTTGACAGCTATCATAGACCCTTCTTTTATAATCTTCAGAACTAGGGACACTAGACTCTGCCATTTTAAACCTCAGTGTCTCCCAATCAGAAACATGCAAAGTTTGCCTCTCAGAAGGAGACACAGACCACGGTAAGAGAAAACAGAACCCTTTAAATGGAAAGGGAAGTAAAAAAAACAGTATGTTTAGTATGATCTCATTTTCATTTTTAAAACATAATATCTGAGTGTGTGTGTGTGTGTGTGTGTGTGTACATGTGTGGTGTGTATCAGTAAGGATATAGACCAAGGTGTTAACAGGGATTCTTCTTTTCATTAACTATACTTAGTACATTTCTATAATAATATGAAAAATAATTTTAAATGTTTTTCAAATGTGGAGATTTTCAAAGTTAGTGACATGACATGGTCAGTTTCACCTCTGAAAAAAAGGCAGTCAGGGATACAGCTCATTGACCCTAAAGGTTCTTGAACAGCGTATAGAATAAATCTCTTTGAGATCACTACTGTTTGAATTCCTGTTTCACAGATAAGAAGATAGGACAAGTGAGACTCCCAGTGGGGCCCTCTTGGGTGTCTCACTATAGTAAATGAAGGAGGCCATGTGCAACCCAGTCCTCTGCCTGCAAATATCATGTCCTTTCTTCTGTTAGAGGAAGATCTGCATGACATCCTATCATTTGTTAAAGTTGTACTAATCTTTCCAACAGCACAGCAAGGGAGATACTACTATTAGCCTCCGTGGCAGAGATGGGGAAATAGAAGCTCAGAGGGGAATAATTTGACTGTGGCCTTCTGTCTGGATGTGGCCAACCTGGACTGGACTGGAGTCCTTATTCTGGGCCTAGAGTTCATCCTCCTGCCTAAGCAAGGTAACACAGTGACATAATAGGGTATTTCACGAGAAGCACTGAGTGGAGGGTCAGGATGGTATGTGAGTAACACTCACCACCCCCCCCCCCTTGAGTCAGAACGCCTGAATCGGAATCTTGGTTTCACCATTCGCTAACTGGGTAAACTTAGGCAAGCTATTTACACTTCCTCTGCGTCAGTTTCCGCATCTGTAAAATGGGGATGATAAGAGCTATATCTTAGAGAGTTGTTTGAAGGATTAAGTGGGTCAAAATACATTAAACACTAAGAACAGTTTCTAGTTCCTGGTAAATATTGAATAACTCTTGATTATTATTGTTAACATAACAGGATAATTTGTGTCATTTACCTTACATAAAAGGAAATTATTAATAAAATTAAAAACATGTCTTTACATTATTACTATATACTGTTGTCAAGTAAAGACTCTGACAATGAGGCCTGCTCTCTGTTAAAAAAAAAAAAAAAGAGGCTAACTAAAAACCACAGCAAGATGTCACCTCACACCAGTCAGAATGGCTAGAATCAAAAAGACAAGAAATGACAAGTGTTGGCGAGGATGTGGAGAGAAGGGAACCCTTGTGCACTGCTCATGGGAATGTAAATTGGTGCAGCCACTATGGGAAACAGTACGGAGTTTCCTCAAAAAACTAAGAATAGAAATGCAATACAATCTAATAACTCCATTATTGGGTATTTACCCAAAGTAAACAAAAGCACTGATTTGAAAAGATAGATGCACCCCTATGTTTACTGCAGCATTATTTACAATAGCCAAGTTATGGAAGCAACGCAAGCGTCCATGGATAGATGAGTGGATAAAGTAGATATGGTGTGTATACACACACGCGCGCACACACAAAACCCACACTGGAATATTACACAGCCATAAAAAAAATGAGATCTCACCATTTGCAACAACAGGGATGGACCCAGAAGGTATTGTGCTAAGTGAAACAGGCCAGACAGAGAAAGACAAATGACACATGATTTCACTTACATTTGGAATCTTAAAAACAAATGAACAAACAAACAAAAAACAGATGCATAAATACAGAGAACTAACTGGTGTTTGCCAGAGAGGAGGTGCGTAGGGGGATGGGCAAAATAGGTGAAGCGGATAAAGAGGTACAAACTTCCAGTTATAAAATAAATAAGTCAGGAGATGAAAAGGGCAGCACAGGAAATATGGTCAATAATATTCTAACGTTGTGTGCTGACAGACGGTGACTACACTTAACCACGGGGAGCACTGAGTAATGTATAGAATTATTGAATCGCTATGTTGTACACTTGAAACTAATATCACATTGCATGTCAACTGTACTTCAAGAATATATTTTTTTAAAAAACTAAATTATTAAAAAGGTGTTAAAGACACACAGTATCAATTTAGACAGTCTGCTGAATTAATTAGAAGGATTGAGAGAGAATTTTAAATGGAATAATTTTCTCACTAAATGAAGCAACATACCTTGATACTCTATGAACCACCCCAAATCACCTTAAATATACTGTCCCTCCCTTAAGACACACTGATCATCTGCCCTTGGCCAATATGGGAACCGAACTAACCAGACAATGTGTGGGTTGTCTCAAGGACAAGAGTATGAAGTTGATTAGTCAGATGTGGGATATTGGGTCTCACTCTTCTGGTTTCAAGGGGTTAAAAAATGCAGGCAGGTGGGTAAGATCTATGCCCTGCAGAGTGTGGCAAGGTGTGGTTCCCAGGTGCGGCAAGCCCCTCAAACCCCTGCCCCGCCCTTGGATGCTCTCTCTGCTTCTCATAGCTCTTTCAGACACAGGGCTAATGCCCAGGACGAGGTGAGCTGCTCTCCTGTTGAGCTGCCCTCCTGCTCTGCACTGAGAACAAACTCACTTTGTCTCTCTGGCCTCCTTGTTATTGCCCTCCGTGCAGTGGGTCGACCTCTGTAGCAATAGGGTGGTAAGCTCCCAGCCTGGCCTCGGAGGGAGCCATCTCAGGGCTGCAGTCTAAGGCTCTGGGACCCATGCAGATTAGAGGGTTCAGCCTCCGTGTGGTCCAGGCTAGCATTCCAGATTTTCGGGCTAATAGAAACCACAGCACTAGCTCATATTAAAACGAACCTTCCCATCCCATTTCCTCTTCCCTCTCTCTCGCGAACCTGCTCTCTCTCTCTCCTCAGAGTATGGATGAATGGCCAACCAGGAAGATGCCAAGGATCCCTGGATATAATATCATACAATACCATCCCATGGTCACCCCACATGGTCACAATAACAGACTGGCACTTTGGGGTCTCAGGAGCGGGTGGATAGCCCCCAGATCTGTCTCTGACAATGGGAACATCAGGCTGCCGGCAGGCTCCTGCAGGAAACACCTGCAGCAGACCATGGTCATTCCAGAGTGTGAGATTTTCATGGGATTTGGGTGAAAGGTGTCCCGAGGACCCATGTGTGGTGGGCCTTTCCCTTTTGCTACCCACTCTGTGACTTGTGGAAGTACAACCAAAGCAAGGACAGAGAACGGTCTGGAAGAAGAACCCTGGGCCTGTCACATGCCTGGCCAGTACCTGTCAGCATCTGGCTTCTTTGAAGCGACTTTGTCAGTGACAAGAAACCAACACAGGGTTTTAAAACAGTTTACAGGACATTTTTTTTTCTTTCAAAATGGAAATAGCTTTATTGAGTTCCATGGAAATGATACATATTTCTACAATCTAGAATATGTATTAAGAATGTCAATTAAAGTATTGGCACTGCTTTTAGCCCACATATCCAGGCATATGTGAAACTGATGTGTCTCTGTTGATTTAAAATATGCTCATGCCAGGGCACCTGGGTGGCTCAGTTGGGTAAGCGTCCAGCTCTTGATTTCTGCTCAGGTCATGATCTCATGGATTGTGAGATCGAGCCCCACATTGGGCTCTGGGCTCAGCAGGGAGTCTGCTTGAAGATTCTCTCCCTTTGACCCTCCCTCCCCAACTCTCTCTCTCTCTCAAATAAGTAAACTCTATTAAAACACACACACACACACACACACACACACACACACACAAAGGTTCATGCCATCCTATTGTCGTTAGGGTAAAAACCCAAGCCACTGCCATGACTTCCCTTCACCCTTGCCCCTGCCCTCCCCACTGTAAGAACTGAAGCCAGAATGAGTTCATTGCCTTTAAAGCAGCATCTGGGGGTAGGGGGCACTTCTCCATTTCCTGGTGTGAACTGGGTTGGTTCTTCCTCTTGGGTCTCCTTTCCCAAGGTTGACAATTCCCCTCACCCCCACTTGGCTCAGCAGACAAGGGAGTCCTACTACCCAAAGAGGCCCATTTTCTGGTCAAATCCACAGTCAGAGGACTCTATTTACAGAAGACTCCTCTACCAGACCTTCAGCAGTGATTCTAGAAAGCTCCCTCTCTCTCTTGTCCCTTCAAACCTCTTTGCTGTACCTGTGCCAAAGCTAGGCCCAGTCATTAGAAAGGCAGGAAGGCTGACGCGGCTTGAGAGGCAGCCTTGGGTCACTGCAGGGACTTGGATGGCCACTCACGCCCCACGCTGTCCCTCTGCTTCTCTTAACTTCCAGGTCAACAAAGACATGAAGGCAAGAACGGCCACCTTACACACTGTCCACATTTTCACTAGAAACTTCTCTCCAAGATGAGCAAACAGAGCACCTCAAATCCTGGCTCCTTCAAAATGGAACCCAACCAGTGTCCCTACTTTAGCATAGGTGAGCTATTAAAAAAACAAAAACAAAAACAAACAAACAAAAAAAAACACCCCATGGGTTACCTGCCCAGGGTCTATGTCCCCTCCACCTTTTGTTATCCAACTGGTAGACTCAGACACCATGAGAAACCGCATCTCAGAAGTTAGAAAATCTAATTTGTGCTCCTGTTGTTAAATGGTGGTAACTTATAACCACTGAATTGGAACTCATTAAAAAGGCGGCATTAAGGAGTTGCTGCTGCATTTGAAATCCATTTCTAGGGGGGAGTCTCAGTGCCATCAGGGACTTTCTCGTGGGGTCACTGAAGTCACTACCCTTAGAAAACAAAGTCTTTAATACAACACCTCAAGGTCCCTGCCTGCTTTCTTTTAGGTATTTCACAGAGGATTATATAAGCTCCAATAACTCAATTAATTAAGAGTAAAATGAAGACGGTGACTTCATATTTCGTTGGTCAGTGAAAATTTTAACATTCTCATAACCCCTTTCAGTCTCTCTCCTCGTCGTGAATGCTAATAGAAAAATCCTTTTTAAAAAGGCATTTTGTTAGCAGGGGATGTGCCGACGACTCCGCGGTATCTTCCCACAGATCGCTGCTCACATCATTCAGATGTTGAAAATTTTAAATGAAATCAATACCGGCCTATTCACGTCAACAGCACTATCCCTGGCAATGTAAAAATATAGCGAGAAATTGCAACCCCAGCGACTTACCCAGCGCTCTTTTCATTACAGGTCGTCAATTAAATTATTTCTACGATATTATATCCGTCCACAGACTGTTACGCAATATTCCCGCTCATTACTTCAGCTACGCGGAGTCCTCGGGAAATAAACGAGGAGAACTTAAGGGATCTAGTAAGAGAGGAAGGCATGGACAATAAGTCCGGTCACAACTGCCCGCAAGACGACGCTTTTATTATCACTTAGGGAACAGCAATGTCTTCATTCCTGCGGTCCCAAGTTAGTCCATACTCTAGGAAGGAGCATGCCCGGGGAGGCTTCTCCGAAGAGTTCACCAATGCGGGGCTGGGGGACTTAACGCTGGCGCTTGAGAGTCGAGTCTGCCTCTTTGGGGATGGACCACGCGGACGGGCCCTGCCTTCGGGGGATCCAGACGCGTCACTTGTTCCCTGGATTCAGTAGCTGCCGCCGGCTTGAGAAGCGGAGCCCGTTACCAGGCCAGTCCTCGGTCTTCATGGATGACTCCCCAGGAGTTTCTGCAGCCGCACTTGCCCCCGGCGCCAAGCGGGGGTGGGCGGGTGGGAAGCAGCGGACTGTGCCGGGGCTGGCCCTGGAATCAGGGATCCGGCCAAGATGCATCGCGGCAGGAGGATACGCAAATTGAATCAATAATTTCAATCACTGTCTCTCCCCAATAGGCACCAGGGAGGGCAGAGGAGCACGGGGGAAGGGAAAACCCAGGAGCCAAGAGCAGGGAGCTAAGCCCAGCTTACGAAGAAAGCAAGAAAAATTACGTACATGAGAAGAGGAGGATCAGAAAGAGGAAAAAATGGGCTAAATTCACTATCTAGGAATTGTCCTCGCCCAGAGAGAGCCGACCTGCCAGCAACCTGGGATCTGCAGGCCTTTTCTTCTTTCTCTGGAGCTTGGAGCTGCCTGCCTTTTGGTCTGAGGATGGTGGTGGCTATGGGCTGGGAAGTGGCCCAACCCTTCCTCACAAAATCTGCTGCTCCCTGTGCTTCTGGCTTATAGGGCACTGGTCATGAGCCACAAGGCACCAGGCGGAAGACCAGCTCTGGTACCTTCTCAGCCCTGTGGCCATAGCCATATGGCTCAGTCTTTAAGCCTCATCCGTTAACACTTGGCATCCAACCTTCCCAGGACTAATAACACTGGTGAGTTCCGCAGACCAGGGTCATGGCCTGCCTGCTCCCGATCACTGTCCCTCTGACTGGTCTGGCACTTTCCTCAGTGGGTCCCAGGCGCAGATGTTGGAAACACCTGGGGCTGCCTCTTTAATAAGACCAGTTGTCTTTTGCCATCCAGGATCCTCTATCATCCTCTTAAGAATATCATGGGCCATTGTTATTTATGTCCCTACTTTATAGACAAGGAAAGTGAGGTATAGAGGAGATAGCTGTGGAGGGTCACTGAGCTAGTCCCTAGCTGAACTTGCATTGAAATCTGGTCCTATGTGGCCCCAAAGTCAGATGTTTCAGCAGCCAGAATACGCTGCCTTTCTCCCTGCCCTTTAACAGAAGTAACACCATGGGGATGAAGTCTCTTCTTTTGCACAGTGGTCTTCAACTGCTAGCCAGAAATCCACTAGGGGACTTCTCTGAGTTTACTTCAGGCACAATCGGGAAGCAGAGGGCCCCCAGTAACACACCTCCCCCCACCTTCTCCATTCTCTTGCGCTTAAGACTCAGCTGCATTCCAGTCATCCATGTCCAGACCCTCTGTGCTGACACGGTCCCCTCCCCATACACCACCCACACACCCACCTCCAGTCAAAAGCTGCTCTTTCAGGTCCCAAGCCCCTGGGCCTAGATCCCTGCCATGAGCCTTCCAAACAAGGCACGCCATGGGGACCTGAGTTCATGTGTAGAGCCCCTTGGCCGTGCATCCCATGCTTCCATCAATTTAGAACTTTGGAAGATGACGCTTTGAGTCTAAAATTATAGGTCAGAAGTTCTGGGCCTCAGGGAAGGTCATCTGAAGGAGTGCTGGGAGAGACACAAGTCTGGTGGGTCTGCCAGCATCCAAGACAATGACAGAGGACTACTCCAGTGCCCCCAGAACTCTTGCTGCCGAGCCCCAGCACACTGCAGCAAAAGAAACATACTGAGGAAGGAAGCCCCCGTTCAGGAGAGCTGCTGGTGGTTTGAGCAGCGGAGAGTAGATTGTGGGAACAGCTGAAGCGAGAGGTGGCCTGGCGCCATTTCTCAATTGTAATGGTGGGAGTGACCCCCAGCCTTCCAGAGACAGCCACCTGGGTGTGCAATATATAGCTAATGGAGCCCACGGTTGTGTCACATTGTTTTTGAATTCAATTCACCAAAAAATGTTTAAGGATTTGTATGCATGGAGTCCTGGTCTTGCATCTGGAGACAGAGAGATGAATAACACATAGTCTCTGACCCCAAGAACCTCAGAGTCTAGTGGGAGAGTCAAACGCACACAAGAAGTAACCACGATACAAAGCAAGCAGTGATTAGTGCTAAATAGTGATACACACAGAGGGCTGGCGAGGTTAGAGGCCAGCTGATTATCCCATGCATGGAAGGAATCTGCAGACAAAGGGACCTGGGCTTTGAGCATAATAGATACAAAAGCCTTGTCACTCTTTGAACACTTCATACATGTACCCTAATTTTGATATGCATCACCCCAGAAAATCATCACCGTGCTGCGAAGAGGGAGGGACCCTCAACTTTCCACCTGGGGAAGGTCAGCCTCAGAGTACGAGCAGCCAAGCAGGAGGCAGGAACCCAAACCAACCCTCCCTGCCTCCGGAGCCCCAGAGACCTTCACAGGCTGGGAGAAAAGGCCCGGGAGCAGCCAGGAAAGTGAGAGGTGGGTTTGGGGTGAGTAGGAGGGGGACAGGGGAATGAGTCTGCTATGGCTGAAGTTCTAGGGCTGCGATGGGGAGGTGGGAATGAGGACAGGGTGAGACAGTGTCCCCCTGGGAATGGCAGCCACTCTGCAGCCCATTGCTTGCACTTCTGACTCGCTTCGGGCCATGGAGCCTCGAATAAGTTGCTTACCCTTTCTATGCCTCCATTTTCTCACCTGTAAAAGGGGGATATAATAAAGAGCACCTCTTTGACAGAGTTGGTAAGAGAATAAATGAGCTAACATACCTCCCACCAGGCTCAGCATACTGAGCCCAACATACACGCACGACCAACTGAACCACCCAGGCGCTCCTACATTGCCTCTTTTAATAATAATAACAGTGATAACAATAGCATTAACCAGAGACACATACAGCGCTTACCACGCTCCCAGCACTCTCCGTCCGTGTGAGTATCTGACTCTTGATTTGGGCTCAGGTCATGATCTCGGGGTCCTGGGATCGAGCCCCACATCAGGCTCTCCGCTCAGTGGGGAATCTGGTTGAGAGGCTCTCTCCCTCTCCCTCTGCATCCCCCCAACTCCCACGCACATGTGCACTATCTCTCCCTCTCTCTAAAATAAGCAAATAAATCTTTTAAAAAGAGAGAAAGAGAGAGAGAGAGAGAGATGGTGTAGATTCTGGCTTAAGAGCGTGCGTCTTGGAGCCAGATGGACTGTTCAAAATCTCAGCTCTGCCACTTAGTGGCTGTGTAACCGCGATAGAGTCCTATCACATTTCTGTGACTCGTTTGCTCATCTATAAAATAGGGACAACGGTGCCTATCTCACGCAGTTATTATAAGGCCTCGAGGAGACGCCGTTTGCAAAAACAGGAAGTCTGGCTCCACGTATGAAGTTATTTCCTAAATCATATTCTTACTCCTACACTGCTGGCTTGCTGGTTAGAGGCTGCAAAGTTTCTTCGCCATAGTTGTGCAAGCGTCCTCATGGGAAAGTCAATAAAAAGTTCAGCAAAAGAACTGTAAATTCTTAATTGTGGGGGATTAATAAGGCTTTATTATGGTAAATTTACCTCACACATGATTTAATAGGTCAGAACTACATTTTGTAATTAAAAACCTAAGAAATCATGCACGCTGAGGCTTATAACACACAAATTTTAGGCTGAAACAACGAACTCAGGAAACCATAAAAGACAAAGCAGTGTATATAAATCATGGCTTGGGAAGAAGTACGGTTTTAGGGGGCAGGCAGATCTAGTGGGGACTCCTTTCAGGTCCTTCAATATAGGCTTTCAACCCTTTGACTTCTGGACTGTTCAGCCAGCCCCATTTTACAGATGATGGATCCAAGGCAAAAGGAAAACAAACATAAGATAGTGGCCCCACCAGTGTTGGCTCTCTGGCTCAGTGTCCAGTGTGGTGCCCAACCCCCTGCTTTCCTATCCACAGTCACTTGAGCAAGGCCTTCAGAAAACGGATGTTAACCCCATATGACTTCATTTGAACCTGTGGAGCTGGCACTAATCTGTAGTAGAGCTATGGGTTATTTTTGTTTATGTGGTAAGAAAGGAAAAATGGTGGCAAGGTTCTAGAAGATTCTCAGGGTAACACAGAGCAGATTTCAGTCTGAAGACAACATTGTGTAGTTGTTAGGTAGAAACACAAACGTGGAATGGAGGCTGAGCCACTGCTGAGTGGGAGCTGGAGCAAATCCCCTCAGCTCTCAGGGGTAGCGTGCAGAAGTTGCTTCTTTTGTAAAGTGGAAATAAGAATAGTTCCCATCTCTTAGGGTTGTTGGGGATACTGTAAACACCATGCCTGGCACACAGTAAGCACTTAATTTTTTTTCAAAGATTTATTTATTTTAGACAGAGCATGAGCACGAGTGGGGGGAGGGGCAGGAAGAGAGAGAATCTCAAGCAAACTCCCTGCTGAGTGTGGAGCCTGACGTGGGGCTCGATCTCAGGGCCCTGAGATCATGACCTGAGCTGAAACCAAGATTTAGGAGCTTAACCAAATGAACCACCCAGGAGTCCCAGTAGGCACTTAATAATAATAATAATAATTATCATTTTATACATAATATATTATATATAATTATAATTATATAATATAAATTATATATAATATTATTACTTCACTTAGGAAAAAGGATCAGGAGAAAGGGGGGATGGAGAAGGGGGAACCCTAAAACCTACATCACTCTTGTTCTGAATCACAGAGATATTTCCTTTCCTGAGAAAGAGATGTCTTCCTGAGTTAGAAAACAATAATTTAAAAATTCAGTGAGTTATTTAATAAGCTTTGCTCTTTGGCATGAAGGTTGAAATTTCTCCTAATGTCGTGCCTGGCATTTCTCTTCAAAGTTAAGTGAATTGGGAAAGTTTGTGTCAAAGCTATTTTGAAAAGAAAAACAAAGCAAGGAGCTAATTGATTGGAAAGCTTCGGTAGTAAAACACCTACAAGTTGAATTTCTAGTTGTTTCCATCTTAAATCACATTTAGAAGCAAATATTTATGTATATACATATCCATTTAAGATATATTTATATATCTGGGCTGATGTCAGGGAGTTTAAAGTCCTTTGTTCATATGTGGACAAGAAAAGAAACCCTCGCACACTGTGCCTGCCCTGGGGCCGGGGCAGAAGGCCCCCATGAGGCCTCGCGTTGTTCCCCTTGATTTCGCCTTGGGAACAACCATCTCTAGTGGTAGGAGGACATATAGGTCTCCATTTGTTTGACAAGGCTTCTGGCTGGGTGTCATCACCTGTCACTCACTGGAGCGTTGCTGTCTCTCCTCCCCCACCTCTCCCACCCATCCTCCTGGTCCCCCCAAAGAAGAGGTGGAAATCAGCTCCAGCTCACAGTGGTCTTCCATTTCTCGCCCTCACCTTCTGCTCTGGTTTCTGGGTGGTGAGGAGTGGACCGTCCAGCTCATCGTTGGGAAGACAGCCCTCCTCTGCCTTGCCAGTAGCTCACGTTGTAAGAGTTGGAACTTCCATTCCAAGAAAAACAGACATTTTTTTACCTCTTGGGTGTTCTGCAAGTGGTTACATGAGACAGGCCCAAATGGGCTCCAGTCATGGCCTCAGTTTGGGGATCTACCACCCAGGAGTTAATGAAATCAGATTAATTAATAAGCTGGGAGGCTCAGTAAGCTAAAACTTATAAATAGAAAAGAAAAAAAAAAGAAAAAGAAAAAAGCATTTGGGGCTGAATGGGCTTCCTGTAGCAGTGTCCTTGCTAAATAAACGCTAGCCTCATCTATTCTTCCTCAAGAAGAGGAGGAAAATGTTTTCAGTAAATGAGTGAGAAGGGAGTCCTTGTCACTGGAACCATCCGCAAGGAGGTCTGTGTGTACTGAATGCTTCTATTTAAAATTCAGGCCTGAATACCACACAGGTGTTCTTCCAGAGCTGACCCTCTCCTGTCCACCCCCAGCTCCCACCCCGTGGCGTAACCGGCCCCCTCCTGGCCTTCGGCATTCCCTCAGGTTGGGATTGGAAATCTGGCTACTTTTTGGCATCGCCGTAATTATGTTGGTCAAGGCCTGTGTTTTTGACAAAGAAAACATTCCTCTAACTCAACCTGAGTAATCCTTAATGAGTCCTTGTATCTTGTGATAAATTTCATAATTATTCAGCCCCTACCACTAACACCGAAATTCATCAGTCAAAGCAAATTAGCCGAGATTCATTAGAATAAGACATCTAGTAGGCACATGTACTTTATTAGCCTCTTACACCAATAGTTTTAATTAGGTACATATTTCACAGCTCTCGAGCTACTCCAGTGAAGGGCTGCCTTTATCTCTTTTATTTACAGTAACAAGCTATCAAACAAACACCACCATAATTAAACTTGGATACAAAAAAAAACTTGTTTATTAATGGCAGCCTATTCGAGACTTGGATTTCTGAAATCTGCACTAGACAGATATTTTTATTAATTAAATAAATACTATTCAATTAAACTGAAAAGATGAGGTGATGCGTGAGGGGGCCATGGGCTTGAGTGAAGAGTGAGATTCTCATCTTCCTTCCTTGCTCATGGTTTCCTCTATCTCACCTTCAGCCGGGGGAAAAAAACATCCCTTCATCAGATATTTTAGTGATGAGAAAAGTGATTAAAATCCAGAACATTTTTAAATTATTAATAAGGAATTTAAATGATGTTATAAAAAAGGGAAATACAGGAGAAAATGTTACACATTCATGGAATTTTGGCTCATGCATAATAAACAGTCGAAAACACTTCACTTATAATACTACCCAAATTAAAGAGGCAAGAAGCCGTGCCTCACGCTTTTATGCGCGGGTGTCAAGGAATGACAAATGGCGCCATCTGCTGGTCTGCGAGTTAAACACTTAATTCAGAGGCCAGTTCTCAGAGCCATCAGTTCCTAGGTTGTGGGAAAAATAAATAAATAAATAAATAAATAAATAAATAAATAAATAAATAAATAAAAGGCATGCTCCAACGCCGTGCCTACTGATACTTTCCTATGGTTAGACAAGGTATAACCCTCTAAGAAAGACAAAGTTTGAGCTGAACTCTAAAAGTCCTACCCAGAGGCTTCAGAGCAAGATGATATTTGGGGAGAGATTGCTATCCTTTCTGGTCTCCTAAGAGTCAATATGGGTTGAGTCCTTCTTGAGATGTACGCAGAAGGATCACAGCCAGATCCTCAAAAGGCGAAAGGGTACGACAAAAAAACTGCGAAGCACACACTCAGTTGAAAGACTGATGCCGCCTGATGCCTTTGAACCCTGAGTTTCTCAGTCACTAGACAAGGGAGACCCACAGAATTCCACAAGGATTCTCTTGCCTATACTCCATCATCCGCAAGTCATTCTCTGGAATGTTTGTTTCTTTATTTCCATTCCCACCCTGCTCTTCCCTGTTTGTGTCTCCCATGAATATGAAATTCCTCACTCTTCAGATCTCCCAAGGGCTAGTCTGAAACCAATGAAATAACATCATTTTAATATAAATGAGCTATATTGATTAACTAAACCAGTTTATATAAATCGATGAACAAAAAATACATGTGGAAAACCTTTGAATATATCTTTTAAAATTCAAATCCTCAAAAAGAGAAAAACTATCCATGATCCCAACATTTGCAAAGAGTTTCCCTCTTTTTAAGTCTGACCAACTAAATCAGTCCTTCAGAGGCCATCAATACTTGCAAACTGGAAATCTACATTTCCAGACACCACTGTCCCTGGGACCTTTATCCCTGGCCACATTTTGGAGTAAAATATGAAATTAAATCATTTGTAGATTTTTTTAATGTTGTTATAATATTGCTTCTAAGTAACAGATTCCAGAGGAAATAATTTACATTTTTATAGGATATCATTTAGAGGTTATTGCAAACAAAAACGTTATTAACAAAATTTGAGTAAACTTGTATTGCTTCTGCCCTTTCTGTGAGGTAGAACTCAGAAAGACTCTTCCCATGGGACTTCTGTGAGTGAGAAGAGCCTAGCTCTGGGTTGCCAGATTATAGCACGGGTCACCCTCATAGTGTGGAACAGGAGGGGGAGTGTGAATTTCCACATACCCATCTTCTTTGGGACTTAAATCTTCTGTGCAAACAGAAGACAGCCTAGGAAAGCTTCCTACTAGGGAGAATTACCTACCCCTGAAATATCCCTTATTATATAGACAAATAGTCCTTTTCTTTTTTTTTTTTTTTTTTTTACTGAGGTATAATTGACATACATGATATTAGTTTCAGGTACAATATAATTCAGTATTAGTATGATCACCCCAATGAGATAGGTCATGTCTGTCACCATACATAGTTAGGATTTTTTTTCTTGTGATGAGAACTTTTAAGCTTTATTCTCTTAGCGATGTTCAAATATGCAACAGTTTTATTAACTGTCCTTGTCACGTTGTACATTCAATCCCAGGACTTATTTACTTTACAATTGGAAGTTTATAACTTTTGACTTCCCCTGCCCATTTTACCCACCTTCTGCCTGCCCTGGTAAGTAGTTCATTTTGATTCTACAATTTCCCTACCAGAGTTCCGCCTTCCTGAATAGCCGTCCGCCTTAGAGAACGTTCCATACCGATGGAATGTCTGTGGCCCACTGTTTGGCTCTGGTTCTCTGGTCTCTCTGCTTTTCTTAGTCCGCCCTTTAGAATCACAGCATTCACAGCCCTACAGGCTCTGAAGAGCCTCCCATTCTCAAGCAAGACCCCCACTGCTTTTTCTCTCTTCCTTAGGTCCTTTTCTGGTCGCTAACCCCTCATACCTTATGCATACCACCCTTAACCTGCTCATGCACTTCAAGCTTCTCGTGCACTGAGACTGGCCCTGCCTAGTGTTGGACTGGAAGGAGTAGACTGGTGTGGAGTCAGGGGACAGCACTGATACGGCAGAAACGAGAAAGAAGGTAAGAAGGTGAAAGGCACTAAATGCCTGGGATGCGCTAGGCTCTGGATTTAGGGCTTTATCAGTATCCATATTCAGTATTTCACTGAAGCTTTACAACAGTCCTATGCACGTGGGATATTATCTGTGTTCTATAGGTTTGGAGACCGAGGTTCAGAGAGGTTGAGACACTTGTCCAACATCATACCAGCCTTATGGGGCAGAGGTGGGATCCGATTTCAAAGCCCTCACCGTTTTCATGGCACCGCATTGCCTCCTCAAAGCCAGGCACAGCGGCAAGAACTGCTCACAACCCAACACAGGAACCTGCTCAGTGGCCCAGGAGACCCCTTTGGCATGGCTGAACGCTTCCTCCTACTAACGCTCCCTTGCCTTCTCCTAGCTCTCTCCTCAAATGGTCCTGGAACACAAATGTCCCAGAGTTCCAATCTCAGTCTCTGCTCCTTTATCCTATGCATTCCACCTGTGCCACCTCACCCACCCCCTTGGCTCTAAAAGCCAGGCAAGCACCCCCCAGCCCTGCAGCTCCGGCATGGACCATTCACCTGACCTCATTCGTTTACCCAGACTCCTGCTCTATTTGGGCACTCTACAGGCACTTCCAACTCAACACGTTTAGAATAGTTTGCCTTTCCACCGGATTACACCTCACTCCATGCTGCTCACCTCAGTCACTGGCATGCCCATTTCCGGTCTCCTGGGCCAAAATATTGAAGTCATCCTGCTGCTTCCTGAGCTCAGCCTAATCAGTCACACACTTCTGATCGTCCCACTACCTCCACATGTCTTGGATCCCATGTCCTTCTTGCTGCCCCTGCCTCTCCTGTCCCACCTTCTACCATAGCCTTCTCTTTGTCGATTGCCATAGCTTCCTGACGAGACCTCTGCCTTCAGATTTACCCTCTCAGGTGTCCCCTTCATAGAGCCATCAAAGAAATCCTTCTAAAATGTAAACCTCTCTGTATCAGTCTATATTTTTCAAGAATCTCCAGATTGCCGGTGTCAGAAACCAATTCCAAACTGGCTCATGTAAAAGAAAGACGTTACTGGTTCTTATAACTTGTAAAGTCGACCAAGGTGTCCAGAAGATGAAGACAGGGGCCCATCTGTCTTTACTGCTCAGTTATGCTTCCTCTGGGTTGGTGTCAACTCATTCTTAGGAAGGTTCCCTTTGTGCTGACAAGATGGCCCAGCGGCTCCAGATGTAGATTCTAGCAGCTTTGCAATCTCATCAGAGAGGACCTTGTTCCCAAGAGTTCTGATGCAATTCTGGATTGACTCTGATACAGTCTGTTTCTGGCCACAGGCTGATCTCTGAGCCAGTCACTGTGGCCTGGAGGAGGAAATACTGCTTACTCAGGTGCACCTCACAGGCCTATCACCCTGTACATCATGTGATCCACGTGAAATAAGAGGATGGGAGCAGGATTCCCTAAAGGAAACCAAATCTCTTACAAGAAAAGGGGAAATGGATATGGATTCTGGGCATTCACAAACCTTCACTTTAAATTCTTTCAGTGTTAGAAAAACCATTATCCAAAAACAGAAAATAACGAGTGTTGGCGAGGATGGGGAGAAATTGGTACCCTTGTACACTTTTGGTGGGAATATAAAATGGTGCAGCTGCTATGGAAGGCAGAATGATAGTTCCTCAAAAAATTAAACATAGAATTACCATATGACCCAGAAATCCCACTTTTGGGTATCTACCCCAAAGAGTTGAAAGCAGAGTCTCAGACAGATATTCATACACCATGTTCCTTGCTGCATTGTTCACAAGAGTCAAAAGGTGGAAACAATTATCTGTTTATGGAATAGATAAATAAATGTGGTATATACATACAATGGAATATTATTCAGCCCTAAAAAGGAATAAAATTTTGATGCAGGCTCAACATGGATGAACTTTAAAAACATTATGCTAAATTATATAAGTCAGACCTAAAAGGAACTATTGTATGAAACTACTCACATGAGGTAGGTACCTAGAATAATTAAATTTATAAATGAAGAATAGAATATGGTAATTACCAGGGGCTGGGGAATTACCCTGAGGATATGAGGTATCATGGTAACTCCTCTCATTCCAGTATTCTTTCAGGCATTCATTCATTCATTTGCACAACTCTTTGCTGGTACTGGAGATGCCAAGACAAATCTAGTTCTTTCTATAAAGCCCACAGTCCATCCCTCTTCCAGCAACACTGACGACTCCTGTTCTGCCCATTAGCCAGGTTATTTGCCCATCCCCACTGACCTCAGCCCTGACAATCCCTCACTGCCTAGCTTCACCCCCTTCCCTTGCCTTTCTTCAACTTCTGGCCTGTGGCAAAAAACACTCACCTCTGACTCCCACATCTGGAGTATAGGCAATTCCAGAAGGATAGAAAGATCAGCCACTACAAACAGAGGGGGACTGTGTAAGGGAGAAGAGGCCCCCAGAAACAGGGCTGTCCGGCGCCTGCCCTAGACATTTTTAGGACACCCCTCTATTAAGAGTGGGTCATACAATCCCCCAAAGTCTAAAAGTCCTAAAAGAGGGGAAACAGTCTGTTTAAGGATAAATTGCAGAAGAATGTTGACCACCCATCTTAAAGCATAGTCAGTCCTGGTGGAGGAAGGTATATGATCATTTAAGACAGGAGATAAGAGGAGTGGCTTTCAACTCTGGGGGCATCAGAATCACCTGGGGGAATTTTTTGAAAAATAAGGATTCTTCATCTGCCAGGCCTGATGAATCAGCATCTTCGGGGGATGGGGGCTCGACATTTGTATTTGAGAAAGCTCCACAGGTGGATATGTTATGCCCCAAGCCTGAGAATCTATAGCTTACAGGATAAGGAAATAGAAACCTGGGCCAGAGAACAAAGTATGAAGTGCTGAAAAGATACTACCATGAGTCCCTGGCTACAGCATCCCATGGAGAGAGAACTCTGGAACCAACAGCTTCTTAGTGGTGAGTCTGATACCCATCTGCATTAGTCCGCTAGGACTGCCGTAGCATAGCACCACAGACTGAGTGACTTAAACAACAGGCATTCACTTATTTTCTAGCAGTTCTGGAGGCTAGAAATCCAAGACAACATGTCGACTGGGTTGGTTTCTTCAGGTGCCTCCGTCCTGGGATTGTAGAAGGCAGTCTTCTCCCTGTGTCTTCACATGGTCCTCCTTCCACACATGTCTTTGTCTTAATGTGCTCTTCTTATAAGGACACCATTAATATTGGGTTAGGACCCACTCTAATGACTTCATTTTAACTTAGAATTTTAACTTTTCATTTTTATCCTTAAAAATCCTATCTACTAACACACTTTCTGAAGCAGTGAGGGTTATAAGACTTCAACATATAAATTTGGGAGAAGGGGCTGGGGAGACACAATCCAGCCCATAACACACCTACTTTAAGGACAAATTCAAGTCTTCCTTGCCCAAAGTCAATAGAAATCCTATGTGTGTAAACCTGTCCCGAGTTGGGAAAAAAATATGACACCTATCTTTTTGATATCTGCTGTGAGAGTCCCACGTGAGGCAGAAGAAAGTGGCCCATGAATAGCGAATACATAAATTGAAATAGAAATTATTGTCATGAGAATATCTGAAGTCTTTCCCCCTCTTGCATTGGTTCTATGTCAGGTCACAAGTCGCAGAAGAGCTGACTAACAGTAGCTTATATAAAAAAAGGCTCACTTTCTCATGTAACAAGAAAGTATGGAGACAGGCTACTGGTGTGTGAGCTCTGCAACTTGTGCATGCTGGCATCAATGCCTCTGTGCTTTTTATGGACCTTCTCTCATGCTTGTGACTTCGTGGCCACAGATGGCTGCTGTAGATCCAAACATCACGCTCTCATTCAAGGTAAGAAAAAAATGGAGGGACCATGTCGTATATGAAAACCTTTACCAGGGAAATAAAAATACCCTGAGAAACTTTCAATTTTTACTTATGTTATTGGCCAGAATTGCCATTTGCCAGTCCTAAGGAATCTGGGAAGGCAAGTATTTGACTGGATGTATTTATTCATTAATTCAACAAATATTTATTGTTTGCCTACTATATATCAGACACTGTTCTAGTACTTGGGGTATAGCAGTGACTAGACCAAAATCCCTGCCTCGTGGAGCTTATATCCCAGGAAGCTTGCATCCTGGTGCTCAGATTGTCACTTTCTTAATAAAATTGGGTGGAAATAGAGCTGTAATATCCTCCTGCCTGCAAAAACAGAACCGGTACCTTCCATCCTAACTTTTCACCTGCATCCTCCTCAAAAGTCTTACTCGAGATGGGCTAGGTCAACTTAACAGAAAGAAGATATAGATGAGGGGAGGGAGGAGAAGAAGAGAAAAATCAGTGAGGGTCTGAGAAGAAGAGGTTTTTCCAGGAACTGTGGAGAACAGCTTCTGGAATAGCCATGGGAATGGAAACAAATAAGAGAGGAAAAGGAATTAGGTTCTTCTTTGAGTCTTAGTCTTGATTTTTGAGAAAGCTGAGTGAAGAAACTGGGCTATTCAGAAATTCATTTGGTTACATGGGTTGTGACACTGCTTTGATACGGAGCCACATGGGCCTCAACTTCCTAAGGGTAATATCTTATTTGTAGTTGAGATATACACTCATCATTCCTTGGCTTCGCATTGTGCAGCCTCAAAGTCACCTTCCAAACTTCATGTTACTTCATGGCTGTGTCACTCTCCCCTCCCTAAATCCTTGGTCCTCATTCTCAAGGTTAATCCTGTCTAAATTCTTTCCCATGTCCCAAGTTGTGAACTCCACTTAGGCCCCTGTAGCCAATCCACCCTTCTCCAGTTCCATCCAAACAGTCTGTTCCCCTCACTCCCCCAACCTGTAGCTAGGAGAAAATTCCATAGCCAGAAGAGACAGAAGCAATAATCCATAGTCCATTTCCCAAAGTGTAAGTCTTTCCATTTTAAACCCATGTCAGGGAACACCAGCATACTTCCCTAACTAAATCTTTTACAGAAAATCTTTCCCTTTTTTCCCACCTCAAGAACATAGCAGCAAAAGACTCATCCAGTCTAAATTACTAAATAGCACACTCTGCATCATATGTGGAGATTTTGGGTGCCCTCACAGTTTACTCCAAGGATAATGGGTGGAACTTACCTTATATTTGTGACTCAAAAACAAATCTTAGTGAGTTTCCCAAAATAAAGGAAGTCAGAGAACCAGACAACAAGCAAATAACACCCTACTACTGGTAGCTGTATCTTTACTAAAAAACAATACAACAAAATTTCTCTTCTCTGGAAAACCAACTAGAAGATTCTGGTGTATTTTTTTCCCTAAAGATTTTTTTTTTTTTTTATTTGACAGAGAGTGAGAGTGAGAGAGAGCACAAGCAGGGAGAGCAGCCAAGGGAGAGGGAGAAGCAGGCTCCCAGCTAAGCAGGGAACCTGATGTGGGGCTCAATGCCAGGATCCTGGGATCCTGACCTGAGCCAAAGGCATCCCTGGTGTATTTTTTTAAAGTCAATTTTATTTCCTAGAGCCATCCCTTCCTTATATACACACACTTATAAGAATACACACACCTGAGGTGCTTGGGTGGCTCAGTCGTTTAACCATTCGAGTCTTGATTTGGCTCAGGTCATGATCTCAGGGTTGTGAGATTGAGACCTGAGTAGGGCTCTGCTCTGGGGTGTGAAGCCTGCTTGAGATTCTCTCTCTCCCTCTGCCCCTCATCTCCCCTCTTAAAAAAAAATAAAATAAAAACTTAAAACAACACACACACACACACACACACACACACACACACACCCATGCAACAATGTATCAGTTAGGATGAAATTCTTCTGGGAGTAACAGAAAACTCAAAATTATAAGCCTTAAACAAGAAGGAAATTTTTTCTACATTTCAGGTAACATACAGGCAGACATATCAGTCCAGGGTTTTTATGGACTCCACAGTGTCAGGGACCAAGGCTCTTATCTTATTGCACTATCATCTATGGTCTCCATTCCCAAGGTCATCTTCTTGTCCAAGATGGCTACTCCAGCTCTAGCTTTAATGCCACATTTCATCAAATGCATTAAAAAAAAAAAAAAAAGAAAGAAACAAGTAAGGTGCCTGGGTTGCTCAGTTGTTAAGCATCTGCCTTCAGCTCAGGTTATGATCCCAGCATTCTGGAATGGAGTCCCACATCAGGCTCCCTGCTCAGTGGGGAGCCTGCTTCTCCCTCTCCAGCTCCCCTGTGCTTGTGTTCCCTCTCTCATTATCTCTCTCTGTCATAAATAAATAAACTCCTAAAAAAAAAAAAAAAAGAAACAAACAAACAAACAAGTGGTACCTGTCACTTCTGGTCACATACGATTGGCTAGAATTTAATCATATGGTCACACCTAACTGCAAGGCACTTTGGGAAATGTAGTCTTCTCATGAGAGCCATTTATGAAGCTAAACACTTACTTAGTTTACTACCACAAAAGAAGGGAATGACAAAATAAAGTAGCATTAAATTATAACTCAAAGTTAAAAAAACCCATCCATCCATTCTAATATAAATAAATGCATGACTAAATAAATAGAAGAGAATAAACAAATCTGGTACTCCATTCTTAAGGAGGTCAAGCATAATTCTGCTTTCCAGTGGAGCAGTGTGGGCTGCACTTAAAAGTGAATTTCTGGGGCTCCTGGATGGCTCAGTCAGTTAAGCGTCTGCCTTCCACTCAGGTCATGATCCCAGGGTCCTGGCATTGCATAATGCATCAGACTCCTTGCTCAGCGGGTAGTCTGCTTCTCCCTCTGCCTGCTGTTCCCCCTGCTTGTGCGCCCTTGTGCTCTTTCTCGCTCTCTCTCTCTGACAAACAAATAAATAAAATCTTTAAAAAAAAAAAAAAGTGAATTTCTTCCGAAGATTATAATATGGATAAAAGGGGGGGGGAGTAACTCTACAGTGAATAAACCTAACAAATATTACCTCAAGTTATCAAGGTTAACATCAATAGTGATCAGTCATGTTGATAGTATCTACCCTTGATGTGACGTGCTAAGAATGGCACTTTACCTCTGTGGTCTTCCCAAAAGCATACATCCTTCAATCCAATCATGAGAAATACATCAGACAAACCACAATTGAGGGACAGTCTACAGAGTACCTCACTGGTACTGCTAAAACTGTCAAGGTCATCAAAAACAAGGAAAATCTCAGAAACTGTCATACCAAGAAGAATCAAAAGATACATGACTAAGAAGTATAACGTGAGATCCTGGATGGGATCCTGGAATCAAAAAAAAATTAAAAAGAAAAATATATTTGTAAAGAAACTGAGGAAAACTGAAAAAATATGAACTTAAGTCAATAATAATGCATCAATGTTGGTTTGTGAACTGTGAAAATACACTGTATTAAAATAAGATGTAGTAATAGAAAAAACTAGACATGGGATATATGGGGACTCTACTATCTTTGCCAAGTTCTATAAGTCAAAAACTGTTCTAAAATGGAAGTTTATTTGGGATGCCTGGAGGGCTCAGTCAGTTAAGGATCTGACTCGATTTTGGATCTGGTCATGATCTCAGGGTCCTGAAATCAAGCCCCGCGTTGGGTTCTACATTGAGCATGGAGCCTGCTTGAGATTCATTCTCTCTCTCTCAAAAAAAGAGAAAATTTTAAAAATGGAAGCTTATTTAAAAAAAATGAACTAGATATTGGAGGTTAACTAGTAGTTTTTTCCCCAACCCCATACATGGGCCATCTCTTCTTATACCCCCAAATCCAAGAGATGTTCACACTTGAAAGGGCTTTTGAGGCCATGGGTTATCCCCCAAAATGAGGGAAAGAAACCAAAAGAAACTACCGAAGAAGGCTGGCCTACTATTACCCAGCCAGCTGGTGGAAGCGCTAGAACCAGAAACCAGACCGCTTGACAAAGGGTGAAGGAGATACCTTGGCATAGTGGGAAGAGCTCTGCCATTAACGGTCCTTGTAATAGTGGCAAGTCCCTCCATCTCTCTGAGCAATGGTTTCCTCACCTTGAAAATGGAGATAGTGCTAACTGCCCTGTTATCTTAACAGGACTGTTGTGAGAAGGGAAACCCATAGAAACATCTGGCATTCTCTGTTGTAATCATCCAGTAGGGACCTTTTGACATACCGAAACTTGTGACACAGCCCAACAGAACTGACCCAAACATCACATTTATTTATTCAACATGTAGGCAGTATTGCCTGTCTTTCAAAATCGGGATATAAAATCTGGTCACAGTCAGTACTTTTCTTTTTTCTGATTAATTTCTGGAGGCTTGCTGTTAACAGGCTGTTCTGGTGTCTCTCACACCTCCTTGCTCCCTGACCAGCCATCCAGGAAGCCTGGATTCCCACACAGCCCTACCAGAAGAATACGGGAGGCTGCTCAGGCCACCACCTCCCCCGCCCCTCCCCACCCCGCTTCTCCTAGCAACCCAGTGACAGTCCTGCGGGGTCTGGCAGATGGTACTGATTCCCTAGGGAACACTGCCTCACAGATCCAGATCTCTGCACAGGTTTGCCGGGTTTCTCCAAAGGAGGACAGCGCCATTTCCTCAGTTCTGAACACAGCGAGAATCCCCCACATCTGTGCTCCTACCATGCAGCGACTCATGCCCAGCTCTTTCCAGCCACATTCTTTGGCACTCGTTAGCCTCAGAGGCACTGAGCTGGTCTTGATTTCAGTGTCTACTACCTCAGTGGTTCAGAACCCCATTCTTCTTCCCTTCCAGGACTCCACCTTTGGAGTCCATTTGCTTTGGTTTTTATCTTGAACCCTCAACACTCAAAATGTTTCCTAGATTGCTGGAGATACTTATTCACTTTCTCCTATAATAAGCTGAGTTGGGTACCTCAAGGGTACCTTATACCCACCCTTTGGAGGAAAACCACCTTCAGGACTCAAAGACATTTCAAGAGTAAGGGAGACTTCCAAATAATTTCCCCTCTACACATTGGGGGATGTGGTGCTATTCTTACTGATGGCAAGGAGACTTTCTAGCATCCGTGACTGAAAGTATGAACCCCTCAATGAAGAAGAGAGAGACCCAAAAAAAATATTATCTGACAAGACATTTTACAATAAACAAAAAGTAAAAATAAAATTGAGTACCTACAATGTCCCAAGCATTGGGACATTGGGAATCAAGAAATTGATCAGTGTTCCTTCCTCAAGAAATTTAGAGCCCAGGAGAGGAAACAGATGATTACCATGTAGTTCATAAGTATCCTAAGTGGCTATTTACTAGAGGATATCATGCTAACACAAAGGAGGGATCCTAACCAGTCTTGCAAAGGCAGTCACCCACAACTACTCTACGTCTGAGAGGGTGTCCCTGTGGACATGGCCCTCTGGGCCTAGGTAATGATCAGATTGAGCTCTGGGTTTTAAGAGAGGACAGAAGGATAAAGTGTGGGATCTCCTCAGTACTAATATTATGAAAAATAAACTTAATATGATATCAGATGAAAACAAGACAAAGGAGAGGGTCTTGTATTAGTCTGGACTCTCTTTGTTGAAAGGGGCAGAAGTTGAGTCCAACTGAGTTGGGCTTAACAGAGAATTAGAAATACACAGGACTGTTAATCAGGAATAAGGGCAAGGGCCCAGGAAAAAAACCTGAAATTGGAGCTTGACCACCATATGGCTCTACTTCTCTCTGGAAGAGGCTTCACTTTCTTCCACAGACTGGCTGCCTTCACATGCTGGAGACCACAGCTCCGAGAGCTCCTGGGTCCAGCATCCAGGGGCTGCTTTCCCCAGAAAGGGGCCCAACAATCATCTCTTGACTCCAATTTGGAAAACCCCAAAGGAAGATTCTGCTTGGCCTGGCTTGGATCAGTGTTCACACCCGGGCTCATAAACTAGAGCCAGGGCAGAGTGAGGAGAGAGGGTCTCTTGAAGGGTCACCTCAGATAGACGGAATCTCTGTAATCACGAGCACACAGTAATACTGTTCTAATTGTCTGCTAGTCTCCAGGAAGTTGGCTGGAGTAAATAGATACGAATTGTTTACCCCTAACTAGCATTTTGCTAAGGAAGCACTGAGGGGATGGGGCGGGACTAGGGACTGGAAGAGAAAAGGTTCAGCACCTGCCCTCAAGGACCTCGCTGCTGTTGGAGTTACCTTAGATGAAGTGGATCTGCGAAGCCCCTGAGAGCAGGGGAGGGGCTGGAGCAGTGGGGCACGATGAGCCCTAAGAGGCTGAGTTCCTGCTCCCCTGTTTCTAGAGCATCACCTGCTTCCTGAGTTCTATCTATTGGATCTCACGTAGAATCATGTTTGTGAAGAAGGTTTTTACATCTTTAAAAACGTGTGAACACGTACGGGTATATCCCAGGTCCCTTGTTTTGCTCCTGGAGATTCAG
Source organism: Martes martes (assembly GCF_963455335.1). NCBI lineage: Eukaryota > Metazoa > Chordata > Mammalia > Carnivora > Mustelidae > Martes > Martes martes. The sequence continues at coordinate 118,978,867 of NC_137891.1, forward strand.
GTGTCCAGGACATCTGCCTATTACATGCATTTAATCGTCACAACCATGCCAAGATCTGGCTGGTGGAGGCAAAAATGAATGTGGAGCCCCTTCTCCTGACCCTCCTCCCCGGCCGCTGTTCTGCCACCAGCCCTCACTTCACGTGCATGGAACAGCCAGCTAAAACCATAGCCAAGAGTCCACATGCAGAAATTCAGAGAAGAGAGAGCATTCTCGTGAATTGTTCTATAGCAGTGTATTGAGGAGCACCTCATGGGGACTGAAGGAGGGCCAGATGAGGGGGGCAGGGGGAGGGAGAAGAGACCAAGCACGGATGGGAGGGCACACGGAGGATGGGGCACGATGGGCCAAGGAGCCTGGGCAAGAAGTGGGCCAGGAGAAGAGAAGGAAGGATCGCAAAGGAGAAGGGAATATAGGAAAGGGGGAGATACAGAGGCCAGAGCAGCCCATGAGTGCCAAGAACTGCCCTTCTAATAGTTCAGCGTCTTCTCTTGTCTTCCTGCCACAAACTGAAAGCCTCGAATTGGCCCTGGAATGCAAAATCAGATGCTTCAACGTAGGGTCACCTAACTGCAAAGCCACCGCGAGAGTGACTGTGCTACGCACCGAGCTCAGGACCAGGCAGGACGTGGGGAGCCCGAGGAGACTCGCTTGGTGTCCCTACAAGCCAATACCCTATTGACCTACCGTCATTTACTGAGAATGGGAAAATCTGATTTGCTACTAATATAATTCATATATGTCTTTCTTGATGTTAAAAACAAGAGAATTATCTCATACACTGAAACATTTTAACTTGATTAGAATTGCTTCCCATTTTACTTCTTTTAGTCTTATAACCAAATACTGTTTCTTTCAAAGCACAGAGATAACTTATATTGATAGAGTTATGAAATCTTGTTCAAATTTTGCTTAAAAATCTAATTTGTCTGACTTTCATGTTGACAGAATGTTTCCCATGTTTTTGTTTTCATATTCTCTTAAGATCCCCTAAATCAAACAACTGCTTGGAAGGGCTGGTGTCAGGATTCTGATTTAGATAATAGCAGAATTCTCCAGAAGACAGCCACAGGCCAGGCAGTATTTGGCTGATTTTAGGTCTCAGGGTGGGTGACAGCAGCCTGAAACCCAGCAACACTGGAAAGAGGTTTGTTTGTTTGTTTTCCTCTGAAGGATACTGTCTCTCCTGGCAATATAGGGTCAATTCCATCTAGTCGAATACATCAGGATCATGTCCAGAAAGCAGAGTTACAGGTACCACATTTACCATTTATTCCAGAAGTATCTGGTGTCCCTTAAACACTGACCCACAACGACCCTCCCCACAGGCAGCTGCCTCGATGGCCCAGCTCATCATCTGGCTTTGGCGGCTCCAACTGCTCATGTGTATTTAATCCTCACAACAATGAGAAGAAAATAAGTCATATTATTATACCCATTTTATAGAGGAAGAAACAGAGACTTCGAGAGATAAGTAGCTTGCCTAAGGACAAACTAACTGGGAAGCAAAGGAGCCATGGTTAGACCAGAACTTCAAAGCCTGTGTTCTTACGTACATCATGGTCTACTGACTCCTCTAGAGAAGGTAAGCATATGTTTCACTTACATCCGTATTTTAGAGTTTCTGCGAAAATGGCTATTTTTGACTTGAGACCTCCGAGATCAGAAGCACGGACTTTGGGTCCCTCACTCATTCAATCGTATCAAGGAAGAGTGTGTCGGGTGGTAGGAAGAGCACCCGTCTGGGAGACCCGGTCTGGAAGTCACAGTACCTGACAAACAGTAGGTGTTCAATAAACACTTGTGAAATTGAGGCCCACAGGTCACTATGTACATCTTTCATTTTTTTCTATGTATGTCTTTCCTCTGGGTGTTCAAGAGGGCACTCTAAAGAGAGATTCCACAGTTCATGCCAACATCACAGGGGTTGCAAAACATGGTAGTGTAGCAAGAAAAACTACCACCACTTACTGAAAATCCACTAAGTTTCCTTCACAGTATAGAATGTTGGGACCAAGGATAAGGGATAATGTAGGAGACTTTTGTTCAAAGTAGCCTCTGCCTCTAACTGCTATTTTGTTCAATTTGTCATAACTTCTAACTTTGTCCCAGAAAAATCTCAAGGGAAATGAAATTAAGCTGTTTCCCAGATTCGCTTTTCAAAATTAGTCCTGGGCCCGCCTTCAATACTGCAAACATTCTGTGTGGCCACAAGGGAGGACTGCACTGAATTCTTGGACCAACTATGAAGCTTTGGTGGCGTGACAAGCTGAGAGAGTGCAAGAAAAATGACACAGGTGGGTGTTTTGCACTAAGTATTGCCTACCTTGCTGGTCTGTCCAGGGGCATATACCTCTTTGCCTTGCCCTTCGGTTTGCCCTTGCCCTTTCCGACCATTGGAAATAACGTCTATTTGGCTGCCTCTGCTTGAACTTGGGGCTGGGCAAAGTTATCTACAATGACTAAATCAGGCCAAAGTTTTGCACAAGTTCCCAGAGACCATCATCAAAGTCCCTGCCATTTCCCAGTCCAAATGGTCCCTCTCCATGGAGGTGGGAGGTGACAAAGTTTTACTTGACACTAGTAGCCATCAGTTGGGGTCACCCCTTTCAGAGAACCCACCTGTAAATGCTAGACTTCGGCAAGGACTTGGCTTTAGCATTTTCTTGGGAACAAAGGCATTTGATTTTAGATCTGCATATTCTGCATATTCATCATTCTGGAGAAATAAACACAGCATGAAGCTAACTAAAAGATTTAATAGTCAATATTTAATAATTCCCCAGTCATATGTGGGACAAGATTTTATTCTAAAGGACTTTAACACTCATAGATGGTTGTACAGGCAACATTCAAGAAAGCTATCATTCTTTCCCACAGTAGATTTTCTTTCATTCTTTGTGGGTTTTCAACAGATTACCCCCAAGAGGAAAATCCTGGCTACTCTCTCTTTTCCTTACAGTGATGTGGTCATGGTGTTTTAAGCACTGCTGGGAATTTCCTTTGTATCTGAGCCTTTCTTACCTTCTCATCCTTAAAGTCATCTTTCCAATGGCATTCTCTCTTTAAAAAAATTGAATGTAAACTATAAGAACTACAGAAGACATGAGTCTTCATCTCAAGCTGGTCCTCTGTTTTGTTGGTTTTTTTTTCCTTAGCCACAGAAAGATTGCTTAGGCCCTGGGAAAATGTAATCTACTGGTTTCAATAGAAAGATTAGGGAGTAGATTTTAGGAGTCAAACATCCATGAGAGAGCTCTTGCCAATAAAACTGTGGATTTCACCAAGACTTTTTAAAAAATGTTGAAAATTGGGGGAGATTTAGAGGCACTGCATGTGACTGAATTATGTTGGTTCTATCCATGAATGCCACTTATTTTCCATCATATGAGAAATTAACAAAACCTAAACCAAGCCCTCTTGCATAGATATTATTCAGTAGTAACAAGTTCCAATAATGGAGAATCCAGGTTTCCTTCTGTCTAATCATATGGCCATTTTCCCAACTATTTCACACATGCTAATGGAGTGTGACAAGTAAAAACACATTTGGCTCTATCTATGGTCCAACATGAAATGGCTTCACAACGATGAGGCTCCTAATCATTTTTCTCCTAATCTACCACTGCTTTAGGGGCTTGGTGTCCTCCCTGTCATGAGTGATTTCAGTGCACTGATCAGGGTGGACTTGACAGATTCTTTATCAATGTCAAGTGTCTTTTGTGGTTAAGTCCAGTAACGCTAAAACAAAACGCCTCATAGATATTAGATATATGGCGGCATTACAGAATTCTCTTGCAGGCAATATTTTTTGGTCAACCTGTGAAAAGAAAAATGGAGTGAGGGCTAAAATCAAAGGAAGTTGCAGCAAAAGTCTTGGCAGTTATTTCTGTGGAAGTCAGACAATGTGACTGACATGGGGCCAGTCACTCTCCCCTCCTCCATTCAAGTTAGAATAGAACAAAGAGAAATTGCCAACAAAGAAAGCAATGATCTAGGGGGAGGGGACTGAATCTCAAGAGGTTTTTAATTTCAGGAAAAAGAGCAGTATTGCAGAAAACCATGGGACCCCTGCATAGGCACCGACATACATCCATAAGTACATGGCTACCCTTACCAATTAAAATCATATATTTTCCATATGAATTTTTCTTTTGACTTGTGAAGCTAATCTGTCAGACTTCACCGGCATTACCAACTCTCCCAATATCTAACACTAGTGCCAACTGGCTCAGAAAAAAATACAATCCAGGAATCTCTGAGTAAAAAAGAGACTCTGGTTGATGTTGAATTTGCTTTTGGTGAAAAGAGTTTGCAGCGTCATCAGTATTGTGGCTTCCCCAGCCGTCTAGCCACGATAACTTCATTATGGGGAATATTTGCTTTTTCAGTGCATGGCAATGGCGATTCTATGAGCAAATTTTAAAAGATCCTCTCATAAGTGGACAAAGGGAGGCCTGCCAACCCCCCCACCCCCTAAATAAAGAAAATGTCCCAACCACTTGCTAAATCCGTGCTAAATTGTGTTAAGTCAATGTTGCAGATTACCACTATCCAGAATAACATGGGATGCGAGAAGTCCCATTGTCTTTTAGAAACCTAAAAGCCAAGGCTAAGAAAAGCCTCATCAGAGCTGCAAATGGACAGTAGAAAGAAGTGCTCTAAGCGTTGTGGGTGCTAACGTGGAATTGTTATTTGTTACACGATTGAATCCAGGAGTTTGTCTGAATGAGCAAGACAGACTGCACCCCCAAGTCCTCGGCCGTCAGCTGCTCTTCTGCATTACACAGTTAAAGGCTAAAGCTATTTCACTACTTTCTCTGATTTTTTTTTCTTTTTTTGTGCTAATTTAGAAAGTTGGTACTTTAATGTAATTGAACTCACTGAAGCTAAAAATATCCAGACCTTTTTAATAAGGTACCCTTCAATATTAAACTTTGGGGTCTGTTCTCCTCCCAAGTAGGCACTTAACTCCCATTAGCGCTAATGGCAGCTGTACACAAACATTGAGTAGGAAATATATATCTCTTTGTCTCTTTGTACTGAGCTCCAAGGGAGGCAGGGGGGGAAGAAAAGGAAAAACAACTTTGAGATTGAATAAGAGAGGTAGAGTTGCTGATTCATTTAAGAAGATGAAATCAATGCCTGGCATCCCCAAATTTCAGGGAACATGCACTTTTAATAAGAAAGAGAAATGAGAAAATTTCTAAATCATTTTGAATAATACCAAACCATGTTTCCCTGAGAAATCTGTTTTCCCTCCATCTCCGGCACATACATTAGACCCATTTTGCACTTGTTATGTACATAATGATTCTAGACAACATAAGACAATTTCATGATTTTTTTCTTATCATTTTTACTTATCTACCAGTGAGCCAATTTATGCAGCTTAAACCACTGCTAAAGAAGATGCATCAAAAATTGTCTGTAATCATTACAAATAATAGCACGAAATGTTCACAAGAAGCTGTTTTCTTATCATATTTTCATTAAAACGTCTTTTCACCTGCTTTGCTTTTCCCACGTCTGAAACCTGCATTGTAATCAGTCTTATTAACTGAGAACATAAATATGATTTATTATGGTCTGATAATGGAAGCTACGTGGACCCAGAGAAGGGCTATATTGTCCTTTGATAAAATGGCTCTTTTCTCTCAAATGGAGAGCTCTATCATGAGAACATGCAGAATGTAGTGAGTGATTATTTCCTCAGGGTGAGTGATGGCAAAGCCCAACAGAAAATCTTCTTGTTGACCATGACAGCCTCAGAGGGTCCCCAAACCTCCCTGAGTTTGACAACCTGCAGACACTTTTGATGAACTGTATTCTTCTGTCAGAGACAGCCTGTCTGGGAGGAGAAAAGAGACCTTTATTGTCTGATCGGCTATTATTGTCTTGATCTTTTATAAGCAATCTCTAATGCACATGAATATAATATCCTTTCACACAAGTGCCAAGCATAATAGAAATGTAGTTATAGGACACTCCCCCTGGTTATGTAAATGTCCTTACACCATAATTAAGAGAGATGCTTGGTGACTGATAGGGGAAAGAAAGAGTAATCAAACTGTTTTAGCATCTCTCCCTGTTTTAAAAACTTCAATCCAGGGTAAACAGCATTTATGGTAGATATAGGGAAGCAGATTATTTTGAAGACTTAGACTAAAAGGAAAAATAGTTTTGAATATGGTATTGGTGTTATATTTTTATTAAACATGCAAATGGCAGCTGGTTTTCAGCCAAAAGTGATTACTATGCTGATATGACTTAGAAGAAAATGAGTTCCGCCTCTCAAAATACCTGGCTGAGAGTTACAGCAAGAACAAAGACCTATTAATAAGAAATGTACTTGCACAAATGGGTCCTCCAGTCCAAATAAAGTTCTCCAATAGATTTCCCTCGTATCCATTTCCAGAAGCCCAAATATGGCCCAAAAAAAAAAAAAAGTGTATTTTTTTCAACTAACAAATATATTTGTAGGCAAAACTCTTACAATTATTGGGCAATTAAATTTACTTCTTAATGTGGCTCTTGGGAGTCATCTCCATTTCTGAACTGTGAAGGATAGTGCTGGATGGTGCTTGTTTGGATTTGATGACAAAGATTTTTCTGATCTTCCAGATAAAATCCAACCAGACTTGTACCAAGCAGGCCAGCCCATGGAGGCCAGTAGTCTGATGCTCAACCTCAGCTGCTGGCAGAAAGGAGAAAAAGACATCACCCACCCGAAAAATTTTAATCCCCCAGCAAAATACAATACTCAATTTTTCATTAACCTTCTGACATCTGGACTCGGAGTATCCCCACACCAATCACTAATGGGTTTTGCATTACCAATTAGTGGAGCGAATTCTCCAGCACCGGTGGCAAAGGGTTAATCATTAGTTTCACACCACTGGGTGGTCAGAGTTAGAAGAGCAGCCCCCAGCCCAAAAGAGTGGAGAGTGAGGGGCCGGGGGTTGGAGAGAGCCCTCATTATCAAGAAGAAACATGTGGCTCACGGGCATTGACCTCCATATCTCTCCTGGCATCTTGCCTCGAGGTGGATTTAGGTATTATACAAGCATGCGCATGCGCTCACACGCACACATATTTATACATAAGTCTGGGCGCAGAGCAAATCACCAACCTAGCCAGTCTCTACTGAGCCTGTTCCATCATAGGTAGATCAGACCAGAGAAGTCTCTCCCTCTCTCTCAGCACCTCTCTCTATTTGCTTCTCTGAGCAATGACTTTCCCATGGGAATAAAAAAATTTGCCATTTCAGAGAGAGCTGGGTTTTGAGAAGTGTTTGATCTCTCTTAAGAGATACTTCTCTGAAGTTCTGCCAACCCTCGATTATCTGTACAAACGAGGCTTAGAGAAAGTATGGAAAGATTCGATTCACAGATAATCTTCAAACTCCAGTTTGGTCTATATTTCAGTTTCTTTCTGAACAAATTGTACCAGAGCAATTAGCAAACAAAGCTGATTGGATGTTTCCTTTCTCCTTTTATGGTCAGTTTTGTGGATGTCAGCAGCATGAGGAAATTGTCAAAACACTGGCAACAAGGAGAAGGAAAGGGAAGAAACAAAATACCCAGATAGTCTGCAAACTAGATAATCTGCTCCTGAATAATTGAGAAGAATCTAATTTCAAAGATAATAAAAGAAGGCCCAGAGAGCAATTCCATCTTGAAAATACAAAACCCCATGCCCCTAACCCCAAAACAGCCAGTCGGAAAACAAATAAGTAAACAAAAAACCCACAAGAAAAATTTGAACCTACTGTCCCCATCCACATTTTCCCTGATTTAATCTACACATGTTCTAAGTTAAATTATATTCTAAAGAGGGTCAGGGCAGGGAGGAGGAGAAGGAAGCACGGAAGACACTTCTTATTTGTGTTCTGTCTAGCTCTGTTGTCAGGTGCTGATAGCAATGATAGCAACAGGATTGCTTTCAAAACTATATGGCCTAAAACAACGGAAATTGATCCACTTCTCTCTCTCACTCTTTCCCCCCCTTTTTTTTCCTTTTCTCTCTCTCTCTGACTTACTTTTTTTTTTTAAGGAAACCCAGCATTCAAAAGAGGAACAACAGTGACTCAGCACTTTATTATCTTTTTAGTCCCAAATTTTTGATTCCTTACACACAAAAAAATGCTTGAGAGCATTTGATCCTGAAATGAGAAACTTTGCTACACTTGATTCTCCACGGCGCTTCCACTCAAGGCCAGAATTTAAAACTTTTCAGTTAAGGGAAGAAAGACTCTTAATGAGCCTAATCACGCACATTATTTTGGCCAGAGTCATTGACTGACTGCACTTACTTAGTTCTGCTTTAGAAATGAAAATCTAATAAAGTAACTGGCAATTTAAATGTCACAGAAATTTTCTCCAACATCCCAACTGGAATTGTGAAAACAGGCTCAAATTCCTCTTATCTACCTCTCTTTCACCTTCAAATGCCACGCTTCTAAACCAAACCATTTCCTAAGAAATAGCAGAACCTGGTTGGGTTCAGAGGTCGGGTCAAGGGTGGGGAGGAGGAAGACTCTTTCTTCAAGTTGGAGGGGATTTGCTTTTCTCCACACACTAAGGCAAGAAGGACCGGAATCTTGAGGCTGGGAATGTTCGGTTTCTTGCAAGGGAATTCAAAGGAGCCATTGTGTTTGATACTTTGCTTCCCATTTGGCCTCTGACAGCAACATCAGAAGCAACAGATACTTCAGTTCTACATCTGGAAAGAGGCATTTTTTAACAAAGAAAAAAAAAAAAAACCACTCCTGAAGACACTGAAGCCTAATTACTCTATATTCCATAGTCTTAAAGATTGAGATCTCTCCGATACTATGTGATAACCCCTTAAAGAATGGGAGCAGCTCCATTAGGACTTGAACAGATAACATTTCTATACTTTCCCCTCAGTAAAACTCATATTCATAATAAGCATACTGGTTGGATGCTTTCATTTCCCCAGCCACTGAATTGTGATGATCATTGGACAAGCTACAGTGCCATTTATGAAGGTCCCTTTTACTAAAATGTAAAAGGGACTTAGGATGTACAGGATGAAACAATTCAGAAATCAGTTTAGGTTACCACTGTCCCACTTGCTCTTCTAGAAGATGTATACATCAAGCCCTCAGATTTATGATGGGGCCTTTAAAGTTCTGAATAGTGCAGACTGTAGCATCATAAATCCATGCTAAGGAACAGAAGGTATTCTGAGTACCATGGTCATTACCATCATGATAGTTGGGACCACTACACAATATCACCTGGTAGAAATTTCCCCCATTTCTAGTGCTACTGTGACCCAAACAGAGATGAGCCAAGGGCAGAAAAAGAGAAAAAGAATGGGAGTAGCACTCTGGGAAGCACTAAGGCTGGAACAGCAGAAAGGATAGGGCAGGAGAGGGGCATTAGTTGGTAGAGAGGTTTTACGAAACCATTAGCAAGCATGATGAAGGGAAAAAAGGCAGCCACCGAGAAAGCATTCATTTCCCAAATTTTAGTCACACATGAAGAGTCCTAGGTAATTTTAGTTGTTCTGTCAGCCAAGTCAAATCCTGGGCCTCTCAGAAGCCATTGGAAATGTCTCAGGTTCTCATTCTGCTATTTTGATGGAAATTAAACTTGTAAATCAATAATAGAACAGAACCAACTCTGTGTGAAAGCACTACTCCTTTATCCTCTGTTCTCCAGCATTCTTGCCCAAATGATTTAAGATACCCAAATGCAAGTGAAAAAAATTAAGTCTGAGACTTCCTTGTACAATTTCAGCTTAAGTCTCCTATTGAAAGAACACTGTGAAGTAGACATGGAGAATAAAACTGTCAGAACACTCTTATGCTCATGGGCTAGTCCTCGAAAGCTCTTGAAGTGATTTGGTGTGTGCATCCCAGGGGAATCCGGGATCGTAAACAGGAGCAGCATCCACGGACTTCTCAGACTTGCCCTTGTCCGTCCTTCGCTGGCTCTCCCCAGCCCTGCTCTTCTCCTGGGCATCTTTTTCCCTCTTCTTTTCTTTTTAAGATATCTCATCTGCTATTCTTTCCTCTAGATTTTTACCATCTGTTATTCAGCTTTTTTTTTCTATTGTACATTTCTGTCACAACTTCTTTATTTTTATTATCCCATGATAAGCATTGCATTCCTCTAGACCACACGCATAACGCTAAAGAAGTCCTCCAACTAACAGTGTTGATTCCCATTATAGAGACAGCCACTCTCCCCAGCTCTCAGCTTTTCTCAGCCTTACTCACTCCACCAATTAAGACTTTCCACATCTGGAGCAAGATTAAGAAATGTGTGTGTGTCCGTTGCTGGCCCATTGCTGGTGCAGAAATGGCCGTGGTTGCTGAGAAATCCTGAAACAAATTCCAACCAAAATGACAGTATGACATTCCCAGCAAAGACTAGAACCGATACTTGGGAAGAGTGTCATCCAATCCCTGATTCTTGAACCTCAGCCCTGAGACCCCAGGAGCACCCAGTGCATCCATGTTTCTGAAAAGGCCTCATCTGGTTCTTAATTCTTAACTCTATCCCTCTGGCTATTAAAAAATTAGACTGAAGCCTAATTTGGGGCAATCTCATTTCCTAGTGAGTTTGCAGTCACTCTTTTGAACACTTCTTCAGGGCTTTGCCAAAATCCTGCATTTTTATTCACTCCATTGTAAAGGCTTCTTTTTGGCTATAAAGACTTATGTCAATTAAAATTACATTTTTTCATCTTCTTGGAGGCTTCACATTGACAACGGACTGTGTGACTCCCTCTGCCGTGGTGAGTGATCTCTCAGCCATAATCACAGCCTCTGGAGCATGTCATTCCCAGCACCAAATTTTTTTTTACAAGTGTGAAACTATTAAAGTAAAATGTTCTGCAACAGAGCATCTCCTTGTGCTAATCATCTGATTTAAAGTTAAAAAGGTACAAACCTCATATGTGTGACAAAGATTAAAAGAAGAAATGAAATGAAATGAAAAATATGGGAAGGGACACTCCCTCCTGTCATTCAGGTGCAGGCAGGCAGGCAACTCTTGCTGATTCCTGCTCATGGAGGGGTTAGCGGGAGAAAGCCAAACCTTTAGTTTCCACTTCTTACACAATCACTTCTGGGACTATTGACAGCAGAAGTCAACCAGTGAGAGATCATACGTCCCAATACACAAATGCATGTCATGCGATAAATACACCAAGGAATTCTCAGAAAATGGGGTGGATGGTAGAGAAAAAGGAAAATCACAAATAGGTACCCTACACTGGCGCATCCAACAGTGATGACAATATAAAATTCCATTCAAACCACATCACCATAAAATGGAAATCTCTTGCCCATGTAACTGGGAAGTCCAAGGTGATTTCTAGCCTTAGATGTGGCTCACCTAGATGTTCAAGCAGTGTGGTCAGAAATCTATTTTTTTTTTCCATCATCTCTTACCTCTACCTTATTTTGGGTTAGTTTTAGTTTCAGTCAAGGTTTTTCTACCTGGTGGTAAAAAAAAAACCACGTGCAGCTCCAAGCTTACACTGACCTTTAACAGGGCATCCTAGAAAAAAGTATGTCTTTCTCTTTCCCAGAAATTATATCAAATCCCCAAAGGACCCTTAAGAGTGCTGTCTGGATTACTTGCTGATGGAGAATCCTGACCATTGATTGACAGCCTCACCAGAGTCACAAGGAATGTGGGAGAGGTAGATCTCAAGGGAAAAAGGCATTTGCCAGAAGAAAGGAGAGTGGAGGCTGGGCAGTCAAAGGCAGATGTCCTTCAAGCGGAGCTCTTCCAGCCACTTTGAACCTAAATCACTTGCCTGAGCCTTTGGAACTCATTAGTATCTCCTGGCCCAATGGGAAGAGAGCACCTCACCTTGCTCCAAGTTACTGCAGTGTTTTTTTGTTTTGTTTTTGCCTACGTGGAGAACAGACTTCAACACCTTCTGAACCCCAACTACATGGATGAGTAAGATCTGCTCATTAGCTTGCAATGATTCCTTTAGTTGCCATTACCGACCACCATGTAAATAAGTAGTTACTGACTTAAGAACTATTTACTCAATAACCCTTGATGGGAACTGTGATCCCTTTACACACTGTTATAGAAGTACATAATTATAGACTTTTCAAATGGGTATTTCTTTTAGGCATTTGCCTGTAATAGCTCCTTCAAAGCTGTTAAGCTTTTATCATGTGAAGACCCAAGTAGAAAATATTTAGTTCACTCCTCATTGACCCAATAGAGAACAAACTCATCTTTAAGATGGTGTTAGCTTCCTGCCAAGAACACATGGATCACCTTGTAAAAAAGATCTGGCTTGGGCTATTTGGGCAGGAAATCATATTGCTGTTAGATCACATTCACCTCACTAAGTAATTTAATATTGACACCAAGTCATCATTGGCCATTGTTTCTATAGTTCTTCCTGAAGGAAACCTTGTCACATCCACTTGTCCTGATTTTATTACTATCCAGTGAGGGTCCTATAAAAGTAAAAATCCAGGTGGGTCCCCTGACTTCATCCTATTTCATTACTGAAACACAGAGCATAATTCTTTTTTTTTATTTTTATTTATTCATTTGACAGACAGAGATCACAAGTAGGCAGAGAGGCAGGCAGAGAGAGGGAAGCAGGCTCCCCGCTGAGCAGAGAGCCTGATTCGGGGCTCGATCCCAGGACTCTGGGATCATGACCTGAGCCGAAGGCAGAGGCTTTAACCCACTGAGCCACCCAGGCGCCCCCAGAGCATAATTCTTATTTAATGGAGAGTAAGTTTTTTAGGCATATTAAATAAATCGGTCCCACCAAGGAAACTGCAAAGAAGATCACTGAGAGATACCTACTGAGGTCATGGGCTCAATAAAGTTCTGTGATCTATGTTGCAGTTTCATTCATATATCTGACACAATCATTATATGCAATGTATATCAAAAATTAGTGGCATACGATGTTCAAATGAGTTTTAAGGATATACAGAGAAATTGAACTTGCTTAGTTCAAATCAAAACACCAGGAAGTGTTCACGACTTTGTCAAAGGTGCTAGGCTAAGTGAGGGAGATAGAAAGATAAAGTTGGCAATCATGCTTGCTAAGCTACATTAGGATTTTATGTAATTTGCTAGGCCCGTGTCCTACCATTCTCACACTCACTTCACCTTCACCACTTACAGCTTCTCCCTCAGGCTCAGATAAGTGTAGCTCCTTTCTCAGCTTTCTACCTTTGCACATACAGCTTCTTCTGATCAGAATCCTCTCTCTTTTATTCCATCTACACCTTACTAAGATGTCACCTCCTCAAAGAAATTTCCCTCATTCATCCAGGCAGAGCTAGCCAAACACCGTCTCTGCTTCTGAAGCACGTTCTACCAGCATCTATTTTACCGTATGACTTTATGGGTATGTTCTCCCGCTATTACACCTGTGAGCTCTGTAAAGGTCAAAATTATGACTGATTCATGGCTGTCTCTTTAGGACTCTTGCAGAGTACCAGGTATAAACAAGTCTCTTGTAAAATGCTGAGTGATGGTCGTTTATTTGACTGCATCCCTTCTGCAGAGAAAAAGCAATGTTACTCTCACTGTGTTTCTGCTGTCCAGGCCTCATAGGCTCCTGGGAAAAGAGATGTAGATGCATAAACAGGATTAGAATAACTCAGGCATGGGGCGCCTGGGTGGCTCAGTGGGTTAAAGCCTCTGCCTTCGGCTTGGGTAGTGATCTCGGGGTCCTGGGATCGAGCCCCGCATCGGGCTCTCTGCTCAGCAAGGAGCCTGCTTCCTCCTCTCTCTCTGTCTGCCTCTCTGCCTACTTGTGATCTCTGTCAAATAAATAAATAAAATCTTTAAAAAAAAAAAAAAAAGAACAACTCAGACGTTGCTGATAGAGAGTCAAGAGCAAGCGGGTGGGAGGGGACTTGGAGGTATGAGGGAAGAGAGGGAGAGCAAAGCAGAGAGAGCAAGCGAGAAAGATGGAGGGAGGGACTGCAGAAGGAGTAGGACGTCGTGAACTGAGGGGAAGATGAACAGCAGGAAGGAAGGAGAAATACAGGAACTCTGAGGGGAGGGAGCTTGAGGGCAGTGTGAACTGCATGGTAAGACACGAGGATGCCGTGTCAGAAACGGGGGCTGGAACAGGACTGACCCCTGAGGGTTTGGATCACCAGGCTGAGCAATTTGGAGTTCGCACTCTGCAATGGTAGAAAATTGAGAAGAAGGTGACATGGAGGCGTCTGGCCCCATGTGGGCTTCAGTAGATCAAAAACTCAAAACACGCTTTGCGAGAATCTAATCTCTCAGCCAATTTTAGTGAAACACAGGCCATCCCGGCTGCATGAGATGAGAGAATTAGATTGCAGGCGATCGGCCCTGGCACTCTGTCTTCTCCAGATCCTGAAGCATGCCAGGCACTTGCTATATCCTCTGCCTGGGACTCACTTAGCCCTGGGCATTCTCGTGGCTTTCCCTTCTGTCATTAAGGTCATAAACTCAAAAATCATCTTTACAGAGAGCGCTTTTCGGCCATGTCAAAACAGCACCCCATCACTCCACCCCTTTGTCCTGCTTTATTTTTTCCTCAAAGCACTACTGACTACCTGACATCATATTATATGTCTATTTGTCTATGCCCTTACTATCTATATACCCCAATATAGGGATTGTCAAAATTTCTATAAAGTGTTAGACAGTAAATATTTTAGAATTTGGGGGGCAAATTGTCTCTGTAGTAACGATTCAGTGCTGCCATTGTAGCACGCAAGCAGTCATAAGCAACTCATAAATAAATGAACATAGTTTTGTCCCAATAAATCTTAACTTCCAAAAATAGGCTGTTGGCCAGATTTGCACATGGGTCATAATTTGCCAATCCCTGCTTTACTAGAAAGCTCCATGAGGTCAGCAACGCTGTTTATCCGGCTCACTCATGGGTTTTCAGAGCTTGGCACGTCGTAGGTAGTCAATAAGTAATTTTTATTTTATATTTTTCTAAGATTTTATTTATTTACTTGACAGAGATTACAAGTAGGCAGAGAGGCAGGCAGAGAGAGAGAGAGAGAGCGGGAGGCAGGCTCCCTGATGAGCAGAGAGCCTGACGTGGGGCTCAATCCCAGGACCCCTGGATCATGACCTGAGCCAAAGGCAGAGGCTTTAACTCACTGAGCCACCCAAGTTCCCCCTCAATAAGTAATTTTTAAAGAGTGCATGAATGGATGGGGTTCTATGGAAAACAGGACTGTAGGAAATATATATATATATATTATATAATATATATATATATGTATATATACACACATATATATCCCCTTTCTGGTGGTTAATTTTACATATCAACTTGGCTGGGCCATGGTGCCCAGAAATATAATCAACATTATTCTGGATGATTCTGTGATAGTGTTTTGGGATGAAATTAACATTTAAATTAGTGGACTCTGAGTGAAGCAAATTGTCCTCCATAATAGGGCAGGCCTTATCCAATCAGTTGAAGAACTGAAGAGAACAAAAATATAACCTCTCTTGAGCAAGAAGGAATTCTGCCTGCTGATGGCCTTTAGACATGAACTGCTATATCAGTTCTTCCCTGGTCTCCAGCCTGATGGCCCATCCTACAGATTTTGGACTTGCTAGCTCCATAATCATGAATTGCCAGTTCCTTAAAATACACACACACACACACACACACACACACACACACACTCATCCTATTAGTTCTGTTTCTCTGACTAATAAACACATAAATATATAGCAGATTTACTCCACTGGCAAGGTAGGAAACCGGTTGGTTCTGTAGAACTGGAAGACTTCAGCTGGTTATGCTCAAATCATTGTCATATCAGAGCTTCCAAGAATGCCCTGTGGTCTTCAGGGAAATGTTCCCCAACATGAAAGAACTTTCTGGGCCTGGTTTCCATCCATCTCCACTTCTAAGTCCAGCCAACTTGGGTGTGCACCATACGTGAGAGCCATATAACACTGCTCACTCCTCACTGCTCCCTGGAGGTCAAACTCTCTCAAGTTTCTATACCTTTGCATATGCATATCTCTCTGCCTGAAATGATACCCCCACTGCCTTTCCACCTGGCTAATTCTTATTCATTCTTCCACAGTTCCCCTGGAAGCCCCCCTGGGACAGGGCTAGGTGTTGATTTGCTTCTGTACCCCGCCCCCACCTGTTGTGAGCTCCAACCTCCTCAAGGGCAGAGACTTCCTGCTCATCTCTCTACTCACCTCTTCCCACCATCAGTCTGTACTTGACATTCAGGGAGGGCATTGGTGGGCAAAGATCAAAAAACAAACAAAATATTTTAAGAAACTAAACCAAGTTTAGTTTAAGATGGTGTTGCTTACTTGTGATCCATGAAAATATAGCTTAGTATCACCTCAGGAAGATGCAAAGCCAGATTCCAGGGGTATTAAGTATCTGCTCTGGGGGACCTCTGGCTGGACAGAGCTCCTGCTGACTTAGAGAAAGATTGCTCAGAGTGAACACCAAAGGCGGAGGGGTGGGGGGAGATATTGCACTCTCCTCTCAGCTCCATACCATCTTTCTTCTTGACTTCTCAAAACACTAATGAGGTGGGAGAAAGGTGGGAGGTGGAGTGATTAAAAATAGCCAGAGCCAGAGCAACCACTTTCAGCTCTCTCCCATGTCAAAAAATGTTGAGCTCTAACTATGGGAGTAATCTGGGGGCCCATGTCTTTTCAAAGGACACTAATAGGAAAATGGGATTTGCTCTACAGCAATGAACAGACAACTTAGCTGAAACACATCTGATCCATGAAGGCAGGTTCACCTGGTTGACAGGAGCTCTCATTAGCATGAGTGTCCTTAGTAGATGGCTCCTAACTAGACTGAATTTAGTTCTATCAGATCATAAGACTTCCTGGTTCTATCACAGACCTGCTCTAGAACTTTTACGCTTCATGCTTTGATTTCTCAGTACCTCAGTTTCTGCATCTGTAAAACAGGGAGAATAATTCTTGCCACCTGCCACCCAGGAGGGTGATGCAAATAAACAAGGCAGCATCTGTAAAGCACTTTGCATTTCCATTACTTCCTCTCTATGAATCTGAAGTAGGATTATTATTACTGAAAATGTCAGCTATCATCTGAAAGGCTTATTTCAATCAAAAGGCTTTCTTGAGGAACATTTCATAAAGGAAAAGTGAAAGCATGCACATTCTCCTTGGAACTATCATAATTAGTCCCAGTAACAGTTGGGCCATTTTTTTTTCAGTTCATTTATAGTCAGATTCTACAAAATTGAAAACATCCAACATCTGGGCTGAAAAACTTGTATAAAGCCAGAAAGCCCCCCAAATGGGCATGTGTGGGCTTCAGCGACATAGGAGCCAGATGTACTTTTTGCCTCAACTACTCTTTTCAACCTTTAGGAAAAAAAATGTTAACAAAATTGTCACACTTATAAAACCCTCGGTTTTCTTCCCTATTTTTCAAAGTATCTTCTCTGATTAGTCATGAATTTCAGTCTCTCCACAAATAATCAGAAATCTCCAGAAAAAGAATCTTTTAATGAATGTAGAAAAGCATTTGGGGATCCAGTTTTAACATGTAAACTTTTATAGGGACAAATAACAGTTAACATGTATTTTCCCTACAGTATGGCCAGGCCCTGTTTTAAGCACTGAGCAGGTATTATCTCATTTAATCTTTGCATCCACTCCATGAAATAGGTACTATCATCTTCCCCATTTCACAGGTAAAAATCCAGGGAACACATAGATTATGTAACTTGCCCAAAGTACCATTAGTACAAAAAAAGCAAAGTGTCTGGTTACTTCCTGAGGTTTGAAAGAAAATTTTGCTTACTTCTACCTAAGTATAGCAAGAATCTAAGACAATCTTTGATATAATAAATTTTCCCCAGCCAGATGAAACCACACTCTCTCCCAGGAAGAGCTGCACAGAGCCTGTAATACAGCTCCCAGAGATCAGATGGTATGGGCTCCAGAAACAATCCAAACTTGAGAATTTGCCTGTTTCCGCCATCTTCTTTGATATTCTAGGGGAAGAAAACACACACACACACACACACACACTCTCTCTCTCTCACAGTAACTTATTTGAGTTATTTGATGAAGAAAAGCTGTATTTAATTCCTGTTGTTCACTGTATGCCACCCAACAGCATCTAGAAGCTTCCTCAGGGAAGCAGGGGAATTTGCTGGATTGCCAAACAGCCTTAGAAAATCTGCTGGGACACTCCATCGAAGGGCTTTGTGAACAAAGATAAAGAGAGCACATTAGCGTTGCCTTGTTTCATGAAAAAAGGAACACACACAACAAAACTTGATTACAAAATCTCATTTTATAAACTCAAGGTAAGATGCACTTCCCTGGGGCAATGACCCGGCACCCCTGTAGGGTTCTTCCACCATGTGCTCTCTAAGTAAAGACCTGATCCGACTCCAAGGGTTGGGTTAGATAAAACCGGAAGGGTTTATGTGCATAGCATTTAACTTTAAACATTTCTTCATGGAAATTTACAATGCACATAATTTACATATTCAATACCAGTGACAATTTACTTCTCCCATCTGAACAGGGCTTTCAACTATGCCACTTGAACTAAATTAATAAACAGTAATTACAGAATGTTGTGTGAGCTAGCTGTTGATGTTGAGCAGATTCTAATCAACACCTTCTTTTAAGGGCCAATTAAAGCTGAATGTATGCAATATAAACATCTTCGAGTATTTAGACATGAACCGCAGAACAAGGTAAAAAAAAAAAAATAAAATAAAATCCAAACAATTAAACTAGGGATGAGCCAGTCAAACCTGGAGAGATGGACCCTTTTCAGCCAGTCTCTAAAGTCATGTTAATTTTTTCAAATGATGAGATTTTTGTGAAATGGGGAGGGGCTCCAAGGACTTCCTTAGGCCAAACCCCATCCGTTTTGAGATTTCTTCAACATCTTGTATTATTTTCCATATGCTTTAAGTTTCATGGCATTTCTTTTTAAATTGCCTCAAACACTTTTTCTCCTTAATTCATGTGCATCTCAGCGAAAACTTAATCTCCATATTTCAGACTCATTTATGTATAAATCATCTATGTGCTATTTGGTATCTAAGAAACCTCTCCCAAGGCCCCTTCCTTGGCCATTCAGGAACTACACAAAACAGAGTGTGCTCCAGGCCCCTCTATGGGGGGTTTTATCCCAAATAAAGAGAACACATACAAATTACTGAGGAGAGGGATTAGAAGCTCTGGGGAGGAGAAATCAGACAGCATTTCAGTCTTAAATTGTCCTCAGAACCAAGTGCCTCTGCTTCCTAACATGGCAGCATCCGGGGCTGGTTTCATGGCTTTGGGAAAGAGGGTATAGGGGAGACATTTTGGGAATGGTAAAAAGTTCTAGATCATGTACAGAACTGCAATATTGACCAATGTACGTGGTAGTGAATGGGTTTCCTCCCATAGCTGGGAGATAATGATAACCTCATTTCTTCCAAGCATCTCAGAAGGTTGGAATGGGAGCAAATTATCTATAGATAACACTTTATATGGAACAGAAGATGGTGTATCTATGAGAAGTCTCGGATGTGCCCAGTCTGAGTGGATGCATGAGGATACACTCATGGGCCTCATCTCCTAGAACCTTGCCTTCCCCTTTCTAACTTAGACTCCAAAGTTATACCTCACCAGTGCTCTGCTTCCCTCAGGCTGACTGATTCCTGATTCCTGCTTTTACAACACACATGGGCTATCTGTCCTTCCTCTCTTCTACTCAGATCTCCCTTTTCTCTCTCCTGAACTTGCCTCATCCCTGACTGTTCAAACCTTGCCCAGTCTCAAGGCTAGCTTCAGGCCTCTTCTCTGACTGTGGTTGTTACCCACTCCATTTACAGTTATACTCATCACCTCCTCTTAACTAGATTACAAATGACCTGAAGACAGAGATTTTGTACGTCCCTGGCTTCACCATAGCACCTAGTACAGGACTATTAATATAAGTAAGTTAAATGAGTGTTTGTTAGATGAATATGAATGAATCTTTCTTTAAAGTGAACAAAATGAAAGTCTCTTTTGGTTTCAAATATTTCCCCCCAAAATTAGGAAGTATAATGATAGACTCTGTACCAGAAATCAAAATTTCAAGATAGTTCTTACTCACTAGTCACATATTAAAATGGAGGATTATGGAGTCATAGGACTGGGAAGGACCACAGGAAATCATTTTATCTCATATTCCTGACTCCTAAGAGGTCTATACTAAATGTACTCTTGAAAAATAGTTGCTGATTTTTACTCCATGAAGAATCAGAACCACAGTAATAATAATAATGATCATTTACTGAGTGTTCACCACAGGAAGAGTCCCTCACTGCTGCCACTCAAGCCTGTCTGAGGCCTGGGAGCCAAATTTCTGTGGGTACAAGCCAGGTGTGCTCATGAACTAATGCCACGAGAGATGATGCCCTAGACTCTTCCATCCCTCATCTTTGATCCATTTGAGCAGTTCGTTTTTTGTCCTCCCTCTCTTCACGCTCCATATGCTTCCATGGACAATCTCAGCTGTTTCCCATGGCATCACCCAACATCTCAGCTCAGGAGTAGGAAAGAAGAAAGTTCTGGGGTGCTATCTTAGGCCCTTGTGCCCCTCCAGAGATTTGATCCCATATTTCTAACCACGCGTAGGTCATCTTCATTGTGTTATACAGCTATCTCCAACATCATGTGCTCCCAAATGAATCTCTGTACCCTTTTCTTGTTAAAATCAGCTCTTTATTCTCTTTCTTGTTTTCTTTTCTTATAAATGGTATCAGTATTCATTCTCTCACCTGCATCCAAAATCCGAGCTTTATCTTTGACAATATGGTACAGAAGAAAGAGTAGGGCTTTGGGGTCTAACAGGACTGAATTTGAAAACTGCCTTAACCATTGACTAACAGTTTTGTGGCTTTGAATAAACTTGTCTGGATATATTTTTTCACCTGAAAATAGAAACATATTAATAAGATTATCATATATTAGATCTTGAAAAAAATGTTTATTTCCTTCACTTTCTTCCTTTTTCTCTCTGTCGCACCCCATTTCCCTCTGTCTCTCTCTGCCTCTCCCTCCCCCATAACAAATCAATCATCCAGCCCTATGGATTAGGCATCCTAGGTAACTGCCCTCTTCTCTCCATCCCTACTCTCCTCAACATCTCACCTGCAATAGCTTCAATCCACATCTTGTGCTGCTGTTTCCTTCTTCACTAATGTATCCTGCTCTGTGCTATCAATTACATGAACACCTAACTCCTCTACATAAAATCCACATTTTCCAGGAGAAAAACCAAACTCCTTGGCAGTACATTCACAACCCCTATACTCCCAACTTACTTCTCCAGTCTTTTCTCCAGCTAATTCCTAAAGTTCTCCCTAGGTTTTATCTGGGTTCTTGACATTCTTTGACTATGCCATTTTCTTTAGTACCATTAGGTCTTCATGCATGTTATTCCCTCTAGACTCTCTCCTACCTCATCCAACACACACACAACCTGGCAAACTTACACAGACATTTCCTGACACTGATTAAATGTGAGTTTCTTGTGAAAATCATCCCTGAACCACATAGGCTAGTTAGGTTGCTCCCTCTGAGCTTTCAAAGGCCCTAATTAATTGTGGTGTCTTGTCCTCTTTCCATTCCAACTGTCCCCTGGGTCTTGACATTGCTTTATATAGTTTCACATCCCCACAGGTTTATATACCCTGAATCCAAATGTCTTGCTCCTGGCATTCCCTGCTTATATAAATCCATACCACAGCCATCCCTCCTGGGAGACCAGAGTATTAACTTTCTAGCCTGGACTTTGGTATCAGAGAATCCAAGTTTCCAGTCTTAGCTTCACTGCATATTAATTGCATGATCTTCAACAAAATGCCCAAGGTCCCCGAGCCTTATTAGTACCTTCCTCACATAACTGTAGTAAAGATTAAATAACTAGCATAAAAATAAACATATAGGTCAATGGAATTGAGAGTCCAGAAATAAACCCTTGCATTTTTTTTTGTAGTCAATTGATTTTCTACAAGGATGCCAAGACAATTTGACAGAAAAGAATAATCTTTCAACAATGAGGCTCAGACAACTGACTATCCATTGCAAAGAAATAAAGTTGAACCCCTACCTCACATCATATATAAAAATTAACTCAAAATGGATCCTAGACCTAAATATAAGAGCTAAACTATAAAACTCTTAGAAGAAAACATAGGAGTAATTCTTTATGAGCTTGGATTAGAAAACAGTTTTTAGATATGACATCAAAAACACAAGAGATTAAATAATAAATAAAGTAGACTTCATCAAAATTAAAGAATTAGAGGCTTCAAAAGGCACTATTAAAGTGAAAATCCCACCACAGAATAAGGGGAAATATTTGTAATTCATAGATCTGATAAGGAATTTGTATCCAGAATATGTAAAAAACTTAAAATTCAAAATGAAAAGACCATAACAACCCAATTAAAAAATAGGTAAAAGATTTGAATAGACATTTCTCCAAAGAAAATGTACAGATGGGCAACAAGTACATTAAAAGATGCTCAACATCATTAGTCATTAGGGAAAGGCAAATCAAAACCACAATGAAATGGCAGTTTACATCCACTAGAGTGGCTAAAATAAAAATATGGACAATAATAATTTGTCAGTTTCTCAAAAAGTTAAACAGAGAGTTACCACATGACCCAGCAATTGCACTCTTATGTACATACCTAGGAATATCAAAAATACACATCCACACAAACTTGTACACCAATATTCATAGTAGCATTATTCATAACAGTCAAAAAATAGGAGCAACTCATATGTCTATCAATTGATGAAGAGACAAAATATGACATATTCATACAATGGAATATTATTTGTGATAAAAAGAAATAGATGATACATGCTACAACTTGGATGAACCTTGAAAACTGTGCTAAATGAAATAAGCCAGACATAAAAGGTCATATATTGAATTATTCCAGTTATATGAAAAATTTCCAATAAGCAAATCCATGGGGACAGAAAGTAGATTGGTAATCACCAGGGGCTAGGGAAATGAAGGGAATAGAAAGTGCCTGTTGATGGGTAAGTATTTCTGTGTAAGGTGATCAAATGTTCTGGAATTAGATAGTGCTGGTGGTTTGCATTACTCTGTAAGTGTACCAAAAACACTGCATTATATATTTTAAAGAGGTGGATTTTGTGATACATGAAATATATCTTAATAAATCTATTAGAATAAATAATTAAAATTAAAAATTTTTAAAGATTATATGAGATACTCGGCACATGGTAAATGTGCAATAAATGCTAGTTACTATTATAATATACTATTTTAACTATTATAATATATTAAAATAGATTATAATTGCTGCATTGTTTTTAGCCTGCTATAATGTCCAGATTGATTTCTGGACACTAGAACACGAGCTCCTTGAAGTTAGGGGCCATGGCTTGCTTAGAACCTAGGCCTTTTTTTATTTCTCTCTCCCCAGTCTCTGGAGAGATGTTTGGCATAGACAAAGCTGTAATAATATCACATCACATCACATCACATAAGATAACTATAGATAAATTAAAATGAATGAGTGAGCAAGTGAGGTTTTCACAGACATGTTCAACACCTATATATTATACTGGGCTCGAGCTTAGACATTTTCAGGAAAACACAGACCAACATGCAGGGATGCTAACAGTTCCAGGGACCCTTCACAGCTATGCACAACCCGGAATTTGGAGGAAAAGAGGGAAAAAACAGAGATGGCTGAATCCTAGCAGTAATCCCTTAGGGTTTTATTTGGCTTGACCCATTCACTGAGTTACTGTCAGATCTCCTGTGTGAAAGTTCTTCAGAAACTTTAAACCCCAAAGTGAAGAAAAACTCAGAGCTAATCAAAAGCAAAGGTTTTTAATTACTTTTATTTTAAGTCACAACTTTCTCACAAAAAGCTGCCAGTGGCTCTCTCTGAACAAGACTGAGAGAGCCTAAGTTGTGATTTGGTAATTCCAGTCCTGTTTTACACAGGATTCCAGTCTCCCTTTCTGCCCTTATGAGAGACTGGCAATCAGTTAGAATATATTTCCTACCAAGCCTGGATATGGCCTCTCAACAAGTTACTCCAAGAAACCACTATCAGCTTGTTTCACTTGTTTATTTCTGTATAACAAATTACCCTAAAACTCATGGTTTGAAATAATAACCATTTTATTATCTCCCACAGTTTTGTGGGTTGTCTGGGCCTGGCTAGATGGTTCTTCTACTCTGTGTAATGATGCCTGGGCTGCAGTTATTGGAAAGGATAAAAGGTCCAAGCGGGCTTTTGCAAATGGCCGACACTTGGTGCTCACTTTCAGCTGGGAGCTCAGATGAAGGCATCAACTGAAGAAGCTCAGTTCTTCTCTGACTTCTCTGTATCACTTGGGCATATCACAGAGCAAATAGGCTCTAGGAGTGGAAGTCACCCATTCTAAAACTTCTAAATTCCATGACATTCTACTGGTCAAAGTCAGTTGCAGCATCAGCCCACATTCAAGAGAATGAGAAGGAGACATAATCTCTACCTCTTAATGTGAAGAGAAGCTTGTACATACTGACAAGAGAGGAACTGTTGGGAGCCAACTTTTGAGAGCTCCATAGAAATATCATAGAAATCCATGTTTCTCTCATATGCAGGATATATTCCCTCTCTCCCTAGATCTCTGAAATTCTCATCCTATC
The DNA here is from genome assembly GCF_963455335.1 of Martes martes. NCBI lineage: Eukaryota > Metazoa > Chordata > Mammalia > Carnivora > Mustelidae > Martes > Martes martes. Next base: position 119,003,569 of record NC_137891.1, read on the forward strand.
ATGGCTTACAGCCTCAGCTTAAAGTCTGAAATTTCATTATCTAAATCACATACAGCTGCAGATGCATGGTCCCCGCTGCACAGATACTCAGGTATGGTTCCCCAAGTACAAGTAAAATAAAGGTAAGTTTTCTATTGCCTGTTCACCCAGCATACAGCAATGAGAAAGGGAGAGGATAAAAACAGACACTTCCATTCACAACTGGGTGGGGGGGCGGTGGGAGGCACATGGAAGTCACTGGTCCATAGCAATTCTGAAATCCTCCAATTTTACTGGCATGGGGCTCAATTCTGCCCCCTGCTCCATGCTCTTAGTTCTGCCCGCTGAGTCATTTCTTCTTCTCCATTAGAAGTGCATTATGTTTGTTGCAGAATAGTTTTCTTAATCTGCTTCCTGACCATTAGAGGTTAGGGCCTCAGAGACTACTTTTGATTTTTAAGTATGCTTGTCCCTTTTAGTCCATGTTGATATAATTATTTTACATTTTTGTGGGTAGCTATACCAAAGTATAATTTAATCCATTAAAAACAACTCACACTCATAAATCTCTCCAAAATAATTTCCCCTCTGCCTTGAGCTGAGTGAGAGTCAAGGTGCTATGGGAAAATGCCATGAAGACTCTTGCAAACTCTTTGTTAAGCTGAGACAGGAAAATAGGGCCTTACAATTCTTAAAATCCTATTGTTCATCTTAGAAGATCTACAAGATACAAATTTAAATCTTCCTGAGTTTTCCACAAAGGGTCTTAAAAATCACATCCTTGATCCAATTTTGACCTCCAAGGTCATGATTTACTGGCAGTGTCATGGAATTAATCTCTGCTTCCAGATTTTAATTTACTTTAAGAATTTTTTTATAGGCTGGAGAGGTTGGGAATGAGAAACTGTTTTATTTTCCAGCTCAGCAGATCCTGGGCTGGGAATGTTCCCTCGTGATTCTGCTGGAAAACGAAATGGTTCCTTCTCCAATTTATCTCTCTCCATCTGTACCTTATCAGGCACTAGAAAAGCAATCACTTGGCCCTTCTCAGGAAGTCTTCTCAGGAAAATCCACAAGTTCAGTAGATATATATTTTCTATCTTCCATGTTCTTACAGTGCCACTTACTGCCATTACATAATTCAGTCACCTTTTCTCTAGCCTCCAATAAAATTTTCTTACTGTTATTAGCATTTTGTTAACATTCCTCTCTAGATTCTCCTAGAGTTTAGTCACTGCCTAATCCCAAAACCAATGCCACAGGTTTATGTTTTTATAATAACAATGCCCCACTTCCGGGTAAAAATGATTGTTTTTGTAGTCTATTAATTGTTTTGGGTTTTTTTTTAAGATTTTATTTATTTATTTGACAGACAGAGATCACAAGTAGGCAGAGAGGCAGGCAAAAAGAGAGGGGGAAGCAGGCTCCCTGCTGAGCAGAGAGCCCGATGTGGGGCTCGATCCCCGGACCCTGGGATCATGACCTGAGCCGAAGGCAAAGGCTTAACCCACTGAGCCACCCAGGTGCCCTGTAGTCTATTAATTGTTGGAAAACAAAACAAAACAAAACAAAACCTTATTCCAAAACTTAGTAGCTTCAAACAACCATTGTTATTGTTTCTCAGAATTCTGTGGGTCAGGAATATTGAACAGGGCACAACAGAAATGGCTCATCTCTGCTTCTCATATCTTCTGCTGGGGCAAGAATATCCAAAGAGGCTTCTTCACTTGTGTCTGAAATAAAGCATGTGTCTGATGCTTCAGCTAGGATGGTTCAAAGGGCTGTGGGTAGCTGGAATGACTTGCTTGGGTTCACATGGCTAGAGCCTCAGTTGCTGGCTGGGTTCCCTTGTTCTCCTTCATGGAGTCTCAGAGTCCCTCCCCTCTCCACATGGCCTCTCCACATGGTCTCTCTAGCAGGGCAAACAGACTTCTTACACGACAGCTTAGGGCTCCCAAGAGCAAAAAGCAGACTGTGCCACGTCTTCTTAAGGCTTCAGCCAAAACGGGTACAACCACATTTCTTCCACATTTTACTGGTTAAAACAAGTCAGCGAAGTGGCCCTAATTTGAGGAAAAGTGGTTACACAATGATGAGAATACCAGGAGGAGCAATTTATGGAGGGGGGTGGGTGCAGTACCCGTACAACTGACTACCGCAAAATCTACTGGAACTGCCAAGGAAGATGAATTCTGTTTGCCATTCCTGACCTTTTGCTAGATCTATTTGTTCTAGTCTGAAGCATATCACAGCTTGAAAACAGATGTGTGACATCACATAGTGACATTGCTACATGCTGGCTCTGAGGCATCTCACACGATTCGTGGCCTCTTCTTCCCATCCCTTTACTACTAATCCCCCCATATCCCTTGACAGACTCATGTAAACCATTAGTGTTTGGTTTGTCTCCTTCACTCATGTCACCCATAGAGCATTTTGGAGAAAACTGTTCCAAACATTAGTTATTAATAGCAGTTCCCATTTCAGGAAGACCAACTGTTTGCACCAAAAATACAAAGGAGATACCAGATGACCCCTACCCACAGACAGAGAGCACTTGTGTCTCATCTGCTCTGGGGTTAAATGGCAACTGAAAGCTTAAATCTGGGATAAGAGGTAAGGAACATTGAGAATTTATCTATCAGAAGATGTCTTGCCACGGAGTCCGTAGATGGGCTGTAGGTGTCTATGTACTCTCAAAATCACATGCAAAATTTTGGATGGTTGTGTGTTTTTCTGGGGAAAAGACCCATTAGCTTTCATCAGATTATTAAAAGGGACTCTGTGACCCAGAAAAGGCTGAGAACCTGATCTTTCGTAGAAATATATGACACAATTTTTCCATCACTCAAGGGCCAACTTGCAACTCTTACATCACTCTTAAACAACTTCCCATCTCAATATGCAGAAATATAGACTTGATCAACTATACATATCAAAGATACAAATAATGCAGCTTTATTATTCTCCCCTGCGTGATCATTATGCTCCTCCTTTCGGTCTTCCTCTTCTCCTTTCTTTCTTTCTATATATCCTTCCATTCCAGTTCATCTCCTGAATATTTTTAAAATATTCCAGCCAAGCAGAGTTTCTGCGTTTTTTGGTTCCGGCCTGCTGAGAGCATCTTGTGGAGTTTGCACGTGTTCAGGGGGTGGGGCCCCATGGGGCCCCTCTATGCCTCCAGGCCACTGAGGTCCACACCAACCCCATGGAGTTCAACCCCGACTTCTTGGCTTGTGTGATACCCATACACGTGGTGCCCATACACCTGGGCAGCGCTTCTGGAGGAGCTTGCATCTGATCAAGGCACCCAAAGAGCCCATTGGAGGGTATGAGCATGATGAGAAATTCTTGAAGCAGATGCACCACCTGCTGCTGGAGGTGGGTGTGTTAGAGGGCACCTCGTAGTGCCCAGAGTCTGGATGTCTGTCCCCATCAGTCGCAGAATCCCCAACATGCTGCTGAGTGATGAGGAAACTGAGACTTAATTGTTGCAGGCACTAGTTTTTCAGTCTGTAACCATTAATGTTTTTGTTTATGTACATCCTGTTTCCTAGATTTGTCGCATATCCCCACCCTTGACCCTGCGACACACGAAACACGCTGTTCTTGAGCTCGATATATTTCTTTTTCTCATTAAAGTTTCAAAACCAAAGAAGATAGATAGATAAATGTAATATATTCCAGCCATATCCCTGGTCATGACTTTACCTATTTCTGACACTGAATGGCCAGTAATAGACAGGAAATTATAGCTGGAAGAAATTGTGTTACCTTATACCCATGGAGTAAGTTAATTTGAAATAAGAACTTGTAGATTACAATGAAATGCTGGTGCATGCTTCTGAGTGCTTTTTGTCCCACTCTGAGATAGGCTTTCCTTTTAACGATCCCCAAGAATAGAGTTGACTTATGTTGTATACTATTCTGATTAAATTATTCTAGTGATTTTTCAATAACATCATGTGTGGAAGTGCACAGATTTTCCCTTTTTATTTACAGTTTTCTGCTCCAAAAGGACAGAGGGCAGAGGACGAGCTGGCTGCCCCATTTCAATGGAGAAGTACGGTTTCTATGTATGAATACATCCACTCATAGATAACCATCAACTGTTCTTGCCAATTCAATTCATTAAACATCCAATGAACCAGGGGCCCAGCCAGGTCCAGGGATGAACACAAAGAGTCATAAAACACTGTCTGCCCTCAAGTCGCTTATGGTCTAGTGGGAGAGACAAAGAACGACGCATGCAAATAGGAAGAGGCAGCAAAGAATCCAGAATCCGACTAGAGGTCTAACATTCTCAGAGTGAAAACAGGAACAAGGAATTTCGTCTCATCTCCCGCCTCTGCCTTCAATTCCTTCTAGAATTCTCTGCTCTTGATATTTCTCCTTTGTTGCTTTTCTTAAGTAGAGAAATCAAAAGAGTACAAGTGAAAGTAGAAGAACCTCTCACTCCAGCTTCTTGTCCTTCTCCCCTCTTTCCTTCCAGGCGCTCGTCTTCCTCTTTCTGTTCTGTTTCGGTGCCCCCTGCTCTAACTTTTTGCACTCCGGCCCCATCTCCGCTGCCACCACCTCACCCTGTAGGTCCTCTTTCCCCCAAGAATATGTGCTGATCAGCAAACACGCCCATGCTCTGCACTAGGCTCTAGGACATAAAAACGAACCCAATCACTGTCTAGAGAGAGCTTGTTTACAAAACTCTTCATCTCCTAGGGATCTCTCTCACTTCCATATTATGTTCCTTTTTTATTTCTCCCAGTCTCTCTCCTCAGACTATTTTTATTTCCATCTCAACTGCTATTAGAGGCCTCCTATGAGAAGGAAATTATCTGTAATGGAACAAGAACATTAAAAGCCTCAGTTTCCTTAGAAATTATTGAACTCATGAGGGGTTCTCTTTGGGTTTTGAATTTTGAGAACTAAGTTTTAAGAAACTTTCCTTTTCTAACTGGATTATTTTAACACTTGCCCTTTCTAGCTCTTCTTTAGATACTGTTTTTTAAACACCTGGCTGCTATAGGCTTCCATCAGTGCCAGATTATGAAGGAATTCCTATTCAGGTCACTAAACTTGAATTAAATATATCCAAGGTAGGAGGCCTAGAAGTAGTCGATACTACATCTCTGCATGGGCAAGCTTGGATGTGTATGTGGGACAAGATGTTGTGGAGATGACTCAGCTGCCCTGTGTGGTCTGCTGGTGTGCAGCCCAAGTCCAAGGTAATACTGATAATAATTACCAGTTTTTGACCATCATTTATCTATCTATTTATCTACATAGATATATTCTGAGCACCTACTATGTAGTAGACACTACGTTGGATGTTGGGATTTTAACAGTGAACAAGACAGACAATGCCTGCTTCAGTGGAATTTTCAGTACAGCTAGGAATATAGACAATCCAATATGCACAGTAATTCTTTTTATTTATTTTTTTATTTATTTATTTTTTAGAGAGAGAGAGAACACAAGCAGGGGGAGCTGCAGACAGAGCAGGCAGAGGGAGAAGCAGGCTCCCCAGGAGCATGGGATCATGACCCGAGCCAAAGGCAGACGATTAACCAACTGAGCCACCCAGGCATCCCATGCACGGTAATTCCAATAATGTCTTGTATGTTGTAATACTATGCACAAAGCCCTGGGCTAAGCATCCATAACACCCGATGAGCTCAGCACTATCACTTTCCCCAGTTTACACATAAGGAAACTAAGACAAACTCACCCAAAATCACAGAGTTCTGAACTCAGGTCTGTCCTACTCCATAACCAGAGTTCTTAACCACCACACTACACTGTCTCCCACAAAATGGAAAGACGGCACCATGCTTGACATCATAAACTGGCTGTTGTCAGGATTGGGAAAGAATAAAATGAAGCAACGTTAACAGTGTCTCGAGCTACTCATCTGCAGGGAGCTCTCTTATGAGAATTAGGAATAAGATAACAACACGCTTTAAAAAGGTCATTCTCCATGACCCAGACCATTTTCTAATTCTAGGAGTGAAAAGAATCTCTGCAAAATGAATAAAAGTGATAAAAGAGTTGTTTTTTAAAAAAGATTCTCACTCATTTCCACAAAGGCTGTATTCATATTTCCACGGCTTTGTCAGAAACTCAAGACTAAAAAGAAAAAATGATATAAAGACTGGCTCCCCTTCTTTAGAGGAAAAAAAGAGATAGAAGAGACTATACATTAAAGCACAGTTTAAAAATTCTGTCTCCGGCCAAGGTCAGCAGACTACCCAGATCCAGACAACCCCAACTGGAACCCCAAGTTTGTAAATGCACCATATCTCACTCCCTGGGATGTGACGGGACATATTTCTACAGTTGTTATTACCATTGGGTGGGTCAGAGAAAAGCAGCTATTCTTTGACTTTTCCTGGGAAGATTTTCTTTTACCAGCAGAAAAGGATAAAATTTAATTCTTGCAAAAAGAAGAGGACTCAAGAAGGTAGATTTAAAAAATAATCCACTCTGCCAAACTTGCTTCACAAAGAATTTTCTGCTGCACACTTATCCGCAGTCTGTACATGATATCTTAAGATAGCTAGTGTATGGACTGCTTGTTGGAAGGTTCAGATTCTGGTTCCAACTGTGGAATAACTAAGAGGGTCAATTTTTGCAAGTCATTTTACGTCCCTGGGCCTCAGTTTCCTTTTCAATCAAATGAGAGTATTTGAACTTTATACTTCCCCTTCCAGCTCCAATAATCTGTGATTCTATTCTATGAACCCTTTTCTCAGTTACTTATCCTTCCCAACAGCAGCATCCCCAGGGGAAACCAGACTCTGAACATTTGCAGTAAGTCCTATTTACATCTGGGTATACAGGCCACCTGGCTTTGATGAACATCCTCAAGCCAGAAGTTTAAGATAGGGCAAAACTCAAGAGAAAATTAGTTAAAGAAAATTTGTATGACTTTCTGACCCAGGAAAATAATAAGGTTCATACCAACTAATAGGAAGGAAACTCTGTATTATGACTTATGTCATGAGGATAATATTTTTAATATAATATGGTCTTTTTACCTCTCACCTCTTCTAACTTCTGTTTCATAGCAGCCACTCCACATGTTGAGCACAAAGGAAGTAGAGAGAGTGAACTTCAGGCAGAAGGAAGTAATGACGGGTACATGTAGGTGGGGACAGAGGGAGGGGTCCTCCCCCTCAACTGAAGAAGAAAGTTAGAATCTGTCCCTCTAGCCCCCAGTGGACAATGTGAAGCATAAGGGAACACAGGTAGGAGAGAAATGATGTGAATACTGTGAACAATTCCTCTCAGCCAGTTCTTGAGAGTTAATCATTGGTGAAAAATGAGTTTCTATAAACTTAGTGCTTAGAATAACATGCATGTATCATCACACAGGTACTCTGCTTAGCGTCTTGCAAGGCAGCAATCAAGATGTCAACCAGCCTGTGTTCTCATGCACCAGCTTGCGAAATAGAACTCACTTCCACACTCGGACTGTCAGCAGTTTTTATTGTCCTGTGGTTGTAAAACTCGTGGCTCTTTCTTCTTATTGGCTGATGTCTGCTGGCCCCACAGACCCTAGAGGTCACCCACAGTTTCCTGAATACATCCACAACTCTTGCCACCTGGGCTTTACCAACATGGCGACTTCATCAAGTCAGCAGAGAAAGTCCACAAAGTGAGCCTACTAGCAAGGTGGAGTCCTCTATAACATAATGTAATCACAGGACTAATATTGCATCCCTTTGCCATATTCTGTTTGGTAGAAGCAATCACAGGTCCCACCCATACTCAAGGGGTAGAGGAAGTGGGGAACACAGGGGGTCATCTCGAGTCTGTCAGTCCCAAATATCAAAAGCAAAGAGGCCCCTGTCCTTGTCTGAGTCTCTGAGGAAAGACTGTCTTGCAGAGTATTGTCCCCACCCCCATGCCCTGCACATAGTAGCCATATCACAGCAAAATCATAGTTAGGCTGAGAAAAGGTTTGAGCTGGTCTCCTGAAATCTCCTTCTTATATGGAAAGTATTCAGAATTTTCTGGATGCACTAGAGAAGGAACTGGAAAGTAACTGACTTGCTGGATAGTCAGCCTACCAGAAGGGTCATCAGGGTGGAGCAAAACGACCCTGCAGCCAAGGGCAGTCCAAGCCAGTAAGCATGTGGGGGTCACAGCCAGACGTCAGAAGGCTATATGGCACCAGCTGGGTCAAAAGAGAGGCCCACCAGGCCATCAGCAAACTGAGATAAAAGAGGTCTCAAGTTTCCAGCAGCAGATTCCAGCTGGGCAAGCACTGACAATACAGGGAAGGAACAAGATCCAGCCAGGCCACTGTGGGCTCAGAGAGCCCCTAAGAGCCTACAGGAAGATGTCTGGGACCACTCCTCTTTGCCATGGCAACAGAGTAAACTCCCCCATCTACCACCTTGAGGGGAAGGATTCCAAAAGCCTGAGCGTTTACCTGAAAGAGATGGTTTTAAACCAAAAGGAGACTGACATATTGTTAATTGGCTCATTTAAAGTTCACATTTGTTTTCCTGCTACCTCAGGGCTGAAGGATCTTGAAGAAAATTCAGTCAGTTATACAGAAATAAAGAAATTACATTTTCTTTGCACAATTGAATTTTGTTAGTAAATCTGTAATCTTGCTACACCTGCTATGTAACAGACACTACACACATATGTTTTCATAGAGTTCTCCCACAATCATATAAGGTAAGTGTTATATTCCCATTTCACAAATGAAGTTGAAACTCTGAGAGGTTAAGTAATTGGTGCGAGGTCACACAGCTGGTAAGTGGAAAAGTTTGTATAGAACCAGGAATTATCTGATTCTAATTCATATGCTCTCTTCACTGTACCTCCGTATTAGTCAGAGTAGGCTAACTCCTGTAACAAGCATTCCTCAAATCCCAGTGGCTTTGCGCAATGAAATTTTGATTCTCACACAGTCCAGTGCAGGCTGATGGAGGGGGGTATGCTTTACATAGTCATTGAGAAACCCACACTCTTTCCACACTCTGACTCCACTCTCCTCTAAATCCTCAGAGTCTTCTCCACTCAGCCAGAAAATACAAGAGAGCATGGAGGACTGTGTAGGGTAATGTTATGGGCCAGCTTAGTAGTGGTACACATCACTTCTGCCAACATCTATAGGCCAGAACTCAGTGGCATGCTGCCACCTAATTGCAAAGATGGCTTGGAAATGTGTGTGTGTGCCTAAGAAACAAAGGAGTGATATTTGGTGGACACATACTATTCTTTGCCACACACCCATATACCCATAACCTGAAAGATGAATGTGGCATCTTTCCCACTTCCCTCACTCCAGAAGAGTCAGATTCACCTATCATTACATCTGAATGTCAAAATTTAGAAGATTAATCTGCTAATAAAATGGTAAAGATAATAGATGCAGCCATAAAACTTAAGTTTGGCTTCATGATACTCTACATTTCATCATGAGTTATCTATGATCAGTTTGGGTTTCATATAAAGAAAACCAGTGGTTAAGGTCCATGTTCTCTGTGTTGTCTGTGGGAAGAAAGTGAGCTATGGTTGATTCTAGTTGCTTAGTGAAATCATAGAGTGGCCAAAGTCTGTGATGTATCCATGACTTGGATATTGATGTTCCTATGGGAGGAAAAATCCAAGACAGCTCATTTTGTGTTACTGTAGTCCTAGAGTGGCCCTAATGCCTGGGCTTACATTCAGTCTGAGAAAATAATAATTATATGACAACTTAGAGTAGAAGCTACCATGTGATATTGAATTTTGTAATCCCAAGACTAGTAGGCATGAGAGGAGTGATTATTGACTTGATCTTAGCAATAAATTTCTTTTAATGGTCACCATATGAACATATGTACCTTTGACTGAGATTAGGACAACTCTTTTTGAAACTATTGATGTCTTGAAATAATATTATGCTTGATAAGTACAGAAATGGGATATATAACTTTCCACTTAGGGATGACTGCCATATGTCCTTGATTTAGGATTAGGTCAGTGATATTCCAGCTGTACTTTCTGGTGTTCTTCAAAATTTGATGGAATTGCTGAAGAAACCATGACTTATGGGAGATAGACACAGAAAAGGCACTGATCCCCCACTCTTAATTCAAGCCCAGAAGCTTTGTCTTGATCTGTTGAACATACTGGTTTACCATATAAAATCTGACAAAAGGATACTGAGGTTAAAGTCTTTGGTAGACCAAAGGACTAAACCACTAGATTTGCTTAGGCATCATGTGTGGCATAAATAATTTGGCCTATTTCTCCATGCCGGAGAAAGGAATAATTGGACAGGTGATTGTGGGCAACTGAGAATCTATCTTTCTCAAAGGCAGTTTGAAGAAGAAAGGGCATGGGTTTGGGAAGCAGATAGCCGTGAGATCAAAATATGGATCTTATTAGTTATGTACAGTAATAACATGACTTTGCAGGACAGTTATGAAGAATATGCAAGACTGCAGATTCAAAGGGGAGACTATATATTACAGAGATTATGAGTATAAGGTAGGGAGTTGGACTGCCTGATTCTAGGCTCTGCCTCTTACTAGCTGGGTAACCACAGAAGAGTTAATTACCTTCACTGATCCTCAGTCTCTTCATCTGTGAAATGGGTTTAATAAGAATACTCACCTCATTAGCTTGTGATAAGGACTAAACAAATCAATGTCTATAAAGCACTTAGCACAGTGCCTGGAACATACGAAGTGAACAGTGATGACAATTATTACAAGTTATTAATGAATTTCCAAGCATAGATCCAGATACACAATGGCACTCAATAAACCATAGTTATAACAATTTTAAGACTGGATCTCTCCTTAGAAAACATAAAACTAAAGTGAAGGAAAAGGAATGGGGCATAGATTGCTAATACAGAGTGGAAGAATAATCTTTTTTTAAAGAGTAGAAAAATTAAACAAGTATATAAGCAAAAGACTTCATGGGCTTAGGGACCATGGATAGACACACTTGGGGCCAGTTTCATGCTCAGATACAGATATTACCATGTAAGAGTTAAAGCTAAGAGGACTGGCATGACTCAGTGGGCCTTATTCCAAAAAGGAACAGGTTCTATAAAATGCACACTTTATCAGCTTTATGAACCCATATCTTATGTTTTATGGGGATGACCAACCAGCTCAGAGTCAGATGCAGGCAGGCAGCTGAGATGAAGAAGGCCAAGTAAGGAGGGATAGTTAATCCAGAAAGGGGTCAGCTCTGTAGCTGGGAACTTCACTTTTCAAATCAGCTCCTGTCTGTCGTTTAACAAGCAAATGTATGGTATCCAGTTATGCAAGGTTCCGCATTAAATAATAGACAAAGAGAACAGCATATATGTAGCTCCTGCCCTCAGGCACCTCAGGATCCAAGACTCATCAGAGAATCCTTTTCCTAGGCATCCCACCAGGCAATAAGATCAGATGTTAACTTTGCAAATTCATGTTTTATCTTCTTAATATAAAGCCAAGTCCCTCAAATTATCCATTAGAGGCAAAAGAAAAGAAAAAAAAAAAAAAACCACCCTACAGTAACTTCTAAAATCCAAACTGATTTATTTCTCACGTGAATAATTTTAATCTTAGACATGAAATTATTTGGAAAAGAGTTTCTACTTTAAGTAATTTCATTCTGTACCTTTCAACACCAATGCATGCCACAATTTCACAAAACCTAATGTTTGGGGGCGCCTGGGTGGCTCAGTGGGTTAAAGCCTCTGCCTTCGGCTCAGGTCATGATCCCAGGGTCCTGGGATCGAGCCCCGCATCAGGCTCTCTGCTCAGCAGGGAGCCTGCTTCCCTTCCTTTCTCTCTGCCTGCCTCTCTACCTACTTGTGATCTGTCAAATAAATAAAATCTTAAAAAAAAAAAAAAAACCTAATGTTTGTCCCATCTGCAACATGACTTCAATACTGCCAATCAAAGGGAGCAAACCTGAGATGAAAGGCAGGGCAGGGTTCCCAGTTCTGAAGAGGAAAGGACAGAACAAGAGTGAGCTGCAGCCAGGTCAATCCCTTTGCCCTAAGCAAATAGATCCTTATGGGTGAATGGTCAGGAATTGAGATATTAATCTAAAAGTGTTATCTGGAGACTAGATGGACTACTTATCTTCAAAAATACTTGAGTACAATAAGATACATCTTAGTGATTACATTTTATTTTTTAATTTTTTTTAAAGATTTTATTTATTTATTTGACAGACAGAGATCACAAGTAGGCAGAGAGACAGGCAGAGAGAGAGGGAGAAGCAGGCTCCCCGCTGAGCAGAGAGCCCGATGCGGGGCTCAATCCCCTGGGATCATGACCTGAGCCGAAGGCAGAGGCTTTAACCCACTGAGCCACGCAGGTGCCCCAGGGATTACATTTTAATCAGTCTTTAGTGATCAAAGCCATCATAAAAAATGCAAATTGTCATTATATGGCAGTTGTGTGGAAACATATTCAGTATAGCCACCCAGATGTTTGTACAGCAGAAAGGATAGGACCACGGGTTCTTATCCTGACTCGACCATTTATTACCTATGTGACCTTGACTCATCTCGGCACCACAGGTTACCAATCTATAAAATGGGAATAACCAAGACCACTTCTCTCACAGCGTTGAAGAGTAAATGGTTGATGTAGTCCAGGCATATAAATTAATACAGTCTCTAACACATAGCACTCTTTCTCATTATTATTATTAATGTCAGACGATGCAGCATGCAGTTGTTTTAAACGCATCCTTTTCTTCCCTACATCTCACCTTTATGGTTCTCTACAGACCCTTGATCTATGAAAAAGAAAAACTTTCTGCATCAGCTGCTGTGATCTATTTCTCTAAGATCTTGGAATCCAGAATACAGAATACTAGACTTGATCTCAAGTCCCAGTTGTGCCCATTACTTGCTGCATGACCTTAGGCAAGATGCTCGACCATCTTAAGTCTCAGTTTACTTATCTGTGAAGTAGGGATAATAGAAAGAATTTTGGAGGATTAAGTGAATTTCTATACTTAGGTCATTCAACACAGCACTAATTCTATTAATAGTAATATTATTAGAGTAACAAGCTTTACCTGTCTGGCTTCAGGATCCTTTTTTCTAAAATAAAGGAATCAGACTAGATTAATTCTAAGATCCTTGCCAGCATTAACATTTTTAAAATTTCTGAACCTATTGCCACTTTGCAGATACAAAAACTGAGTCCCAATTCACAGATAACAAATGCAATGGTTCCCTAGACCATGACCCTCATAACTAGACTCTAAATAGTTTATCCTGCTTTGATTTACAGGCCTACCCAAAGCCTGGGCCTTTTGAAGGTTCAGCTGGAATGTTAATTATGGGAAATTCCAGAATCCGTGGCCTAGAGACAAATTCTCATTTACTCTGTTCCCTGGCACTAAGAACCTTCTCGCCTTGCCTTCAGAACACAGACTTACTTTCCAAAGCCCACGAAACTGGAGCCAGATGGCAGTGTCACCTGGTCCCGGCTGCCTGGGTCCCTCCCAGCCCTGCCAGTCCTCAGAGCTCCCTCCCTGGGTCTTCATTTCCTTGTCCTCCTCATCTTAACCCCAGGTCTCAAAGGCAGCTCTAAAGAAAGTCTTTTTTTATACAACTTCCAGAAACACATTCTAAACCTTTTTCTGGGCCTGCGCCAGTACTGAGCAGGAAGAACTACAGGTTCACTTGTTCCTTGTCAGATGTAACCACCATCCATTTTGTTCATCGCTGTTTTACTTTGGTGTCACTTGTTTTCATGGTGGTGGCCTTTCATACCTGGTAAAGGAACCCTTGACCAGCTGACTCATCCGTTAGCTTGTTTGACTCCTCTCTCCGTAATGGGGGAGGGCAGGGTTTCCAGAGATTGGACCCCAAAGCCCAGGGCTCCTGGAGTCACTAACTGAGCTGTTTTGCTTGCTCTGCTGCCTGACTTCGCAGCTCCAGAGGGGACTGGGATGTGGAGAAAGGCCACGCTGCTCCACGTTGGGAGGTTCTAAATGTGTGCTCGGTGGTGGAGGCTTGGGAAGATGGAGAGGCTGGGTATTCAGAGAAGAGGGGCGGTGTAGGTGCAAGGGATCTTAAAAATCCTCAGAGCAGTCAGAAGATTAAAAAAAAACAAATCAAAATAACCACAATATTTCAACTCCCTGACTCCCCGATACTCTTGTAGGCAATGATCTTCATGCTCCAAGGATAATCCTGAGGGGCAGAATCACTTTCAAGGGCAGAGGCCTTAATTAATTCTTGTGGGTGGACCCCTGGAGAGACCAGCAAGTCAGATCCCACTCAGTTCCTTCAGGTGAAGAGAGGATGAGGAGGCAGAGGGGTGCTTGGTCCTTGCCTCTGAATAGTGCATGACCTATTACGAACAGTGCATGACTTTCACAAATGCTTTCAGTTTATTCTCATTTTACAGAAAAAGAAAATGGAGGCACTCCGGGATCAAAGGATTTCCTTTAGGTTATGTGGCCGGTTCAGCACAAGGAAGAATAGGATGGCTGGCTCCTGACCCCCTGAACCCAGCCGGAGTCTTTCCATAGAAGGTCACTGTGCCTGCTTTGTGCAGGACAAGAATCATCAGAGTTTAAGGCATTGGTCTGACATTCTCAGGTGGGCCTGCCTTCCCTTCCTTCCTGCAGGGAACCAGTCACCTTGACAAGGGAAAATGAATTTTGCTAGGACACCAGCCAGAGTCTTGGAAGCCTTCATTTTTCTCCTCCAAGTACTCAACTCCCAGAGAGCCAAGCAATCTGCCTAGTGTAGCAGAAAGCCATGTCCATTTTTATTTGGAGCTATTTAATACATATTAGCAACATGCCAAGCACTGTTCCATGATCCCCAAGAGCTTTCCTCCCCACTTTTGGACTGATTTATGCTAAAACAATTACATACCCTGGAGCTTCACTCAAACACTTGCTGTGAAGGCCACCCCATGGGACCCTCTGATAAGTACAAGTGTTAGAGCAGTGTCTCCTTGGCATTTCTAAAGTTAGGCACCTCAGCGGCACTCTAAGGCAGATTTGTTTTACATCGAATGTGCAGGACACATGTGAGGTTTGGCTGAGGTTTCAGTGCACTGTGGGAAGAGGTGCTGTTGGAACCCTAGGAGCTCTCCCACTCGAGACTAGCCAGCTGTTCAGGTCACAGGTGCTCTCATGTCCCCCTGGAAGACACACTGACTGAGGCCCTCAGTATGTGGACACCCAACAGCACAGGTCACTTCAGGAACCCGCAGGCTTCTATTCCTACAATCTCAAGTGTGTGCTTCTCAAGAATTGGTTGTGTTGTTGCTTAGACTCTTTCTTCCAAATTTCCTTGTTATTGCAATTACATAATTTTGGTCAATATTATATAACCTGATGAAATATGAGTTCTGGAGACAAAAAAAAGGGTGTTTCTCTGAATACTAGAATAATCTGGAAAGAATTGATAAAGGCATTTGCTAAAAAAAAAAAAAGTCATCTAATGAGATGTGGGCAAAACAACTGTAAATAATTGGGCAAAATAATAAAAATTCAAAATGGCCCAGCATTCAGGTGTTTTTCAGTTTGCTTCCTACATTAAAAGAAACCAAGCTGGAAATCATAGGTATTGAGTTATGGGTGTGGCTTATGAAAACTACTGGGGGAGACCCAAGCAGTGGACTTTTACTCAAAGAAAAAGTCTTGGCTTTATGGAAAAAGGAAAGGAGAGGAGAGGAAAGGGAGAGAGAGAGGGAGAGGGAGAAGAGAGGAAAGGAAGAGGGAAGGAGGGAGAGAGACAGAGAGGAAAGAAGGAAGGAAGGGAGGAAGAAAAAAGAAAGGAAGAAAAGAGCTGGTAAATGAAAGTTCACTTATATATGTTAAGATAAAATAAAAATATTTAAGAAATAAATGCATAGGGGCACCTGGGTGGCTCAGTGGGTTAAGCCTCTGCCTTCAGCTCAGGTCATGATCCCAGGGTCCTGGGATCGATTCCCGCATCCGGCTCTCTGCTCAGCGGGGAGCCTGCTTCCCTCTCTCTCTCTCTGCCTTCCTCTGCCTACTTGTGATCTCTGTCAAATAAATAAATAACATCTTTTAAAAAAAAGAAAGAAAGAAAGAAATGCATAGTTTTCTATAATAGTCCTTTTAACTGATTTTTTTCACGTGACCCACTACCAGTCTGAAAAGGGAGATTCTACTGTATTAGGAGATAAATATACCAACCTCCAAAGTGCCCAGACAGTGAATCAAGAATGTGCTGCCACAGACCTAAAGGCTTTGTCCTCCTTTATTGGTCCTCTGGTCTTTATTTTTTCACTTGTCCACTTCCTGAGTTTACTGATATCCTGAATCGCCTCCTGGGAAAGGCAGGCACTGTACCAGGGACTAGGATGTGGCGAGAAGCAAGGTGGATGGCAGCCCCCTCAGGAGGCTCATCTTGCCAGAGCTGCATCTCCTGTCTCAGCACCCACTTTCCCTCCCACCTACCAGCCTAGCCTGACCCCCCTCACCTTAGCCCCATGCCACTGTAACCCCCTCAACTTGGCTTCTGCTGTCCCCTTGCATGGAATCCCCTACCTCCACTCTCAGTCTGCCAGAAGCCTTTCCATCTCACATGTCACCTCTTCCTCAGAGTCTTCCCTCTCCACGGCAGAGGTGATCCCTTCCCACTTTTAACTCCTACAGGATTTCCTATGTTGCTCCTTCATGAAATTTATAGGTTTCTGCCTTGGACTTAAACCCCTTCCTAATTTGCAAGGCCACTTTGGTCAATGACCAAGACTTATTCATTTTGGCATCTCCACACCGCCTCATCCAGGGTCTTGTTCATAAATTCTAACTGCTGCTTTGGTTGCTCAAGTGCTACATAGAAAGATTAACTAAGTACCGGAGATGATCAAGAAAAAATACCCGTTGATAGATTATGAATGTGTCTCCTTGTCCCTAAGAAACATTTTTAATTGGCTATGCAAACTTCAAAGCATCTTTTATTCACCAGCTAGTTTGCAAGTAATACAATGAGATCTGCTAAAAGGAAAATTCTTTTGGAAGTTTTATTTGTTTGGGAACCTTACATTCTATGGAGATTTTCCTTCCTGCTGGAAAACATCTGGATATAAAATGAAAAACATTAAGTTTTTCCTCATATTTCTAGAAATATTATTCTTCCAGGGATTTTGTTTATTCTCACATGCCCAGATGGAGAGGTAAGGGACTATGAAGCACATGATACCTCTTTGGAAATTTCAGAATTCTAAAGGCATTATTCTCCTAATTGCATTATAAGGGATGTGAATCTGCCTTGTCAACCTAGGCAACTGTAAATGAGAATGACCTAAGGAATTACCCAAGATGGCCATGATTCCAAATCATTATAGCAGTTAGCCCTATGAACCAAACACATTCATAGGTGCCCAAAATTGCAAGTCTCTGAAACACAATCACTTCCAAAGAAAATAATTACACTCAATAATGCTCTTTATGTTGTTAATGAGAGTTGGTCAGTCACGGTGCTGATCCAGACTGTGTCCTCACAGCTTTGGCTAATGTCCATTGCTTAGCATGCCACAGAAGTAGATTATGCCTAGAAGGAAATTCGTTCACTGGCCTTTATAAAGAATTTGGAATGAAGCAGGATCTCATAGTAGAGAGATCGATCACCAGCCAGGGGGTGGTGATCTTGTGAGGTATAGGACTTAGTTTCCTCATCTGCTGAATGGGGAAAAGAATATATACTAAGCAGGGTCATGGTGAGAAATAAATGAGATATCATACGTAAAGTGAATTGTGTCTAGATTACTAGGGATGTACTATTGAATTCCTTACTTTGGTTCATGCTTGTTGCTCATAAAATGTTTACATACTCAACTCATTTGAGTTTCTTAAACTCCCTGTGAGAGAGGCAAGGCAAAGTCGATGGGTTGAATTGTCTGAAATGGCTGCTACTTGACTATTGTGACCTATTAAAACAGACTGTGAATCCATCTAATATTACCCTATCTCACAGATAAGGAAGCTGCAGAACCCAGTAGTTCTGTCTCTTGGCCGGTCCGTGGTGTTCCACCAAAGGATCTGTCACCAAACACCAAAGCTTGTTCAAAATAATAAAGACAAACACAGCAAAAGAAACATAGGCAAAGCCTAGGAGCAGACATTCCACAGAAGAAAGACAAATGGCCAATAAAGGCAAAGGAAATTGGCAAACTGACCAGTAATCAAGGTATATAAATTGGAACAAAATGAGATCCTTTCTCCCCACCCCCATCAAGTCAGTAATTTTTAAATGTTACTACTCAGTGTTGAAGAAGATACATGGAAATGTATATGCTCATGCATACTGGGTAGGTGTGTGAAGCAGTATAACTTTTCTGAACTTAAACATATATAAAAATCCTAAAATAGTTCAGGATTCAGTGTCCAGAAATTTATCTAAAAACACACTCAAAGATGTGAAAAATCAAAGATGCATATTATGGTATTATTTATGATATAAAATTGTAAACAACCTAAATACCCAAAATAGAGAACATTAATTAAATAAATTAAGCAACAGCCATATATTTGGACTCTGCATCATTAAAAAATCATGTTTTAGAAGAATATTTAGTGACACAAGAAACATTACATGTTTATATAAGGCAAATAAGTAGGTATTTTTTTTAAGACTTTATTTATTTGACAGAGAGCAAGAGGATGAGTACAAGCAAGAGAAGGGGCAGAGGGAGAGGGAGAAGCAGGCTTCCCGCTGAGCAGGGAGCCTGATGCGGGGCTCGATCCCAGGACCCTGAGATCATGACCTGAGCAGAAGGCAGACACTTAACGTCTGAACCACCCAGGCGACCCACCAAATGAGTATGTTTATATGATGTTTATATAGCAAATTTGAATTTTATAGTTATACACACATATAGACATACTCAGGCATTAAGAAAATCTAGCAAGAAATAGAAAACAATTTTAATAATTATTCTCATTAGGATAAGGAAATATGCATTTTTTCATGTTTCATACTCCTTTCTATTTTCTAGATTTTCTTTAATGAATGTTATCAGAAAAAAATTTTGTAAAATATCAGTATTTCTAAATCAAAAGATTACTTGAAGCAAAAGAAACTATTCCTCTGGAGAACAAAAAACTAACCATAATCCTCATGCATCATCCTACCAGAAAAAACACTATTTGAATGTGCTAACATATCAAATTATGCTAAGCACTACACCAAAAACAGAGGTGCTAATCCTGTCACATTCAGGACACGACTGAAACTGACCCAGGAATCAGCAACGGGATGTGGCAGAGAAGGAAAAACAAGGATGTAGGATTTAACTTACTCATCAGACCAACGATCAGTGTTATCAAGATAATGGACATATGGTTCTTGAGTTCAGTGATTGGAAATCTAGAAATTGGTGAAAGCAGAAAGGCCATGCAGTTGAGGAGATTCAAGTAAGGGAGAGAATGGCCATCTATTGAACATATTTGTGAAGCAAAAAGGGCAAAAGTTCTCTACTCCACATAGTCTGGTAGCTTTTTTTTATTGCTTCTGTTGTAAACCTTCATTGTTTATTCTTCTTTTATCCTTCACCCATTCTATAATAATATGGCTCAATCCATGCAGCTTAGTTTGGGCCAACATACCAACAAACTGCCCACCCCACAACACATGGCAAGTCTTTGTGTCAACCTAATCCTAACTGATAGAATCCTCCAGTTCCATAGCCTCAGAAGTGTGCATATGACTCAGTCAAACAAATTGGTCTTTCCTGGTATTTTACCACAGTTTTTGAGGAATATAATTATTGGGGGCTACCAGCAGCCATCTTGGTATTCATGGAGAGAAGATTCCTGAGAATTAAGCCAAGCACAGGCATGCAAAGAAGAGAAATAATAAACATTATCTGAAGTGCTGGATCCAACTATTCCTGAAGCTAGCTGTTGCTCATGAACTTAGTGTGGTAGTCATTTTGCAATATGTACAGATACCAAATCATTACATTGTACACCTTAAACTAAGATAGGGTTATATATTGATATCTCAATAAAGCTGGGGGTGGGGGAGAACTAAATGCATACTCATTCACACAGTGCCAAGCACCGAGGAGGCACTGGGACCACAAAGAAGATGAAGACAGTCTCTTCTCCTGTAATAGTGACATAAAAGGTGCTCTGGGAGCCCAGAAAAAGGTTGAAATTCCCAGGAAAGCTTCACAAAAGAGAACTTATTTGGGCTGACTCTTGAGCAGAAGTCCATATTTGGACAAGGGAGTGGAGAGCTTTCCAGGGAAAGGGAACTACAGAAGTCTAGAGGTACAGAAGAGCTTGGCACATGCAATCAATGGCCAGAATGTCTGTGTGACTGGAACATAAGTTAATCCCATGGAGTGGTGGAGAGCAAGGACTGTAGTACTTATAAGAAATGGCAAGTTTTTCATTATATGAACTAATATTGTATGAAATTCATCCAAAAAGATAAGAGAGACCATCCACATGGATAACACCAACAGGGTAGTCAGCCTCTGCTGAAATTCTTGAGCTCCTGCTCTGTGCCAGGAACTCTTCCAGGTACTTAGAACACACCAGTGAACAATCCAAAGATGTCTGCCCTTAAGGAGCTTATATCCTAGTGCAAAGACAGACAATTAACAATAAACCTAATAAACAAGCAAACTATGTAAGATAGATGATAAGCAAAAAAAAAAAAAAAAGTAGGACATATGACGGAGTATTGGAGGATCAGGACTACAGAGGCTGGCGAGACAGATTTTGTGCTTCTAACTAGGGTGGTCAGGGAAGACTCTCCTGAGAAGTGAGAGTCAAGCAAAGACTTAAAGCAGGTAAGGTAGAAGCCAAGAAGATACGGGAGAAGAGCTTCCAGGCGGGGAAGGAAAAATTTGCTAACACTGGAGGACGAGCAAAGAGGTCAAGGAGTGTGGTATAAAGTGAGCAAGGGGTGAGACATAGGAGATGAGGTCAGAGAGCTGATGGGAGCCAGATTCTGTGGGGCTTTGTGGCCACTGTAAGTATTTGGCTTCTCCTCTGAGTTGGGAGCCATTCTGATTGGAATACCCCAGTGGAGAGTCAGGTATTGCAGATGCGGGAGGGTAGGGAGAGGTGCTGTAGTAATAACCTTGAGTCAATGATGAGGAAAAGGCAATGAGCACAGGCAGAGGGACTGGCTGGAGATGGAGTACAGGTAACTCATCTGCAGGAACAGCCTGCAAGGTCAAGTCTGTGGGTGCAGATGGTAGTAGATGGGTGGAGGTGGGGTGGGAACCTGTGGACTTTCTCCTTAGATGGCTTCAATTTTCTCAGTGAAGTAGGAAGCAAGGTCATTAGCTGACAGTGAGTGTTTGGAGAGGAAATCAGTTAAATGAGAGAACGAAAGGACCAAGAACCAAGCATTTAGGACCCACTAAAGATTCATGGTCATGAATTTAAAGCCAGACCTGTCTGCATGGCTGTGTGTTTTTCTCCAGTCATACTCAGCTGCACAGATGGAGGAGGAAAGGAGTTGGTTTTAACCAAGATTGTGGTTTTGCCAAATGAGTCTGAGGAAATGAGAAAGGGGCAAAGGGGTCAACAGCATGTGGCAGGATGTAATTATGATGATTGAGCATGGAATTTAAGCCCAGTTAGAAGAATGAGGACATCAAAGGGGTGAGGGACAGTGAAAATGTGGAAGAATCAACAGAGTATGGTCCTTGTGGCCAAGGGATTGTTCAGGCTGGGGAACTACAGGGAATGAGCTGGAAAGATAGGAGGTGGGGACAAATAGCAAGCACATTACTTTAAGTTATAGAAGAGCTGTCATTTTGGCAATTGCACAGGAGTGAGCAGCTGCGGAGGGGTCGAGTAGTTAAAGGCATCATGTCTGGGCTACCAGTGCTAGCGGTAAACATTCATAGGTCATGGGTGTTTGAAGCCATGTTGAAACTGAGAATCCCAGAGAGAATTCAAATGATGAGAGAACAGGACTAAGCTCAGAGACCCATGGAGTGGGACACTGGATAGGGGGAGGGCAAGCAGGAAAAAGGGGT
Source organism: Martes martes (assembly GCF_963455335.1). Classification (NCBI taxonomy): domain Eukaryota; kingdom Metazoa; phylum Chordata; class Mammalia; order Carnivora; family Mustelidae; genus Martes; species Martes martes. The sequence goes on from NC_137891.1 coordinate 119,025,516, forward strand.
GTCCTGGAAGCCAACAGACAAATAGTCTGGAGAAGAGAAAGTCTGCCAGCAGAGTCAGATTCCTCAGAAAGGTCAAATAAGTAAGGATCAAACATTGTCCATCAGACTTGGCAGTAACACATCCTCAGTGAATTTAGTAGCAGCTGGTGGAGTGAGGAAGAGGTACAAAATCGAGGCAGTAAGTGTGGACCCCAGGCTCTTTGAAGAAGCCTAGGAACAAATCAAGCCAGTTGTTAAGACTACATCTGATAGTTACTCCCCTACGGCTATAAGCTGAGCTTACTGAGAGGCCCTTCCCTGGAAATACAAAATGAAAAGAGAAAATACAAAATGACTTCATTGCTTTAAATCATACAGATCAGCGGGCGTACATCTGTAAAATGCTGTTGTCAAGACAACTGACAAAGCTTCACAAGCCCATCCCTCACTTCATTCATCTATCACCTTGTTCTATGCCTGTGGGTGCCTGCCTTCTTTCTGATCCTGTTACATAACCTTAATGTAGATGAGGATCTGCCCATTTCAGACACAGTGAAACCATTATTATTTTTGGAATGGACAACTGCCCATTTGCAGAAGTGGTAGTGAAGAGGACCTGAAGTAGGAGATGCAGGGATGACCATGACCCAACATCCAACATGCCAGACAGCCCACTGACAAGTCCCTTTTGGGCCACAGATGGCCTGAAGAACTGTACATATATATATATAGATATATCCAGATATATATATATCCTTTAAGGGCCTACTACTTGCTTATTTGAGAAAGAGAATGAAAGTATAAACCATCTATTTCATAGGGTTGTTGGAAAATATATTGTTAGTAACTACAAAATATGCTAAAGGAAAATAAGGCATTTTAATTATATTTTAGTTATTCTAGGTCTTTTGAAACCTTCTTGGGCATTGACTTGGTTTGAACTATAAATAAGGAGAACCTATTTTACCTAAGTTACTGGCAAAGGTATATAGGGTATCTTCCGTGATGTAATGAGCACTGGGTATTATATAAGACTGACTGATCACTGACCTATACCTCAGAAATCAGTATACATTATATTTAATTGAGTTTAAATTAAAAATGAAAAAAATTAAATAAAATACATTTGTAAAAAAAATAATAGGGTGACTTCAAAATGTTCAATGGAATTATTCTCTAAGTGTTATATTATATGAAACACAGTCACTAATAATAGGTCTGTGTCTGGGGTATCCAAACAACCCTGAGAAATTCAATAGATGACATCCTAGATGAGCTCCACATTATCTCTATTTGATAGATAAGAAGGTAATGTAAACAGCCCAATTTCATATACCTGTAGGGGCCAGAACCAGGATCGGAACATAGGTCTATTTGACTCCAGTGCTGGTAGTGGGTAAAATCCGGAGGCAAATTCCATGTGTGTTATACTCTATCCAGCTACCACTGCAGACATCCACACTGGAGTAGTGCTGCATCCCAGAGACTTAAGATAACCGAAGCAGGTGAAGAAGAACTAAAACCTGGACAGGACTATCTTCTAGTCCAGAATGCCTTAAAACTCAGCCAGAGTCTTTTTTTCTCAAATACATTGTTTGTACAACCACACTTGTTACCAGATTTTTTTCTCTCTAACATTTAACATTGTGTGTCATTGTGTAGACATTCTTGGGTTCATCTTATTTTGAACTCTCTGTGCTTCTTGAACTTGGATGTCTTTTCCTGCCCCAGGTTAGGGGAGTTTTCAGCTTTTATTTCCTCAGATAAGTTTTCTGCCCCTTTCTCTCTTTTTTCTCTTTTGGGACCCTTATAATGAGAGTATTTGTTTGCTTAATGTTGTCCAATAGATTTCTTAACCTATCCTCATTTTTTTTTAAGATTTTATTTATTTATTTGCCAGAGAGAGTGAGAGAGAGAGAGAGAGAGAGAGAGCACACACAAGCAGGCAGGGTGGCAGGTAGAGGCAGTGAGAGAAGCAGGCTCCCTGCCGAGCAAGGAGCCCAATGTGGGCTTTGATCCCAGAACCCTAGGATCATGACCTGAGCCGGAGGCAGCAGCTTAACCATCTGACCCACCCAGGCGTCCCAACCTACCCTCATTTTTAAAATTCTTTTTTCTTTTTGCTGTTCAGCATGGGTGCTTTCCATAGCCTATCTTCCAGATTGCTGATGCATCCCTCAGCAACCATTAACCTATTGCTGATTTCCCCTAATGTATTTTTCTAAGATTTTATTTATTTATTTGAGAGAGAGAATGAGAGAGAGAGAAAGAGAGCATGAGAAGGGGGAGGGTCCGAGGGAGAAGCAAACTTCCCGCCAAGCAGGGAGCCCAATGCAGGACTCGATCCAGGGACTCCAGGATCATGACCTGAGCCAAAGGCAGTCACTTGACCAACTGAGCCACCCAGGCGCCCCTCCCCTAGTGTATTTTTCATTTCAGTTCTTGTCTGCAATTCTGCTTCCTTTTTTTTTTTTTAAGATTTTATTTGTTTATTTGACAGAGAGATCAGAAGTAGGCAGAGAGGCAGGCAGAGGGAGACAGAGGGAAGCAAGCTCCCTGCTGAGCAGAGAGCCCAACGTGGGACTCTATCCCAGGACCCTGAGATCATGACCTGGGCCGAAGGCAGAGGCTTAACTCACTGAGCCACCCAGGCGCCCTCTGCTTCCTTTTTATATTTTCTCTCTGTGGAAGTTCTCACTGAGTTCTTCCACTCTTCTCTCCAGACCAGTAGGCATCTTTAAATCATGAAACTCTTCATCAGGGACATTGCTTATCTCTGTTTCACTTAGTTCTTTTGAGGTTTTTTTCTTTGTTCTTTCATTTGGAGCATATTCCTCCATCTCCCCATTCTGCTTTACTTTCTGTATTTCTATGACTCAGGCAGAACAGCTACTTCTCCTAAACTTGAAGGAATGGTCTTGTGTATGGTCATCCCCAGTGTAGACTGTGTGAGCCTGGTAACTCAGTCTATCTTGCTGGAGCTGTGGCTGGCATGGGCCAAGGGTCCTGGGACCCTGTTTGCTGGGGCTGCCCTGGTGAGATGGCCAGAGCTGAAGTGGGCATGAGCCAGGTGTTCCTGGGGATCTCCACATAGAGGACACCCTGGCAGGACAGCTGAGGGTGAAGTGAGGGCAAGCTACTGTGTCCAAGGGCTTTCTGCACAGAGGGTAGCCTGGCAACACGACAGCAGTTGCAGCAGTTATGAGTCAGGAGGTCCCAGAGTGCTCTGTGACAAGGATGCCCTAGCAAGCCATCTGGAGCAGAAGTATTCCAGGGGGCTTTGTGCCTGTGTCATCTTGGTGTGACAGCTGCAGCAGTTGTGAGCACTGACCAGGGGTGGCCCTTGTGTGCCTCTCTGGGGCTCACTGAGGCAGCCCTCTGACAGGGACTCCTGGAATCCTGCTCCCGGCCACACTACCACCTAGTAAGGTGGAGGGTGAACATAAACCATGGTGCTTGCCATCCCCTCTGACCCTGAGATAGTTCCACCAGCTTCCTCACTGTTGGCAGGTCCTAGGGCTGGTTCCTCTAGGTTCTAGTTGCTCTTTTTAACCTGGACTTTTTCTGTTCCCAGGGCATCTGAGCTCCGCCTTGCCGGGGAGCTGAGGCGACAGGTTGTGCCCCAGCGCAGACGAATCTGCTCAGCTCCCTCAATTCTGTACCCCCATCAAAGTTCCCAGCGCCGGGGGCAGGGGGTGCGGGCTCCCTTCAGCACCATGTCTCAGACTTTTGCCGGGCTCCGTGCGGTCCCCCTATGCTTTGCTGTGCAGAAGCTGCCCAGTCAGCCCTCAGCTCTCAGAAGGAGCCCCTCTATACCGAGGATTAGGGTTTGTGCAATCCGTGGCAGAGGCGCGTTAAGGGGCTTCCTACGTCGCCATCTTGGACCAGATACAGCACCTTTTAACAACATTCTCCTCACCCGGGTCATGCCGTCACACCGCATCAAATGCTCTTCCCGCTCCTCTTGAAATTGTCTTCAGCTGAACATGTGGACCCTTCTCCATTTGTTTCACGCAAACTGGTGTGTTGGACCACTTGACGGACGGGAACCCGCCCCCCGGAGCCACCTCAGCTGTACGCACTTGCTGCTGACATTCCTTTTGCCCTTTCACCTTTGGGCACGTGCTTCGACAAGCCCGTTCGGGTCACCAGGCGCACCTGGCTTCACAGCGCCAGGGTGACAGGCCGTGTCGTCGGCCTTGTCAGTGCTCTATGGGCTCCTGAGTTTTATGCATAACGGCAATGGGCTCTTAGTCCAATTAAGTCCGTGCTATCTGAATGCCTTCTATAGGAGGAGGGCGAGCACAATATGTAATTTCAGCTTTTTTTTTTTTTTTGAGGAGTTTCAACCCTGCCATGAGCTAAATCATTTTATCAGTTTAAAAAAAAAAAAATTTTTTTTTTTCACTTGTCCCATTAAACTACAGAACTGGAACATACCCATGAATGGTTTCTTTCTGCTTTTACTCGAGGAGTTCCTGACATAACAAAAACTGGTAATTAACTGGCTCGGAGACTTTTACAATAGCCTCTTTAAATAAGTTCCAGTGCGCGGCCCCGGCAGTCCCCACGCCACACTGCTGATAGCGCCGCAATGCACCCGCCATTAAACCAGCTCTCGCTGCACGCCCTGGTCCCCCCCCAGCTCGCGGCCGCGCTGTCGCGCTGCTCGGAAATGCCCTCCTCTCTCCAGTTTCCCTCCTTAGCTAAGCCATTCCCTGCGTGCGATTCCTCCCTCACTGCTTCCAGCTCTGGAGGCGGTCTGACCGGCATCGCAGGGCATGACCTGAGGTTGACGTTGTTTCCTGGAAGTGTGGCTGCAAGGACTCAGCCAAGGAGAACGTCACCTTGCTACTCGCTCTCCCAGTAAGGAGTTATCGCACCCTGATCTGTCCATCCTCCTCCACTTTCCACTGCCAGCCTTGGCAAGGACAACACCAGTGTCTTTCCGCAAATAATCCTGTCGGCTCAACAAATTTACACAAAAGTTCCCTGAGTGGTTTTTCTGTTTCCAAATTTCCCCGACCTTTTTTTCCACAAAGCAGCCAGAATGTTCCTTGAAAATGTAAGGTATGCCCCACCCTAGGCTTCCCATTGCCCTTAGAACGAATCGAATTCCTTACCAAGACAGCATTACCTCTGTCTTGGACACGCCTCCTTGACCGGGCTCATCTCTTATCCTCCTCCTCACATTCACGATGCTCATACCTTCCCTCCGCCCCTCAAGGCCAACCTCCTTTCTGCTTCAGGTCTTTGGGTCAACAGCTGCCTCTCCCATAATCATCCGCATTTGGCCGGTCCCTTCCTGCCTTCAAATCTCAATTCGGAAGTCATCTCTTCCGGGAGTCCTTCCCCGAACACCAATCGTACGCATGCACACACGCGCACACGCCCACAAGATCAGGCATTCTGTCACATCCTTCAATTTTATTTTACTTTTTAAAAAGATTTTATTTATTCGAGAGAGCGCATGACCAGCGGGAAGGGGGAGAAGCAGGCTCCCCCTGAGCAAGGAGCCAGATGTGGGGAACTCTGGATCTCAGGACCCTGAGCCAAAGGCAAACTCTTAACCAACTGAGCCACGCAGGCGTCCCTCCAATTTTATTTTTTTAATAACAATCTGACGCAACAATTATTACTTCAATCCTTTGCTCACTGGTACCTGTGTTGCACTCTCACAATGGAAGACCCTCTCAAGCAGGGACCTCATTTATCTTGTCCTATCCACTCTATCTGGCACACAGAAGATGCTCAGGGAAAGTTTCTCAGATGAAGTTGTTTGTGACAGGAGCTACACTAGACACTAAAACCATACTGACAACCCAGTACCTGATGTCTGGTACCCACAACCTAGAGGAGGAAACTGACAGAAAAATACCATTTAAGTCAAGAACGCTTAGAAAGTGCAGCAGTGAGATGCTGTGGTGGAGTTCTGCCTGGAAGCAGAGCTCTGCCTTTGGATTAAACCACCATGGCATCTCCAGAGCAGGGATAGGTAGCCTTTGGCAAAGAGTTGGTTCTGAGACTGAGTAACTGTGCCCTGGAGTTAAACACTGACAACCAAACTGAAAAGAAGGTGGTTCCTGGTTAAATACACCAACCCTGTTACTAACTCACCCTGCTGTGCAAATTTATTAAAGCAGTCTCCAAATAAACAAGTCCTAAAACTAATCAGGAAGTGGAAAAACATAAAAATAATCCCCAGCCCACAACACACACCCATGAAAACAAGAAATAAAGAAAAATGTTCTATATAAAACCCATGGGGCCAAACTCTGTCCTCAATTAGTGGTGTAGGCTGCCAGCTGAAGTCAATGGAGGTTTTCAGTCCAATAATAGAGGCAGGATTGGGGGCCCACTATGCATTGCATTCATTTTTGGGTCATAAATCAGGAATGTCAAGTGGGTGTGCTTTGGCCTTGCTGACATGGTAATTAAACTGAACAGTACTATCTTCCACGCTGAGATCCACTGAAGCTCATAGCAACCAAGGAGGTTCTGAAGTGCTTGTGTGTGTGTGTGTGTGTGTGTGTGTGTGTGCGTGTGAAGAGATACCCCTGCACGGGCCAGGCTGGACATCACTGGTGTAAGGGAGAGAACTCTTCTAGCCAAAGCCAGGCCTGTGTCCCGCTCAGGATTGACTGCATAATTTGTGGGCTGCAGGGCAAAATGGAAGTGCCGCGTGTTCAAATAATTTAAAATTTTAAGAAGGTGACAACACAGCAGTAAGCCAAATCCAGGGCTCTTTGAGCACAAGGCCCTGGAAGGCTGCACATTCTGCTCACCCATGAAGCCAGCCCAGACAGTAGCAATAATTCTGGAAATTAAACCTGGGATCAGGTTTAAAGCTCTCCACAAGTATCTGAGCAGATAATTTTGAGCATTTCCCATGTGCCACAAACTGTTCTAAGTATTTTATGTATATTAGCTCCTTTATTCCTCACAATAAGCCTGTAAGAAAGGAAGTCTAATTATCCCCATTTTCTGTTGAAGAATCTGAGCTACCTAGGTCATACAGCTAGAAAGTGGCCATGCTGAGATCTGAACCTACAGAGAGGGATCTTAACCACCTCCTTACCTTGCTAGTCAATGCACAGGCCATTCCATGTTTCTCTCATTCTCTCACTCACCCACGTCTCTTGAGAATCATTCCCACTGCAGTCAGGGACTGTCTGAGTTCAAATACCCACTCAGGGGCTTGCTACTTGGAGGCCTTACGCAGCCTTGATGAGCAAGTACCTTAACCACTCCCAGCTTCCTCATCTGAGTAAAAGAGATTAAAATGGTACCTATCTCTTAGTGTTGTAAGAACTTACTGAGTTACTTGAAATAGAGTGTCAGGTGCGTAGAAAATACCAACAAATGTTAGCTGCTAAATAAATATTATTCCGGTTATGATCATGATTTGCAAATCTTACATAGAAGATTTCAAGCTAATTGCTACCACTTGCTCTTTTCTCCCATTTGCTGGAATTTCTAGTAATAAAATAGTAAAGAAGATCTATGACCTATTATATTTCACTTAGAAATTTACCCAGGAGTCTAACAACAATAATTATAATAGTAGTAGCTACCATGCACTAAAACTTATCATGTACCAGGAACTTGACATAATTTTTTTTTAAGATTTTATTTATTTATTTGACAGAGATCACAAGTAGGCAGAGAGGCAGGCAGAGAGAGGGGAGGAAACAGGCTCATTGCCGAGCAGAGAGCCCGATGCGGGGCTCGATCCCAGGACCCTGGGACCATGACCTGAGCCGAAGGCAGTGGCTTAACCCACTGAGCCACCCAGGCACCCCTTGACATAATTTTTTTATTTATTTTTCAAAACCTAATGAAGGGTGGCAAGGTAGTTAAATAGGGAAATAATTGTCTTCTTGACAAATGATGTCGGGACAACTGGATATCCATCTGTGTATACAAGAATAAAAGTAGAACCCTACCTTACACCACATACAAAAATTCAAAATGGATTAAACACCTAAATATAAGAGCTGAATTACCAAACATGCAATAAATCTTGAAATAAAACACAGGAGTAAATCTTCAAGACCTGGAGTTAAGCAATGGTTCTTAGCTATGACACCAGAAGTACCAGTTACAAGAGGAAAAAAGAAATTGAACTTCACCAAATTTAAAAGCTTTTCTGCTTCAAATGACACATTGAGAAAGTGAAAAGACAACCCTCACAATAGGTACAAGTGTTTGTAAATCATGTACCATGCAAAAGGACTTGTATCCAGAATATACAAAGAACTCTTAAAATTCAACAATAAAAAGACAACCCAATTAAAAATCAGCAAAGCATTTTAATAAATATTTGTCCAAAGAAAATATATAGATGGCCAATAAATACATGAAAAGATGTTCAACATCAGTCATCAGGGACATGCAAATCAAAATCACACTGTGATACCATTTCACACCCGCTAAGATGGCTAAGATCAAAAGGACACATGATAACAAGTGCTGGTGAGTATCTGAAAAAATTGGGGGCCTCATTTCTTGCTGGCAGGATTATAAAATGGTGCAACTCCTTTGGAAAACAATTAGGCAAATCCTCCAAAAGTTAGGCAGACTATTTGTATAGGATCCAGCAATTCCATCATAGGCCTATACCCCAGAGAAGTGAAGACATAATCCATATACAACTTCATGCACAATGTTCATAGCATTATTCATAACAGTCAAAAAAAGTGAAAATAACCCAAATGCCCATCAACATATGAGATGAATAGATAAAATAGGGTAGACTCACACAATGGAAGACTATTCAGCAAGAAAAAGGAATGGAGTACCAATGCACGCCACGACACGGATCAATCGTGAAAACATTATGTAAGTAAAAGAAGCTGGTCCTAAAAGAAGCTGGTCCTAAAAGACCACACATGGTATGAGCTTATGTATAGGAAATGTCTAGAATCAACAAATCCATAGAGACAGAAAGTAGATTAGTGGTTGCCAAGAGTTGGGGGAAAGGAGAAATGGGGAGTGATTGCTGATGTGTATGGGCTCCTTGGGGGGGTCATGCATATGTTCTTAAATTAGATAGTGCTGATGGTTGCACACTGTAAGTATACGAAAAACTGCTGAAATCATTTTAAAAGGGCAAAATTTAGGGTATGTAAATTATATCCCAATAAATGTATTATTAAAAACAAAACTCCCAAATTCTAATGAGATCAGTTTCATTTCCCATATTTTGCGGACAAGGGAAGTGAGGTTCCGAGTGGGTGAATAACTTGCTTGGGGTCAAAGAGCAAGGCAGTAGGGGCTTCGATTTAAACCTCCACGCTTCTCATTTCCACCTCTATGCCTTCACCAAACTGCCTGCCAAGCTTTGGAAATGAGAAAAATTCCTCCTCGAAAGAAGGAAGAGGCTCCGTCGCAGCTGGCTTAGATCTGAGGTCACTTAATTCAATCCTCATTTCCCCAAGTCCTTTACTGCCAGCTTGATCCTCGGTCTCTGGCAGATGGGCTTGTGGCAAGGCACACGGGAAGCCTAGGAAAGGTCATAAACCTTATGTCAGTGTGACCACCGACCCAGACTGTGGCCCACTGGCTCCGATCAAGAAGTCTATCCCAACAATCGATAGTAATGGCAGAGGTTCAATTCAATTGCTCACAAATCCCCATCCATCATTAGGACAGCAGAATGACAGCCCTGGCCTTCCTAGGACCTACTCTTTCACATTCACGGGCTTAATGCAAGTAGATGGTCCTTTCACCCTTAATGATTCCCCATTTCGGAGCACTGAAGCTTCTCCTGAAGTAGTACCCAATATATACTCCTATCATTTATTGTACATTGTATTTACTCTGTGCTATATATCATAATTATCTGCTGACCTGTCTTCCTCTACTCCCTCCTTGGTTTGACTCTTAAAGGAAGACTGTGTTCTATTCCTTTTTAAATTTCCCACATCATGGAAACTTCCCATCACTTATTAATAAAAGTTCTGATTCCATTTCCTGAGTGTATACCCTGTGCCAGGCTCTGGGCTAATATTTTACAAGCCTGATCGTATTTTGATTATCCCAACAACCCTACGAGGGAGAGACAATGACGATCCCAAGTTTGCCGCTAGCAAGTGGCAGACCGATAATCTCTTTGAATTTCTCTGGACTTCATTCTTGGTCATTGTGAATATTCTTCTTTCTGGCTCACAGACACGGTAAAGGCATGGGTAGTAGGTTCACTGATTTAGATCACGTTGTATGCACCTGGCAAACAGAGATGCCAGGCAGGGCGGTGTCAACTAGAACATAACAGATGAACAACATTCTCATGGATTTGCTCATAAACACCCTCCCAGGGGTCAGCTGCCTAAATTCCAATCTTCCCATTCAGAAGGCAAGTTTATACAATTGTGCACTTGAGAATGACCTTTGTTAAAATTTCTATTACTATACTAAAGCGAAGTGAGAAATGGTGTTGTGTTTTCAAAGTCCGAGTAATTTAGTTGAATGCCTTTCTTTTTCTTTTTGGTAGAGGTTGGAATTTCCTATTATTTGGGGTTATTTTTCTGACTGAGGGCTACGGCACCCGCAGTCTGGCAGTTGGTAACAACTTTCTGGAGTTCAGGTGATCGCTTTCAGTGACTAAGGCAAATCATAAAAAACGGGACTGTTGTTCCTCTCTCTCTGCAACTGGCTGGTTGAAGAATGTGAGGTGCTTTACCTTCATCCCAAGCACTCATAATGTTGATTTTTAAAACCAGCTATCCACTTCAAAATCCACCAGCCAGGACTTGAAAAGGAATATCCTCAAGTTCTTCCTTTGTGATGTCAGCACAGACAGGATGCCCACACCTTTATCATCTCTCCCTAGCATGCAGAAAGGCCCATTTTAATGGGCCTTCCAGTTTCAACTTCACACTTGAGGACAGAATTTAAGACATCAGTTCTCACTGGCATGCACATGAGAATAACTGAGTAAGGCATAAAATATCTCCCTGGCCACCTTCTGTTGGCTTGGCCCGATGCGCTGTCATAAATTACCATTTGTACCCCATGCAACCAGGTCACCAAGACTTTGATGTCCTTGTCTATTCCCACCTCATCTTACCACCACCTGGAAAGAGGCATTTTCTTATTGTGATAGATTTTGTTGAGGTGGGAAGATGAAGTTTCTATGTCTATGTCTGTTTTGGCTTGGGGTATGTATTTGTTTTGCTTTATTTCATTTGGCAGAGGGAGGCACATGAAATGGAACTTCTTTATTTTTTAACTGTTTGCCCGCTTTTCTTGGACTCTGCCTCTCTCTCACCTCCTGGTACTTTATCTTTCCTAAAACCCTTGCCCCTAGTAACTCAGTTTCCCGCCCCCACCCCCAACTACCAGCTGGCTGTCCTAAGCCTATATGTGGACCAAGGAGAAAAATGGGGATATGGGAGAAGAGAATGTTTGATGTTGGTCAATATCAGAGCAGCCTGGGTTAGTCCGGCTAAGCCATGAGCTGTTGGAATCTAAGGTAGCCCACAGGCCAGCCAGAGGCCCTCAGATCTTTGTGGGTATGAAGACAATTGTCCAGAATCCACCTCACCCATTCTATGGCCTTTGGAAACCGGAAGCTTTGCTCCAAGTCTCTGCTCATTCCAGCGGCTCCTCCTCAAGGTCTTTGGCTGCATCTTCTTAACTAACTGCCTCCTTCCCACACATCAACCCTGGTATGGATCCAGTGCCTTCTTCATTTTCCATAATCAAAAGGTGAAACTCCTCTACTCAACTCTTTCACAGATTCATGAACTTTACCAAAATGTCCCAAGCAGGTTTACCTTCTCTCTCCTTCCTCCCATGTCTGCTCTTACCCAATTGTTAATTTCTACCCACCCAGCTCCAAACTTTTCCCCACTTATCACACAGAGCAGCTGCCCTTCCCCTCACAGCCAGTCCAGACACCTCTCCCCAAGCACCCCTCAAGACATCTCTTTAACCAAAGACACTTCTCCCCTCAAAAACACTCTGTTGCCAATTATTAGAATAATAGAATAATAAAATTTTCTCTACCACATTCCTCTGGGAAATTCTGGTGTTCTTCAGAAAATGGGAGGAGGAGGTTATGTTCTGCTGAGATGCTGTTGGGAGCAAAGATGATTTTAGGTAATAGTGAGGAAAGGTGGGCAAGGATCGAACAGATAGAATAGGATTTGGACAGCACAGGTACCAAATAAGGAAGGGGAAAGAGAAAAAGGGAGAGAAGAGGTATTCAAGGAGAAGAAAAAAAGGTGGTTGGAGGTCTGCAGGAAAACTTTGGTGACAAAGACATCAAGGCAAGGACAGCAGGAAGAGCCCTGGAGCTAGACTGCCCCAGAACTCCTTCTCAGCTCTGTAGAGACTCATGAGGGCTCACTCCCAGGGTAGGTGGGAATCTGGGCCTCCTAGAACAGCGTCCTGAGCCACGGGTAGGCCCTATTATAGAAATGGGACATTTGACAGCCCAGCCTCTGACCCTGGGGTCTTACAAGAGGCTTCTCAGTACTTCTGTTTCCCTCAGCATCATGCCTTTCCTGCAGCCTCATAAGCTGACTTCAGCAACACTTGAGCTCACTCATTGTAGGCAAGGAATGTGTTGGGTTGAGATTTGATTGAACAATTAACTAGCTATATTACCATAGGCAATTTCTTTTGAGTCTCAGCTTGAGTCTAAATTTCTTCACTTATTAGATAGGGACAGTGACATCTACTTTGCAGGGTTCTTATGAGGACTAGAGATAATCTATAAAAGGCACAGGGCTTGACACAGAGTGGTGCTCAGTAAAGGGCAGCTGGTTGTATATGTGAATGTGTATGAATCATTTATGTTTAATTATCATTGCTAACAATAATGAATGTAATGTCCCATTAATTTTGTTGTAAGTTTTACTGAACTATGGTCAGTGGTGTGTTGATAAATACATAACACTGATTATAGTTAAATTACGACCCGATTGGGGGAGGGGAAGCCTGGTTTGAGCATTTGCTGACTTCCATGGTGACACTACTCCCATCACGGTCGATGTCAAACCACCAATGTGATGTCACTGAGCATGGCGCTGGGAAGAGACAAAGGCTATCCTGCTCATTCCTGACTATGATGCTCAAATCTGCACAGATGTGTTCAGACGTCACATATCAACGCTCACACATCATAGTTATGCACTTACAACTTAAAACAAGAGGAAATATTGTAGGAGATTCCCACTAAGTCACCTCTGAACAGGAAGCAGCGATTGCCCCTTTAGTCCTCCTTATTCTCCCAATTCCACATTGTGCCCCTTCTTGTCAGCACGTGTTTTCACAATTTTTAAAGACAGAAACCCCCCTAGGATACATACGGGTGTGTGTGCACAGGCACTGAGCTTTCCCACTCCCTTCTCTGACGAGCCACATAAATATGGATTATATTTGAAAATCAGCCTTGACTAAGCTAAACTCTTCTAATAGCTTGTAACATCAATTTAATGATAGATAAAATAAAGGAAAATTGCATTCTCCTTCACTTAAACGCTAAGCTGTTTTAATTGTCTTACTTTAAAAAAAAAAACTAATTTCTCCCTGTAATTATCAATATATTTCCATCACCCCAGGAAATAAAAAGACTCCTTTCAGGGGCATTTTTAACACCTGTAAATCCCCCAGATGTTAGAACGAGTCTGTGAGAGTCGAGAGAAATATGCTTATTTTATAGTCTGGCAGTTTCTCAGTTTGCTTTTTATTTTTTAAATCCTTTCATTGTATTTTTGATTAGTAGTGGATAAATAGCGTTTGGATTAAAAATCCCTACTGTATGATTATACTCACCACTCCTGCTACCAGTTTCCCACACTTAAAACTTAATGAACATATATGGGGGTCTCAGTGTGAGAACCATGATGAGAACTTAGAGCAGGAGGGCGCTGGAGGGGTCCTAACTTTTACTTGGTAAAGGAGCACATTGAGGTACAGAATGGCACCATGATTTGCCCACATGGTGTCATATGGATTTTTACACGATGCTAGACCACCTCTGTACCCTCACCCCCGTACACATATACACACATGCACACGCGCACACACGCAAGGGGGGGAGTATAGTTACAAAATTCAGCAGAAACCGTAACATTGAATATGCCCCCTCAAATACAAAAGTAGGGATTTAAATAATTACTTACTTAAGAAATATTTACTGGAGACCTGCTATATGCTGGGCACTGCCATCCTGACACAATCTGTGTCGAAGCCTATGATAGAAACTCTTTTCCTTAAGCTCCTACATCCCCAGTGTAACGTGCAGCCCTCCTAGATGTAGACTTACCCACTGTGCTCACCAGGAACTTGACTGCAAGACCCCATGAGGTTCGGGTTTGTATTGATAACAAAACCTGGGGATTTTGCTCTCTGCTGTTTCTTTGCTTAACTCTGGACTTTATAAAGACAACAGAGGATTTGTGGGAATGATCAAACCCTTATGGTGGAAGAGGAGCCCTGGATGGCTTGCTAGGCAGTTAACCGAAACAGGATTATGGGCATAAATTGTTCTTCCCCCTAAGTCATGCCACCAACGGCAAAAGAATGGTTCTTGAATGAGACAGTTCTGGGAACATACCCAGCTCCAGCACTTACCTGCCGGTGAACTTCAGCAAGTTCCAGTACTCCTCTGAGCCTCAGTTTCCTCATCTGAAAAAATGGGAACCGTCCCACTTAGCTCCGAGCCTTGTCAGCAGTTAAAGTGGAACCACCCAGGCAGCAGAGCAGCCCGCAGGTAATCACCCTACACAAGGGAACTCCCTTTCCTTTTATCTTCCCTACCCACCCCGAGGGAAGGGGAGTGGACAGGAGAAGGGGAATTGAGGAAGGTCAAGAGCAGGAGGGGATGGAAGCAAAAAAAAAAAAAAAAAAAAAAAGGAGGCGGGCATTCCTTTCCAAAGAATGGCTTACCTATGGGGCCTCAAGAATAAGAAAGGGAGAGACTGTGGTGAAGAGCAAGGAGGGTTCATAGGTCCCCTTAGGCAATGTTAACCCCCAGAGGTTTCAGACAAAGGCCTTAGGGAAGCTTCAGGCCTTCTCCAACCTAATGTTGAAGGTCACATGGTGGCACTTCCATTGTGTCCTACTGGCCATAAACAAGACACAAGGACAGCCCCGCTTCAAAGAAGGGACATCAGATTCCTCCTTGAGTGCAAAGTCACCTTTTAGAAGACAGGCGGGGTGGGATGTCATTACAAAATGTAAACTACAGCTAGGGACCTGGGACAAAAACTGCTGCTCGTCTTCCCCTGGTATGGTACCTAAAACATCCAATTACGACCGTGAGACCAATGGGTCACTACTGAGGGAGTCTTTGATCTAAAAGTGTCTGTTCGCTCAATTCAATCCTGGAAAGCCCACTTCAAGCCATCTGGGTCAAAGGTTGGTAGGTGACTCTGGCCAAGCCAGTAAGGTAGCAATTTGGAGCGTCGATCTACAGGAGGATCTAATAACACGTGGACCCTAAAAAGTCTCTGGAAATGTACGGATATGAAGAAAATTTCATAGACCAGAAGTCCTCTAAGAAAGCACGCTGCGTAGCATCGGAACCCATAACTCAGGAAGATCTCAGAGGTGAGAAATGATACTCAGAAGGGGGTATGCTTCAGCAACAAGACTGCCTTCCACTGAAGTGCCTTCGCAGGAGGGTGAGCCCAGCCAGCTCAGAACTTTTGCTTTCCTGGGTGGATTATACATGTCTGGAGCCAAAGCCAAACGGCTTGTGAGTAGAAAAAAGGTAGATGTTGCCATTAGAGGCCCTTAATTTCTGCCCATCCCTCATGTAAATTGCAGCCTCTCCTCTAGAAAAATAGTAAACAGGTAATTAAAAGGTGATAGATTACTATCTCGGCCTTGGACTCCTGATCCATACTCTGGGCATCAAATTCCCTGCCAAAGTCACTGTGGATCAAGGGTGGGTGATGATCTCCATGTTGGAGCAATGGGTTTGAGACTCAGAGCAGGTCTGCCTTCCACAGACTTCGTTCTCTGGGTTTTACTCTGCATTTTGGAAGCTTTTACCCCGATCTGGACCCATTCTTTTTTTAAATAGGGACAATAATAATACTTCTCTCCATAGCATTAGTGTATGAATTAGATGAGATAATGCACACGGGCAGTCAGTGAATACTGGAGATGATGCTATTGCTGTTGGCCTGGGGGGGGGGGTGGTGGCTGGTGGCGTTGTCAGCCCTCTTCCTAAATACTTGCCTGGCTGACCCCCAGCCACAGTACAGTTTCCAAATGACATGGGGTTGATCAGGGTCCCCGTCACCATTACAAAACTTTCCCTGTCTACAAAGAGTTTGGCTAATAGTTCTCAAATTAAATAAAACACAAAAGATAATCTCCCATCTCAGAACACACAGTACTTGGTAGTACAGATCAGGGAGCTTGCATTCTCTTTCTACTGTGGCAACAGAGGCATTTTCAAAAAAAATATAAATTCCAATAGGGGCAGCACCAAGACCCAGTTATGACAAAACCACCCGCCAAGCCAGTGGAGTTATTCAAAATTATCTCTTAAGGAGAGAACCAAATGTGAAAACTACGTAATGCTTGAACTTCACTTATAAGCATGGCTTTCTTTAGGATTGGGGGTGATTCACCTAGTTTCAAGTGCCTGAATATATTCAGGACTCAAACCACCCGGGCTTCTCTTAGGAAGTATGACGTGGGTCAAAGGGCTCCCCTGAACGTGCCTTGGAGAAGATGCCTCCCCACCCCTTGCCTCTCCCGCTCGTTCTCCCCTTTGCAGATGTAAACATGCCACAAAATGGAGCGAGACGGCCGTGAACCAGCTTGGCAGCTGCTCCATTTCTCTGCTAATATCAATATTAATTTTGTAGTCTTCCCTTTTTTCAGAGCATCTGGCTGGAGGTACAATTTGTACAGAACCTGATGTTTGGGAAGGGGATTTGCAAGCCGGCTCAAAGGTGCTTCCCCTGCCACTTCCTCCATGGCATCATGCAAGACTAGTTCAAACCCAAGGCAGCAGGGAGACAAGACGGGAAGCCGTCAAGCCGCTTCTCGCTGGCCAAATCGCAGAGGCCAGAAAACAAGTATACCTGGGTATTACACGCTTGCCTCTCTGGTGTTTTGCCGCCAATTTCCCACTTGGCCACATGTGCACATTTAATTAATGTTTCTGCTCGTCACCTCCTGCAAGTCATTAATAATGATGCTCTGTAGATACTGGCCCATCTCAGAGCTTGCCAGAAGCACGCCACCGGCCACCATCTCCCAGGCAGTCCGCAGCCGCCCACCGGCTGCTCACGTGGCCTCCCAGCCAGGTTTCAATCCAGGAGACAGAGCTCAGAACCAGCTCGGTTGAATTCATCTTTCAAGTGAGATTTCCGGATGCATCCATTTCATCTCCTTTACCCACTAATGTTGTGGAGGGTTTTTTTTTTTTAATTCTATTAAAAAATGCAATTAAATTTGTCTCATGGAATTTGCTCTTTAAAAATCCAGACAGCTGCTTGCTCATGGTGGCATTATGCTCTTGATTCTTACGCATTTTTTTCTTCGTCTCCATTCCATTACTTTACTGAGGATTAAAGACAGGCTTACCAGATGGCAAATGCCAGGATCTCTCCCCATCCCCACCCCCCTTCAGAAGACTAGTATCATATCAGCCATAATACATACCCCGAGTTCCTCTACGCAGCTCTTGGAAGAGACAGCAATTGTTTCATTTAAATTCATTAGCTAATGCCCAAAACCTAGTGAAAGGGCAGGAGGTTAGGAATGAGAAAACCTGAGTACGGCTCACAGGAACTTTCTGGAAAATGCTACAACCAGTCTCTCCCCCACCATGCCTCAGTTTCTTCATCTGTCCCACCTCACTAGCTTCCTCCACCAGCTCTCAGCCATAAAGCACTCGTTAGGCTGGGAAGCAAATGAGGTAATGTCTGTGGCAAGATGGTTTGTGCGTTTCCAAAGAAAGACACCATATAAAAAGCATTCTGATTGCTAACAGTCAGAGATGCTGAGGATTTGGCCTGGCTGGCTTCATAAACTATTTAACTGCCTGCTTCTTGCAAAAACTATTTTTATCAGTTAATTACACATTTTTCTTATTAAATAACAATGTCAAAGCATTTCTTGCTCATTTTCTTGTCATGATTAATTTAATCTTCCTTCCTTTATTAAAAGTCCGGTTTTCCTTCTCTCGTCTTATCCACCCAGATAGACTAGTAAAAACCCCACGACCACTCAACTTCTCTGATTAACATTAACCCATTCTACTTCTGTTCTTTTCATTTTCCCAAATCCCTGAAAATAGTCTCTTTCTCTCACACTAATGTGTGTCTGGTGTCTAAGGAAGGACCAAACTCTAACGAAAGGACTTTGCCCTAGTGAATGGCCTCCCTTTGCTCTTTTCTTGGGCCTTCCACCAACAGGCAAATTCTCAGAGGTAGACCAGATTTAAAGGCAGCACTGGGTCATAGCCTGCCTGGGGAGAGACAAGAAAGTCAGAGAGAGCGCTGGTCATGTTCAATTTCAAAACGGACACACATGTGATGGGCCAAGGATTTGGGGGAAAGAATAAGAAGAGAAATGTCAATGACCTTCACCACACTGTAAGACTCTTTCCTATTATTATTATTATTAGTAGTAGTAGTAGTCATAGTATTTATAATTACTGATTATTGAAATGATATTAATAATATTGTTATGGTTATATACTTAAGCCCTCACATGGAAAGGGGACATAAGACATTATTAGTATGTGGTTCATGCTATTGTTTGGACTCACAGAGAGACACTAGAACTTGGAGATGAGAAACCACAATTTTTGAGGCAAAGTAGCTAACCTAACCACAGAATTGTAGACATGGTAACAGAAAAAGCAATTTTACATGTTTTATTATTATTATTATTATTACTATTATTACTATTATTATTTGCCACTTGTGGTAGTATGCAGCCTCTAGAATGACAGCCTCTGGATATTCATCTCTCTGTGTAAACCCTGCCCCGTGAGTGTGGGCTGGACTTATCGATCCACTTCTACTGAATGCCAGTTCCCCATAAATGACGAGACATCACTTCTGAGAGTGAGTTATGCAAAGTCTTCTTTCTCAGATACCCTCTCTCACTTGCCAGCCACCATGGGTTGAGCTGCCCTATGATGAGGCCCAGGTGGCAAGGGCTTGAGACACAGCCGGTGACAATGGAGGCCCTCATTGCTATGATCCATGGGGAACAGAATCCTACCGATAGCCACGTAAGTGGATTGGAAGCTGACCCTCCCCACAGCTGGGCCTCCAGACTACACTGCAGTCCCAGCAGACAGCTTGATTGCACCCGTATGAGACATTTCAAGACAGAAACACTCAACTAATCCACACCCATATTTCCGTATCTCACTGAACCTGTGTATAGTAGATGTTTGGCTTTTTTAAGCCACTACGTTTTGGGGTAATTTGTTACTCAGCACTTGGTAACTAATACATGACTCTTACAACAACAAAGTTAATCCAGAAGTAACACTACACACTACAAGGATGGGAGGGAAAAATACACTGCTTCCCTATTCTTTGCCCATGAAGTTATCAATCAACCAAAACCCTTTTTCTTGCTGAATGTGATCTTAAAACCTTCTCAACACAACTCTCCAAGTTAGTTATTCCCAATTAGTTGGTCTGGTAGATGAAAGAAAATCTATTTGCAGACCCCTGAACAGTGTAAAGAGAAGACTTGGAGTTAAAAGGCTTGATTTCTAGTTAAAAGAAAAGAGACTTTGAGTGAATCACTTATATTCTCTGCATTTCATTTTCGTCTTCAGTAACATGGAGGTAATCTGTCTGGGTGTTCTGAGTATAAGGAACACAATACTCAACTAAGCCTAAGGAAGATTCCTCTTCTCTCCAGCTGGCCATCTTCAGCATGCTGGCATCTCCCCTTATGGCCACAAGATGGTTATAGCAGCTCCAAGCCTCACGTCCTCCCAGAAGAATGCCCCTAAGCATGAAAAGGATGCATTCTTGTAGCCTCCAGGAGAATTCCCCAGACATCATATTGGTCAGACCTGGCTTACATGCCTATCCCTAAATAATCACAGGCCAAGGGGATCCAGCTGAAACAGTGATCAGCTTAGACCATCCCCATTTCACCCCTGAGCCTTCAAGAGGCCTACTGGTCCCTAAGCAGATGGCCATCCAGAGAAGAAAAGCAGAAGCAGAATTTGAGCTGTTTCTTTTTTTTTTTTTTTTTAAGGTTTACTTATTTATTTCACAGAGAGAGAAACAGAGCAGGAGGAGTGGCAGGCAGAGGGAGAGGGAGAAGCAGGCTCCCTGCTGAGCAGAGAGCAAGACTTGGGGCTCGGTCCCCAGACCCTAGGATCATGACCTAAGGCAAAGGCATACACTTCATCGACTGAGCCATCCAAGCACCCCTAGAATTTGAGCTTCTGTGCACATAAAATGAAGAGGGGGGCAGTTGATGCTGGATAAATGTGTTAGTTCACATAGGCCAGCTTATGTTGGAGTATAATATAAATGATGGCTTAACCCAACAAAATCATATTTCTTGCTCAAACTAATGTCCTGTGCAAGCCAATCAGGGCCAGGCTGACAGGGACTCTACCTCATCAACACAAGGCCTTGGGATTGGCTATAGCAGCATAGAAAATCTAGAACGGACTTCCCTCCTATGTCACTTTCACTCACACTTTTTTGGCCAGAACCAGTCAATGACTCCCACTTAACTACACGAGGGCTGGAAAGTCTAGTCTTTCTTGTGCTGGAAGGGGGAAAAAGGGAACAGGAATGGTTTTGACTCCAATAGACAAACAAGACTATCTGCAATAAAGCCTTATCTCCTCAAAAGATTTTAGGAGGTTCAAATGAGACAATGTATTTATCCATTTCTCAAACATTCATTAAATACATAAGGGCTACCAAGTACTGAGCTGGAAGAGCCCAGTAAAACATAATGACCACCCTCCTCACAGATGTAACCATTAAGAAGGTAATCAAACACCTGAATCTGAATGTCAGTCAAAATTTATTTGCCCTTAGGGGCACCTGGGTGGCTCAGATAGTTAAGCGTCTGCCTTCGGCTCATGTCATGATCTCCAGGTCCTGGGATGGAGCCCCATGTCAGGCTCCCAGCTCAGCAGGGAGTGTGCTTCTCCCACTCCCTCTCCCTCTCCCCCTGCTTACCCTCTCTCTGTCTCTCCTCTCTCTCTCTTCCCCCTCTCAAATGAATAAAGAAAATCTTTTTTAAAAGTTTTTAATTGCCCTTTCCTTCCCCTTCCAAGTCTTCGGTGCTCACCTCACATATTTTGTGTTCCTCTTATTGGTCTTAATTTTGTCTTCCTATTGTTGCTTTAAAAGTCTTTGCAATGCCCTCAAGAGGAGTCATGGCCAGAAAGGACGAGGGGACTAATCTGAAGTGGCCGTGTCCAGGAATGTGGGACAATAGTTATCAAGACAACACTGTAGGCAACTCCAAACTGTCACCTTTTCTTTGATTTCCCCTCAGCTTGCAGCATTAGAAGAACCAGTTGTTAAACTTGTTTCTTTCCAGATCCCTTCACCTGTGGCTCGGGACCTCATGAGAGAGAAGAGTCCTGCCTGAGTCCGTTCCAACAGTTCATTCACCACCCTCCTCCTTTAGCCACCATTCTTATTGCCGGTTTCACCCCTCTCCTGAGTGTCAGCTTCTTCAGGAAGGTTCCATAACATTCATAGAGCAGGATAGTCTGCAGTTACGGAGAGACCCCGGAATGTCAGTGGCTTCATTCAAACTGCTTGCGAGGATTGCCTATCCAATTCAGGTTTCTCCAGAAGGTCTTCCTCATGTGGTCATCAGAGACTCAAGCTGACAGTGGTTCTGCATTTTTAGCCATGGCTTCTAGGCTTACCCTGGGTGTTGACAGCCCCACAAACCAGAGAGGGAAGATCACGGACTGTACACAAGAGAGATTGACAGCAGGCTGGGTCTGAAAACAACATCCTTCCCTTCTGCTCATATACCGAAGGAGAGAACTCAGTCTCATGACCACACCTAATTGTAAGGGAGGCTGGGAAATGTAATTTAGTTATGTGCCCAGGGAGAAAGGAGAACAGATTTTGGTGGACAGCTAGCAATCTCTCCCACACTCACCCACACAGCTTCCTATTTTTCAACTTGGCAAAAGCTGAGTTCATGGAGTATTTCTATACAACTTTATATTCTTTGGCCTGCCAAGGCAATGATCTTTCTGGGAGAAGATTTGCAAATCTCACAGCACAATTACTGGGCAGAGACCTAACTGCCCATTTTGTCTGTGCTATCCCTCCATCCCAATTTTCAATCAGGTTCTCCAATCCTAGACATAATCTTGAGACTATGAAATGATCCAGACATTTCCAACTTAGGTACAAGCCAATAGATCCTCCCCATGAGAGAATCATCCTTTTCCAAGCAGTAACAAGTCTTATGTGAAACACATTTCAGCAGACATGAGACTTTGGGAAGAGGTGCTTCTCTGAACATCTTTCATTCACTCATTTATTGAACACCCAGTGTGTGTATCAGGCACTATGTTAGGACTGGCAGGAAATACCCTGAGGAATGAGACTGACATGATCTGCTGGACCCTATAGTCTAGACCAAAAGAAGAAAGTTCATAGAAATATAAAGGAAATACATACTATGGTAAGTAATTATAAAAGAAAACATGGGGCAAAGGCAGAGAATAACAGCAGAGGTGCGGGGGTGGCAGGTAAATTAAGACCTGGAGGATAAGGTACAGCCACGCAAAAGAGGGAGGAGGAGAAGGCAAACATTCCCAGCACAGGGCACAGGCTGTGCAAAGGCCGTAGAAAGGACAACAGCCTGGCATGGCTGGGGAACAGAAAAGGAACTGGTGTGGCTGAAAATGACGAGGGAAGAATTGTGGGGAGAGGAGGCTGGAGTAGGGGCGGGGCCAGATCATGAAGAGTTGTATAGGTCTGGATGTGGACTTGGAGTTTGAATCTGAATAAAACAAGAAGTCAAGTGGGGATTTAAGGCATAAAGGGACAGGACTGCACACCGCATTAGCAGGCTACGGCTGCCATCTCAAAGTCCCATACACTGCATGGCTCAGACAACAGAAATGTGTTGTCTCACAGCTCCAGGGGCTGGAAGTCTGATGTCAGATATCAGTGGGCTGGTTCCTGCTGAGAGCTGTTTGGCCAAATCTGTTCAAGGCCTCTCTGCGAGCTTCTGGCGGTTTGCTGGAAATCTTTAGCATTCGTTATAGGGATAGAGATGGCCCTGCTCTCTCCCTGTGTCTTCACATCGTCTTCACTCTGGCTGCATCTCGCCCTCTCCATGCAGCATCCTTTCTACAAGGACTCCTGTTGTATAGGCTAGGCGTCCACTCTCCTCTGATAGGAATGACCTCATCTTAACTAATTATGTATGCAATGACTCCATTTCCAAATAAGGCCACATTCTGAAGTCCTGGGTTAAAACTTCAGCATATGAATGGGACAGAACTCAAACCATAACAGGAACTTTTTAAGTCTTCTGCTCTGCCTGCTATGAATGGGCGGAAGATGGAGTTAGGGTAGAAGTAGAGGAGCAAGCTGGGAAGCTGCTGTCATTGTCACCAAGGTGAGAGGTGATGTTTGCTGGGGCCAGATGTGCAAGGAGATTTAAGATATATTTTGTTGATAAAACTAGCATGACGGCTGGTAGATCGTATTTCATTGGTGAGGGAAAGGGATGAATCGAGAGTGACTCTTTTTTTTTTCTTTCTTTCTTTTTTTTAAAGGACGACTCTTAAGTTTCCCACTTCAGTAAGAAGGAAGATGGGGATACAATTTGTAAGAGGAGGAAGAATTGGGGGAGTGACGTGTTTTAGGGTCGAGCCCCATGGTTTCATTTTAGATGCATTAAGCTGAGGTATGTTTGAGCCATCCAAGTAGACAGACCACACAGGCAGCTGTATATAAGACTCAAAGGAGAAATCCAGGCTCGACGTAAAAATGTGGAGTCATCAGCACATAGAGTATTTAAGATCACTCAAGATGGTTGAAGGAAGGAGTTCCCCTCTCCCAGCACATCTTGCCCCCAGCAGCCCCAGCACTACCCGTAGTCTTTTATCTTGGTGTCTCTGTGGAGCTGCCCAGGCCTACCAGGGGGTTCTGAATTACAGACTCAGAGGCATCATTGCCCCTTTTTGAGGGCCACAGAGGGCTAAGAATCCTGTCTCACATGCCAACCCCTGATTGTTCTACCTCCGTCTCTACACACATCCTGTGGATCCTTGGTTTCTGGAGAAGTCGAAGACTGTGCTCCCAGTTTTCTCAGGCTTAAACAAAGCGTTCATCCTCTACACCAAAGAACACCCACCTGGCCCAATGTACATGTCCACCCAGATCGTCTGAACATTGGGGAACATGCAAACACACACCCGTCCCTTCCACAGAAATGACCTAAACTTCGTGCGGTTCACATGTCCCTAGAGATGATCTCATTTGCCTGCTTCAAAAGCGCTTTGGTCTGCACAGCCTGTAGCAGCAAATTTACACTTCAAAAAGCAGACAGCTTTTTCCACATCTTATTCACTTAATGGGTGAGAATGTAAAATTAGTTCCGTTGCTGATGAGGACCTTGAGCCAAATGAAAAGTGTTCATTTGTCAGCACAGACTTACAGCCTGAGACATGATTATATAGCTAATCCAATAATGGGTTTTGATGCCGAGCATTTATTTATATACAGTATGTCTTGTTATCTGTTGATAATCAGGACCTACAATTTACTCTTTCTTGTGCGTGTAGTGTAAAATAGCAACATCTCCCAGACATATTGCATTTAAGTACCAACATGCGAACACATACGAAAAACGCCACCATCAGCAAAATATTTTATTTGCTTTCTTTTAAAAAAGAAAAAAGAGAGAGAGAGAGAGACACAACCAGTGCTTGAATTCGGGCTTTTATATTTTTAAACATAAATAGTAAATAAAGTATAAGGTTTCTCTCAAGACTATCAGAGGGTAAAAAAAAGAGAGAGAGAGAGAGAGAGAGCTCAGAAAACAAGATTTCTTTTACCATCTAGAACCACTTTCATCAAGGGATTTCTCCTCCTTGTTCTCTAAAAATTCTATCTGCAGGTCAAATCCTACACACATCTTTACAGGTAATGATCTAAGCCAAAAAGATACGTAGAGCAAAAAAATCTTCCCAATGCCACCACCTGACTCTGGATACCTGAATCTTACGAACTCTCTGCTGGTTGCAAAGATGCATATTCTCACCATGTGGGCCCTGGAAACTGTAATAACTATCTCAAGCAAACCCTTTCCTTAAAAATTAGTAACTTAAAATTAAATACGAAACCACCCCACTTCTATAAACTCTTTGAGAGACGACA
This sequence comes from Martes martes, assembly GCF_963455335.1. Taxonomy (NCBI): domain Eukaryota; kingdom Metazoa; phylum Chordata; class Mammalia; order Carnivora; family Mustelidae; genus Martes; species Martes martes. Next base: position 119,050,847 of record NC_137891.1, read on the forward strand.
TACCGCTACATTATATTGTTTCTTACCCTGTGGATGAGCGTAAATGTCTATCACTAAAATATAGGGACACTTTCGGCCTAATATAAACATAAAATGCATAAAATCCAACATTTAAAACAAGCAGGCATTTTTATAGGCATCGTAGAGTATGATGCATTGTAACATATTCCAGCTATAATAAAGCCTATGGGAAAGAAAAGGCACATCAGGATTAAGTATTCTGTTAATTGCAAATGTGTAGCACACCTGCAAAGTCTGTGAAAAATCCTACAACACTTGGAGAAAGTCAGTGTAAGTTCCTTTCCCTGCTACCATCTCCTGGAAGGGCCTAGAAAAATCGAGAACAAATGCAGGGCCGCATCAGAGTCGCCACTTCGCCTTGTCTCCAGTTGCCACTTTGCCCCACTTGCGGTCTCCGGCCCAAACGAAGCTGAAAAGACCGGTCAGTCTGGGCTATGCGAGAAGAAAGGGGGGGCAAGGGCACTTTTTTAAGCCGAAATTTATTCCGCCATAAATACTTCAATGTTGGTGAGACATGATGTTTTATTGGATTACACTGGTTTGCTAAAGAAATCACATTGGGAATAGCAAAGCTTGCGGTTTTGTGGGTAATGCGCTTGTAATGTGAAGGCTTTGCACTGGGAGAGTGTTGGAGAAGGATAACAAGGCAAATTAGGAAGTGGCTAAATGCATGCAAATCTATATTATGGTAATACTTGGCCGCCTAAGTCCAAGAGGTTTTTGTGGTGGTTGGTTCACCTAGGCTGGATAATTCATTGGGTTTTGACTCAGGTAAAGAATAAATGAGTATAGCGTACATTACATTCTTACTTTCGTCTCAGAAACAAATCTTTCTTGTACCAGCCTGTGTAATCTTCAGAGTTTTCCTTATATAAAACACCTCGAGAAAAATGCACCTCAGTAAGATTTACACTTTATTACTCTAATGATTCTACAAACACTACCACAATGTGATGAAAGACAGAGCAGTCCCGGACTGATTGAGAGCTAATAAAAATCAGTACTGAAAACTGAAAAGAGCACCCTTATCATCTTTCTTTCATTTAGAGCTGATTACTAGGGGATTATAATGCAATCACAGCTATGTGTGAGAGGTAGCTATGGGAACCAGTTTTAACTGTTTATCTAGCCAAAGATCTTAATTTAAGTTTGAACACTCTGATTCATTTATATGTAAGACACCAAGGAGACAAAATGCAGAAGAAACAGATGCGCACTTGTTCTTTCCATTTAACTTCATAAGCTACCAGCCAATTTGTCTTTCAGGGACAAAATTAATTTCTGATGACAATGTGTGCAAGTAATAAACTAGAAGTTCCTGTCCTGGGAAACTTGTTAATGCCATGTAATGTTCTGGAGTTATTTAGGAGGGGAAAAAAGAGATTTGCTCCTGGAGTTACGGGCATGTCTGTAACAAACTCGCCTCTGTCCCAGCTCTTAGTCACTCCAGCAGAGGTTTACGACACCTCTCCTAGAGGCTGAATTGGGAAAGTTCAAAAGAAACCACGTTGCTTACCATTTCTTTCCTATGGAGTATTTTCAAGCTGCTCATTTTCCTTCATATTCTCTCCCGTGACTCAGATCTACTCATGGCACAGACCTCCAGCTCGTTGCTTCCCAGCCCTGGCACAGGGGCAAGGCAAGTGGCAAAGAGATGAAAATGAATCACGGGACCTCCTTCGTGGAGCCCGTGTTGCGAACGGCACACAGCCCCTTGCACAGAAGAGCACTCCACGAGCAGCTCGATGCCGTGGCAAAGGCTTCGCAGAGGAACCTGGGATGTGCGCAAGGAAGGCCCAGCGATGGGATTCGATGTGCTGATCCGCTGCCATGGAGAGAGAAGGGTGCTAGCACGTCTGACAAAATGCGGACACATGGACACTCAAGTGGGGACTAGGGCTGGCCACCGCCTCAAAGCGGTCTACAGGCTCGTTGTGCCCTAGCTGTCGGGGATAATCACAGGAAGAGTGGTAGTAATGATAATAATAATAATAATAATAATATACAGCATTTATAAAACACAGTATAACCAGAGAATAAGGCAGACACTCTACATCCATTCTCTCATTCAATCTGCACAACAATCCTCGTGGAAGCCATTTTTAGGGCCATTTTATAGGTGAGAAAGCGGAGTCACATAAAAATTAACTTGCCCAGCGCCACAGCTAGGGAATGGAAAAGTCAACATTGGAACTCGGTCTGTCAAACTCCAAAACTTATATTTTCCAGCACTCTCCTCAGGCCAACCTCGACAGTCTTATTCATCTTAGCCAGTATTCTTTTCCCATCTCATTATGTATCCAGTTTTGGGGGGGGCGTTGGTTTTTTTTTTTTTTTTTAGTATCTCTGGACTCTGTTCGTCTCTTAATCCACAGCCTCTGTGCTCCGTCTCCCCCGATTTCCCCAGCCTGTATTTTTCTGCTCTCCGGGGGAACTCCCTACGGCATAATGGCTGTCCATTAGTGTGTTTTCAAAACCTCGCTCTCTCCTATCCTCTGACAGTTTTCATATGCTCCACATGAAGGATCCTTTTCCAGAAATACTTTTGAAGAAAGTCTAAAGTAAGCTGAAAAGTATTACATTTTTCATCTCAACAGGGAAATGGATTTAAGAAAAGGAGAGAAGAGCCTGCAGGTCTTTCAGATTTTAAAAAGAATTCAACACACTGCTGCATTGGCACTGGGAACACATCTATCACAGAAACCAAGAGAGCATCTGCATTTACACGCCGAAACGGTTCCCTGCGTCCTTGATCACGATAATGACTTCAAGTTCCGCTGAGCCTTTCATCCGGAGGGACGCCATGGCCCCTGCAGAAGCCGGCCCAGCGAGCGGCTCCCTCCACCACCAAGGCTCCATCTCCTCCAAGGTGAAGGGGGAACAGCTCCACTGGGGGAAAATTGAAAAGGACAAGTGAGCACTGTAAATTCTATTTCCAAAGGCAACTAAAATAACAGTCCGACTGTCCCTATTTAATTGCCCCATCTGGAACTCGGCATAACAATGCAGTCCCAAAGAAACCTACCAGGCATCAGTAGCAATACATGAAAGAGGGGAAATGCTTTCAGGGCCTCGAGAAAGCCTTGCCCTCCGAGCACCAGGACATTTTACTAATTGCCCTATTTCCGGTTTCTAAAACCACGTCAGGCAGCTGGGGGACATTCCTTAGGACAGTTCTCGCGGGCTTCCTCCTGCCCTCAGGAGTCAGTACCGTGTTTGATGAGAATGAGTAAGAAAGACAGAACAGGCTAGTGTGTGGTTTGGGGAAGAATGAGATCTCGCACAGAGCTGCTTCCTTTACCAAGTACAAGCGATCTTATAAAACACAGCAGGCTGCGCTCAGTGGGTTCCAGAATCCTGGGTCAAAGGCGGACTCACTGTCAGCAAGAAGCATGACTGGAGTTGCCCTCCCAGCCTTGCAGTGAACTGGCCCTGAGCTGGTCATGCATGTGTTACCCACATGTGCTGGCCCCCCTACCTGGAATCCTGCGCTTCGCCTGTCCTCCTCACTCCTTTTCCACTGCCAACATTCAGCTCAAGCTTCCTCTCCTCCAGGCAACCTTCCTTGAATTCCCCAAAGTGGGCCAATTGTCTTCCTTCTGTTCTTCCTCAACATCTTCCACCAATCTTGTTGTGTAATAAGCAGCACCATTTATTGAACACTTACTATATACCAATTCCTGTGCCAAGTCCTTCACATCTAACTCTCTCTTTTCATCCTTACAAGTGCCCAAAGTACTATTACCCCATTTTATAGGTAGGAAAACTGAGGTCTATGAGATTAAAGTCTCACAATGAGCAAATGACAGAGCTGGAATTTGATTTTCGTCCCCTCCCCCCCCACACCCCCAAGCTCATGCTCGTAACTTCTGGTTTCCACACTCTGGCTCTACCCATCGCAGTATCCCCAGCATGGTATAGACACGGGACACACTCTTGTTGAGCTAAACACCCCAGTGGGACATGTATGGAGATCTCACTGTCCTGGATGGGGGAGCCAGAGTAAACTGGCCTTATTCACCCGCCACTCAACCAGTTGACTGTTGTGCTTTGCATGTGTGACAATAAAGCTCTTTTTTGTTTTGTTTCTGTTTTTGTTTTTTTCTCTGAAAAAAGAAGGGTAGAAGTGGTGAAGCAGAGTCCTCAGTGTCGTGCTGACCCACCAGAACATGGGTTGTCTTCCTGAACTCAGGTGTTCTCTTCACTGAATTCAGTCAAACCAGTTCTGCATACTGACCCGGGAGGTTTAACTTAGAAGGATTCCATTGTTATGCATCACTGCATAATCACTGCTGTCACCCACCGTTGTCCCCCTCCATCAATGGTGCTGCTGCAGCCACTGTGGCATAGACGCACACGTCCCTGGAGAGCATGTGGCTGAACCCTTGGGATGCAAGGGCCGGGACGGGAGAGCCCATTCGCAGTGGGAGAGCAAGAGTTCCTTCTGTCTGACAGGCGGCCAGCCCTGCTCACCCTTCTCCTTCCTTCTCCACATGCAGGAGTTGGAGCCCGACCGCTTTGTCTTCATAAAGGGTCCCCGTTCCATCCCTTCTTGTCGTCCCTGCCACTGCCCTAGCCCAGGCCTTGATCAAGAACCCTCTGGCCTTCTCGCTGCAGCTCGTCTCGTCCTTCCGCACACTCCCACCAAATCATTCCTCCACATGGCTTGTTTACTACCTCACCCCTCCCTACACTCATCAACTATTTGCGGCTCCCACAAATAGACTTTCAGAATAAAATCTAAAGTCAATGAACATTCAAGCCCTTCACCAACGGGTCTTCCACTATTCCCGAACTCAGCCCGCTGAACCACTCAGTTGTCTCCTCATGGGTCCGCTGCGCGGGCTTTCTGTCCATCCACTCACACCCTGCCTTTTCTTCGAGGCCAAGTTCTCGTGCTTCCTGCTGTCTGAAATCCCCAGTGACATTTCTCAGAATCTCATGCACTTCCTGTCTGCCTTACAGTCACTGATTTGGAACATCTTACCAGGGCCATACATTTTGGTTTAACTTTGTGGGTATTTGCATCCAACATCACTGGTGAAAGGATAGGCTCCTTGACAGCAGAGACCATCTTTCTCTTCTACCTCTGCTCCAGGAGGATCTAGAAGGTCAGTGTTTCAGTGATGGGTCCAGTACCATTTAGCCATTTTTGCTGTCTATACACTCTCTCCCAGGCATAGCAGAGTTCTTGTAATTCCCCAAATGAGCCATTTTTCCTCTTATTTCCAGGTACCTATATGAGATGTTCCTTCTGCCTGGAACTCCCAACCACCCATGCTGTCCCTTCCTCCAGCTCCATTTTTCCTGGAAAAGTACATGGCCTCACCTCAGATGTCTCTGCTTCTAGAAAGTCATCCCTCATCCTGCAAGACCAGATGAGGGCTGGCTCACCCAACAGCTGTGTTAACTCCAGTCGGGTTGTCATGTTGCGTGGGACTTAGGACTCTGGGTATACGTAATGGAAAGCCAACTCAAACTAGGCAGGGGAAAAGGGAATTTATCATCCTGGATAACTGCAATGGCCGGGCAGAGCTAGACTCATAGTATATGGTCAGTTTACATGCTCTCTGGGCCTCTCCTTATTCTCTTCCTCTTTTTCTCTATCTACTGGCTCTGCTTCACCCTGTGTGGGCCTCATCCTCTATGCAACAGAAGGTAGGGGGATGAGCGGAGTGAGGGAGAGCCTGACTGCGGAGGCTATTGGGTTTACATCATCCCAATGACCTCAGAGGAAGCAGAGCTGCTTTCTCCTGGCAGCCACACGTTAAACCCCAAGGAATTACTCTCGTTGGCCTGGCTTGGGTTTACATGTTTATTCCCCGGATGATCACTATGGCCACAGGCACATATCACCTGCCTCCCAGCTTCCCATGGTGTCATAGGGTGGAGAAGAACAGCTCTGATGGGTGCTCCCCACACAGCCCTTGGAACTGGAAAAGAGAACTTCCCCCATGGGAAGGAGAAGAGTGTTGCCAGGATAAAAGGAAGGGAGGGATGCTGGATAGACAAAAATTATATATGTCACAACATAGCATCTGTCTGCCTCCTCAATCTATTAAAAGCTCCCTTAGGATGTTATTGTGCCTTAGCTACTAGCCGTCCTTGGTACCTGGCACGTGGACATACTCAACAGTATTTGATAAATGCATGAATGAACAAATATTCTGAGTGCCCAATACCTTGAGTTCTGGATAAGGAAACACAGTGTCATTTCAAAAAGCTTAGCTCTGCATATGGTGGCCATTGGCTGCTGCTTTGCTCTCTCAGACAATGCAACAGTGGTTGCGAATGGGTTCTTGGGGGCTCTATGTTGGCTGCTCAACAAATTCACAAAGTGTCCAAAGAAGGACTCCAAGCTTAGCTTAGAGCCAGTAGGATATGAACTGAAGGTCAGCCACCGACCTTCTTACACCAGACTCATTCAGTACCGTGACCATACAAATATCCAGAGCAGCATGTTATCAAGGAAGAAGACAGCTGGAGAGAAGCTTCAGGAAAATCAAGAAGACTTCTTCACTTCTCATCAGATGGGAATAAAGGGAGCTAGTAAGTGAATTGCTTTATTTGACCATCCTGTTAAGCATATGCATACCATGTAAGAATAATTCCATTTAGTGATTAAAATATAAATGTTGTATATCCCTGCTAGACGGCAAACTTTTCAAGGAGAAGGACCTTATCTTTATCTCCTACAGTGACTCGCACAAAAAAAAGACTCACAAAGAGAAAGCAGAAACTAAACTACCCATCTGGAGTTTTTACAAACCTAATTTTACAAACCTAGATCTGAAGAGACCTTGACTTTCAGAGACAGAACAACCATCTAGATTGATTCATTGCTTCCAAAAGAACTCCATTTATAATGCTGAAGTTCTTTTATCTCCTTATAGGTTCTATAATTAAGGTAAACACACACGCTTTTATAATCTATTTTAAAATGTGGGTCTTACCCACTTTTCTGTCATCTACCAAAAGCCTGCAGATATATTAGATACCATAATATAGCAAGTGCGGGATCATACCCAATGGTGCATCACAAATAATTTTGGTCAAGTACATGTGCACTCACGCGCGCGCGCACACACACACACACACATCTTTGAAAAATAAGTTCCTTTAGAATCCCTACTGGATATAATTTTTTTTTAAAGGCCATATTTTTAGTCTTAGAATACTCACAAGGAATTTTGGGATAAACTTTAAAGTTTAATTCCTAAATTCATTAAAATTTTTGCCTTACCAGTAAGTAAAGCTTGCTGTTAAATAATTGCTGATATTGTCATCTATTTTACTCCCCAAAATCTCTGTTAACATTATAACCTAAAATACTAACTTCTAAAGAGATTTTATTTTTAAGTAATCTCTATACCCAATGTAGGGCTCAAATTCACAACCTTGAGATCAAAAAATCGCATGATCCACCAGCTGAGCCAGTCAGGCACTCCTAAAATGGTAACTTTATTTTTTTATTAATACCATCAGTATAATTAGCTATTGGCTATATTTCTGTCTGGTCTTCACATTATTCTCTCCCCATGCTTCACAACTATAATTCATACACACATCTCACGCACACTGTAGCCTTCTCAAGCACAACCTTAATCATGTACTCCTCCTCAAAATCTTCGGGCTGAGCAAAATTCAAATACCTTAGCTGATATTCTAGAACTTTCACAAGGTTCTATCCCCGTAGCTAACAGACCTTTTCCTCCCTGATACAACACGGACATTCTGTGCTTACCTCGCCTTCCCACCCACCAAACACTGCAACCGCGACCTCCCTCCTCTTAGCCTCTCTTCTCCATCAGTCTAACTCCTATTCTTTCTTCAGAAGTCAGAGTACGGTAGCCCCCTTATCTGCCAGGGAGATACATTCCAAGACTCCCAGTGGATGCCTGAAACCACAGATGCTACCAAACCCGATATGCACTGTTTTTTTCCTATACATACATACCTCTGATGGAAGTTAATTGATGATTTAGGCACAATAAGAGATGAACAACACTAGCTAAAAATAAAATAGAACGATTATACAATATACTGTGTAAAAAATTTGTGAATATGGTCTCGAAGTATCTTATGTATTGTACTCACACTTCTTGCGATGACATGAGATGATTAAATGCCCACATGATGAGATGAAGTGAAGGGAATGGCATAGGCATGTGACACAGCATCAGGCTACTGTTGACCTAAGGAGGATCATCTGTTTGCAGACAGTGGTTGGCCTTGGCTAACTGAAACTGTGGGAAGTGAACCCCTGGTTAAGGGGAGGCTACTATATGTTTGACAGTTTTGAGCTGCCTTCTGTGAGCACCCCAGGCCTACAGAGAGTCCCTGCCCTATGAAATCAGGACCCTGGCACACGCCTCAGTCTTGACACTTAAGTATGGACATGTGACCTCCTCTTTATTGCCCCTAATTTTTTCTGCATATCTTTTCAACCTTGCTGGGTAAACAGTATATTGAAGAAAGGAATCTTCTATTTGTTTGCATTCCCTATACCACTTTGCCAAGACTGCAGCAGTTTTTCAACATATATTTAATTTTTTTTTAAATTTCTGATGGTTTTCTCACATGTCCAAAGAACATTAGAAGAAACAGTCCTCTATTTTAAACAGTCCTCTATTTTAAACCACTTCACTTTTGCCTGTGTAATTCAGGATCGGTATGAGCTATGAAGACAGTGGACTAGAGTGGAGTTTTAGTTAAGAAATTTCTCTCCTAAGAATTGCTTCCTTCATAGAGCATTGGGTTCTAGGTTTATTTAGGGAAGGAGAGGACAGAATAGAAAAGGCAGTAGTCTCCTAAATGGATCTTTCAGGGTTATTTCATAGTTTACTTTGAGGTGGCTTTATACCGAGGAGAGCAGATACACCCATATTCAGATTCAAATTCAAAAGCATCAAGCTCTTGAACAGGGAGCTCTGGTTCATGATGGCGTCCTGAGCACGGTATCAGCCTCCCCTTCCTCCTAAGAACCTAGGGAAATGACAGAAAAGAAAGGTTTTGAAATAATGAAACCAAACCCGTTCAGGAAGAGTGGAATCCTGCATCAATGAGCTAGAAATGGAGGAATTCATGGAAGACAGCACATGGGTGGCAGAGAAATGAAAAGTGAAGAAAACTGCAAGAAAGTCCTGGACAAGTTCCAAGTTCAGAGACAACACATGCAGAGCTGGAGGGGGAGGGGGAGGTGGCGGGTGGAGAGTGAGAAATCATAAGAGCAATTAATTAAAAGAACTACATTTGGAACAGCTGAACCAATGAGGCAAAGCACTCCCCACACCCTGTGCTTGCAGATCAGCTAACAATTAATAGCTTTTGCCTTCTGGGGGAAGCCAAGAGAATTGTTCCCTGGAGAAGGGGAGTGATCTGCCTAGAGCAGGGTCCTTTACTGGGGCTGGGCACTGAGGTAGAAGCAGAGCAGAGCCAGAGACAATTCTGGACTTCCGTTAACAGCTGCCAGGGAAAAAAACTGAAAAGCAAACCCGCTCTGCCTTGAGTAGGATGACCAGTCATCCCGGGTTGCCGAGCATGTTCCAGTTTAGGTTATAATCCCCACATCGTCATTTATCAGCAGTTTTCCTTGTATGCTCAAAAGTCTCAGTGTTTTGTCATTGGTGGATGTTTGTTTGTTTGTTGCAGGGAAAGGTTTGTTTTATTTACAAGGTGAGGGAGGTGAACTAGAAAACAGAACTTTAGACCCATGGAAGAGAACAGGAGGCATGAATGTCAAGTCTCAGAGGAAGTGGGGAGGGAAAAGACCCAGATTTGAGGGAGAGAGTGGCCGGGGGCAGGGTCAAGGGGAAGAAACTGAGAGCGTATGATGACCAGTGTGGGATTTTCTGCAGACCCCAGATGAAAGTGAAGCCTGGTCCAGGAGACTGTTTTAAAACATAGGTTTTATTCTCATTCAGGTATGATGTGATCCACAAATCAGGAAATGGCTGGATACAAGGTCCTTAGCTTGTCCTGCTCACAGTCCTGAGAGATTCAGAGAGTTCCGGTTCCAGATGTTCTAGAGCATCGCATCCTCACTGAGGCCCCTCAGAGCCAGGTCCAACTGCTGCTGCTCCTCCTGGGTGAAGTTCACAGCCACATCTGTGAGTGTCACCAGTTATAGGACCTCATCATCCAGTGGCTGGGCAGCCATTCCTCCACTGCCCACGATGGCTAGGGACAGACAGCCAAGTTTGCCAAATATCTCAGTCATTACTCAGTTTGAGTAATAAATTATATAGTCATCTTATCCATGAGCGGAATATACTGAAGCCATGTTTCTCAAACCAGAGCCCAGGAACCAGGCATGAAGTCAGTCCTCCCCAGACTGGTCCGCCTATGCGAATCATCATCTGTGCAGAGGGCTCTGATGTCATTTGGGCAACACAAGACACAGATGTCATAGTATAAACACAAATTCAGGGAAACCTGGGTGGCTCAGTCAGTTAAGTATCTGCCTTTGACTCAGGTCATGATCCCAGAGTCCTGGGATCAAGTTCCACATCAGGCTCCTTGCTCAATAGGGAGTCTTCTTCTCCCTCTGCCTGCTGCTCCCCCCTGCTTATGCTCTCTCTCTCTCTCTCTGACAAAGAAATAAATAAAATCTGTAAAAAAAAAAAAAAAAAGTGCAAATGTGAGTTCTGACCTTGCTTGCCACACTAGATATTCCAGAGTCAGCAATTGATATTTTAAAAGATTATCATTCAAATGAAAACCAAATTAGAAAATTGTCTTAAAGGACTCATGGACTTCTGAGAATGTATATATGGAGACACATTCTAAGGATTATTAAATATTTAAGAAAATTATGAAAAAAAGAGAGAGAGAGAGAGAGGGAGAATTTACCTCTCAGGGAATAGCAATTATGCAGAAAATAGAAGATCACTTTGTATAAAAATTCAATTACTTTCAGAATAACTTCAAGAGGACAATGGATCCAATAATCAAAAGCAAGGTGCTGTTTTTCTTAAAATGCTCAGAGAAAAAATAAGAATACTTGAAAAAGAAACACATAATGTCTGAACCAGAAATTCAGTGGGTAATCTGTCTAACTGAACGTGTTATAGATGATAAATGAAGATCTGGCAAACTCCAGAAAATCTCTCAAAATATGGCACAAAAAGACAAGATAGAAAATATGAGGAAAGGGAAGAAATTTAAGAGATCAGTAACTGGCTAATGGGAATTCTAGAAGCATTAGACAGAGACTACAGAGGGAAGAAATAACCAAAGACATAATACAAGAAAGGTTTTCCAAAATGAAGAGAAGACGTGAGTCCTTAGATTCAAACGACCTACTAAATGATGAGCAGTTGAATGAAAAAAAGAAAAACCCATTTTAAGATACATCCTAAGGAAATTGCAGAATTCCAAGGATCAAGGAAAAAATATCAGATTTCAAGAGATAAAAAAATGGACTACTCACAACAGAATTAAGATTAGATTGACATGATATTTCTCATCAAAAACATTTGATGCTAGAAAGTAAATGCCTTCAAAGGCAGTGATACCTTCAAAGTTCAAAGAAAAATTATTTCAAACCTAGAGTTCCATCACCAAGCAAACTACAAATGTAGAATGGGGACAAAATAAAGATTTGCAGAAATGCAGAGGCCACAAGTTTGCCACCATGAATTCTACATGAAAAATAACTACTCAAGAAAAACAAACAAAAAAGGGTCAAAATAGAAAGCTACAAGAGATAAAAGAGTGCAGTTGACCTAGAAGCGATGAATAAAGCTAAAAAGACACTTTGAAAGAATCCGTTTGACCTTAAGACACTCAGAAAATTCTCTTTTGAGTGAAACAGACTGGGGACCCAGAGCTGGTTCATTTCTCTTTAGGTCCAGCCACAGACTTCTTGGATTGCAGTGAATAATATTTGCACAGTCATAGGACTATTTTTGTTGGTTTTTAATTTTTTAATCAAATTACAAACTAAGTGCAGAACACATTATAATCACAAAACAAAATGCAAATATAAATTTAACAAAGTGAAAATGACATAATTAATTAAAATTGGGAGAAAAAAGAAGAGCTTTGAGAGAGTATAAGTAAACTAATCTAATTTTTCATAACAGCTAATAAATAGAAGTCTAATTTCAATAAATCAAGAGGTAGAGGTGTGAATACATATTAATTAAAATTACAAAGATATTCTTTGTAATAACCAAATATAACTAACAAAATCTGAGAATGAAGTGGAGGAGAAGAAATGAGTCATGTTGCAATTGCCCTAAATACTTCATGTTCCATGTCAAGGAGTCAATAGATGGCACCCACAGTCATCAATCAATAGGAAGTACACCATTTAAAGTTATAACGGTGGCTGTGATATGGGTTAAAGACAGAAACTTTTAACAGCGATTACCTAGGAGTGACTTGTATTATATTACTCCACTTTTTACTATTCTTTACATGTGTTTGTATTACTTTTCTAATTTAAATTAACCAGTTTAAAAGCTTTGGATATGTGTCCTTCACAATCCATGGAGACCAAAAGAAAATATCTCTTTTGAAATAGTGTTTTGACAAAGATTAGTCCATCCATCAAACTGGAATTATTCACTTGAGCTATTAGGAAAACTCATCACTGCCTGGGCAGCCCGCTGTCAGTGGGCTGTGTGGCAGAATGAAAGCATTTAGATGGCCCAGATCCCTTTCTGCAGCCAACTTATGTCTACCACCCTTCCATATTAATGTAGTGACCGGGACAATCACCAGCCACAGGAGAGTTCTCCTGGTGACACTGCCCCATCTGAAGGGTGTTGCATTCCTGTTGTGAAGACATTATCGCACTGGGATAGATAGGGACAAGATTATTATCCCTACGTTGCAGAGGACCAGATGGGGGTTCTGAGAAATTAAGAGACTTGTCCAAGACTTAAAGCCCTGTTCCCTTACTCCATCACACTCCTTCGCCATCTCTCAGAGGGGAGGAAAGGATTTTTCCAGGGCTCAAGGCAAGGAAATGAAAAGGCTACAGCATCAAATTACTGGGTGACAGTGAAGTCAATGAGAAAGCCATCAACCTCTACCACCCATGCATCTCCAAACCATTATAAATTAAATTCACCAAAATTTGAAAGGGAAGAGCAAAACCGTCCCCTTTCTCAGCGTAATAGCTTGATCTCAACAATGATTTAAAAAACCAGACCACTTTTCTATAATTTAAAGTGACCTCAGACAAAGTATCTATGACACCCCTTTATTGTGCGCTGGAATGAAAACCCATTTTTAGACATAAGCAGTTTATAATTATTCATTGACCAATTAGGCAGTTGGTGCATTACCCAGACCTTTGGCAATTTGTTGTTTTATTTAATGTGTTTAATTGTATTCTTGGTTTATTACCCTTTCACCATTCCTACTTACCACAATCATTACTATTTGTCCCATTAAATTTTTTGACTGAAAAAATTTCACTAAGTTTATGGTATTTTCTGGGAATTTCATGTCCCTATGTTAGGCATCCCCCCCACAACAACAAAAGAAAGGATCAACGTTGGAAATAGTCTAATCTATCCCATTCACACTCATATCAAATTTGAGTAGAATTAACTTAACTTGAAAATAAATCTAGATCCTTACCAAGGGAACTTTTTTCTCTTTTTTGAGTGTGAGAAAGTTTTCCTTATTATTATTATAAAGGTTTCATAGTAAAAATGGTAGTAAAAATGGAAAGGTAGTACATATATTCTCTAAAACAGAACTGGTCTCTCCGAACAAATAAACAGAAAGTCTGCAGTGGCTGAATAGATAGATAAGATTTATCAAAAAGTAAATGCACTTACTAATAATAAACTAAAAATAAACTAATCAGTCAGGGCTGGGTGAGTCATTTCTGACCCAATTCCCTAGTGGAATACTTGAGGGGTCACTGTGAAATGGACTCTGCCTTCCTTTGCAGTTCTGCACCACTTGGCAAAATGAAACCGACTATGCAGGGTCTAAAGCTAAGGGGAGAATAGGAGCAGCTGAGATGCCTAATGGCAAAGCTGACAGGGGTGCAGGGGGGAAGGAAGTGTAAGCTTCCCTCGGCTTGAGCATGGCTGAGTCTTGAGTAAGGCTAAGGGCTTACAAACAAGAAAGCCAAGGAGCTCCAAGAAGGCATGTTCTTTCCCCCCCAGAGCTCTCTTCTCACAGTCCAGCACTCCTCCTCCATCGCTGAACCTGAAATTTCAATCCTCAGGAAAGAGATTTGTGCTTTACTGGAGGCTCCTTCTAAACGCAGATAGCCCTAAAGCCTGAACAACTGAGCCTGGTGTCCACAGCCTCTGGAATGAACTTCTCAGGTTGTTTTCTCTAAAATAAATTGTAAAAGGAAATGGGTTGGACAGGGAGAGGGAAAGTTTGGTGACTGATGAAATTGGAGGTCCATGCCCGGAACTGAAGTACCTGGCCAGGGAAGGGAGGTGGAAGGAGACTGACATTTACTGGGTAATTACATCTCCCAGGCATCACATGAGGTACTTCACATAGAGCCTCCCAGCAGACCCAGGAGCAGAGATTATGGGTTCCATTTTCCAGGTAAGAAAATAAAGGCTCGGGGCGCCTGGGTGGCTCAGTGGGTTAAAGCCTCTGCCTTCGGCTCAGGTCATGATCTCAGGGTCCTGGAATCGAGCCCTGCATTAGGCTCTCTGCTCAGCAGGGAGCCTTCTTCCTCCTCTCTCTCTCTGCCTGCCTCTCTGACTACTTGTGCTGTCTGTCAAATAAACAAATAAAATCTTAAAAGAAGAAAAAAGAAAAGAAAGGCTCAAAGATGCTTTATATCCTGCCTATTTCAATTATCTATTATAGTGTCACAGAAGACCCTAACATTTAGTGGCTTAAAGCAAGAATTTATTATTTCTCACAATTTTGTGGGCTGACTAGGGCTCAGCTAGACAGTTGTTCTGATGGTCTCACTTGGGTCTCAAATGGCAGATAGGGCTGGAACATCCAAATGCCTCCCTTCCATGACTAATGCCTTGCTGGGAATGGCCACAAGGACAGGGGCGGCAAGATGCTGGGAAGACCATGTCTCCCTCTCGCCGAGTAATTTTAGGGCCTGTCTCCCTTTTGCATGATCTCTCCAGAGGGAAAGCCAGACTTCTTACATGATAGCACAAGTCTTCAAAGAAGAGGAAGCGGAAGCTGCCAGTTTTCTTAAAGGCTAGGCTCAGCCATGGCACAGGATCACATCTGCCATCTTCTATGGGTCAAAGCCAGTCACAAAACCAGCCTAGATACAGCATCACCTCTCAAAGAAGAGGATGACAGGGCATTTGCAACCATTTTTAATCTACCATACTGTGCAAGGTCACACAGGGGCGGCAGACCCAGAATATGTGACCAGCCTTGGTGCTCCTGGACTGGTCAGGTGTGGGATGGGGTTAGTGCTGTGCTGAGGACTCAGGGCGGTAAAGGAGTTGGAAGGTGGGGACGGACACAGACAAGGACAATGATGAACAGCTGAGAGAGGAACAGCACCCTAATCTAAGGCTAAGAACTCATTCTGGCCTGGATTGATGAGTAAAGCATTAGCCATCTGGTCCAAGTCTTCAGAGCAGACACAGATCTCCAGAGAAGATTGTAGAACCAATTGGGCAAGCATTTTCAGTAAATGAAAATGTCTGGTCTCCATCTCCACCTGAGGAACCATCAAAGGCAAGTGAGGCAGAAAAGCAGGCAAATGGGTCTGATCCTATTCTGTGCGCCCGAAACACTGAACGCATCCTACAATCACACACATTCGCCTTATATCTTCAGGACAACCCTTTGGTCCATCTCCAGCACACTCACTTATTCATTCACACAACAAATTAGTATGATCATCCACTATGAGTCAAACACTGTTCTGTGGGCTGGGGATACAGCAGTGAATAAAACAGAAAATCCTGACCTCCACAGAGCTTATAGTTTTTAGTGAAAGCAAAAGGATCCTGCACAAAATAAACAAGTAAATGATGTACTATTTCAGATGGAGATACAAATGAAGCTAGAAACTGTCCTGGGGTGGGGGTCGGCGGAAGTTTTACGCAAAACAGAGAAGTCAGAGGAGGCCTCAGAGAAAGTGACATTTGAACAGACAGGAAGAAGGTAAAGAAGTGAGTTCTGCTTATATCTGAGAGACGAGCATCCCAGATTGGCGAGGTTGGGGGGGGGGGCGCGGACAGAGGCAAATCCCTGAGGGAGCCATGCCTGGCCTACTACTGTGCTGAGGACAGGCAGCAAGGATAGAAACATTCGTTCTTTGATTCATTAATTCAACCATATTTATTAAATACCTACGCAAACCAGCATTTCACTCAGCACCCAGTGTACAAAGATGCATAGGTCGCTACCCTCAAGGAGCTGACCCTCCACAAGTTGCAGGGGGAGGGACAGGCGAAGAAAACCCCTGACACGGCATTTAGAAACGTGAGGATGGGTGTATGCAGTGTCTCGGCAGACGAGCTGCTCAGCTGAGCTGAAAATGTCTGTTCTCAGTCCATCTGTTGATGGATCAGAGAGACAAGGGTTGTGTTTTGTACTGGAAATAGAATGTGCCCATATCCTCAAATATTACAGAATCATAATTTTTATTAAATGCAAATTTTATTATTGCACTTTAAAGCAAAAGTACTGGGTAAACTGCCTAATATAATCACCATATGACTATCACTTTGAATTAGTATTGCAGATACTTCTAACTCCTTAATTATTTATTTTTAAAATATATTCCAATATTTTAATTATGTTCAGTTAAGTGTACTTGAATATTTGCGGCACTCTGCATTATTTATATTAGAGAAAAAGCAGCCTAAATCAACTTGCTCTGGCATTCCATAATTTGTGCTTGCACATCTCTAAAATAGATTTATATATAGCTATCAAATGGTTACTCTGGATATGCTATGATTTTAAATTTTTATCTGAATTTTATTTTAATGTACCGCAAAAATAAAATTTATTGGTTTCTTTATACTAGTAAGTGTCTTATCTGATTATTCATATTCAATATTTGTGGAATACTAACTAGGGCTGCTCTCTCTTCAATTAATACAAATGTGTAGATTTCAAGTCACTCATCCTAACCCCCAGCCCACCCCACCCCTGGCCACCTTCCTAGAAATATTCCAGATTTGAACGAAACCAAATTCTCTCGCAGCTCCAGGGTAAAGAGTAAGGGAAACCGTACCAACTTAGAACAACACCATTACAAACAGGGAGAGGGGAGAAATTAGAAGCCCCCAGGGAATTTACTCTGCAGCACGGAGGAGCATAGCGTATTACTGCTTATGAGAAAGAAACTGGATGGCGAAGCTTCCACAGATGCGGGCTCTGCTATAACTGGCCTGAAAAATAATAAGAGCTCCTTTGTTCTTTGGTATCTGTCCAATGCCTCTCCTCGTTTCTAAATTCATTTAAGAGTGATTTCTGCATAGAGGATAAAAAATATTAAAGTTACAGTATTTCAATAACCCTCTTTATGTCATACAAATCCAGTGGACAGACGCCCACTAAAGAGATTACAGTTTGAATACTTAATCCCAATTTGGATGTTTTTAAACAAGGCAAACCTGGCCTTAAATGCAATGCGTGCAATTTAGCTAAATATAAAATATTAATGCACAAACATGACTATAAATATAGCCAGAGAATCTGGCAGGTTGAAGCCACCCAACACCCACCTCTGCACATTATTCTCCTCAATCAAGGACTGGGTGAACAATGAACATGCCCATTTCTGGGTCAGAGGTACGGGTGGCTCCTGACAGACCATCTCAAAGCCTGGGTAGGGAGAGCTGCTTAGAATGACAGTCACTTCAAAAACTAGGGCTAGGCTAGGAGTAGCTTTATTCCAACAGGATTTGGCCTCCCCATCTCTCCTGTGTTCCTCAGATTCTCTCTGAAAAAGAACGAGTAGAGTCTCAAGGCTCAGAGATGTGGTTTGTACTCCAGGGCAGCGTGGAGTGTTATTACAAGCCTGGGTCCAGGAGTCACGTCGCCAGGGTTCAGCTCTCTCCTCCACCACTTGTTAGCTGAGCCATCTTAGGTAAATTGCTTAATTTTTCCGTACCTCAGTTTCCTCATGGACTGAGAAAGTTACTAAACTTGTCAGTGCAGAGTCATAATGGGAGTCATGATTAAAGCCATTTTGAGAATTCAATTAGAACCAGTAGATGAATTCAGTAAAGTCACAGGATACAAAACTAACATACAAAAATCAGTCATCTTGCTATACACTAATAACAAGCTATCAGAAAGATGAATTAAGGAAAAAATCCCATTTACAATAACATCGAAAAGAAGAAAACACCTAGGAATAAATTTAACAAAGGAGGCAAAAGGCCTGAACTCTGAAAACTCTAAGACATTTATGAAAGAAATTGAAGATGACACCAAAAAATGAAAAGGTATGCCATGATCAGTGATTGAAAGAATTAATATTATTAAAATGTCCATACTACCCAGTCTATGTATTCAGTGCATTTCCTATCAAAACACCAATAGCATTTTTCATACAACTTGAAGAAAAAATCCTAAAATTTGTAGCAAATTTTAGCAAAAAAGCGAAAAAGACCCTAAATAACCAAAGCAATCTTGAGAAAGAAGGACAAAGCTGGAGGTATCATACTCCCTGACTTCAAACTGAATACCAAACTTTGATAATCAAAACAGGATGACACTGGCACAAAAACAGACAGATGGATCAATGGAACAGAATAGAGAGCCCGGGAATAAACCCATGCTCATGCAGTCAATTACTCTATGATGAAGGGGAGAAGAATATACAACAGGGAAAAGACATGGTCTTCAGTAAAGGGTTTTGAGAAAGTTGGACAACCACACACAAAAAATGAAACTGGACCACTATCTTATCCCATATACAAACATTAATTCAATATGGATTAAAGACTTGGATATAAGACCTGAAAACAAAACTCCTAAAAGAAAACATAAGCAGTAAGCTCTTTGACATTGGTCTTGTCAGTCTTTTGGGTGGACCAGTCTCCCCAGACAAGGGCTACAAAAGGCAAAATAAATGTATGGGACTACATAAAACTAAATAGGTTTTATATCTTGAAGGAATCCATCAAGAAAACAAAAAGACAACCTACGGGATGGGAGAAGATATTTAGAAATCATATATCTGATAAGGGGCAAATACCCAAAATATATAAGGAACTTACACAACTTATTATCAGAAAAACACACAACCTGATTTAAAAATGGGCAGATGACTTAAGAGATATTTCTCCAAAGAAGACATACAGATTGGTAATAGGCACATGGAAAGATGCTCAACATCACTCATCATCAGGGAAATGCAAATCAAAACCACAGTGACATATCTCCTCACACCTGTCAGAATGGCTAAAGTCAAAAGCACAAGAAAAATAAATGAATTGATTAGTTAGAAAAAAAAAAAATACAAGGAGCAACAAGAGGTGGCAAGCATGTAAAAAAAAAAAAAAGGAACACGTGTGCACTGTTGGTGGGAAGGCAAGCTAGTGCAGCCACAGTGGAAAACAGTATGGAGTTTCCTCAAAAAATTAAAAATAGAGCTACCATAGAATCTAGCAATCCCACTTTTGGGTATTTATTCAAAGAAAACAAAAATCCCAATTCAAAGAGAATATGTACTCTTATTTTCACTGTAGCATTATCTACAATAGCAGATATGGAAGGAACCCAAGTGTCCATCAATAGCTAAATGAATAAAGATGTGAGATAGATAGATATAGATATATATATCATATTCCAATATATTGGAATATTGCTCAGCCGTTAAAAAAAATGAGCTCTTGCCATTTGCAACAACAAGGGTGGACCAAGAAAGTATTATGATATGTGAAATAAGTCAGACAAACACAAATATTGTATGATTTCACCGATATGTGGAATCTAAAAAAAACTAAACAAATGAAGGAACAAAACAGAAACACACATAGATAAAAGGAAACAAATTGTTGGCTACCAGAGAGGGGAGGGGTCAGGAGGCAAGTAAAATAGGTAAAGGGGACTGAGAGATACAAACTTCCAGTTATAAAATAAATAATTATGGAGATATAATATACAGCATAGGAAATAGAGCCAATATTCTTTAATTTTGTATGGTGACAGATGACAACTAGAGTTACCATGGAGATCATTTTGTATTATGTAAAAATACCGATTCACAGGGCACCTGGGTGGCTCAGTCGGTTAAGCATCCAACTCTTGGTTTCCTTTTGCCGCCCCCCCACCCCCTCATGCACTCTCTCCAAAAATAAATAAAATCTTTTAAAATAAATAAATAAATAAAAATACCAGCTTACTATGATATACACCCGAGACTAATAGGATACTGTATGTCAATTATACTTCAATAAAGAAAAAAGTAAGTTCACTCAATAAATTATCATTGGGTGACTAAACTCCCAGGCTACTAATTCTTGAGAACACCTGCTGCCAAGCAACCACCACATGAGTGAAATGTTCTTGGCTACTTCTAACGGTGACCTTGCACATAGTTTGGTGAGTAAGATCTTGCTGGATAAGATACAGAATGAAGAAATGGAAGGAAAAAGGAAGAAGGGAACGGAAAGAGAAGAGGGATGGCGCACACCTTCCTGACCTCCAGGGAGCCTAGCGACAATAATCGTAGTATTGTGATAAAAAGTGGGGGCTGAAATAACACCCTGTTCTTTGCTTAACTCACAATCACAATCTCTTGTTGAAACTGTAATTGTCACCAGCTGAGAGATCATCCAACCCAGTTCTAAGCACACTGCTATCTGATGTCCCCGAGTCAGAAGGCTTTGTGATATCCTATCTGCAATTGGTGATCTACCCTTATTCCCCCAACCTCCAGAGAATAAAGATTAAGACAGCCACCTTTTAGACAGATTACACTTTGTGGAAGCCCATAGAATAACAGATTTGGGAAGAAAATCAAAACATAATTGGTTGACAAAGACATATATTTCCCCTTTAGAAACAAGCACTGAAATTCAGTGTGTCAATAAAGACTTCACATTTTATTCCATCACAACTAATATCTCCCACTGAACCTGACTTGATTGAGGGCTTTGCATGGATCTTTAAGCAAGAGAAGAAAAAGCTCTAGGAATATCAGATACCCGCAGTTACACACTTCATAAAAACTACTAAGCAACATATGCCCTAAGTGACATATCGCTTCATATTTTTCTAGAGAAATATTAAGAGGTGATTATCAAGGACTTAAATAGCAACACAAAGAGCCACATTAAAATTATAAGGACCCCAAAAGACTATGAAAATTAATTTTAGAGGCACGTGTTTTATTAAAATCTGTTGTGGCATGTGGTTTAAAAGTCATTTAAAAATAGAGCTTAATAGGGGTGCCTGGGTGGCTCAGTCAGTTAAGTGTCTGCCTTTGACTCAGGTCATGATCCCAGGTCCCTTACCCCACCTCACTCCCACCCCCACCCCATTCATGCTTTCTCCAGTGAATAAATAAATATTTAAAAAAAAAATAGGGTTTAATACGTATAATTTGACCATTTAAGCTTATTTCCAGTTTGGCATTTACAAATACTCTCTGATTATGTAATTATCATCCCACATTTGGGAGTGTCTGTTCTTGCCCCATCCTCTGGGAATTTCTGCTATTCACCCTGGCTACAGATGATTGGTCTAGAAGAGGACTTTTGACCCCAGCTGAGCCAATCAGATTCTCTACTGAAGATTTGGAGTTGAAATCAAGGGAACCTTTATCAGACTCTATGGGTGCCTGGACATATAACATAGTGTCTCTTCATGTGATCTGAGAAACACAGAAACCCACAGGGAGGAGTGGGTGGAGGGAGGAGGAAGAAAGAGAGAAAGAGGAGAAGGAGAAGATGAATAAACAGCCAAAATGAGAAATGAAGAGATTCCTGATTTCTTTTAAGTCTCTAGTTCCATTCTGGTCCTAGAGTCTGGCTTCATTCCGACCCTTGGGTTCCATGAGACATCCTGGACTCTTACAACAAAATCTCTCCTTTTTTGAAGAATCAAGCTCAAGTTTGTTGCTGTTGCTTGCAAGCAAAGAGCTCCATCCAAACACTCTTTAAAACAATCAAATGCAGTTTCGTCTAGAACGCCATGCATTCATTGATTCCACAATCATTTCTAAACCAGACCCTAAAAACACAGACATGAATTAGTCACATCCCAAAATCTCATGTTCCATTGGGAAGGCAGAGAAATACATTTGAAAAAGCAAACCACCATGTAGGCAAATACACAATGTGGGTATGGATTCGTCAGTGAAGGAATGTATTGTGAACACTGGGGTTTCAAAGGAAAGGGCAGTGAATGTGACCTGGGAAACCAGGAAGGCTGCCCAAAGAAGGTGATGTTGATAGGAAATCTTGAAGGATGACTAGTGCAGAGAAGGCGAAAGTGTATCGCACAGAAGGAAGAGCAAAGGCAAACAGGAGAGGATGGAAGAGTCTGGTGTGTTTGGGGAGTTACAAAGGGTCCTTTATGCAGAAGCACCTGGTTCCATGAGAGAATGAGGCAATGAGACAGGAATAGAGAGACCATGAGGGCAACATGGCATTCAATATGACAAGTGTTGGGTTCAGGGCTGGGCTCTCACAGGCCAGGAGGCTCCCTTGGCCCTCTCCCTTTCCTGAGGATGAAGAGATGGTACTTGCTTCACTTTTCAGGTCAGAAAAATGAGACACTTGACAGAACTAGAAACTTGCCCCTGAGATCATCTGGGAACTCTGGACACAGAGCCCTAGAGTCCCATGACCGCCATCAGTTCTCACTCATAGCCATAGGAAGCCCTAACAGAGGACATGCTTGAGAAAGCAACCCCCAAATTGGGTGGCTTGAGTATAGGTACAGAATTATCTTAAACTGCATCAGGACATACAGCAATAGAAGAGTCCTTTGGGACATTTCAATAAATGTTTGGTTGTTTTCTTTTCTTCTTCAGTTATATCTCTGCTAAAAGGACTAATGGGAAAGAAAAACAGGGAAATGCTTTGGGAGAAGGATTAAATAGGACAAAGAGAACCCCAAAATATCATCTGAGCTGAAACTCAGAAAGAAAGAAGAACAAATACAAAAACAGTAGAAATGTAGATAATAATGAAAGCAAAGTTTAAAAAAAAAAAAGGAGGTAGAAGTGTGTATATTTGCTCAAGGAGAGCAAATATTGAATTTTGAAGAAAAAGTTATACTAGCATTAAATGAGATAGGATCAGAGAACCCAAAGCAAGATGTAAAAATAAAACCAATTTTCCTAGTTCAACTTTCCACTCAAAAGGTTTAGTGAAAAAAAATACTTTCAGGAGAGAACAGCAGGTGGGACTAAGTTTCCATTCTTAACTATCCCAAAACAATTATTGATAATTGCTTGTCCTGAATTAAATTATTTCATCCTTGAGAACCAGATGGTCCAAGCTAGTCTTTTATTTGGGGGATTTAGTGAAGTTCAAACAAACTTTGCCACCACACAAAAGTTTAATCAAGTCAGAAGGAACGACTAGTACTTTCTCGCAGGCTGTCTTAGGAGCTCTAATCCAACAGCTCTGGCAGGCTGGCCTTGGTGCCTGGCCTGCTGTCTTTTTATGTTGGTCCTTGATTGCAAAATCACTCCAGCTGCTGAAGGACTTATTAACCCTTTCTTCTCATTAGAACAGTGCAAGAGAAACAGAGCATCCATCTGGACCCACTCAGCGCTGGGTCAACTGAATCCAATCCTAGAAAGGTGTTCTGCACCCAGAAATGATCAGGATGTCTCCTCAAACCCACCCCCAGGCAAGAGAGTTCCCTCCTCCTAATGCCCTTCTCAAACTTTATTGTGCGTGTGGATCACCTGGGGGGTGTTCTTAACCTCTAGAGCTGATCAGCAGGTTTGGAGAAGGTCCTGAGCCTCTGTATTTCTCACGATGGTCCCCAAGACCTTGAGGCTGTAGACCAGACTTAGCAAAGGGAGGTCATAGAGGGTTCCCAAAGACAAGCCTCGAAGCCACCATGCAAGAAACCTAAAACAATACATCAGGTTAGATCAGGGTAGAGTCCAGAGCAGAAATGACCATAAGACATAAGAACTTTTATAAAGTCTTCATATCAGCGGCTGCAACAATATCCCCAAAACAGTGACTTTCACAATGTGCCAGCCGGAGGTTGAGATAATCACAGGACTTCAGACATGGACTTTATTGCCAGGGCAGATAATCATAGCAAAAAGGGGAAGAGAGCCAGAAGGCATTCAAATCTCTGGGCAAATATGACTTGCAATTTATTATCATGTGAAAAGCATACGTGGCAGCAGCATTGTGATTTTTTTTCAGGATACAGAGGAATCGATAACATCACAGTTGAGCTATCTCCTGCTCTCCCCTCCTGGTGCTATCCCATCCACTGCAGACCTGGGGAACCTTACTCATCATCCTCAGCTATCAAGGGGGTCATGTGGGATTACACAAACTAGATAGAAAGATTGCAAAAGAAGCCTGATAGGGCGATGGGCCCCTTTGCACCACAAGAGTAACGTTTGGAACAACGGACAGTTATGATCCCAGAGGTCGTGTCGCATCTGGTGTCCCTCCACTCCTGTTTAGAGAAGGAAAGGTCACAGATAGGGTGATGGAGAAGTGGGTTCCGGGGGAGTGGCTGGGATCCAGGTCCTCTCGCCTTCATACGGAGCCTTCCTATCCCTGCGGCAGCCTGGAGAGCCCCTCCTGGCCAAGAAAGGTGTCCCGGCTCATATCATTAAGAGGCTCGGCTGTCTTCAGGCAATCGCTCAGATTTTTCTTTTTTTTTTCCTTTTTCTTTTTTTTTACCTTATTACCAATCTGCCTTTCTTAGCAAAGGTCACGAAATGGACAGGGGACGTCTCATCTTCGTTATAATCCACTGTTTGAAACATTTCAATTAAGCTTCAGATCAGGCCCCAGAACTGAGGCTGTTTTAACGAGGGGAAGTAATGACCTTCTGTTGCAGGTGGTTTCTGGCACACCATCAGTTTTAATTCTTCTTGATCTTTCTGCACCCTTTGATAGCCGGGATCAAGGGTTTTCTTTATATGCTTCAAGCACATTGGAGGACTTTTAGGGACTCCACTGACATGGTTTTCATCCCTGTGTCTCAGCCGAGCTGGTTGTCACCTGCAAGTTCTCCACGCTTGTTCAATTTACCAAAGATTAAAAGACAGCTGAAAAGGCAGGGCCCATGTGCTAAACTGTGAGTATCTGCATGTGTTCCCAGAGCAAGTGAGCATCGGGAGGGTTCCACCGAGACAGTGAGCTCACCCCTTTGATGCATGCTCCCCGGGAGGAAGGAAGCCTCTCAGAGGACGCGAGAAGAGCAGTGTGGGCACGGTGGGTTTAATGGGGTGCATGCCGGGGGTGCAGTGTGTGTACATGCGTGTGCAAGTGGGTCTGGAGTCGAGTGCAATTTGAAAGTTACACTGGTTTCATATTGAAGGGTCCTGGCTTTTGTGAAATTTCATTTCCTTAACAGTGACATGGATATTTTAAGGAAAGTAATCCTTTTGAAAAGGATTTATCACATTTCTCATCCTGGATAAAGGCCAGGAAGGACAGATAAAATACCTTCTTTCCTTTCAGTATTGAAGAATTGCATTCATTTTACTTATTCTTTAACAATTCTTGAACCATACCGTGTTCCAGCCTCGTTGTGGGGCAGTCACGGGGTAGGGGTGGGGGGTGAGGGGAGCAGCAATGACTAAGACAAATGACCTCTGCCCCTAGGAGCTTATAGTCTATTCTGAGGAACTTATATTGGAAAATAATTATGCAAATAATTGTTTAAAGTGAAAGGTGAGTGCTCTGTGCCAGAGAGGTAGAGGGGCCTGTGTGAATGTGCATGAGGAGAACCAGCCTGTTCCAAATGGCCACATCTCGGTGCATGTTCCTGGGGGAAGGGCGGGATGCTCGGTTGGCATCATGGTGATGAGTCAGGGCTTGGAATAAAAATGAAGGCATCCTCACCAAGCCAAGGCTATTAGCAGGTGCTTGTGGGTGTGGATGTCAGCAAGAAACAGCCAAAAATCACAGTTAAATATCCATGCTCTTTACAACAAGACAAAACAAAATAAAACAAAACAAAAAAAAACCACTTCATTGACATGTAAAGAGCTCTACATATTTAATGAATACAACATGATGAGTTTCAGGAAAGGATTTCTCCTGTGAAGCCATCACCACCAAAAAGGCCACAGACATACCCATTACCTCCCAAAGCTTCCTTCCCCGCCCTGTTATTATTATTACCTTGTGTGTGCGTGGCAAGAACACCTAATGTAAGATCTCCCCTCTCAGCAAGTCTGCAGCGTTACAGGACAGTGGTGTTCTATGCTGTGCCATTGGAGTCCAGAACTTACTCGTCTCACGTAACCAAAACTCAGTACCCGCTGACCATCTGCTCCTGATTTCCACCTCCCCCAAGGCCATGGCAACCGCCATTCCACTTTTTGCTTCTGTGAGCTGGGCTGTTGGAGACTCCACCTGTAAGTGACATCAAACACACTTACCTGAGCCTCGAGATAGAATAATCTAGAAGCTCGAGGCTCAGACTCTAGAGCCAGAGTGTCTGGTGCAATCCCTAGTGGGGGCCCTCACGAATTGTGATTTTGTGCAAGTTCCCTAGCCTCTGTATGGTTCCACTTTCCCAAATGGAGAAATGGGACCAAGAGGAATACAGACCTCATGGGGTTCCTCTGAGGATTACGTAAATTAACAAATACGAGAATTCACTGTCAGTATGAGAGGGGCGCCAGGATCCTCTCTCCCTCCAAGTCCACCGACCAGTGGTGGTGAGCCCGGGGGACCTGCACCTGCTCAAAGTCACCCCCGATCCCCATCTGGTGGGGGGGTGGCACAGCCTACCTAGATCCACAGCCTGCTTTCAGCATGTTCCCCTCTCCTGTAGCAAGGACTGTCCTCCCACCAGGACACTAGGGATGGATCATTTGAAAGAAATGGCTCCTGGTGCCTTTTCATTCCTTAAGCTGTTCTCACTTGCAACCAGACGGTTTATCAGGAAGGGTATCAGCAAATACTGTGCGCTTTACTGCTGTTAGACGGCATGGCACTGAATTGAAAAAGCCTTAAAAATGGCCATCAATCATTTGATATACGTAGCCAGTGATCTATATTGATACGGCTCCAGCTACCCTCTGAAATGGTTTGTCTTTCATTTTACCCTTTATATGAGGGTTATTACAGTGCACAACACTTACAACAGACATGGTTATTATGGACAATTGGTTATAGTGGACAAAAACTGATTTCCCAAACCAAACATATTAAATCCAATACATTTTTCATAGGTTATAACCGACAGAAACCTAGGTTTCGGCTGACGTTTTCCAGGGACTTTAATGACATTACTATAGGACTCCAAAGAGGCAAAGGAAGGATGGCAGGTATCAAAATGAGGCCAGGGAACACCAGAGGTTTCATTTCCGACGAAATAATGATCCAAGGGTGGGAAACTATTTTGGAGTTAACCCCCAGAGTGCCCCCGCTCAGGTGGCCCGGTGTCCGTCAGCTACGGCTCTACACACCCCCGCCCCAGCCGTGGGCCTCAAGACGCTGAGGGCAGGGCTGAGACAAGAAAATGGGCAACTTGTCCAACACAGGCCTCCTCCCCAGAAAACAGCTAGGCTACACCTGCTCACATCTTGTCCATGAAGGTTGCTGAACCAACGAGCTCTTTTTTTTTCTGAACATATTCAGGCCAACAGACCCCCTTCAAGGAGTTGTTAAGAGGGGAGACAGGGGCAGGCGTGATAGACCTAATGAACTTCAGAATCCGTGCCTTCAGTTCTCGGTTTCTTCCTAAGCCTAAGGTCACAGGGAATGCACGTAAAACCTCAGATTATGCTATCAGTGCCATAAGTCAGCACACACCAGCCAGTAAGCTTTCTTCTCTGGATGCTTTATTTGCCCCTCAGAGATGTGGGCTCAAGGATCAGCCAAGTTCACTCCCGTTGTCAGAATGCAGGGTCAACTCCGTTCTGCACAGCATCTGCTCATCTTTCACCCAGAGCCCACCCCTCTCTCCCCTTTCGGCTCTCCCCCATCCAAGGGAGAAAACAGGGTATGGTCCTGACAGGTGGGACAGAAAAAGTGGGCATGTCCCCTGGCCACTCAGAATGCGGACACCTCAAATAGCATCAGCTTTGGAGCGAAGCACGTGTGTGCTCCAATCTTTTTCCTACCTCCTAAAACCGTGTCACCCTGAATGAGTTTCTCAGCCTCATAGAGCCTCATTTTTCCCTTCTGAAAATTAGATGATGATGTCTACATCACGTGATGTGAGACCACTCTGAAGATCATACATGAAGGCCTCTAGAAAGTTCTGGCACAGAGTTGGCCCATTTGAGTATTTGGTTCTCTTCCTCTGTGCTCCCAGAGCACACTCACAGCATTCCTCCAGCTCACTCTGTCTTATCCCTCGTTGACTTGTCTCTCTACCCACTCCCACACTTACCACAGTTCTAGAAGGACTAAGACCTCAACTGCTCTTGATGTCCCCAGTGCCAGGGGCAGAGTAGGTGCTTGGTAAAGATTTGTTGTTTCCCTCTTAGATTCCTTCCCTCACGGGTGGTTAAGATCTTCTCTTCAGGGATTCTGTCTTGAGGCTTTTATTTCCAGGATTTGAGTATGGTATTTTCAAATTTAAAAATGAAGCCTGTACCTCTCTCTTCTGAATTCTCTCCTCACTTGTTCTATTCGCCCTCTCCAGCTCTGCCTGGGGGAAGCTAGTCATCTATCTCCTCTAGAGGCTCGGACACTATCAAGTGCAAACTCCCCCATGCACCCCCTTCTCGGGCACCCAAGCCCTGCTCGTCAGAAGCCAGGAAAGGGCGTCTGTCAATGCAGCGCAGCAGTGTCACTGACCGAGCAGGTCCCAGCAGGCAGAGTGCCAGTCCTAATCCTGAGACTCGTGTCTTTAGGCCAGTGTCTTAGACCCTTCCAGCCGCATTTCCTTATCTGTACAACGCCCGGCTCTCCCTGCGGAACCTCTGGGACCCAGGGACAGAACACCAGGGAAACTACTGTAAAAATCATAGAGAACCAGACGAGGACTGAAAGACCGAATTACACTTACCCCTTCCCGGTGCTGTTTGAACCCTTCACTGCTCAAGGGACTTACACCAAACCATCTATCAGGGTCATTCTTACACCACCGAAAACTGAGCAGTGGACTGACAGTTTCTCATTACCGGAGCCTGGCACCTCTCCTCAGGCGCGCTGCCTGGGTGCTTGCACCCAAATGGCCTTGGACACCACAAGCTTCATGCTGGAGGAGCCAGGCCCAGACACGCTCTGCAGAATATCTAGTTCCACTCCTTCTGCATCACTAAATTCAACAAAATGACTTCCTTAAATAATCCACTCCCACCCTCCTGGCCTGAAAGAGGTTTGTTCTCTGGGGAAAGACAATTACGTGAGCCATTGCTAGGCAGGCGCTGCTCGAACACCTCCCCCACAAGAAACCCTTCTCACCTCCCCCAGAGCCTGCGCACCCCCAAGCCCCCAGCTCTGAAAGGCAGCGGAGATGAGAACGCATGAGTTAAAAATGATCTTTTCACCTCTGTCATAACACCACTTATTAAACATAAAATTTACACATTTTCTTAGGTTGGTCATTATTAAAAATGTTCCAATTTGCGTGACCTTTGCAAATAACATTCCAAAGGAAGCAATAGTGTGTTTGGAGACATGTTCACTGGCCCTTCCGGCTTCTGCAGCTTTTGCCGTGGGAGGCAGAACAGAATTAAAAGCGGAGGAGTAAGAGTTCTGGGTTCTAATCCCAGCTCTGCCCCTGACCTTCTGGATAAACTTGGAGAAAGTTACATGCTTCTCGTGCCTTGGTTTCCTCTCCTGTAAAATGGGAATGATAACAGTAATAATAGCACCTTCTTCAGAGTTGCTTGGACAATTAAAGAGACTTAATTAATTAATTTATTTATTTTTAAAGATTTTATTTGTTTATTTGACAGGCAGAGATCACAAGTAGGCAGAGAGGCAGGCAGAGAGAGAGGAAGGGAAGCAGGCTCCCCGCTGAGCAGAGAGCCCGTCTCGGGGCTCAATCCCAGGACCCCAGGATCATGACCTGAGCCGAAAGCAGAGGCTTTAACCCACTGAGCCACCCAGGTGCCCCAAGACTTAATTTATTTAAAGCGTTTAGGACAGTACCTGATACACAGTAAATGCTTAATAAGGTTACTTACTGTTATGGTTTGTACTTTGGGGAAAATAATCACAGGGATCTGGTGAAAATTAATGAGTTGGATGTGTATGAAGTGCTTGCAACAGTTCTTGGCAAGAAGCTCTCAGTGAATATAAGCCCCCTGCCCCAACTGCTCTGCCGCTAGCACACCTGTGAAACGGCTCCCCAACCAAAGCCCCAGCTAGATCCTCCCCTTCCGGGAAGCCTTCCCTGATTAGCCCAGCAGCAAGATGGCTTTCTCTCTTCTGACTCTGCATTCACACTGGTAACAGTATTTGCACACATGCCATCTCTCCAATCTAACTAGAAGCTCATAGAGGGCAGGGCATAAATTCAAATTATACGCCCCTTACCCATCACAAGCCCCCAACAGGTATCTGTGGATTTATTAAATAAATGGAAGAATGTTCTCATGGAACTGTGACTTCTATCATGAAAAGACAGTATCTGTGGGCAGAATTTTTTTTTTTCATTTATTTCTTTTGAGCCCCACCCATTCGGAGGATCACAATCTCCTTTCCTTTGAAGTGGATAGCAGGAGGGATGGCGGCTCAAGTCATTTTTGAAGCAAGGCAGAGAACAAACAAATAAATAAAATAAAATATAAGGGATCTATCATTCTCAAGATGTGGAAGCATTAGCACAAAATGAGTTATTTAGGGGGGAAATGAGTTATTTAGGGTGAGAGTGTAAAAAAAAATCAGAAAATTCTTTCTTTTGGTGAGTGAGGAGAAACTGATTCTAAGCCCTTGGGCTTATAAAAGGACTCCTTCAATGAGTAACTCTCTGTTGGTAGCTAACCATTCCTTTCTGCCTTCATTTTCAAGCTGGTCTTTTTGGGGGACAGAGCAGGGGTCACTCCTGGTTTGTAAACCAGTCAGAACCCTTAGCTTGGTGTGTGTGCCTTTCCCCAGCCCGGGCCACTGAGGCTTTTTTCAACCACACTAGGGGCAGCAAAGGAAACCGGCGAAGTTCGAGTCAGTTCAGCTCATGGACAGTGATTACAGTGCTAGGTTTGAGGGAGAATGGGCTTGAGTAAGTCTTCTAGCTAAAACTAGGCTTGAAGAACTACCCTGGATTTTATTTCACCCCAGTTACCTATTCTTTCCCCCCTCACCTCCCCCTGCAGTCACCATGGAGAACTGAGAATTTACACTTCCCCAAATGTATCTTTTGGGACCGGATGGCCTTGAGCATTTCCCATTACAGACTGCTGGCCTTTCTGGGGCCCCACCTTTCCAGGGGAATCCTTCCTGAGAAAGAGGCCCAGGAGATGGAATTGTGCTCTAGGCCTTTTACAGGCCCTTGTGATACTCCATCTCTAGGGAATTGTCTGTAGTTAGTATTCAAAGACACAACCTATTCTCATTGAGTGTTTTTGGTCTTTGTGAGCGTGTTACCCATGACGTCCCCTGCCCCCCACACTTACTCCTCAATGTTTGGTGAATGAAAAAAAAATGATGATTCTCCCTAAAGAGATCAGTTACAAGTCTTCTCGAAACACCAATGCTGGGTGCCTGGGTGGCTCAGTTGGTTGGGCGACTGCCTTCCGCTCAGGTCATGATCCCGGAGTCCTGGGATTGAGTCCCACATCAGGCTCCCTGCTCAGTGGGGAGTCTGCTTCTCCCTCTGGCCCTCTCCCTCTCAAGCTCTCTCACTCACTCTCTCTCTCTGTAATAAATAAATAAAATCTTTAAAAAAAAAAAAAAAAACAGTGCTATGTTCCAGTACAGTGATTAGTTTCCAACCACCGCTGGCAGCCCAAGCTTAGCCCCTGGGGGGCCCTCTTTCCATGGGTGGGACACACAGGGGATGGAGCCGTCCCTGTCTAGTGAACCCAAGGCCCAAAGGGCCCCACAGCAACTGCTAAAGACACCTGTGCCCAAGGCCATCCTTCCACCACCTGCAATTGGTACTTTGTCTCCCCAGAGCATGGGTGTCAGCTGCAGTGGGCAGGGGTGTGCAGAAACCGAGGCAGAGACAGAAACTCTTCCTTTGCTTCCTCCATGTATCAGTGAGCGGCAGCGGCTAGCCACAGAATTCTCCTTTGCTCTAAGTGTCCGACCATACTCTGTCCTGGACAGCTTTTAGCTGCTCCACCTCCTGCTGGAGCTCTGGCCCAGGAATTCCAGCCCTGGGGTTTACCACAGAAATTCCCCAGGGCCACGTCAGAGACCCCCCAGGAGGCTGGAAATGCAGAGTGAGAATTATTTGGTGGATCAGATGAGACGATTCCGTTTCGCCCATGGAAGGGCATGTGGGTCAATGATCTTCCCTTATTCAGTTGAGGTCATCGACTATTAATCCATTATTTAAGTGTTCCATAATTTAAAAACTTCCTTGCTTGGAAAGTGGTAAGAATTTCCAGTTAAAGACAATCATTGTAATCCCAACACCCACTCTGTTCCTAATTAGCTCTGTAATTAAATTACCAATTAAAGAGAACTGAAAAAAACTCTTCACTGGATAAAGTAGAATGTCCTTACTTCTGATGTTGTAGCCTCGACGAACAGAAGCAGAAATATATATACAGGCACACTGACACGCAAGAAATTAAATATATATGTACCCATCTATAAATGTCATCTTTTCATAGACTTTTCCATACCAGAGCTTCACGCTCAAGCTACACGCCAAAGTTGTGACTCTCCTTAGTTTTTTTAAGAAGGTGGGTGAGAGATAAGAGGGACGAAGCAAGACAACTTTATTGGTTTAAACTTGCCTCATGAAAATAATGATATTGATCAAATTTATAGGCTTGATTCAAAAGGGAATTGTTCACGCTACTTCCAAATGAGAGCAATATCATTTTTAAAAAGGCACATAAGATGTAATGCTATCATGTAAAGGGCTAACTTTTGCTACCTATTAACCTTGCTCTCTCTCTCACATAAAATCAGTTAGGATGGTCTGTAAGATACAAGAGTGATTTAGAGGAGCCCCTGGGTATTGTGCCTTTGTGGGGTCTGAGGGTTGGGCTCTGTAAAGCTTCATGTGGTTTGCTTGTCTTCCTGATGCATAACACAAGAGAGGAAATAAAGACTGCTATGAACAGGAAGGAACGGAACTTTATTTTTTTCTATTTACATTTTATAAAATTGACCATTTTCCCTGAGGGTACAGAATCACTAGTGTGTTAATTAACTTCACAACTGTACATACCAAGTCAGGAAATACCCAAAGAGGGGGAAGGAAGAGAAGGAGGAGGAAGAGGAGGGGGAGGAGGAGAGAGGAGGAGAAGAAAGAAAGAAAGAAAGAAAGAAAGAAAGAAAGAAAGAAAGAAAGAAAGAAAGAAAAGGGAGAGAGAGAAAGAAAAGCAAGAGACAAAGAAAGAGAGAGAGGGGGAAAGGAAGAAAGACAAAGCATTCTTGCAGCAAAACTGAGTTGCTGGTGTTGCCCATGGCATATAGTGAAGTTGTACACTGCCCTACTATTCAAGCAGTCCAAATTCTGAATGTGCCAAGTAAATCACTTCTTAATTATTGGGGAGTCTAATTCATTGCCCCAACTCTCCTCTGCCTCTCCCCTGCCTGCTGCCTCTCCCAAAGTTACCCCACATGTCTGTGCCTTTCAGTGTATGACTTTTTCAGTCCTGAAGCTAGATTTTGTGTTGTATACTTCAATCAGGGAGAAAGGAATTTAGCACAAACATTCCAGAGGAAATTCTAGTAGGGCGATGAAACTTCGGGTGGAAATTTTTATCTCAAAGGGACATGGGTTTGGGAAAGTTCTTATTAAGCAGCAATTTTCCACGGACTAACACTGAACTCTTGTCGCTGCTACCGTAAGCATAATAAGAGCCACATTTGCAAATATCCTCTGTGTATCTATGCATCTATAATTTTGAATGAGCCCTAGAACGGAATCCTGACGTCTACTGGGCACTTTCTACCTCAAGGTTGGTGCACAACTCGCCAAAGTAAAACTGATTACCCTTCTTCCCTAAACAAAACCAGACAAAACCAGCTTCTAGGTATGTCTTGGCATTTTCCTGGTGAAAATTCTAAAAAACCCAAAAAAGGATGTAGAAGAATAATGCACCCATTTGTAGTTTGTAGCTAAAACACAGACACAATTTCCAGCAGCCAGCACCTTCCTCCCCTCGGTTCTGAGAAATGATGGAGGGCTGTGGCTTCCATTTCACAAATGAGGAACCTGAAACTATCAGTAGCTCCCATAAACAGTCACAGAAAATGATGGGCTATCATGCCACACCCAGAGATAACAGCGAAGCCAAGACCCAAACCCCCAAACCTGACAATCCTAACTCTGAGAAACTCACTGAACTTACAAAAGCCGTTCGGACAGCATTCGCTCAAGTATTGGAAAGTCAGCCTCTCGTCACCTCGGAGAGATGGTACATCTCCCAGAGCATGTGATGTTCTGTTTTTGGCTGAGAAAGCTGTCCCCTATATCACACAGCTCTGCAGCGGGACCTCTTTCTACTAAACACGCTCGCTTCCCACATGAGCTGCCATATGTCTTACCCTTCATAAGAAGTTGGGTGTGAATCCATTTTTATTTTAGCAAGGACTCTGATTCTGTTCGTCATTAATCTTCCCCCTTTGTCTCATCCCTCATCGCTTGCCAAATGACTTTTCAAGTACTCACTGAACTTATTTCAAAGGACAAAGCATGCCTATACTCCCTCTGTGAAGAGGTGCCATGAGAAATGAAGAAAACGTCTGGAGGACTTTCTTTGTTTCAGGGAGGATTTGTGGACAGGCTTCCCACATTTTAGGAAATGCCTTTCACTGAAGGGAACCCATTAAAGACGTTTAGTAAAGCTACTCCAGCGGCCTGTTAAGGGGACGCTGGTATAGGTGACTCTCGAATTTCAGTGTCCTTGCAGAATCCATCCCTATCCGGCCCAGTAATCCCTGACCCCAGGAATCTGTATTTTTGAAAGCTCTCCAAGGAATCCTCATGCAGGTGGTCCCTGGACCTCACCTTGAAAAACACTGATCCGCCTCTCAAAGATAATCTACAGCCTTGGCTCAGGCAGGGCCTGGCTTCAGGACACTGGAATGTTAGGAGGTCAGGGGCAAAGGGCCTGGGCTGACACAGGGGGTCCGAGATGTTAAAGGTCACCGGCCCACTCCTCTTGTGAGTCTGAGGAGTAACTTTGCTTTTCTTGTTTTCCTGAGTTCCACACTCAACCATTAGCAAAATAAAGAGCAGTCTGTTCAGATTCTTTCTGTGGATCTTTCCTGGGTTCCTCAGGAGCAAAAGGCCTGTGTTCTCCCAGGGGTTGGCTTTGCTCTTTGTACGGGCCATGATTCCTTCTTCCCCAAAACTGTCAGTACTCAGCTTAGACAAAGCAGTTTTCTTGTTCTGAATCGCATTTTTCATGTGTACCATAACTAATCTGGCCTTTGCAAATCAAAATGGGAAGCACAACATGTGATCTGAATGCAATTTTTCCCCCCAATAACTAGAGTTCTTAATAGTTAGTTTTGCTTAATGACCTAAGTCATGGATCCACAAGGATCCCTATTTCTGCCCCCTTCGATTCACACACAGAGCAGAATTCACACAGCTGGGCTTTAATTTTTTTTCATATAAATAATTAATTCTACATTTAAAAACACGTTAAGATGCTTTATTTCTTAATCAGCTAATTTGACTGGGAAACAAAGATGTCTTTTATTCACATTCTCTTTGAGTCGTGTTACTGTAGTAAAAGTTCCCCACAAGATTTGGCCTTCGCTCACAAGTTTCGGCTGCCAATTAGTTTCCAGAGTCGCTATTTTACGAAAATGCTTCTCACTTTTAAAAAATGTAATTGAATGTCTGTTCATCACAGAGTTTCTTGTGTTCAAGCCCAGGGTGTTAAACATTTTTCGGGTTGACTTGGGTCAGCTTTGAAAAATTTCAGACAGTGAAACTTGAGAAGGGCCCGTATGCTCTAGCATGTCCCTCACATCCTGTTAAGTATTAAGTGGATATTTAAATGGACTTGTTATACCTCGAGACCGCCTTAAAGTGAGCCATATAGTTTATAAGACTATTAATTAAATGAGAGGATTGCATGGGATGCACATGTATTTTCAAAATCACTCACACTGGCCCAGAGTTGCCCTTTAATTTTCAAACTAATTAAAGTAACACACGGAACTGCGAAGGGTGTGCGGCGGCCTCTGCGTAGACACTAACACGGATGAAAGCAGCATGGCGAATTTTTCTTTTTAAAGGAAGGAGAAAGAGTGGGAGAAGAAAGAATTTGTCTGAGTGGACCTGACTCCATTCCATTCACGGCTCCCTATTTGTTCCACTCCTGGATCAAGTTTTTAATTTAACAAGACCGCATTTTGGGGGAGTTTTCAACCCCATCTGTTTGGGGCCCGAGTGTGCCCCACCTGGTGGTGCAATTGATTTTTGAATTAACTGAGCTTTATTTCAGTACAATAGAGCGATTGTTTAGTTGCTTTTAAGCACTAGGATTCTTGGAATCTGATGGGCAAAAAAATAAATCAGACTGCAACGTGCAGCTCTCTGGGCTGCTAATTGCCTTTGACCCATTATCCTCCTCAGCCCTGGTTCAAACTTTGACACAGCTGACTTGGAGTCTGAAATGTAAATGGAAGGCCCGCCTTTGCAGGTTATCGCACTGTGCAAAGTCCATTCCTGGAACACTCTCCCAGGCCTGGAAAAGAGAAGAAACGGATAGAAGCAATTAGCCCAGGACTGTGCGGCTGCTAGCATGGGGCTGCCAGACACCGCCCTGGGCCCCTTCTCTCTCCAGCACCCCCTGGGGCAAGGAGCAGGATAGAGAGAGTCAGGCTGCCCAAGAGAGTAGGAGCAGAGGTATCAAAGGCCCAAGTGTTCCTCGCACCCAAGGAGATGGGGACTGAGGGGCATCTCCCCTCCTGCCTCCCACACCCCACCCTTAGAAAGTATCTTGTACTGGCAGATAGTGAGTAACTCCCTTTCTGCCTCCCCAGCTTTATCCTCAGCACAGCACTGTGCCTTGCCACCCATAAAGCCTCTTTGAAAAGAGCACGGCATTAATAAGGCTCCTCTTTCTTTACAAAGAAAAGTCCCTCCACTCCTGGGAAGCTCATCCAAAAGCAATAGCTCACACCGCTCCCCAGCCTGGGTCGAACACAGGATGTGAGTGTTCACCTTCAGCTCCGCACCCCTGGAACCACAGTTCTCTTGCCGAGGGGGGCAAGCCTAAGTTGATTTAAGAGTGACTTTCAAAACAGGGCCAGGCTGGTGCTCTAAGGGATGGAGTCCAGCCCTGGGAGGAGCCGCGGAGAATAATGGAAAGCCCTGATGGGGGAAAGGTGGATTTCCAAGTCAGGGAGGACTCTGGGGAATCAGAGGTAATTGCAGCTGGGAAGAGGATTTGGATCCAAGCCTCAGCTCTCTAGACTGGGAGGAAAATGGTCCTGAAAATATAGGGGATGGAGGAGCCCTAGGGAGCAAGGCTGCCAACATCACATAGCCCCCTGAGCAGAATCGCCCTGGGCCGGGGTCTACAGGAGCTTGGGAGGTACACCCGAGTCAGCAGTCCAGAGAGGGGGGTCATTCGGGGTGACAACCACGTGCAGATCCCAGCTTTGCTACATTCTTAGCTGTATGACCATGGCCAAGTTACAGAACCCTTCTGCCTCAGTTTACCAAATGCTCAAATGGGGGCAGTAATAAATAGTAACTACACAGTAGGGTTGGGGGGTGGAATTCAGTGTGAAAGCCTGCTGCATAGTAAGCGTTTGATAAGGTTCCAGGCAACAGCATCATGAGATCCAAGGTAGACCTCATCTTGTCGCTGATGACAGTTCAGGGCCGCCCGAAGACAAGCACAAGTACAACCAACAGCATCAATGCAGCACACTTCTCGAGAGGCCTGGCTTCAGGCAGCCTGAGCTCCTGGCTTGATAGAGCTCACCACCAGGTAGAGGAGGCAGGGGCCACTATACCTGTGGGAGAAGAGAGGCGCTGGGGTATCACGCTTCTCGAAGCCCCACTGACCTTTCCATCCAGCCTTGCAGAGTTCTCCACACTGCCTCTTTGAGGGGCCTGCCCCGCTCTGGGCCAAGGCGACCATGTTCTCCAGGCCAGGCTGGGGAGGGTTCCCTGCCCACCGCGGCCCTTCCCCTAAAGACTGCAGTTCATTCAACCTAACCTAGCTACTTGCCGGATTTGACCTTGGTTTCTCTTCTCAGTGGGCAATCAGAAGAGGGTGTTTTTTAAGAGTTTAATTATAGCTCCTGTGTATATTAAAAGGAGTGTAAGGCCCCCGATTTTGGCAGGACTACAAGAGCCATCCCACCCATGTTCTCGGCTCAGAGATGGAGAGATGTACTGTGTTCGGGGCCAGGTCTACACCGCACCTGGATCCCTATATTTGCCAGTAAATAGAAGCACATGGAGTTATTAATTAGCATTTATGAGCTCATTAGCACTCATAAGTAATGTCAACACAAGATGATGAACTAAGCTGGATTGTTTGGGAAGGGGAGGTGAGGGAGAAAACTTCTCCCTCCACTTGGACTCATATAAATGTTACTTCCCTAGAATCAACCCCCACCTGGAAGTCAACAGAAATAAACACAAATACTCCGGGCAAGACAGTAAATTCCCTGTATATGAGGGTGGCCTCTTCAGAGTTTCTGGTTCCCATTACTAATCTACTTCATATTGAATGGATTTGAGACTCAGTTTAAAGAAAACATACAGTAGCAATATTGCCACCCAGGGTGGCCATATGTGATTCCTTTTCATGAAATTTTCAAGGTAAAAAGGAATGCAGAGATCATGACCTCATCCTACCACACTTGAGGTAAGGAAACTCAGGTCCTAAAGTTGGTAACAGCACTGGGCCTGGAAATGCCAAATCTCTCCTTTTTCCATAACTCGAAATAGATAAAACAGATCCATCAGATGTGGAGCCTAAAAGTCCATGTGTGTCTAATGTGATCACTTTGTTTCGAGTGCCCTTCTTTCCCCCCAGGAAGGCAGGTGGGCTTCTTTCATTCTAACATCTTCTGGGGACGACACAGCACTCCCTTCCCTTTCGGGTCCGTCTCTGAGCCCAGCTCAACGAGAGTCAATGGCAGCTGATGTCTGTACTTCAGTCCCTTCTGGGCAAGGCGACCGAGTGAATCACTGTGGGAACCACCCAGCTTCTAATGGAAACAGGACGGCAATTATTCTGGGCTTCAAGGGTCCAATTTACTAGGGTCTGAAAGGGGCTTTTACAGGGAAGAGGGCAGCAACAGGGTGAGGGTGGGGACAGAGACAAGATTAGGAACACAGAGGACTTTCGACTCTCAGTTCCTCCAACCATTTGGAAATCTGGCCCTTTCTATGCAGATCTACATTTGAAGTAAATTTGATAGTAGTTTTAATTGGTTGAAAAGAAACCAGTTTTTAAAGCTTCTGCTACATTCAATCTCCACCAAGTGTTTTGCTTACAAAAAGTTACTCACAAAAGGATGATCCCACACTGTTGATTATTACTGTCTTATGTACAGTCTTAGCTGTATTAAGCGTTGGTCTAGTTTCCCAAGGTACCCTGTATCTCTCAATTAGGATGGCTGATTTCAAGCCTGATTTTCCCTCGCAGACCATCACAGCCCCTCGGCCCTGAGTGTCCATGTGTAGTATGTAGGTGATACTTTGGGCTATGCTAGGGTACATTTAGCATTTGATCTATGAGGAGTGCATGGGAAATGAGGAAAGACCAAGTGCTGACCCAGGATACAAACTGTTCAGTTCTTAGAGATTTTCATGGATCCCTCATTTGGAACAGCTGGCTCAAGTGGGACATCTTGGTGACATAATTTTTCACACTTCTGCAAACAGGCAGCATTTTCCTGCTGGGTGCACTGGACTTAGCTCTTAATCTCCTTGTTGATGATTTCATCATTTTGTGTTCTGTATGGTTACTAGTGAAGAAAGCAACCAAGAAGCTAAAGATGACCTTTACCTCACACTGAGTTCACGGACACAGAACACTGAATTCCACCTGGAATTCAGCGTTGACTTTTAACTCGGTCAGGAGCTTTTTGGCAAAGTAATTCACATGTCTCCTTGTCTCCTAATGCGTGATGATGAGCTGTCTTGACATTTTTCCTTCTTCGCCTATCAGTTCATCACTGGATACAGTCTTGTCTGATCATGAAAATTCATTGCTTTCTGTAAGCTCCCTTGGGATGCTGAAATCTTGGGTTTGGGGACTTGAATTGAGGGATAGTCTCATGTGGATTCTGTCTTCAGAATGATCACCAGTGAGTTTAAATGACTCAGCAAAGTGGGCCATACCAGTGTGGATTCTCCAAGCACCAAGAAGGTGCGGGAGCTTTTGGATGGCCATCTCAAAGAACTGGTGTTCTCCTGGAACTCTGGCCCATTATCAATCACTGACTTGCCCTGCCACGTTTTTGGCTATTGCCATTTAAACAGCTGAAGGCCGGCAGGGAATGAGGCAATTTTCTGCAATAAAGAAAGGCTGAAAAGGCACCAGCAACCTCAGTGCTACAGACCCTACCAACAGGTAGTGACCTCAAAAATGTCTTTTTAGCAGCCAGCTTCACTAGTATCTGCCAGAACTGAGACCTTCTGTTGGCATAAGACGCTTTTGTAACATATCATACATGGTGACCAAAAGACACTCAAGCAGCTGCATTTCAGTGAACTGAGTGAGAGGCAGCTGCCAGCAGGAGACCAAAGAGAGAAGACAGACAGATGCTTTAGAATCCTGTTCCCCACTGTCCGTGGGCCCCAAATCATCCACAGGATAAACCTGATATTCCTCTGCATAGAACATAAGAGACTTCATCTTTTGACCCCTGCTTTCCCTGACCTTGTCCTGTACCTTTGATCTGTCTGGAATATTCTTCCACTGCACCCTAGTCTTTTTTTTTTTTTTTTTTTTTCTTATTCAATAGGACTAAGCTCAGGCATCAACTCCTCCCGGAAACTGCATTACCATCTTTTCTTGCTGACCAGCAGATGGGATAAGACATCCTTCCTCTATACGCATCTCTACCACTCCATTTACCATAGTACTTATAATAGTTAAGAATCTTTTTCCTCCATCTGACGGTGATTTTCTCAAAGGTAAGAGCCATGTCTTATTTTTTTTATTCATTTTCTCATTCCCTGTTCCAAGAACAAAGCCTAAGACATAGTAGAAGGGTAATAAATGTTCAATGGATGAATAATAGACTTCAAATAATAGGAAAAGGCTATGGAGAGAAGATAAAGCCCATCCAGAAGCCTCACCTGGTGATCAGAAATGGAAGCACTAACTTTGAGCCAAATGGTCAGGCAGCCTGAAAGACAAAGAAGCTGAGCCCATAGGAGCAGCAGTGTCTGTCCCCACTGGCCCCAGCCCTGCAGACACAGCCCGCACTGCTCTATCTGGGGCTTACTACAACTACAGTTGGTTTCAGTTGCAACTGATACCCTTATCTCCCTCTTCTAATGACCATTTGAGACTCCCTTCATCCTCAGCTAGCTCCTCTTCTGGTTTGGGTGGCTTACCTAGTGGAGTGTTCCAGATTCTCATCCTTGAGGGGTCAGAGCTCCTGAGCCTCATCTTAGGCCACTTAGGTTGGTGTATTTTCCATTTACCATCAATACTGGGTAAAAGAATACCTAAAGATGTCTAAGTGGTTCATCTGGGTGGTAAACATGGGCCTCCCTGCCCCTGTTGTGGAAGAGGAGCCCTAACTCTTCTTTGTCAGGGTCCAATCCTGCTGCTAAGATGGTGGTCCCTTAGCACATGGAGTCTGAAGGGTCCTGCCAGTAGCCATAATTTAGAGTTCAATGAGACACTGGCTACGTCCCCTGATAGAAGCTTTCTGCTTTTGGAAATCAAGACCTCTAAGCCCGCAGAGTCCAGAGCTGTGGGGAAGGGAAGTACAAAGTCTTCAGGTGGGTTAACTGGAGGTAATGGTAAGCAAAGATACCATCCCCTCAGCCTGTACCTTCAACAGGCCATCCCATCACTCTGGCAGACCAGCTTCATCTAGGTAGTGCTATAGGAAATAGGATAAGTATATCCCACTGCTGTGTCCCCTCTGGTGTACTTTGTACTCCCTTGCCATAAAGGAAGTCCCCTGTGTGACATGATGTGATGCAGGATCCCTATTGTTAGAGCAAATACTCTAAGGCCTCAGATGCAGATGGTGGTGCTAGCTGAGACTAAGCAGGCAAAAAGGTAAACCCTGGAATATAATTTTTTCAGAGTTAAAATGTATTTTTGCTCCTCCTACAATGCACCTAACGTGCAACCAAGTGGATGGTTGGCAATCTCAAAGGATAATACCATATACAGGATTGTTTTCTGTTGCTGACAGATTGGACAATCGGTAGCAGCAATAGCTATCTTAGCTTGGTGAGTGGGACCCGGGTCTAGTCTCCAACCTCCACCATGGCTACTGCGTCTATGCACCCATTGTGCCAGCACTATGCCAATAGATGGCAGTGGCTAGTCGATGTCAACTGGCCTAGTCAATCTGTATTCTTGTTTGTTTAATGCCTCTTCTGGTGTTGGATGTTCTCTGGTGGATGTTAACCATGATACCAAGATTTTCACACTTCATGCCCATTCCCATAAGAAGGCCTCTACCCCAGACCTCCTTGTCTTCCAATCTTCTTCCTTCTGGCTCCTGACCATTCAGTCAAGCCATTTGCCATTGCCCATAAGTTTATATATATTCTCTTTTCCCACAACATAGATGAGCAGTACCCTACTTGAAGCTATGCTCATAGGGAGGATTTTTACTAATGGGTGACTTCAAGGTCACCCTTGAGTAGGCTGTAGGGCATGGCAATCCCCACTTTTGATTTGCAGCCACATACCAAGCTAACACATTTATAAACCAAACCAGGCCCTTCATATTCTCCAACAGCTGGGCATAAGAGACCCCCACGTGGCCACCGGTATGCACTGAGAAAGAGGCAGTGCAATGGTGGTGGAGGATGACACGGGGTCTGAGCACATACTTTCCTGTGCCCTCTGGCCCTGCGTACATCCAATCCCAAGTGTACCCCCTCCATCTTGCAATGGATTACTTCTGGAAAAGTTCAGCCACTTAATGTTATAAACTATTGGGTCTGACAAAAAACAGTTTATGATGGACAATTCTAGCCTTATAACCCTGTGGTAACTAATAGACAGAATCCCAAAGCAGACTAGGGGCTGCATTTCATAATGTGTACAGTCTGTTGTCTGGGCTCTCCCACTGAACTTGGTCATCTGGTGGGATTTCTGACCTTAGGTGGTATTTCCTCTCTGCTGTACCCATTTCTCTGAGCCTTTTCATCCTTTCTCCACCAACTGTCATGGTAATTCATTTCTACTTCATTTTATGTGTACTACTACTTTCTCCAAGCTTCTGAGAGCCATCCTAGCAGAATATTAGCAGCATTATAGGATCCTTACCAGACATCCTATATCCTAGGAGAACGTTCCCATATCAATAAATTCTCCTTTATATAATTTTATATTCCACCCACCTAGTTCCAGTACTCCCAGAACCTAGTCCCTCATATAACGTCCCAGATCCTGGCCATACTTGTTGGCCAGACCCCGCAGTTCCTTCAAGGCATAATACCTTTCCTCCCATAACAGAATTAACACTTCCCCAGCTGGGCAATGTTGTGACTTAATCCTATTTACCAAGAGAGGGGATGTGGAGACTGATCTTGAAGGGAAGAGGACACCTTTGTCTTGCAAGACTGAGGCCTCTACATCTCCATCAAGCAAGAGAGGAGTATAGTCCTAGTCTTTAACAGAGAGGAGTAGGCCACTTCTTAGGCCCAGAGGGTTTAGGGGTATCTGGAGACTCCAGATGTTCAAATGCATCAACTCTTATCTCAAGGTCTTGCTCTTTCCCAATCAGAACCCTGGCCAGGCACAGCACACCTACCTAAGTTGAACACTCCACCTTCCCTGGAACTCCACTAATCTTATGATTAAGTTCTGGCCCCAGTCTTCAACTTTTTCTGCCCTCTAACTACAAGAGATGAGGCTCACTTTATATCCAATCTGTAAAGTCTTGTGGTTTTCACACTGAGCCTTTAATTGCTAGCTAATACGCTCTTTTTCCAGAGCATTAATTGCCCCCAGCAATATAGCCATCCAATACTACTGTCTTTATAATGACTAGTTCCCCATATTTCTCAAATGCCTGATACCTTCGTCCACTAGCACACTCCCTTCCA
Organism: Martes martes; assembly: GCF_963455335.1. Lineage (NCBI taxonomy): Eukaryota > Metazoa > Chordata > Mammalia > Carnivora > Mustelidae > Martes > Martes martes. Next base: position 119,095,256 of record NC_137891.1, read on the forward strand.
CCACCTGAGTCCCCCACTGCTACCTTGTGCCAGGATCCATCACTGTTCTACCTACCCCTAGAGACGGGGGTCCTCCTTACCAGTGGCTATCAGGTAGTTAAATTCCCAAATCCCATCTTAGTATCTCCTTCTTCAGACCACTGCTGGTATGAACTGTTTAGGCTGGGTTCTCTGAGAATTAGACTTTGAATAAAAAAATTATTTACAGGAAATTTACTAGTGCACAAGCTAGGAGATCACCATTTGTAGAAGGAAAAGCAAAGGGAAGGAAAGAGAGTTGAGCCAAGGGAGAAATTAGGTGATGCTGTAGTCACAACAAAGGCCTCAGCCAACCTCACGGAGTGCTCTGAAGCTGGTTTGCCCATGGAAGTTGTCCCAGGTTGGGGTAATGTATATAGACCTTTGTTCCCCTGAAAGCCGATCTTTGGAACAGGTTGCCCCGGTGAAGAGGCATGACTTGGGTGAAGAGGCTCACTTAAGCAGAGCAATTAGCAGAGAGAGAGCTGACAGCTGAGGGCTATCAGGCAGCAGCACACCTAGCAGCTGGACAAGTAAGTCCTTCGCTGCTAAGGGAGACATGGGGATACAGCAGTTCTATCTCTTATTAATGGTATGACCTTGAGTAAGTTAGCCATGCCCTCTGGGCCTCAGTCTCCTGATCTGTAAAGTAGAAATAACAAAAATGCCTACGTCAGAGGGTTATCATGAAGATGAAATGAAATAATAATGTGATGCACCTTCATTCACAGCCTGGTACATAGTCAGCACTCTGTCTTTTTGTAGCTATAAAAAACTTGGGGTTTATATAGGAAAGAGAAGACCGAACTACAGGCTACAACAGAAAGTGGTACAGACAGTGATCAGTGGGTGCTCAGAAGGGGTGAGGATCAGGGGAACAAAAAACAGTTTCAAAGAGGACACGGTCAACAGATACATGACATTTAGAAGGGGACTGCTTCCCGGTAACATACTAACAAGAGCCAAGGGCCAAGAGGCAAACATGGCGTCTGCAGGGCAGTGAGGAAGTCGTCCTGGCTGCTACAGACGCTGGCAGAGAGGAGGGTGGGTTATGGAAGCTTAGAAATCCAGGCAGAAACAGCTGCTCTGGAGACCCCAATAGACCACAGTGCAGTTGGCCACAGTGAGGGGCATCCATCCCTGAGGAATGACACATCTTGGCAGGAGAGGGGAAGGGAGGAGACTGGAGACCGAGAAGAGAAAAGGACAAGGAAAGACAGACACAAAGCAGAGAAACATGCCAAAGAGAGAGAAGGCCGAGAACAAATGGGGATTAAAAGCCAACCCAGAGAGGGAAAGAGAAAACCAGAAATGAAGAAATGTGGACTAATGCTTTAAGAAATGATGGTCTTCTGATTTCAGAAGCTCCAGTACAAAGAACTGGTATTGAGACAAAAAACAAAAATCACAATAAAAATTTAGAGCTAGGCCAGCCGTGTTAACTTCCTTGGGAAAAAATACAAATACACTTATTAAAAGGCCCAGTGTTTTGGCTATATTATAAATAGTTCTAAATTAATGTCCCTTCCCAAAATGCCTACTTTTCCAACAGGTGCAATATAACACCATCTGCCCAACAAAGAATCTAAATGTCACTAACTTCATAAGAAAATGTAACTGGCTGCTTAGGACCCTAGTTTATTATGATGATATTTAATAATTTCTACTTATAAAGCATGCAGGGGCATAAGATGAGTTATAAATGTTAACTCTAGCTCACACAGTAACTCCTGAGAGAGACAGGAAACATGACACTCCCCTTTTAAGAGATCCATTCATTCAACAAACATTTATTGGGCTCCTACCTGCTAGGCACTGTAATGATGTAGAAATTTGGCTACAAGAAGTTTGAGTGTCTGCTCCCTGAGCAGGCAGTTTCCTCCCAAGAGCAGGATCCGTGACATTTCCTCTGTGCAGTCCTAGGGCAGCACTGCACCTGGAAAAGGAGTCATTTCATAAATGTGGATAGATTTTTTAAAAATTAAACACCTGAAATTAGCTATAAGTCTATGCTACTGTTATTAAAAACATAAACCCAGAAACTTTTGGCCTCTGAGCCATTGCTAGCCACCGGACCTTACTTCCTGTAGAAAGCCCTCACCTAGTGCTCTCCGGCTCTTTCTCATGGTAAAACACTCGCCAGGAACATTGTGAAACATGGAATTTCTGTAACCCTTGCATTTACTGGGGAAGAGGTTGAGGCTAAGATGGGCCCATGCTGAGATTCGCTTTTTTTTTTCCTGGAAGATTTTGGCTTCTTGAAGATTTTTGTACTGAGCGGAAAAATAGAATTCTGTATCTAGAAATCACTCCAAGTCAATATCCTCTAGTTAGTTCGGGTTGAGAGTGGGAAACTTCCATCTGGCAGTTCTGATTAATAACGAGGTCCCTAAGACTATCAAACGGCCAGCAGAAAACAAGAATAATTTGGACACTGGGCTTCTCTCTGACTCAGGGCTGAATCTCCAGCAAGATTCTTCACAAGGTGTTTGATAAACTTAATGTCTGCTCACTGGGTCCAAAACAAACCTATGGTGCTCCATACCCAAATCCTGGTGAAATGGAGAGAAAGGTAAAGTCACAGATTTGTACCCAAATCTTGCCCTCCCCCGCTTCCATCCCAATGTAGAAGGCCTCACAAAACTGCTCACAGCAGGAGGTAGCCTTCGCTCTCAAATGCCCAATACCTTTGCCCACTAGCACATTCCCTTCTGCCATCTGAGTCCCCCACTGCCACCCTGTGCCAGGTAACAGTGCCACGGGACCTAAGCGTGAAGCAGAATCTCTCCAAGCCTGAGGAGCCAAGTGTCACCCAAGGGTCAAATCGTCCCACCCCAAGCCTGGAGCTATTGCCCCAGGGACAGTCACAGCAAAAGACACATTTTCCGGAATGTCAAAAATCAGGCCCCGGATACACCCTAGGCCAAAATACATCCCGGATAAGTACGGGTGGTTTCAGTGACCCAGGTTATCGCTTCCTGTTACCCTTAGCCTCCTGACTTTGCTCAGCAAAAGATGGTATAAACCCTCGGCTCTCTAAAAACGGTCGGATGATTGCATGTAAATAGAGTACATCTGAAGAGGGCCGGAGAAGTGGAAAGAAGAGGCCTTGCTTACCCCGTTCTTTGAAAAACCTGTCCTGTATGGCTTTGCTGAAATTTACATAGAAAAAAAGAAATCTCTGAGTTTCTTTCTTCTCCTCTTTCAGCTGTTGGGGTGGGGGTGGGGGGGAAGGTAGGGTGCCACAGTCTGTCGACCGCTGAGCCCACAGTTGTACAGGCAAGTTAATATTTCCAGGGCCCTGCGTGGAATACCTTTCCCAGAATTCATGCTCTCAATGGGAAACTGAAATAGCGCGTGAGAGTTACCCTAAGTAGATTTAAATAATTAAATTCAAAAATTCTCAAACCACTTGCTGTTTCAAATTTATTTCTTTAATAACAACTCAGACTCAGCAACAGACTGGATTAAGATTTCATTTATTCGAAATTTAAGGTATATCCAGCTCTGGGTGTTGTTTTTAAGTATTTAAGGGGAAATTTGTGCGTGGTAAAAATGAAGAGACTGCAGCATTATAAATTCATTTCCTCTATTAGAAGCCGGGCCGCGCCTGCACGCTGCAGCTGTTCGGGGAGGCCGGCCCGCCAGGCTGGAGGGCGCGCCGCGGAGCAGACGACCCTTTGTTTCCCCACGAGGGGAGATCTGGCCGGCCCCACGCCCTCAGCAACAACTATTTCCTCAGTGGCGCCAGGCAGTTGGGCAGAATCATCTGGGGTGGTTTTCATGTGGCAAAGCAAAGCATCCTCTGGGATTCCAGAGAGACTTCTAAGGATCCGTTTTCATCCGTGACCTCAAATCATGGCCCGTCCCAGGCCCCAAAGACGGGAGACCACGCTGGCCTGAGCCGAGCTCGCCGGCCTCCGAAATAACCCGCCCCGCCACCGGCAGCGAGGCAGAGAGCCGCCTCAGAAAACAGGTGTTACATCGCAGGTAGCAGCCCCACGGTACTTCCTATTCATGCTAACAGTTTTACAAACAAGTGAGTTTCTTACACATTCATCGCCACCCCTAGGCATTCATATTCTTTTTAAGTACAGAAACCTTAATTAGATTTTGACCACAGACCCGGATTTGACTTACCCTGACAGGGTTTCCATTAGTGTAATCTGTGGGGGAATTCACTGTTTTAACATCTGTGTGCCTGAGGCCTATCTCACATTTACTGCAAAACTCTGAAAAGCCTCCCTTGTATGGCTGTATGTTTCCTCATGCTCCCAATTTCACAGAAGTCATTTCAGCACCAAACGGTAATTAGCAAAGGGATGGGCCTCAGCTGACATGAATGCAATTTATTGTTTTCCACGAGGCCCTGAACCAAGCAAACAAAGAACACAGTCTAGCTGTCTGGCATTTTATTAACTTGTATTGTGCAGTGCACCTTACTGAAGGGAGATCTTCGGGAGAAATTCAGCAGTTTGTGTGTGGCAACACGCAGACTTTGGAAGAATATTAATTTCAGTTCAATTAGGCAAGTTTTGTGGTACCTCAGTCTGTAATGTGGGACAGCCACTTTTATAATTATCTTCCATATTAACTTTATCATCACCAGACTTTTGCATAAATGCAACCTTTCATCTTTAAAATGCCAACACTTCTTCAATTTTGGCAACCGTACAGCACTGCTAATTATTTGCTCATTATGTGTGGTTAACTGATGAATCATTAATAAATGAATGAATGGCTAATATATTTTTATGGTAATTGGAGATATAACTGATTGCAGACTTCCTTAGCTTCTCAAAATGGCACTGAATGAACAGTGGCTGCCTAATTGTTTACAGATGATATTTATGCCCCCACCCCGTGTTTCCCACAGTTGTGGTTTGTCACTAGCATAGTCGCGTCAGTCCAGGGTGGCGGCTTGCCGAGGACCGGTCCGGGCAGAGGGGAGCAGGCAGAAGCATAACTAACCACGCTTCCTCTCCTTGTGCTTTTGTCACCTCGTTTGTTTGAGCTCGGCTGACACGTAACCATGTATGGGCCTCAGGGCCACTCGCTAGCAATCCGAGGACTCCTTGTGGATTCCCTTCTCCTGGGCGTTGGCAGGGCCACGGCCAGAAGGCTGCTGTGGTTACCCCTAATCACAAACACAGAAAGAGTTGGAAGCTGACACACCAACACGCCCGCCATCCAACTGCCACTTGTCTTGGCTGGCACACCCAAAGGAAGAGCGTGGCCAGTGACCACCCAGCCTGGTGTCTCTGTGGTGGAGGAGCTAAAGGAGACCCTCTGGCGAAGTTTGGTTGGAAGCCTGGAGTTCGGCTTGCACCACTGACAGAAGTCCAGAAAAGAAAAGCAAGTGGAGGTCCTTCATGCCGTTCCCTGACTCACCATGCCACAGCTGGCTAATGGGTCTGGAGAGAACGGCCGACCATGTTACCAAAATTCGTTCTATCAGGCACATCGGTCACCACCTATAGGTTAAAGACAAAGAGTCTGTATTTGTTGGCAATTCTTGTGAAAAGGAAAGATAGAATACTGGCCAAATAAGGCTTGTTTAGTTTTATACAAACAGACGGAAGATCAAGTTAAAAATGCAAAGGAGATTACCAATTCTTAATTATAATTATTTAACCAGGTGGGTAGTTTCTCCTAATGAACATTTCCATGAAAACAGAATAACTAATGACAGTCTTAAAGAAGCCTTTGTCTTTCCATGTACTAATGATCACATTTATAAATATGCAGCAAGGCCCCCGTGTACATTGCTAATGATAAGTAATTAAGCACCAGGCGTGGGAAGCCAGTGAAAAGGGTCATGTTAATGCAAGAGAGGAAATTAAAAATGCAATAAAATAAGTTGCCTAGAAAAGATTAAATAAACTTCTGGCTTCTCCTTGCAGAAGGAAAAGAACGGTTTCCCCATTCTCACAGTAGTGCCACGTCAAGCCATTCAACAGCTGGTTATAAAGTCAGACAGTACAAGTGATGGGCTTGCTCCCCGCCCCCATCCCCATTTCCTCCTATTGGTTTGCAGGCAGGGGGTGTGGCTTCACAGAGCACTTCTGGGCACTGGGTGAGTAGATGGACCCCCACAGAAAGGAAGGGGTGGGACAGCCTTGATGGGTACCTGTCATTGTCAGTTACGCCAGACTTTGGTTGTTATCTCTGATATACCACTTGTTTCTTTAACCATTCGAGCCACCTATGTTTTTCTCATCTTTCAGATGGCCGAGAGGACGAGATGGGTGCCTTTTCCAAAACAGTAGAATCACCTTGGTCTCTCTTCACATTGTCCGCTTCCCCACCAGACCCCAAGCTCCTGGAAGATGAGTAGACACAGTATCCCTCGCACCCAACACTGCCCCCAGACACTGAGCGCTCAGTAAATGCCCTTTGGATACGCGAATGAATGAATGTGCAAAATAGAACATCTCTAAGCCAAGTGGCAGTTCGTCAGAGTCCCTTAACCTCACTCCCAGACCAAGCAGCTCCGCCACTGAAAAACATGTGGGCCCAGTCGAAAGACATGACACATTTCTCACTCTCCTTCAGGAATTCAGAAAGGCGCCAGTCCTTTCTTCAATGGACCATCACGGAAAGGAATAGAATGATGAAGCTTGAACAAAAAATTAGTTTTTGCAAGAAAATCACGGAGTTGGTATAAGACTGCTGCTGGGTGCCTGAACAGGAATCCTGGCATTTCTGTTAAGTATTAAAGACACATAGAATGAGTAAGTGGCCTTCTTGGTGAAAGAAAGGGAACTTGTGTTTGGATTTCCAACGGTCTTAAATAAGGGCCAATTTTGCTTCTTTTTTTTTTTTAAAGCGTCTTAGTGAAGGTCTTAAACCAATGAAGATTTTTTTTTCCTTCAAACATTTCAAACTCGCTGATTCCCAGTCTCTCAAGGCTTCCCCATCCCCTAACTCTTCTCTCTGCTTAATCCCTCAGTGAGGGGAATCTCTTGTTCTGCCGCTGCGGTCCAGGGTGAACACGGAGGCAACCTCACTCTGAAGAAAACAGCAGCAGCAAACAAAAATTAAACTGTGGCTGGATATTTGGGGGGCGGGGGGGTGTGTTTCCTTTTCATTTTTCCCCTCCTCGCCTTTTTTCTTAAACGAGTTCTAAGAAGCAAGTCATCAGGCAGAAAATCCAAGGCTTGGATCTCCCTGCCTGGTTTTAATATTCCCTCTGAATCCAAATGAACCATTTCCTTCTACATAAAATCTTCGACAAGGCCACACTTCTTTTGTTATCAGAGTGTTGTCATCGGCAAGCCAGCTTGGCTCTCATAAAGGCAATTTAGCACCTGACGAGCGCGGGCCTAGATTTGCCTCGCAAATCAGGGCTGCCGGGGCAACTCCAGGGAGGACGGGCGGCCCCGGGGACACCGAAGGTGCATCTTTCATCAACTTCTCCGGCGGGCCCCGGTTTCCCGGGGCGGCCGGCGCTCTCCTCCCGCGGCGGGACGCTCGGCGAGCGTATCCTGACCCCCAGTGGCCGGCCCTGTCCTCGGACCCGCGCCGGTTCCCACTCCCGCGGATCCCGGGCACCCGGGCCCCGTTCGCTTTAATTGACAATTAAAACAAACTCCGGTTCTCACAGAATCCGACCGAGTGGAGTTGCGCAACGCGAGTTTCACAATTCAATTCCCTTGAAGCAAAACCGACAGTTTTCCCTGAGGTTTCACTCCACACCTCTGCGTTGGTTGCTGAACTTCCCCCTCGAGTTTCTCTTCCCACACACACCGCTTTACTTCAGACGCAGCCATGGAGACGGTTTCGGTATGTTTCTGGGGGTCCCCGCCTCGTGCCCGCCCCGGTGCTGAGTCGGCGTTTCCGCGACGCCCCGGTGGGACCCGGCGCATTTCCGAACGGAGGGTGGCGCGGGGGTCCCCCAGCTCGGAGGGGCGCTAGTGGCTCCTGCCCGCCGGCCGCCGGCATCGCACCACCTGGATCAGGCTTGCCGGCGGCGGGGCATGGAACAGAGTCAGCCCCACGGCCGGGCCGGCCAGTGGTAGGGGTGCCCAACTGCGCAAGCAAAAGTGCAGCAAGCCGCAGGTCGCAGTTATAATGAAAATGTATGTTGTTTACCTGAAGTTCAACTTCAGCTGGGGGTTCTCTGTTTTATCGGGCAGCCTCAGCTCCTCGTTCTGTGGTTTTACAGACTAAATGCTGACCTGACCCTTGGAGAGTTCAGGGGGCCTGGGTGCCCCGTAAGAGTTAGGCAAGCATATATACACATATATCTGTATTTATACTCTTAATTATAAATATATTCTTTCAACAGTAGGAAAATAGAGAGACGACGGTTCTGTTAGCCTCTCCTGAGGATCAGACCTCCTTGGGCATTGGCCCATTTCTCAGACTGTTAGCCCTGTTGCTCCTCTCCTCCCTTCCCTTCCCCATCTCTCCAGAGGGGAGGCAGGCCCCTGTCCTGAAGGAGGTCCCTTTCCTAGAGTCAGCCTTCCAGAGAATCTGCAACCCGTGTCCTCACCCACAGATGTTGAAACAAAAGTCACAACCAAGGTAACTATTTTTAGGGGGTACCAGATTAAACCGCAGCTGGGTCTTTAAGAGATAGAAGTGCCTACACTCTGAACTGCTGTTCATATCCAGCGAAATGTCAAAAAGGTCAAAAACCACGTTTTGCATTACTGTTATCTATCTGCCATAAAAACACACACACACACACACACACACACACACACACACACACAGGCTATTGCCTTGGGAATACTGTACATATCTGTTACCAACAACTCTGAAAACCACCTCTGCAAGCTTGTCAGTTAAACCAAATGTTAAATGGAAAATATTTGGCGGGATTTAAAATTAGACCCACACACATTACTTACAGATGTTTCCATGAAAAACACTTGAAACTGAACCACACCAAGTAATAAACCCCACAATGGTGTATTTTTTATACCCCAAGTTAATTTTTATTATATAAGTAGCCATATGAAGAAGGTATTGCATACTGCTTAAATTAAATACAGAGGAATGAAATCAGCAGTATCCCTTTACAGCATATGGCCCAGCAAATCAAATTACAAAGCTTTCCACATCTCATTAACTGCAATGAGTACAGTGAGTTTTCTAATAAGTCACATCTTTTTCATGTGAGTGGTGAGCAGTTGACTTATTGTAAGAATTCACAGGATGACCCTTGTGCTGAAATTAAGAACTAATCTAAAATGGGCAGGGTCATCTGGTCAAGACTGATCATAACATTTCCTCATTATTGTTTTAGTTGGCATTGAAGCATATGTTTTCCTGGTGCCCCAGCTGAAAAATGCCTTTGATAATTTCACTGACAGCAAATAACCCACACACTGCCATTTAATGAGTTCGGGCAGGATTAGCTGACAATAAAGAATATAGTATAAATGTTTTTATTAGAACTGATTTATTTTTTAGCTGCAAAAAGAAAAAAGGGGGAAAAAAGAAGAAGAAGAAGAAGAAGAAGAAGAAACCACATGGAAATGCTGAGCTGACTTCTCCCCAGAGATGGCCCGGACGGCCGTGGCCTTGATGCAGGTGAAAGGCAGTAGGTGTATACTGTGAGCCTTAGGGCTGGCCAAGATCGTGCCTTTGGGCTGCAAATGGTGAAAAGGCAAATACCAGCTGGAACCCATACTCAGATGTCGGGTTCCTCCTTTTCACGACAAGGAAAAAAATACTTCTACAATTGCTCATCATGTGGCCTTTGGTTGAGATGAATTACCAATTTACAACCTCTTGTGTTTGGAGAGAAGCAAACTGTGCTCTTCGGAGGCGAGAATCAGGAACCTAAAATCATTCAAGCCTTCTTGTTTGTAAGGCCAGAGTGAGGCCAAAAATCCATTTCCTTCTGTGCTCTAAGCCCTTTCAACGACGAGTTTCTCACCATCTGCACTAATAAATATGGACTGGTGTGTGTATAACCATACACTGAAGAGAAGGGAAGAGTGAAAGGATTTTAAATGGTTGCAAATTGCTCTCCTGCTGAGATAACAGCAGTTTGCTTGTGAGCCTCAGTTGTTACACGTTAAGAATGGGCATTTGGCTTCTTTTCACACAGCTGTGAGAGAAGGAGTAGGTTTCTACTACAGAGAAAAGGGGTCTGTTCTGAGGGAGACAGGCTTGCTAGTGGCATCTTGCCCAGAAGCTCTTTCTTTACAGCTCCAGCGGTGGGGACTGGAGACAGGATAAGCAGACCAGTCCCGGTGCTGGGAGGGAGGGGACTGTCGGCTCTGTAAGGCAAGCCCTGACACAGGGGCCATTCACCCCAAACCTCAGCAGACACCAAAGCTATCGAAAGGAAGGCAAGACCAGGAAGTTGATGTAGCCAGCATGTAAGAAAGTTATCCTTGAGGCCAAGATGAGTTGCTGGGGGTATCTAGAAGCTTAGGCACACGTGGTCATAGGAAAATCTGTCCAGGGAAGATGTAAAACACCACCAGTAAGAAATAGAGGTTAGCAGGGCCTGGCCATGAGTGCAGCATAGGAAAAGCTCCCTGGGCTACCCAAGACTCAGAGGTGTCCTCCCAGACAGAAAGAAGCAACTTCCTGTACGGAGCATAATACATAATTATGGGAGCTTCCACGAGACTGCCCGGCAAACTGTGGAAAAGTCGAGGGAGCAGGAGAACAGCCACATAAAGGAGCACCCCAAACACCTGTACATCAGGGATGCACTCTGGTAAATGCTAGGGAGCATAAAAAGACAGACCCTTCGGTCTGAACATGTCTAAATACATACTCCAACAGAATGCAGCCTGCTCTCAGATAGGAGTATGGGACCCGAGTATCCTCCCTCCCCTCTCAGGTGATGAAAATGTGAGGGGAGAGGGCCCCGGAAAGCAAGAGTGACCCTCAAGCATCAAGTCCAAGGGAGGAGACAGAGAGCGAGAACAGGAATGGAAGCAAAGGGTCAGCACTGAGCCCAGGCAGACAGTGGGACCAGGTTTGGAAGAGAGGGGTGAGAAAAATCTCTAAGGAGGGGAGAACTTTAGAAGCAGCTGTGGCCAAGCCTGTGGGAGGAGAAGGAGCTGGTAAGGATGCCAAGGTTTTGAGAACACCCAAGACAAAATGCTGGGGTAGGGGCCTGGGGATGTTCAGTACAAACCCTGGTATTAAATACAATCCTCTCCCCTAATCCCCAGTGAGAAGAGATTAGTAGTCATCCCTCCAAAGCCACAGTTTAGGAGAATGGCATGGGGTTCACCTGGAGCGTTCTTCTAGGTCTTCAAAATGAAACCCTCATTAGACTCTCTCATCTAATTTCAACCTTCCCTTGTAATTGAACCTGCCAAGCCCTCAGTTACGCAGACCCTAGCTACTTAACTGGAACCGAGACAAGGACAATCCCTGAGTATTGCTAGGTAACAATAACAAACTAACTAATATTTGCACAACTTTACAGTTTACAATGTGTTGTCATAACGTTTCTCATTTGCCCTTCATTACTGTGCTATGAAGGAGGCAACGAGGCCGTAGCTAGGAAGTAAAAGAGCCAGATCTCAGACCTGAGTCTTCAGATTCCAAGCCTGGTGTAATTTTTTATTACAGCAAATAGCTTTTATGTACTATTAAGCTAACACAAAAAATGTTCTGGCAGTCTGAGGAAATATCCGTGTTCTGCTCTCGAGAGAATGTATTCAGGGCTTGAGGCAAAGTTCTCCAGAAGAGCCCAGCTTCTCCTAACTTCCCTCAGAATGTGTCTAAATCTAAGTGTGTATTATGGGTCATCTGCCTTTTCTCCTCCCTGACTGGCACAGACAGGACAGTGTTGCCAAGATGACATCCTTAAGACAGATGATTTCAAGGACACTCCCTGCCCACCCCCTTGGAGGCTGCTTGGTGACTGTGCTTGGAATCAGAGCCATGGTTGCTTTTGTGGCAAAAGGAGAATATAAGCAAACAAGTCATGTAAAGACTTGAACGACAGACAAAAGGACCGTGATAATGAACCCGCGTGGCTTTTAAAGCAACGTCAACCAGGGAAACAGCCCAAAGGAACTGCCTTCCTTCCTCCACTTCTTCCTCTGTTTTCCCATCTCCACCACTGATGATGCTCAGCTTATAGTCACTAAAGAAAATAGGTCTAGAAATAGAAAAATATAGATAATAGAAATATAGAAAATAGAAAAATATAGTCTAAAGAAAATAAGAAACTCACTCTTGCCTGCATTCTTGCCCCAAGCTCCTGCTTGTGAGCAGGACCCAGCATAAAGAGGGTCCTTGTGGAAGAAATAAAGGCTCCAGATGAATATGAAAGTTTTGTTGTGCAAGTAGATTATAAAAATTCTGCTCCGTGTAGGAGGCTTTGGAGCTCTTGTCCTCTACCTTGGTTTCTGCAACTTGGTATTAGACTCTCCCCATCCATTTACCCAAAGCAACCAAGCATAGTACAGAATGCCCAAGGCACACTTGCGCAGATAATTGACATAGGCATTTTGTTAATGAATAGGAAAGCAGTTTAAACCTGGGGAAACATTCTTCTTGTTCCTCCTTTTCTCCTTTCCCTGACTTCCAAATGCTACATTTGGCCCTACACTATTTCTTGCAGCCTTCCTTCCTTCATTCCGGCCAGCAGTGGCTTCTGGCCATCCCACCACTCTCCTTCCCCTCACCTCCAAGCTCCTGCCTGATACCCGCAAGTGCTGGGAGCATCTCCTTCATGTTTTCTGTGCTTTCCATTTTCCTTTGAAGTTCCTCTCTCTGACTCCAGGAGGACTTCCTAGTACTATATTCCCAAAACTGCGGATTGCCAAAGCCTTGATGTGTGCACTGTGTGTGATTGAAAAATTCAACAATTATTTACAGGTTAAGATTCATACAATCTTCAGGGCTGGAAGGGATGCCTGAAGCAGAATGTGTCAGTTTTTCAAACATTTCTCTAGCTCCTGACAACTTTCATCTGTAATGTGAGGGTTCCGGGCCTGTGTTTCTAATGTTCTAGAAGTTGGCAGCTTGCTTAAAGTCACAGAGTTGGAGTTCCAGTACTAAAATCTGGACCACAGGTGCAGCTTCCTCCCTTCTGAAGTCCACATTCCTCATTCCATCCCGCTATGCACGTTTAAGCATAAGCCAACCTGTCTGTCCCCACTCTGCTAGAACGCTAATCAATTTGAAACCAAGGAGCAATTCTTATCTTTATATCCTTAAACACAGTATTGGCTACCGGATCACATTTTCTTTAATTGCAAGTGCAAACACTCTACGTTATCCATATCTGTATCCACCCACCACAGACCACCACCCCCTCCCTTGACACATTATGTGTCCAAGATGCTTGATAAATGCTATTGAATGACTAAATGAAGGAAGAATCTCCCATATTTGGTTATCTCAATGAGCACTGCTTTTCAGTTGACTGGAACTAGACTCCCTAAATCGTAAGCTAGGTTTACCTTCCAGATGTGTTCCCCCATGGTCTTGGCTCCACCATTAAGTGGCTGTATCACTCAGCAATTACACAACCTCACTTCACCTGCATTTCCACATCTGTAAAATGGGGATAAAATAGCACTTACCTCATAGGGTCACAGTCAGGATTAAATGAGAGAACCCATAAAAAGCCCCGAACCCAGGGCTTAGCAAAACATAGCAAAATGTTCAGTAAATATTTGCTACTATTATTTTAAACTTCATCTAGCATAAGCCTCATTACCTATCACTGTGATTCTTGTTTAATTTGTTGACTTTTCCAAAAGACTGTAAGCTCGTGTCAGTCTGGGTCTTCTCCCCAGCATGGTGCTCTGGCAGGGGGTAAGTGGTCAATAAATGTGTGAATGCATCCATCCGTGCAAGGATGGGAACATTTTATGGCTGACACACATCTCTATAACCTCTGGACACTCTAAATGATAGTGTTGACTCATGCTCCTACACCATTGAAGAGGCAGATGGTGGAACATTTGCCAACCGGTTAAGAGCACAGACGGCAAAGCCAGACAGAATGGACGTGAATCCTGGCTCCACCACTTACCAGAACGTGATCTCATGTGACTTAACTTCTGTGCTTCTTTTTGCTCATCTGTAAAATGGGAATAATAATAATAATAGTACCTACCTCAGAGGGGTTTCATGAAGACTAAACAAGTGAATTTTGAGAAGCTCCTATCAGTGCTATCGCCATCATCATCAACATGGCCTGTGAGTAAAGACACGACACAAAGAAGACCTGAGTGTGAAAATAGGCATGAGGCCCTGTGCTCGCAGGAAAGCGTCGTGCGGCAATTACAGGGAATCTGCAGGGTGGCTGAAAGGCAGCGCTCAAAATAAACATGAAACCGTGCCGTGACAATTTAGCCATCATTAATGTACTATTGAATTATCTTAGGTTCACACAGTCAAGGCCACACTAGAGGGTAGAGGGTTATGGGAGGAGGGTTTTCAGAAGAGTGTCTGATTTGCAAAATGCAAACACTGCCCAGCCCACCAGCTCCCAGCACAAACCCCACACTCCAATTAGACGGAAACACATCAGGGGCCCAGCACCCCTCCTCGAACGCCGTGGCCACCACCACTCTTCCCTCCTTGCCAGCTCTTCCTGACCTGGGTTTTCCCCTCATGCTCCAGTTCAAGGCTCCTCCAGAAACCTAGGGTGGCCAATCTCTCTTTGCTGAGGTGTCTCCAAAGTCACGGTTCTCGGGGCAGCCCAGCTGCCAAGACAACAGTGGCCCTCTCGCCGGGTGTTTCATTGTCACTGGACCGCATAGCCGCAGGAATGTCTAGGAGCGCAGCAAGCAGCCTCCTTCCAGATTTGCTACCTTGCTCCAGCAGTAAGCAAAGGGATGGCTTCCTTCCTGCCAGGTGAGAAGGGCGTCCTCAGCTCAGGCAATATGTGGGGCTCTCCATCTCCAGGAAACATCCAGAAAAGGCATCTTAGGTCTCAGAGCAATTGAAGAGCCAGAATGGGATGGGAGGAAGGAATGTGGAGAACTTTTTGCTTCTTCTGTTTTCTACTCTAGGTCGCCAAGATGGCTCTCACACCCCACCCCCTGCAGCCCAAACCAGGAGGTGATTTGCAGCTCACCCCACTTAGCCACAGATTGCTTTTAAAATTATTCGTGATTAGCCATCTCACCACTATCTACCTGCCTCAAGATTAGATGCTGTCCCTATCTTACAACCCTCTTCTAAGGGCCTGAAATCAAAATCTCCTCATGAATGGAATTTATCTCTGAATACGTACTGTGGCTTCTTATCAGAGAGCTCTTTTTTCATGTCTTTGCTTCATCTGCCTATCTAATTTATGACATGCAAATTATATTGTAAATCCTATGTTAGGTGCAGAAAGAGAACCACCATAGACCGTGTCATGGTTCTGCTACAATCAGTACCTTCTTGGTTGTCTCTACTGCTGATCATGAGCTTCCGATGTTTATTACCCCTGTCCCTTCCACATGCACACAAATCAAAATGGGTCTCTGGAGATGCCTCATGAATGGGTCAACTTAGCTCAAGATTCATGGCTCTTACAAGATACTACTTACTATTAAACACTGGTGTGCCTACCTAAGAAATTTTACCAAGATGTTAACAAATGAACATCATTTCCTTGAGACAGCCAAACTATCACATCACGATGGCAACAGACAGAGGTGCCCGGCTGCCAACGGAGATTAAAGAATTTGATACCAGGAAGGGTCTCAGAAAGGACCCAGAACGTGGCCCATTAGGTCTCTCACTCAATGGAACGGCATGGAAAGCTCCACTCAGCTAGTCATGTGCTCACTGCCTGAGTCTGGGGGGCAGATTCCATCCATGTAACATACAATTTAAACATTTTTAAAAGGGGATGACGCCCCCTTTTAAATTGGCCAGGCAGTGGTATAAAGGACAAAATCAGAATTCTTCATGGCCTTCCCATGAGCGCCATCATGCTCTCTGGAGAGACAGAGAAGGGAAGGGTGCAGTCACAAACGCCAGAATGTGCTGGGTTTGTGACACAGTTCTCTGGGATACAAGACAGGCACAAAACCTCTTGAAGCTGATGGGAGTTCAAGGTAAGCTGCTTCACAAACACTCAGCCAATAATAAAATGTTTTGAAAAGCACTTAAGCTTAATGGGTTGAGGTGTTAACTCAGTGGAAGCGTCTGTTACTATGGAGAGGGACTGTGAGAACAGGGCAACGCAATGCCATGGGGCCAGGAAGGGAAGGCCATCGGGAGGAGTCACGCCTCACACAGCAAACACAGGACAAGAAGGCCTCCAGTACACAACGGGCAGCCTCACAGGGCCCAGAATGATGATGATGTCCCCAAGCGGGGCATGAGCAGTACCAGGATGGTCTCCCAATCCCATGAAGCCTCTTGGTTTGAATCAGGCTCCTTGAGTCACTACTGTGCCCAGGCCTTCTATGGACCAGACCTCCCAGGACCTCTACTGATTCTCCCAATCCCCTCTTGGCCATTTGCTCAGAAGTCGAGGACTGTGTTGACATATATGGTCTGGTTGGGGCCCACTGGCATCACACGTTTTCATGTTGCACTCCTCCAGAGCCTCTGACACAGGCCAGACCACAGAAGCACCATCGGGTCCAGCAGGTTCTCCCACAAGAATGATGATTTGAGTTCTCTGTGTCTACTCACTTGGTGATTAGTCTTTTTATAATGCTGTTTCCTATCAAACATAGCATTCGTTGCCTTTAAAAGGATTGAAGCCTCCGAACTTCCTGTGATTGCCTCATACCCTGAATGCTCATGTTCTAGCACCCATGCCATCTGGCAGCCATTCTAGCTCGGGGGCTGTGCATCAAGGGGGAAAACTGGTTCATCCTAACACCATTTGACACATGCCTTCCTGACGGTCTTCTACAGTACAAGACACCAGGAGGGGCTGAGTCATCAACCAGCCAAGTGCCTTCCTGACCCACACTGTTGAGTCATCTGAACAGTATTCAGAACCGTTGCTGTTGGCTCAGCAACAATTTAATACTCCGAAATGCATCCTTCATCAGAAGGACCCAGTCTCAGCCTAAGATTCATAACATTGTTTGAAAACCTATGTATATATATAGGTATAGATATATAGATATACATTTTTTAATGTAAGAACAAAATAACATAACTATTTATCTACAGAATAAACAGACCTCTGCCAGCTCAGGTAGAGATGATGAGAATTAGGGTCTGATTTTTTAATTACACGCAGCTTTTGGATAGGGGTGGTCGAAAGGACACTTTATTTCCCTCCCTGTAGTCATGATTGCTCTGACGCAGCTAATCAAACTCTAATTCATTACAAACTGGGATGAGAAACAAAAGAGAAAAATAAATAATGGCCTCTACCAGCCCTCAAAGCCCTATGGGAATTTCTGATTCAATGTGGCACCTGGGCTGTGCTAGAATGCACACTCCCCGAGAGCAGAGGCCTTGTCTGGCTTGCTTACAGAAGTATTGCCAGCACCTACATAAGCACCTGGGCCATTGTGACCACGTAACAGGTACCTGCTCAGTGATGCAATGAATGAATGAATGAATGAAGCAGACCACAGTCATCGAGAGCAGGAGAGGGGCCAAATGTTACAGTGCATAGAATAGCAATTGAAACAAATGCCTTGGGTTGAGTCCCGAGTCTTCTGACTGGATGAACATGAATAAATGACCTTACTTCTCGGAGCCATTTCCTCACCATAAAATGGAAGTAACAAAATGTATATTCCACAGGGCTATTCTGCAGAATGAATGATAAAATTCTTGTGAAGGTATTTCATAAAGTAGCAGTTGCCCACACTAGCACTTTGGAAGCTCCCTTATATACCACTGGCCCACTTACTCCCCTGCTCCAAATGTCTGCCATCTCCACTTCCTCCCCATCCCCATACCACTGCCTTAGCTACATGATTCATCACTCAGATAGCGCCTGCCCCTTCCTAATAGATTCCCTGCCTTGAGCCTGACTCCTCTACAGCTTCCTGCTGCCAATAATCTTCATGGGTAAGTGACCCGTGCAACTACATGGTCCCCCATACTCACAAGGACCCCGTCCTTGTGGTTTAGTGCACTGTGGTTGCCATCTTGAAATTCTTAATGATTTAGTGTTTGGGGAAGTAAAGTCCATGAGACAATGAACTACACGCTGGAGACTTAGAGCCTTGGCTCCTGTGTACCATACCTTCCCCCACCTCCTACCTCCTGGGACAGCTTCTCAGTCATTCACTTACCTGTGTTCTGGCACAATACACCCTGCCCAGGCCCCTTCTCCCTAACCCCTTCCAGTGACCACTACCATCTCCAGCAGCAGCAGGGGCCTGGTGAGGGGGGCACATGTGTGAGAGGTTCACAGTTGGGCAAGCATCCCACACGATATCTTGGGGGGATGGACATGGTGATGGCTCTCTCCACCCTGAGCTGGCAGCGTCACCGTGTACTTGGCAGGTGACTTTGTGCAGGCAAACCTTGCGACCCCCCGCCAGTCCCAGACACCCAAAGCATCCTGACACAGACATTGTAATACCCTTGTGGGAGCATCTGCCTGCCAAGGGTGGAGGCATCAGGCCTCTGGGAAGTGGAGATGCCTGGTTCCACCTAGAGCTGAGGCACAGCCCCTTAGTCCAGCAGATACTAAGAGTGAGAAGCAGCAGCTAGTGGGGCACACATGTCCCAAGTCTTGGGGGAGGGCCCCAGGATTCTGAGTGTCTCCACTTGCCCCACAGGTACCCCTGTGCCTAACAGAGGTAACATTAAATAGCAAATGTAAAAAACACCATGACCGCTGGAGAGACTACAGAACAAAGGGAAAAAAGCTCTTTATTTTAGTAGCATTAACAGTAATTTTTTCTTGTTTTTAAATAGGGGGCTCCACATTTTATTCTGTACAGGGCCCCAGTCACTGATCCTGGCTCCCAGGGTGACCCTTGTAAAGTCTGCCCCTGAATATGTCACTCACCTATTAGACTCCTTCATTACTTATCCATAACGTGGGCCATAAAGTTCAAGCTTCCTGGCTAGGCTCTCAGACCCCTCCTTCTCTGCCACATGGTAACCTCCTCATTCCTTTCCGCTCATCCATGCCTGCCCTTCTCCTTGGCCATCTTGAAATATTAGCAGCTTCCTTAGCGTGCTTGTCAGTGGTCCTCACGTGCTCTTGCCTGTTACCATTCCACACCTCCACTTTTATCTATTTCCACGTAAGCCTCACTTCCTCCCATGGCCTTCCCCGACTGGGCCCTAGGCTGAGTCACGTGCTCCTTGCTTGCTTTTGCACCAGCCCTCCCCGCTCCCAGGAGAACCTCATCAGACCCTTATTACTCTGTCCTATAATCCACAAAGTTCCTACCTGGCCTCTCCCCCAGACTCATACAACCTGGTCCTGTTAACAGGGATCATGTCTTACGTGAATTTCTATTCCTAGCAGCAGGCATGGTGCTGCCACTGTTGGGGGGGCGGGTGGCGGGCAGCTGACAGGACTAAATTCAGGACTAAGCTAGACATGCGGGCCCTCTCTGCTCATTCCCTTCACTGCCTACTGAGTGAGAAGATCGGAATCAAACAAATCACAGCAGCCGCTTTTTTCCAGAGAGAGGAGTCTTTTCAGTAACAAAGGTGCCCAAGGTACCATTTTAAACTTATTTTATAGACCTACCCCTTTCTGACCTGGCAAACTTCAATGACCCCTTGGGTCTTAGCCCTTGCTTATCACCAAGCCTCAGCCACAGAAATTGGAGATAGAAAGCACTGGACTCATTTTCTTATGAGAATAAATCATTTTTCTCTCTTCAGCACATTCATAAAGCTCTAGCAACTCAACCCCAGATGTTGGAGATCCTCCCTCTACCAGTTTCCTATGGGAGATTAATGCTCCATATACTAGGAATCGTGATCTTGGACCCAGAATCTTAACATAAGCTTTTTGATCATCTGGTCTTCATTTGATAGTTGCAGGAGGCCAAGTGGCTGCCCCTGATTCCGACCCCTGGGCCTTTGCTCCCTCCACTGCTCCATATGGGCTCTTGTGAATAAGGAATATTATTTCTTGGCTTTTAATGCGCTCTTTGCCCATCTCCCTTTGAAGATATAAAGTCATTTTGCTTCTGGGTTTCTTGTCCTCAGGATCTCTAGACCATAGTGTAATCCCATCAACTGTCTGGTAAGTCAAAACCCACCAGCCAGTACTAAATGAACCAGGATTCTGGCATTTTCTATTGCCATTTCTTACTAGTGCTTTCTCCCAAATGTCCCTCAGGTGGTTTTGTAAAAACTGGGAAGAAGGAAGGATGAGACTATGGCTAGCCATCCATGATGAGACAATATAGTTTACTTCACTAAAGTGGGGGAGAGCCGATGATAAAGAAATGACCCTTGTTGACACGCAATATTGACACAGTAGCCACGCAAACCACACTCATTAGCTCCCTAAACCAGCTGCCTACTTGCTTTTGTGAACAGGGCAGTTGCGGCCACCATGATTTCATGAACGACCCTCTCCTTATTCCACCACCATTCATGGATTAGTTAATAAGCTAGTAAATTTCTGTTCCAGGCAGAGAGCACTGTGCAACTCAGAAGCTTCTCAAACAGTCTGGAAATGGGTAGCTTAGTTGTACACATCCCTAGTCGCCTTGCTAACAGCCTCAGGCTTCAGAAATGTCATCAAATATTCCTTTCAGGCAACACAGGAAGCACTAAATGTGGCCCTCCTCTGCCCCACCCCTCCCGCACTGTCTCCATCCTGCAGGCCTGCTCTGAACTCAGAGAGATGCGGCCAGGAGAGCGTTAGACTATTTAGTGTGATGCAATACAGCCTGCTCAACTTTTGCATAGCAATTCAGCAAACACAGTTTTAAGCATTCAATTCTACTTCTACAGCTTCTTAAAATTCCCTGCAATATAATTATACTGATGGGAATGCAGAAAGATAATTGCTTTTAGAGGAAAGTTTCTCCTTTGTTCCATGTTCATCTGGCTTCCAGAAATGGAACAAGAGCCCTTGAACAGCAGAAATACGCATCCATGTGTCTCTAGTTATCATTTATTTACAAAGATAGACCTTGACAAATGTAATTTGTTCAATAAAATTAAAAGGATGCACGATAATTCACTTAGACAAAGAGACTTGAAAGGGGACGTCATCGGCAGCAGCGCCGTCCATCATTCCAAATGATCAGCTGACTTTGAAGAAGTGGCAGGTGTTCCCCTTTTGGAATGCAGCATTGAAATAGTATTTAGAAGGGGGAAAAAAAGAAAGAGAGCTAGGAATTGGAGCAATTCTTTATTCAGGCAATAATTATACAAATTAGATCTATGAAAGCCAGAGAATGACTGTGCCTTGAACCCTGTCTGTGTGCATAGAACAATGGGGAAATTAATAATTAAATCTATTACATATGCTCATAATTCAATACAAAAGATACCTCAGTAGTTCAAACACTCCTGTATTTTCATTTGAATAAGGCTTTCACACATTCTCCTCATTATATATGTATTATATTTTAAATTTAACAGCTTATTTTGTTGCCTTTATGTTTGAATTAATAAGGGCACACTTTAATGCACTAATGGGGAAATGCATTAGCCGGCTTTACAGACATAACTTTGAAAAATCTCCAGTTTCCCAAGGGTGAAATCAATTTGCCCCATAACGTGTTGTCTCACAGACACATCTGGAATCTTGGAAGAATAGCTCCCCTCTACAAGCTTCTGATTTGGGCCTCTGTATCTGAGAGAGGATCCCCAGAGTAGAAGCCTTCACTAAATTGAGCAGACATGTCAAGATCATCTGGACTTTGTAACCTCTTAGCCAGCTAACATGGTTTTCCATGCCTGGCCCAGGCTATTTTTTTCAGAGAGTAAAAATAATTCTCCTATGAAAAAGTAAAAGTTTATTTTGAATCCAATAATTCATTTTCTCTTTTCTGCTTTCTCACTCTCTCTCTCTCTCTCCCCCTCTGGCTCCTTCCATCTTCCTATTTTTAACTCTTCATACTACTTCTGAGCCATAGAGAGTGGCAAGGAAATGGAAGTTAGGGAAGAAAAAAAGAGAAAGAGGGAGAAAGGAACATCTATCTTATGGAGGGTAATGGGGTGGGCTCTTTCACAACTGCTGAGGCACCAAGAATTCCTGGGGTTCCTGGAGAGGGAGGAACATGGGTAAAGGGAAGCACTAAAATCCAAGAGGGCGAAATGAGGTCACAAAGTGGGGGTCCCTCTTATGGAAAACAGAGTGACCCCACTGGAGGATTGAATGCCAAGGATAGAACCAAGTGGAAAAAATCCACCCCACCTTTCCCCCAACCCCGCAACCGGGAAAAGAGACAAAGAAGTCAGTTGCTGAAGGAGAGAAAGAGAGGAAGCCTAACGCAAGGTTCATATGTTGGTGCGCGCACCGCCAGCCTACCCCGGGCGCCCAGGCGCACGTGGGGGAGCTTGTCGCTGCCGCCACTGCGGTCCGACACGGAGCTCCGTGCCTTTGGAGGAGCGGAGGAGCGCCAAATCCAATGATGCTAATTGCATTGCAGATTTCTAGCATCATTAGCAATTCTTAAAATTACATTTGCCCTGCTTAAGTTCTCTCTTTCCAGGTTGGTATACGGAGGGGGCAGGTCTCTGAAGGGGAGATGGGTTACAAAGAAATTCAATTGGACACGTTGGCTTCAGGTGTGCAGGTGGAGGCTGGCCAGCGGGGATTCACAGACCAGGAAAAATGCTTGTTTGTCTTATTTTAAATGCTGATTGCCGGGAGAATAAACAAAACCCGCAGCTAAATGGGCCTTAAAGGAACGCTGGGAATTTTGGAAAGAAAAAAAGCCTTACCAAATAACGGCTGGAACTAGCCCTGTGGGTCCTATGGTGACAAGCACCATCCAAACACCCCGAGCAGTGGAGGAACTTGCATTTGAAATACTTGGTGCAGAAATAACCACTTCTCCCCTCTCCTTTTGTTTGTTTGTATTTAAAACAAATGAATAAAACCCAGATGAATTAGTGGTTTTGCTTTGTTTGTTTGTTTCCTTAAAGAGAACATATTTGCTCATTAGGAAAGCTCTGACAGCCAGCTCCAGAAACAAAAGCCCAAAGTCCATGTCTCTTTTGGCGAGGACACCCTCCCCCAACCTTCCCCAGCTCAAGCACCTTGACACTGCCAGGACAGGGGAGGAGCAGAACCTATCTCTCCCAGAGCAGCTGGGCCCTGACAGTGGGGCAGGGTTCTGTGCAGCTGGGACTTCCATCGTGAAGTCACTGAGAAGCCACCAATGCCACCCCCTCACAGGGTGGCCTCTAGTCTGAATCCAGCAACAGAAAGAGGGCCAGCTCCTGGGTATTCTTCCAACAATTCATACCATATAATTAAATTGCTAAGTGTGTGTGTGTATGTGTGTGTATATATGTATATGTGTATATATATATATCACATATACACAGTTAGGAATATATATTATATATACAGCTCTATATATAAACACACACATAGAAAGTATGTATAGCTTTTAATTGGGCTGTCTTTTAAAAATAATTAAGCCAGTTTTAATGAAATATTGCTTAAGGCTGCTGGCCAGTGAAGGAGCCATCTTTTGCAGAGCATTAATAAACTGAGTCATTTGTACTAGATGACAGCGAGCTCTATCAATCAGTTCATAGTATTCACTAACTAACGAGCTCAGTTTGCCGCCGTGGGCCCAGGACCACAGGGCTGGGGCAGTGAGGCAAGAGCAGCGAGTCAAGGTCTTTCCTGTACTGTCTCAAACAGTCCTCAGAGCTGCCATGCACTGATGGTCCTGAGCTGGGAGAAGGGTCTGCCTCCTTTCAGACAGGGTCACAGCAGGAATCCAAGTCCATTTGTTCTGTCCACGGAAGGGCAGGTGACCCATTACAGAGGCTGGTGGGACCTTCAGAGATCCCTGTATCACCTATGGGCACACTGGACCAGGACTGGGAACGAGAGACATGGATGATCAGAAGTGGTCCAGTTTCAGGGACACCTGGGTGGCTTAGTCGGTTGATCATCTGCTTTGGGCTCAGGTCATGATCTTGGGATCCTGGGATCCAGCCCCTCTTCGGTCTCCCTGCTCAGTTAGGGAGCCTGCTTTTCCCTCTGCCTCTGCTCCTCCCCGCTGTTCATGCTTGCTCTCTCTCTCAAATCTGTTTTTAAAAAGTGTCCCAGTTTCACCTACAGAGTGAAACATGTGTGCTTGTCAACCTCCTAATATCAGTAACATTAAAACACAGACAGCATTATTGAAATGTGTGGTGTTGACAGTGTTAATATTTCAAACTCTTAAAATGAGGGTAGTACATGCCTTCAACTAAACAATGTTGTGTGTCAACATATCTCAATAAAACTAGAAGAAAAAAATAAATGTTGTCATTCCTTAGCAGCACATGATGATTTCTACACAACAAACCAGACATTGAGAGAAGACTTTTCTTTATATTTTTGGTAGCAAGAAGTATTTAGAGGCAAAGGAATATCTGGCTTGGTTTTTAGTTAAAGGGATGGTTTACACAGTCTCATGTTAAGAAATCCTTACAAACCTACTGACTTCCACCAAAACTAAAGAGATGGGCAAGCTGCCAAGCAGAGGGCCATTCCAACAAGATGGTATAGCAGTATTTCTCGAAGTGAAGGGGCCTGTGTGAAATACACCTTGAGTGGGGGAGGGGGCTGACCCCCAATCTTCTCACATTACAATGTTTATCCCCAGTGGCATGGCTACATCATGAATCTCTCTCCTCAAGAGTCCCTGGAGAAGAAAATAAGTCATTTACCCTCTCTTCCTTTCTACTAAGGAGAGGTGAGGGCATTGTAACCCATAAAATGAGGGAAAACAGGGGCCCCTGGGTTGCTCAGTCAGTTAAGCATCTGCCTTCAGTTTAGATCATGAGCTCAGGATGCTGGGACCAAGCCCAACCTTGGGCTCCCTGCTCAGCTGGAGTCTGCTTCTCCCTCTTCCTCCTCCTCTGCCCCTCCTGTCCCCGACTTGTGCTCTCTCTCAGACAAATAAATAAAATCTTTTTTAAAAAATGAAGGAAAACACTGGTATCTCGGGGAACCTTTCTCCCAATCCCAAACATGGTGAAAAAAGCTGGTACTTTAAGATGTCTGTATAATCAGCATGGCAAAAGATTGGAGCAGTGGCTTAAACTGAATCATCAAACCCCTATCATATATTGGCCATATATTGCCAAGAGGGCACCTCATAAACATAGTAGTTAATCATCTTAGCCACAACCCTATGAGGTAGGTAGGTGGTATTCCCATTAGCAGGGGACTGAGGCTTAAGAAGTGAAGGGACCCGCCCACAGACCCAGAGCTCACAGAGGTCAGAGTCAGGATTCAAACACCACAGGCCTGCAGTCATAGGGCCCCTAGTTCTTGTGACCCTTCCTGGCCCTCCCTCTCCCTTCTCCTTGCCCTGACGGTTGTGGTTGTCGCTAGATGACCCTGTCTAGCGTCTCTTTGTCCCCACAGCTGAGGCTAACTAGTTGAACTTCCCAGGCCTGCACTCCTACGACATGGTACTTCCTAGTCAAAAGGCAGTTTCTGGGGCAGAAAAAGAAACTGCTTTTCTTCACAAACCACTTCCAGATCGGACAGCCCTGGTAAACAGGCAAGGAAGAACACCCGAAGCGTCCGAAGGAAAGGGGCCAAACTTGGCTTCATTCTTGACTCTCCAGAATGGGGACGTGGCGGGAAGCCCTGGTGTGGGGACGAACCCCGGGGCCGGCCTAAACCAGAGCCTGAGGGTCCAGACCAACGGAGAGACCTCAGAATAAGCGTCCGTGGCGCACGAACGGTGGAGCGAGAGGGACAACCCATGGGGCCAACAGAAGCCATTTGTCTGGATGGGGACAGAGGAAAATGTAAATGGTGATGCAGGCGTGAGAGAACAGCAACTGACTTTGAAGTAGGGAAACTTTATTGCGACTGGAGAGGCAGCTGGAAATCTCTGCGGGAACCTGAGAGGAACCGAAAAGGGGCGGTGACCTCCGGGCTGCGGGCGGCACTCCGTGCCCCGCTCCCCCGCCCGCCTCCAGGGGGCGCTCGCGCCGCAGGGCGGGAGGAGCCGCCCCTTGGGGTCGTACCGTACAGCGCGGCGCCATCTGAGCCTGGCACCTGAACGCCCTCGGGCCCCGCAGCCCCCGAAACCCCCGCAACCCCCACAGCCCCCACGGCAACCGCTCTAGGCCGGCTCCGAAGCGCCCATCAGGCAAGCAGAAGTGTATCACGTCTGCAGCCTTTTCAAAAGAGGGGAAAGGGAACTATATATAGCACCCCAAACCCTTGTAACGATGCCACTCAAAGCAAATGAATCCTTACGGACAAGGTGGCGGGGGGGGGGGGCACCGATGAGGAACAAACACGCTTAGTCCTTCGGGGTTTAAAATGCTGAATTGGTGACTCCTAAAACCAAATAGGATACGTACAACTCCCATCGCCGGGCAGGACACCACCAGGGCTTCCCCCGGAGAGAAGCCGTGCTTTTGGTGGGCGGACAGGGCGGCGAGAAGTGGCTATCCGGAACCCCAGCCCTGCGTGGAAAGCCCGAGAATTCCGCGGCTCACAGCGAGTCCTCCCTGCCTGCGACCGCGCCTCGGGCCGCGAGGATGTTCCTGTGGCGCCACCTAGTGTCCGAAGCGCAGACAACGCCCAGGCGAGAGAGGCAAGGACCTCAGACTGGGGCCCCCCTCGACCTTGGACGGGGCCTGTCATCCCTTGGACCAGTAAACACCCTTCGGCTGTACAAAAAGCCTCCCAAGACCCCTGTTCTTGCTGCCACCAAGCCTAAATAGAAAATCTGCCAGGATAAGTGGAATAAATGACGTTCCCTTTCAATGAGACGTCCATGAGGTGATGTCTGGTTTTTCCTAAATACAATGGCAAGTCGATTATTAATTCATCCAGAAAAAATATAGATGCTGTCATCGTGTAAACATGAGTCCTAAGCAGAACTTAGCCTCAGACCATCTGGAGGAGCCTTCTGAGAAACACTGGATTCGAATTTTGGGTGGGACAAAGCAGAAGCTTTACTTTTTATTTCATGGTAAATTGCAGACCTCCAGAGAAGAAGATTCCACCGTGTAATGGAAAGAATAGAGATCCGGGAGCCAGGATACTAGGGCTCTGACGTTGGCTCTGCCTCCAATTGTATGTGTGACCTTGACCGGAGGCAAATAGATTTTACCTCTCACAACAATGCTGTGAGGTTGAGATTATCATTTCCACATGATAGATGAGGAAAGAGGGGCTCCTGGAGGTTACCCAAGGTCAGACAACTGACCAATGCCAAAGACAAGCAAACTTCAGACCCACCTCTGCTTAACTCTAAAGAGCACACTCCTTTCACAGCGTATGAGATCCCTCTGTGTTCTGGCTTCCTCACCAACAATCTGAAGGGCGTGTGGCCAGAAGTATTTGCTATACTTCCAGGTGTAGCAAACTCTGATCTAAGGTCTCACTGGTCCCTGAAACCACCCCCCCCACCCCACGTCTAGAGCTCACAGACCCCACAGTGATAACAAAAGGGCCTTTTAAAAAGATTTACCCACCTATAAGAACCACTGGATTTCATTTCCGCTATGGGCAAGAAAACACCAAAACGGACGTGCTGGAACATCAAGTCTCCCTTAAAATATAGGCCTGTGGGAAAGAGGAGAATATCCCCCACAGGGCATTTGAGTGACGGCTTATGGATCCGGGGCAGAAACCAGGCCTGCAGGGCACTGCTTATCTCTCGAACCACTGGCCTCCCAGGGGATAATTGCCTTCTGATAATTGTTTAGACTTGATAAATACAAAAAATGAGGCAGCCAGCAGTTTATCTGGCTACCAGTTCAGATCTGGGCAGAACTAGATTAAGGAGTCAGGCCCATTTGCAATACCTCAAAGATAAACCCTTCCTATCTGAAGCAGTTTATCTCCTCCTCAAGGGTCATGTTGCCCAGTAACTGCCACGTCCAAGAGAAGGCAGGGCTGGAGATGCACCAAAGGGCTCCAGATCGGCCTTGGGCCTTCTCTTCCTGCTCATCTTTACAGGTCACCAGCTTGAGAGTGAGGGGGTGGTACTCTGCCCTTATCTGGAAAACCCGGGGAAGTGTGTTGTCAAATTGGGAACTGGGCAATTAGACCCCAAAGCCAAGGTCACCTGATGCCAAGGTCAATGGTTTTCTCATGGATATTCCTCTATCTCAGCGGGGCAAGCTAAAGGTACCCCAACTGTCACCAGTAGAGATAAGACCCAGAACTGCAGCTCAGATCTTGGACCCTGCTGAGCCACATACTCACCTTGTGACCAAAGGCTAGTTAAAGCTCCCCTGGACCTCAGTTTCCTCAACTGTAAACTCAGGGGTTGAAGCTAAGTAATCTTTGAGACCCCCACTGAGCCATATCATGGACATGAATCAAATAAGCAGGTACCCTTTGGGGTTTCAATGAGGCCACCAGTTTCACTCAAGTACCATCTCCCTGACTTGCATTCTTCCTCCATCCCCTTCCCAGCCTAAGCTCCTGTCATTCCCAGGGGGCATACCATTGCCTGGTCACTTCCCTCCATCCTCAGACTCCTTCTGTCAGTTAGCAGGTGGCTCTACCAAGTGGCCGAGCAGCCCTGGAAGAGCATCACCTCAGAAAGCAGCCCTCCGGGAAGGACCTCTAAGCACTTCACCTGAGGTGCGGACACAGCTTCTCTTTTCCATTCATTATCAAGAAGCGAAGCCCCTATTGTCTGCTCCCTGCTCCCGCTCTTCTGCCTTCCAACAGGCAGACCCTTCGGCTTCCATAATATTCTGGTGGGGGACAGCAGGACACGTTCTTTAAGCAAGATCATGTGGGGTCAGACACTGAGCCAGCCTCTCCCCAGCCGCACCCCTCCTGCATGCTCCAGCCCTGGAGAAGAGCTCCATGAGGAGAGCCATGGGCTCAGCAGGGCAGCACCAGAACTCTTCTTCAGATGCTCTAAAGACCTGGCCTGACACCATCTCTCTCTCTCTCTTTTTTTAACAACAACAAAAAAAAACACACTTCAGGGGAATTTGGGGGATTCATCATTGAGTTGTATTCCAGGAAAGAATTTTTTAAAGAAAGGAATAAAGCATTGTTTTTCCAAGAACCTTTTGTCCCTCAAGAAACTCAAAATTAACTCAAAAAAGAATCTTACACCTTATTTTCCTTTTGGCTATAGAAGAGGGCAGGGAAAGAATACTGCCTTTTTCTGGAAAGAGAAGTCCCCGAGGGCTGCGGAAAATCCTTTGTGAAGACAGAATAGTCTACTTCTTTCAGAATTGCCCCCACCGGAAGATTTTACTAGTTGCTGGGTAATTGGGGGGAGGCCATGTTCCAATGGATTTCTTCAGCAGAGTAGATGACAAAAGTAGATGCCAACAAAGGCTAACGATTCCCTCCCACTCATCAGACGGCCCCACAGCCTTGGCCAGCCTCACACCAAAGCAAGGGGAGAAAGGTGAGAGCTGCCCTGTAACGAGGGCCCTCTTCTGACCCCCAGGCCAGAGTGCTGTCCCTGGGTACCTCTGTTCTCTGCTTGCCCTCCGAGCAATGATTCATGGCAGATATTAGGAAGGAAACAGCATCCTTCAATTCTTCCTACCATTTCTTTTATCTTTACAGGGTTCTTATTAAGCAGTATCTTCAGACTTCTTTCTGTGATGTCATGCTAGGAAGCAGTGTTGTCAACATGCCACTTTCCAAGAGCCCTGAGCTCAATACAAATGAGAGCCAAATAAATGTCACGCTGTCTCCATGCAGAATCGTCTCTAGGTGGGACTGGGAGACTGGATGTCCACAGAGAGAGGTGGTGACCCCCTAAAGATAATCAGATGGTGGAAACTTCACTTACTGGACAGTTGCAGAGCTCCCCTTCCCTCTTCTCCTGTGATTACTCGAGGGAAGCCAGCTTCCTGGTGGAGGACAGCTGCACTATGCTCTTAGAGCCAACTCAGAAGTGGGGACACAAAGTCCTGGGTGCTCCCCATGGCCAAAGGGCCAAGTCCCTACCCTTCCCTTCATATTTTTGTTTGTTCTTTTTTTGGATGTTGTAAAAGATGTACAGATATATGTCTGTCATCCCTGCTTTCATATTGAGAATGAATGAGCAGGAGAAGTGGGAAAGGAGAAGAAACTAGTGGTGGAGCATGTCCAGTGCCAAGCATTGTGTTGGGAAGTCAGCGAGGGCTCAAGCCCTCCAATCTTGGCCAGTGGGGACAGGGAGTGGTCATCACCTCTTCTTTTATGTCTGAGTAAATGCACATATTTGGCAATGGCAACCACAACCAGACATGGCAGGGAGCCCTCAGAGGGTTTCCATGTCTTCTCTAAGAGCACCATCTTTCTTCTGGTTAGGTAGACCGTCTCTCATTACTTGATTATGCAGTTCCCTTGGCTGTCAGAACCTTCCCACTCTCCACACCCTCATTCCCAACCCCCCTCCACTCCTCATGACTCATGCAGCCATCATCCTCAAGAAAGCATCCCTGCTTCTCTCCTGTCCGATTCCATCTGGGTGGGCACCCGGATGCACAGAAAGCTCGTATCTCATTTGTCACCACTGTGGTGTAATTCTCTGCTGGTTTGTCTGCTTCCCCAAGCTACTAGGAGCTCTTTGAAGGGAGGGTCTTTTTCATATTTGCCTATGAAATTGAAATCTAGGCTACTACTTGCCCAAACAACCCCTCTGTATTCTAAGAAAAAGATGTTCCTTCTGGAAGCATGCAGGCCCATTCCTCCTACTCACCCCATCCATACACCACGGGCCTCCAAGCAAGACTTGCCCAGTATATGACTCTCTTGTTCAAGTCAGGAGAAGAGGCTCTTTCCTCTTAGTGGAGTCAGACCTATGGCAAGCAGCAAGGCTCAGCCAGAGTACATGAGCTGGGTTTCTGTACTCACTTGCCCCGGCCTCCAGCAACCTGCACAAGTGTCTTGGGTGGCCCAGATTGAGTCAGTCACTTGGTCATGACCATGGTGGCCCATTTTTCCTGACCTCTGGTTCAGCTTCTGAGACATCAGGCTGCTTTCCCACCCTACTTCCTACCACCTACTTCCCACCTACTACTTCTTCCCACCCAACCACAGTTGCTCATGAAGTACATAGCAGATGTGTCTCCAAAGTCACAATGGCCCATGAAACCCAAGCCACGAGACCCAGGAGAGAGAGGCTGAAGAGGTCCCATTTCTTGCAGGTTCGTTGCTGGGCTCCATTCTGGCCTGGGCACTGGGGCTCATTTGCATGACTGGTTTGG
This sequence comes from Martes martes, assembly GCF_963455335.1. Taxonomy (NCBI): domain Eukaryota; kingdom Metazoa; phylum Chordata; class Mammalia; order Carnivora; family Mustelidae; genus Martes; species Martes martes. The sequence goes on from NC_137891.1 coordinate 119,126,462, forward strand.
AGCCTTTGGCAGATGAAAGTGTGCAGATAGCTTTATACACGTTGCTCATCATTAAACCACCCCTTCAGGGTTTCTTGTCGCCTTTGGTTTGTGTCTCAATCTGGAGCAAATTTAAGCAAAGGTTTAGGCCTCTGTGTTTTCTTGGTTTAATTAATAATTCATAATAAAATTTAATCAAGGCATAAGCTTTTGTGGAAGGTTATAAAACACTTTTATTTGCCCTGGAGATCAGAATGACCACTTTCTAAATCTGTGAAATGATTTTTTTTTTTCCCCAAATGAGGAAATTTTACTCTCAACTGTAAATTTCAGCTGTTTGCCATATGTAACCACAGAGAATCTGTTTATTGACTTAGTATATTAGAAGTAGTTAGGCAGGAAGAAAAATAAACCCAAACTCCAGACAGGAGAAAGTGTGGGGAAGGAACGAAGAGCTGGAGCCAAGGGTCTAGCAAAACTCTGGCCTCAGAAAATAACCAGGAAAGAGACACATGTCTGAATCTGCCTCCCCAAGGAGGGGACAGGGAGAGTAACCAGATCGGTAAACAAAGACAAGGGATGGATGGTAACCATAAGCTATTCAAGATCTTTGGAGGAATAAGCAGAGAATGCCACAGGAAAAATGGTGCTATGAAAAGATATCAGACCCTGGAAGGGCTCCCTGGGGGGGTGGGGGTAGGGAATGGAGCCCTGTTTGTTAAAGTCCAGTACCAGGCAGGTTTCCACCTGCCTGGAACAGCAGAAAGGAATTCTTGCCTACTGACAGAGTAAGGATCTAAGCAAGGGGTAACCCATCCCCTGTCTGTGGACCAAGCCAAACCACCAGGAAAGCAACTTAGAACTACAGATTCCTCCGCATCCACTTTAAATGCCCCCATAACACTCTGCAGGTGACTCAAGTGCAGCCAGGTTTGAGAACTGGGGGTCCAGATGACCTTTCTTTCTTTTTTTTTTTTTCCTGCCGAGCAGAGAGCCCTATGCAGGGCTCGATCCCAGGACCCTGAGATCATGACCCGAGCCGAAGGCAGAGGCTTAACCAATTGAGCCACCCAGGTGCCCCTCCAGATGACCTTTCAAAAATCAGCCCTAACTCTCAGATTTAACAAATTAGGGCAAGAGAGGAAGTTGGCACAGAAGAACTGGGCACTGGCCATGGATTTGGATGATAGCATATCATCATCAGTTGTTCTCCGTAAGAGTTGCTGCACTAACAACATGTGAGTAAGTGTGTGGTCACTCCCTTACTCGGACACCACTCCAGAAAGAAGGGGACTATCATCCCCGGCTTACATAGGAGGAGAGGGCATCTCTGAGAAGTGAAATGACTGGCCCAAAGCCACGCTGTCACTGAGCAGCAGGGATGGGTTCCTCCTTCAAGCGTACCCAGGAGACTTTGCCAAGTTGTAAATTAGGGCCTCACAATATGCTTACGGTACATGCATTTCTCAGCCCTCAGTGCAGCTGATGACTTGACGCTCAAATGCAGTTCAGTGAAACTGTATAAAAGGTGGGACAAGGGGAAGAGCCTGCAGGCAGCAAGGCACACTGATGGCCCAGGGAGGCAGAGGGGATGACTGCTCTTGTGGCCGTAGGACAGCAGTGCGCCCAGGCCCAGGTGTGGGGGAGCTTGTGACGGCACTGCTGGTACCCAGGGTGGACTTGACCACCCACCAAAGTCCACAACGAAATGATGCTGTATTCTGTAAGTGTTCCACCCCTTGAGGCTAAAACCTTTTCCCTGACTCAGCTCTCACACCTGGAGCCTTCAGGAAAGCCAGTCTTTCGTGGCCTGTTTGTCACGTTTCACATTGCTCCACTCTCTCTCAGTCTCCTCTGTCTCCCCCATAGTTCCTACTCCTGCACAACATAATCAAAGCCAACCTATAGCATCAAGATTTTCTGAAAGCTTAAAGACAGCAGAAGGGAATTACAACATAGAGACAAAAAGCTTAAAGCCTGGAGATGGGGAGCTCAAGATATCTTTGTTCGTAGCCTCTAACCTGCTCCCTGTTTCGGGGACCAGCCTTCTTTCCCCCAATTAAGTGCTTTGACTGTGTCCCTTTGCTAGAACCTAGGCCGTCTATTCCTTGCAGAGTCCAAGAAGAGACAAAAACATCTTAGGCTGGTCTCCAAGTCAACACAGCTCTGCGTACAGCGAAGACACCCCATCACCTTCTTTTACAAGCCGCCCTAACTCTTCTTTGTCTCAAGTATCTGTATTCCAAGTAGACTTTACCTGAATGTGACCGAGTGCCCATTAAAACGGTTTCTCCAAAATAAAGTTTCTCCATCTCTCTCAAGGATGACTCATAAAGTTGCAATGAGCACATCTCCGTTTCTAGTTATCACGTTTCCAAAATTGCGGGGCACCATCTAGGTTCCAACAACACCCTTATCCCACTTCCACTGAGCAGAGCAGAAGGGGGCCGGGCTCAATTCCTTCTGCCCGGCGTACTCCTTCTGGCAGTGGGTAGGATTGCTTTAAATGTTTGTGGGTTGGTAATTTTTGGACTCATTTGCAAGGCAAATGCAGACCATCTAAAATTAAGGTTCAGTGATGTGGGGCCCTAGCAGAGGATTTCGTTTGTTTGTTTTGTTCTAAAACCACAGTCTTGCTCTACAAGATCATTATCCCAGCCCTAGTAAGAGGGCTGATTGCTTTTATTCAAAGTCTGTGCTACTCCTCTTCATAAGCTCGGATGAACACGTCCTAATAGAAGGGACTGTCGAGGTAGGGTTGTTGGCTCATGGCAGCTGAGTGCCAGTGCGATTACAGACAAGTCCAGGCTGGAAAGCTGGCCTGGCCTGGGGGCTGGTCTCTGTGTGAGTGTTACTGGTCACAGTCCCCAGTGGGAAGGCTTTGGGCTGGTTTCTCTTAGTGAAGTGTGGCGGTCTAGAGTATTTGCTCAACTTCAAAGCCCCACGCAACTTCCTTGGCGCTTTAGTTCAGACTCAACCCAAGTCTGCTCCAAACGTGGGAAGTGGGGGCAAGGAGGGGGATGCAGTGTTCAACTTAGTCTACTCTTGTTAAACCAGATCTTGCCAAGTCTGTGGTGGTTGGGGGGGGAGGGGGAAGAGCAGCTTAGACAGACGTAAACAGGCTCCGAGGCCCTTTGGACATCAAATAACACTAGCAAAACAACGTTTAGATGAGTTAAGTGTAAATCAATCAGAAACATATGGACTACATTTCCCTGAAAATACACAGGGGTTTACAAATTACAGGCACAGGGGTTTGGCAAAATACAATTCAGGTTTTGCCAAACCTAAAATGTTTGGAGAAGATTTAAAGAAAGTAGACTGACCCAAAATGCCTTCCACTTTGCCCATCCCTGACACTGATAATACCCCACACAACCACAAGCATTTAAGTGCATGGGTTTTAAGAGCTTTGTATGTTGAATAAACTTAACTACTCACAACAAGTTGAGATTCCTTTCCAGATGAATGCTCAGAGGAAGCGGAAACTGCCAAGTGCCTGCACTTAACAGAAGGGAGAAAACATCTACCTTTTGAGTTGGGCCAAGGAGATATACCTATATGTTTGAACTTGCAGCAGAACGGAATATTCTCAGCTTTGAAGCCTATAATTGCATATGCACAGAGCCCAGGCTGTGCTTTTCCCCAGCCCATGCTTTATGTCCCTGCACGACCTATGGGTCCCAGGGTGGGGACAACATGTTGCTTCATTCCTGAGAGTCTCTGAGCACAGTGACTCTCCCACATGTGGCAGGAGGCCATGACCATTTCTTGCTCACCCGGAGTTTATCCGGTGGCAATAGGGCACCCGTCCGTCACCCACGTGTTTAGGTGTTGAAGCTCTAAAGGGAAGACAAAAGATATGGCAGAGCTTACCTGCGAGGAGGTCAACGTCCCACACTGGGTTGGAGAAAGTGAGAGTAGAACAGAAAGAGAAGACTGTGAGGTGGGATCCCGGATAAAGCCCCACTCTGCAGGGCCTCAGGAGGATGAAAGGGAAGGAGGCGGCCACCAAAGAAGTCGGAGAGTTGAAAAAGAAAGGTCTCCTGTGCCCTTCTTTCTGTGTGGTGAGAGCCAGTTGGCACTGATGTGTGCCCAGGTGGAGAAGCCTCAGACAGCCACAGAGTTTCCTTAGTCCAGGAGCAGGTGTGGGATGGCAGCAGAATTTCCTGCAGGCCCTCTTCAGAGGGGGCATTCAAGTCATTATGGTGCATGACCAAGGGTGGAACGGGCTGGGACAGCCCTAGGAGACTGGCCATGGACAGAGGACCTGGGTCAGCTCCATTCCCCACCACCCCGTTCTCCATGCTGTGGCGGCAATCATGAGCCTGAATGGGGCCACGATCCCCACGGACAGAAGGACTACCCATCAGCTGTGACTGGAATAGCCAGCCACGCAGCAGAATGGGGATTTGAAATGGAAATGACACTGATGGAAACAAAAAGGAACCTTTCTTGCACCCTTGAGCTATGGTCAGAGATTTTTGCCTCCTTCTCCCATGGATGAGGTCACGGAGTTGGTCAGACGTAGCAAGCCCTTTAGAACAATGACCTCGAGGAGGCGGTTACAACTTCCCACACCTCACTCCAGTCCAAGGAAGAAAGGAGACTTGATCTGGGTCCTCAGGGAGGGGCCGAGGCAGTGGGGGGTGGGGGTGGGAGAGGGTATCTATTGCCGTGGAAGGAACAAAGGGATCGTGAAGGGACCTGGAGCAGGTGAACAACCCCCCTTTCATTTTTTCCTCATGGACTCTCAAACCTCCGAGGGGCTGATTAGGGAGGTGGGGTCCACAGATGACCTCCTGCCATCCTCCACCACCAAGAGAAGACCCAGAAGACCCCAGAGAACATTCCACAGTAAATCAGGCCTCACTGAGAAGCAGAGCCTCTCTTGTTAATCACTCCATTGGGACTGGAATCCTCCTCCTGCCTGCAAAGGCCCTCAGGGCTAAGACTGGGCAGGAGCACAGGGCCTGGGGAGCGAGGAGGCCAAGCAGGGGCCTCCAGGAGGGAAGACAGTACCTGGTACTTCACCGAAGAGGACCGAAGGCTGGTTTCCACACTGAGAAAACACAAATAACAGTAATAAAAATTACAGAGAATATTCAAAAATTATTTTTCTCACTTAAAAAATTCCTGACCCTTTAGTGGGAACCTTTGAGGTGGGGTTTTGATAGATCTACATGTTGGTTGGTGTTGACAGTAGGGACAAACTGGCCACAGAAGAAGAGAAATGGCTTCCTCTGTCCCTAACATTAGAAGCTGGAATGTGTCTTCAGGGCGGAGGCTTTCTTCCTTCTGGGGGTTCCCTCTGGTGACTCTCTGAGTCACTCAGAAGTGAGGCAAGTCCCTCCTTTAGTCCCAACCCTGGTGAAGCTTTCCAGATACAACTAACGTAGTCTATACTAGGGGCTGAAGAGCAGAAGGTCTTCAGGACTGGGGAACAGCTACCTAAAAAGAAACTACTTGAGACAGACAATTTTATAGTAAGTAGGAGGGGTAAGTAGTGTTGGATTACTTATTAGTAAGTAGTATAGTAAGTAGGATTGGAGCTTGAATGTGAAAAAACACAAAATTATTTAATTTTAATTATTTAAAAATCATATCTATCACAACTTATATTACAAATATGCATTAACTCTTACTGAACAAAAAATGAGTTATTTTCAAAATATTTGTACAATAGCACTAAATCCTTTGCCTCATGTTTTACTTTTATAGCCAATCATATGAGGAGACATTTTTACAAAAGTATGCAGGAGCTTTATGAATTTCCCCAAGGACTTCTCCTGGTTGTTTCTCCATACACTTTTCTCTTTAAAGTGGCCCTGGGGTCACTGTCTCTGCCGATGTTTGGTTTTCTCGTGGCTAACTGGCCCACCTCCACCATACCCTTATTTTTGACAGCTTTCTAGGATTTGAGCAATTCTCCAACTCCATTCTCCTTAACACCATGAAATCTCCTATCTCTTACGAGATTCGAAACTTGACTTTGAAATGGATTTGTGTCACGGGCACCATCCTGTCTGATGTGTGTAATATCCCCCAGTCCTCAGGAGTCAGATCCGGAAGGGGTGTCCTTTGGTAGCTGGGCAGGAGAGTGGAGAGGATGCGTGTTCACGAGCAAATATCATGACTTCCATCTCCCCACTCAGCCTTGTAGCTACGGGGACTCCAGTGATGAATACTTGAATAACCTCTGTGATTCTGTTTATGAAAATAGGGGAGAAGCAGTACATGTCCACGGGAAACCTATTCTTTTCTGGATTTAACTCTTCCTTTTTGTCGCTCCTTCCCCTCTTGGCCTTCTTTGAGGAAGACATACAGCAACTCTAGCCTTTCGGCTAGGCCTTAAATTGGTGGTTCAGCATAACTCCTGGGGGTTTGCATGAAGACCCCAGCAGTTTGCCAGAGCAGGAAGCTGAAAAGGGGTGGGAGACCAAAGCTCTCGTTAGAGCAGGTGTTCATTTGCTTGGGTGTTCACAAAGTCAGAAATAAAAGTAGTGAGGTGGTCGACAATAACAATGTAATTGGTATCCTTACTGAGGTTTGAAGAAGTTCGTTCACTGCAAATCACAGTTGATGAAGGGCACAGATTCACACTTACATTTCTCTCATGGTAGAGGATTTTGGAATTCAGAACTTGAACTCTGCGCATGATAACTGCTGGGGTGAACTAATCTCACCCCTCTTTAATGAGCTCTATTGCTGGGAAAATTTGAGTTGGAGATACAGCTGAACTTCCAGCCAAACAAGGCTTCCTACAATTGATTTCTCCTCTGAGTTGACCTTCCCCTCACTGCCACTCACACCCACCCGGCTGGGAGTAGAGCTTGCCCAAGTGCACTAGCCACAGGGGAGGCCCACAGAGAAGGGAGAGAAGGACCCCAAATTCCCTGGGGCTCACTTGAGCCCTCAAAGGCAGCACAGTGTTCCAGGGCCCCTCCAAATAAAATCATGTTCCAGGTCAGGCCAAAGGCAACTTTGGGGAAGGGAACAACTTAGAATTGTTCAGACAGATACATGCCATTGGCTTTGAGGGCCTGGCCTACAAGTGTACAATTGACCCAAAGAAAGGACTCATTGTCCTAGAGGCAATTCCAGGTCTTTCCCTGGTTTAGGTGGCACCAAGGATGGTTCAAAGTCCAGCCCGCAGTGTTCTCATTTCCCCCTGCCTGTGGCCTCCTGCTCAGAATGGGGCACCAGACAGACATATGGGGCTTGTCGCAGCTCAACTTTGAGGTCACATCTGCATTCACAGAAGCACCAGAGATCTTCCTCAGGCCTCACCAGCACGAACTACCCAGCAAAGCTGCAAGAGCCAGCCCACCGCCCCCTTTTATTAGCTGGGGACGGCTGCGGCCACAAATCACTGCCAACTTAGCAATGCAGAAAAATCCAGATTTATTCTCTTACACTTCTTAATGTCAGAAGACCAAAACGGGTCTCACTAGGCTAAAATTAAGGTGTCGTCAGAGCTGGGTTCCTTTCTGGAATCTGTTTTCTCGCCTTTTTCCTCTTCTCGAGGCTGCTCATATTCCTTGGCTCTCGGCCCCCTTCCATCTTCCCCACCAGCGATGACCAGTTGAGTCTTTTCGCCTCACATGCCCCGTCACTTATTTTTCTTCCTCTTTCAACGTCTAAGGGCCCGTGAGAGGACATGGGGTCCACCTGGAAAACGTACCTGGGATGCCCTGCCTATGGTAAGGGCAGCTGCCTAGCACCCTTGATCCCATCTGCCTCCTTAATTCTCCCTGGCTACGTAACATACCACGTTCACAGGTTCTGGGAATTAGGACGTACACATCTTCAGGAGGTCACTATTCTGACCAACACACTCCCCTGAACTCTGACGAGCACCCGCCGGCGTGCGCATGCGCAAACACATGCACACGCGCAGACACTCACGCATGCGCGCAATATACCTAAATTCTCCCAAAGAAAAAATCCGAACAAGCTCTCTCGTATCTAGCTTCTGTCTCTGCTATATACGGTCTCTCTTCTACATGAGGCCGATTTTGACTTTTTCAGACATGAGAGATTCACTGCTTGCTGGTTCTTAATCTTCTATTAAGTTAGAAATGCTTTCACCCAATTAGGAACAACGTGCTGCATGTGGATGGGATCTCGAGCCAGTTATTTACTTCTCCCCCTCGGGCTCCCGCCAAGCAGAGCTCTTTCCTGCCTGCACACTCCACGAGGCATTCCAGAGGGTCCGGCCCAGCCCCCGCTGCCACATCTGCGCCCTGGCAGAGCCGCTTCCCAGCAGTGGAAGTGTTAACTGTGTGATTAAAGATCATGAGAAGAGAGAGATATTTTATATTTTTAAAACACCCCAGTTATCAATCTTTATTATAAAAAACATATGCGCCTCCCCTCCTGTAGTAGACGTGTTTCTGACCGGGTGTATGTAAATCAAATTCTTTATAAATTGAGTCATATTTTAAAGGCACTAGGGGAGCTGGCTATTTAAAGGCATCCTGCTGTGAATCTTTTTGTCAAGCCAAGAGGCTGTTTGTGCTGCTAATTTTCACCCCTTAATTTGTCTGTTTTGTAGGCGCAGCTTTTCGTAAAATCCCCCCAAATTCACAAACCAAAACAAGGCACACCTGTATCCTATATTTCAAGGGTATCTTTTGCATTAGAGCTCAAAGAGCTGTCAGGTGGATTATCTCATTTATCTTCTCAACATTCTTCCAGAGGAGTTTGGGGCAGTCATTATTATCCTCAAAGGAGGTGTAACTGTCTCCCCAACAGCCACTGCTCGCAGGGGGCCCCATGAAAGAGGAAGGCATGCTCCACTGAGAGCTATTGATTTTCCAATTAACAATGGGCCCTGTCCTGGGAGGAGCACTTGGGAAGGTTTTCTTTAGACCCCAGAATGTTCTTTTTGGCTCCTCTTTGTCACTACTGTCCAGAGAAAGAAACTAAAGAGAAACTAAGTGCCTGCAAGCGTTTGAAATGTTTACTGAATGCCCACTGTGTAGGAGGTGTGGTGTCAGAGTTGGGGGACAGGGGGTGGGCATGTGTCTAGATGGCCAGCTTGGCCCTGACCTAGAGCTGGCCACCTAGAATGCAACATTAGGAAACACAGACACCTTGAGCTCATCCCCAATTTTCTTCTCCCAAGGATTTTAGAGACATGAACTCATTCAATTCTCACAATGTTAGGTAAGGTAGGCTTCAGTTTTACTTTTTGTAGCACACAGAAACTTAGAGATTCGTGATTTTCCAAAAGTCACATGGCAGATAAGTGACAGAGCCAGCACCGAAACCCAAGTTTGTTTCATTCCAAAAGCATGTGATTCATGTGTCCCTACTACTCAGCACAGACACACGCGACGGGCTTTGTGGGTGTAGTGGCAGGAACAATAGATTCTGACTCTCAGAACCAAAGAAACCATCCCAGAAAGATACTATCTGAACCAGGCCTTGAATGGTTAAGAAGGATTTCCACAGAGAATGAAGAAAAGAAAAATGGTCAAAGGCATGAAAGTGTACATGAGTGGTCTGATGTGCCCTGGTTATAAGCGGGGGCTACAGAGGTAAACAAGATTGAAAGAGGAGTAAGGGACATATCACAGCAGGTCTTGAATGCTTTATTAAAGGAGCTGAAACTCCTTTCTCACAGTGGTGGGACTTATCAAGAGAGGAAGCAAATTCTCTTGGAAAACAATTTTGTCACCAGTATGAAGAAGGAGTTAGAGCCTGAAGATCCAATCTTGATAAAGTTAGACAGCTAATCCTTTTTTACTCTTACCAAATGAAATGGCTGGACCTTTGAATAAAGAAAGAAGGACAAGGCAGGTATTGGCCAAAGCCACCACTGGCTTACCTCCCTTCCCTGTGCCCCAAGTGGGGCAGGCACAGAGGAGGCGGCCAGGGTCTCTACATCTCTTCCCCCTCGGAGATCTTCACGGGTGCGAAGGATGGGGGTGTGGGGCCAAAATCTGACTCTTGCCTGTGAGGCTGACTCACTCCTTCAAGGCATTTGTCCTAAGGCACAAAACAAGAAGCTGGGCCTGGTGAGCACCTCCAGGTACTCAAGAGGCAAATGTAATAAACACACTGAACTTTATCTCTTCTAAAATGCAAGCTTATTAGAATCATCTAAATGGAGTTCCAAGGTCTTTGAACTGCAAAACCAAGAGAGAGAAGGTGGTGGAAGTTGTGGGGGCGTGCGACAGCATGAAGCCTCAGGTTGCCTTTGTAGATCCAAACCACCCACCACAGTTTATGAACCTCCAACATCCACCTTTCAGTGCAACTGTGCCAGGCTGTGGAGGAGAAGAATTGGAAGACAGTGGCTATTTCCCCTCAGTTTCTGGTTTTTGTCCTGCAGCCTAAGTCTTGCATTTATTAAAGAAACTGAGGCTCCTGGAAGAAAGGAAATTTAAGTATAAAAGTGATTAAGATCGTATTGCTATTAGTGGTGGGTTTGGCAAGAGGCCTGGGCCACCCGGATACCAGAGGCCTAAGTGACGAAATGAGAGGCTCAGTGTGACTCAGATGGGTCTGATCTGTCAGCCAGGCTGGTGCTGGGAAACCTCCCGGAGACAGAGGGAATGGTGGGACTGGGGTGCAGGGAGTTGCACAGAGGAGAGGGAAAGAGGCAGTAACAGTGGGTATAAGCAGATTTGGGGAGCTGTGGAGAGCTCAGAGCAGGTGCCACCCATGAAATGAAATCTCTGGGAGGTGGGAGGCCCTCCTACTCACTTGCTACTGGGCCACTCCTCCTTGCTTAAGGATCCTGAACTTCCAGAAGGCAGAGAGATCATGCCTCTGGTGTCAACCTTTGTACACACTGTAAAATTTCAGTTCTGCCCTCCCACCCTGGCAAGGTTAGACCAAGGAGGCACTGGTGTCTCCAAACCCCACCTTGCAGAAAGTCCTCGGGTGTGTAGAGCAGGGGAATGTGGGAACAGAAAGCTGCAGAGGGGAGTGAGAAGGATGACTGGGAGGGGGCAGGGCCACCAGGAGACAACCAGGCTTTGCTTGGTCCCAAAGTTGGATCTGGGCCAAGTCTGCTCCATGCAGCACTCCTGGGGTGGGGGAAAGGCTTAGCACCTTCCACCTCCCCTGGGTTTAGCAGCCTGGACTATCTCCTGCCATGGTGGCCATCGTGCAAAGGTGAGGTTTGCATCTGGATACGCTGCTAGAACCAGAGAGCACTGGCAGAATTTACAAGATGCCCCAGCTGGCCTTTTGGGGATCAAGGACTCAGCCTCAGCCTACACTCCCTCCCCGGCACATTGAGCTGCAGACCCAAGGCTCCAAATCTGGAAATCTGGTTATGCTTTAGACAGTAACAACAAACTGCCATTTATTGACCTGGGAATGACGCAGGAAGGCAGACTAGGGGGAGGCAGTTCCAAAAGCAAAATGGCCTAAGCACACGGTTCCCAGCTCCCAGCTGCCGGCTGTCCTATGGGAGGCCTTCGCTGAGTTCCAGCCATAGCTGTGGCCCACAGGGGCCAGTGCCACAGATCTGGGGGCCCGGGGGCCCAGGGACCCATGTCTCCTACTGCCAAGCCCTGTGGGGCCCAGTGACAACACTGCGAGGACAAAACCTCCCCCCAGCCTGCCACAGCTCTCCCAGTCTATGTCACACCATGGGAAACAGCTGGAAATTTGCAGTCAGATGTGGATTTGAATCCTGTCTCCACCGCTTCCTAGCTGCCTGATTGTAGGGAAGTACCTGGATCTCTGTGAGCCTCATTGTCCTCATCTGTAAAATGGGGCTAATGGTAGCACCTTCCTCAGAGCATTAAGAGAATGAGATAACAGAGACAAAGCACCTTGCAGGGGCTCTCTGTATGGGCAACAGTTTTCTTCTTTCAAAGAGAAAGGCTCAGGCCTCTCCTTTGCTGATCTCTAGAGCCTGTGGGAGAAAGGCCTTGCCATGCAGGGATTGGGGTGGGGGGTGGTCAGTTCTGGTTTCCCTGAAAACCCTTTGAGCTATGGACTAAGTCTCGGTTTAGGCTCTTGCTTCAAGGAGAAATAAAATGCAGGTGAAATTCATGAGAACTAGGTGGTCACTTTTATTGAAGCCACACAGCGGATGGGGTCCACGTGCGACCACAGGCTGTGGCCCTCTGCTGGGAAAATACTGCCAGTGAAGAAGATAGCACAAGGGATTTCCCATATAGCCTCTGCCCACTCCTCCACAGACACTGCCAGGCGGGGAGCAAGGAGCCTTCTTGCCGTTAAATCCATCACAGTAAAGTATAAGGAGTGAACAAGAACGTTGGGCCCAGAAGGCTCTGGGAGAAATGTGCTGCTTCTGGGTAGCAATTTGGGACCCCTGCTATCCTGTTGGATTTCCTGGCCTTGGGAATTCTCGTGGTGATTTTGAGGCCCACGCCCTGGGGCCCCATGTTCAGCTCACCCAGAATGCAGAACCTCATTAGATGGGGCAGAATTTGTGCCTTACGTACAGAGGTGTGTTTCTCTTATTGACCTTTTCTCCTCTCCCCCAAGGAATAGTTCAGAAAGGAATCTACCTACGTGGAAAATCTAAGAGAGATGATAGTAAGGATCCCACACAGAACACACGTGGCAGTGGGGCTGGACGGACCTGGGTTCGAATCCCTAGCTCATAGCTTCCTTGTCACAAGAGGCCTTTGTCGTCATCTCACTAGACGGGCGCTCTAGCCTTGTGGCTCGTGAACTTGTCCCTGTCAGAACCTCATGGAGGGCTCATTGACACAGAGCTTGCCGGCTCTACTTAGAAGGTCTAGGGCCTGAGAAATTGCTTTTCAACAATTTCCCAGCTGATGCTGATGCTGTTGACTGAGGGACGGGACTGCACTTCGAAAACCACCATGACAGTGAATGTGTAAAGGAGCCTTTGTTCACAGAGACGGGAACACAGTGGAGGAGCTTCACCGTTTGGTGGGCCTGGAATCCTGAGGGCCAGCCTAGCCCACCTTCCATCTTCCTAGCTGTTCAGTTTCCTCGACTGTAAATGAGGCGAAGGCCAGCCACCTTTCAGAGGACAGTATGAGGAGATAAATGTGACAGTGCCTTGCAAAGTATCATATCCTATACGATTGTAAAGGATTCAATATGGGGATTATGCTAAGGGTTAAAGTTTACAGTGCAGAGGGAGGTCTGATGTGGAGCGCTTGGTACATAGCATGGCTCATTAAATATTAATTAGATTGAAAAAAACAATGTCTAAAAATAGCCACTGACTCCACGCCAGTGATTTTTGTCTCTGTCATATATTAAAACAAAAAAAATGGTAATAAAGTTACAACACATGAAATTCATATTTCAATCGTGGGTGGCAGGGACCTCCTTCTTGGCCTCTGATCCAATTCATTATTCAAATCCTTTTACCATCGAGCACTCCACTGCTTAATGTGGAACCAACTGCGGATCTTGATAAGAAGAAAAGGCTGGGCTCTGTTTCCACTTTGCTCTTGGCAGTCCTCAGGCCTCCAGGATAACTTTCTTGCAGAATGAATAGCGTTGGCTCCCAGAGAGGCCAATCTAACCACATCTTGTCCACTCAGAAGATCCGTATCAAACATTACAGACTGTCTGACTGCAGGACGGGGTATCTAATTCCATCTGGATTTGGATCAGTGTTTAAATGATCAAGAAGGGAGCCATTAGCATGGTAGAAAAAGAGAAGCGAAATATAACTGGCCCACTTTTTAAACATTGTTCTTGTTGAAGGTTTTATTTGAAAAGCCCCCGTATGAGACAAAGACGGAGGCAAACAGTATGAGTGAGAAAGAGCAAGAAGAAAGTTTCGAGCCCCCGGCGTCCTCTAAAAACACATATGAATCAACATCCTGAATTTTTACTGTTTATGGGCATGACAGTCTGATCAGATAATCATGCTGTGCCAAGAGACCTAATTACAGATCCACCGGAGAATTTAAATTGCTTTTAAAGGTGGGGTGGGGGGGAGTCTCTGAATACTCTTGGTGGAATAAAATGTCACTCATTTCCAGTCAGCCATTTTCAGAGAGGCACTGGCCACTTCGAATAGCATTGCTGGGGAGCTGTTCCTTAGAAATGGTGTTTAACTTCAGACAATCAGTTTTGAGAGAAGCTTAAAAACAACAGTTTCTAATACACAACACTCTGAAAAGACTCTACCAGGTTTTTACCTCTCAACCCGACTGTGTTAAGGGGACCCCCAGAATCAGTAAAAGTGCTGCAAATTAAATGTTATTGCCGCACTTTAAATAAATCTCCGATTTCGGTCAAAATGGTTCACATTTGGGAGAACCAAAGTTCAGAAGCCAGATCACTTGGGGACTGGAGGTCTACAGACGCCAGATTTTAACACTCAATTAGATGTAGGAGAAAGCTTTAATTTGCTATTTTAAGAAGGCACAATCTTAAAAAAAAAAATCAAATTAGGTGATCAAATGTCAGTTTCTTTGGTGTTAAGATTCTACTAAGAGATTGAAAATTACCTTGGAAAGAAGGGAGAGAGGGAGGAGAAAGAAGGAACCAAACTGTGATTCTAGAATCCTGTGATAATCACCCTTGGATCTGCCTGACTCCCAGCCTCACAGAGGATTGCAGAGCCCAGGGGAATGACTGCACAGCTAGAAATTTTGCAACATTCTTACAGTCCCAATACTTCTTGTATGTTGCCGGTTTGCTGGGAGGGCAGGGAGCGTTTAGCAGTAAAACCTGAGCGCCAGGTCAGTTACTGCCCCGGAGCACCCAGTGTTCTTTCCCAGTATTACCGACAGGTGGACAGCTTTAGTCATCCAGGTGCCCAAAGTTTGACTGCAACTCTAAAATGAAAATTGATCCAACTTTGCTTCTTCTCTTTCCCTTTAACTTCTCAGTACTAATGATGGGAAAGAAATGTTTCCAGGCATGACTGTAATAATTTTGAGGCTTTGGGTTAAGGAAGATCACAGAGATAAGGCCGAGGCTAAAGCCAATTGGTATGTTGCACCAAATGCCATAGGGCAGTAGCAAAGTTTTGGGGAGGTTCTTGGCCACACCCTCACCCAGGTCAAGGTGAGCAAAAACAGGCATGGGAATCAAATATTTGATGACAAGACAGTGAGTTCTGTCTCTGTGATCCTAGTGTTTTGGGCAAACACTAGCCTGTTTTATAAACTTTCACTTGGAAAATAGTCATCATTGCATAATTGGGGCAAAGGCAAGTCGAGCAGTACAGATGCAGTGCTTTGCAAACCCAAATGTTACTTCCCATCTGTCACCAAACATTGGGGTTTCTGACCCTGAAATATAACCGCTTCCCTGTCGACTGCAGAAGCCTCCTCAGAGGTTTTCGTGTCTCCCACCTTTCAGCCCAGGAGCCCATTCTCTACACTGCTGCACGTAGCTTTTGAAAACTCAAACGTGATGATCCCCTCCTTACAACCCCCATCACCCACAGGTTAAAATATAAACTGCTTAGCTCTAGGATTCAATACTAAAAAAAGTCTCCTTGGGGGAAACAGCAGAAAAACCAGAAGGGCAGAGCCCTTAGCGTCCTCCGCCTTAATAAGTCTCTGAAAGCTTAAACCAACTTTGGTGGGTTGGGGCCACATGTATATTGGTTCTACAAGGGTTTCAAACAACCAGTTTGTCAAGAATTCTGAGAACACAATCCAATTATAAGATTCGGATGAAGTGTACTGCTTTGTGTTTATTGTTTTACTGATTTTGGAATTAAAATATATTGAAAATTATATCTGAATGTTAGCATTGCCTCTCACAGTAAAAAGCTTATCATTTTAACCTATGAGCCCAATTAGATGTCTAGAGAGGTGGGAGGACAGATTCATTTGTCATGAAATTAAGCCTATCAATGGACGAATAT
This sequence comes from Martes martes, assembly GCF_963455335.1. Classification (NCBI taxonomy): domain Eukaryota; kingdom Metazoa; phylum Chordata; class Mammalia; order Carnivora; family Mustelidae; genus Martes; species Martes martes. Next base: position 119,142,252 of record NC_137891.1, read on the forward strand.
GGAAGTTTACATTTTTGGGCAAATTAATGGGTCCCAGGCGTCTAGAACTTGATTACCACAGGTGGTTGGTGTTCCTGCTATTGCAAGGTTAAAACTAAGAGATTAGCTGTTAGGTGTATTGAATTAAAAGGTCTGAGAGGTGGGGTTAAGAATCTTTAACAATAAAAAATAGGTGGTTTACCAGGAAGGTAGGAAAGATTTTTGGTCGCCGCTCTTCACTGCTTGTTGGTCTCTTTTCTTCTCAACAAAGAGAGGCCCAGCCTCTTTTGTCCATCTTTCCTATTCCTCACACCCAGCACGTTAATGAATGACTGGGCGCATATACGCCTCCACACAATGTGCCCAAATAAGTGAGTCCTCACCTTTTTCTTCCATCTTCACCACCAGAGATAACATGAGCACTTCTTCCGTGCTTACTGTAACAGGAACTAAGTAAGTACTAAGTTAAGTGCACACACAAAACTGTGGAAACTCAGCCCCAGAGACGTTGATTTGTCCAAGGTCAGATAGTTAGGAAGCGGGGGTGCTCCACAGCCCATTTTCAAACTCCTATAAAACTAGCTCTTTTTGCAGCCAGGGAACTATTTTGTAGCTGCATCTTTCAAACGTGACTTTTGGTTGTCCTGCTCCGAGAGTCTGCGGAAGCAACACACATGCATGGTGATTTGGTGAAGGGCTGTGGCGAAGAGGAGGGAGGCACTGGGTCTTACCAGAATATGAGAGATTAAGTGAAGTCTAAGACCTCTCTTCAAGGTGAATAGTAAGGACATCAAGTTTTTCCCAAAAAAGGGCATGTAGTCTCACCAAGCTGGTCATGTGGTTTTGAATAAGGGCCAAAAGGTGGGAAGGAAGGAATAACCCTTAGGGGTTATTTTCTTGTGAATCCCACAGTCCTTGTTTTCAAACCAAAAAGTCATCTATTCGAGGGACTTTATTCTTTCTCATAAAATGACACAGGTAAAAGGCAGCAGCAACAACAAACTCAACATTTTTCCTGTAAGTGGTAACTACATCATCGAAAAGTCCATTATACGTCATCTATGCCCTCGGAATATTTTTAAAGCTTGTGTTTAGTTTCATGCTACTAGAAAAAATAGAGCAAACCGCAAAGAAAACAGCCTTTAATTTCTCCTTGCTCATTCCTGGAGCAGAAACGGGGAAAACTTGCACACTGAAGTCCCCTTTGTTGGTGCCGCTGCTATTGCTTGCGCGGGGCACACCTGTGCTCTGTGCTAACAAAGCTGAGACAGGGCTGTAAGGAAGACAAGGAAAAGCAGTGGGTGGGGAGATGCCTTCAGAAAAAACAAATGGACAGTGATCTGGGACGTGCATTTCTGTATTTGTTACTCCAGAGAAGGTTCCAAGAGCTTAACTGTCGCTTTAAAAAATAGTGACAGGATACCTGGCTCAGTTGGCAGAGCATGTGACTCTTGACCTTGGGGTCGTGAGTTCAAGCCCCACTTTGGGCACAGAGATTACTTAAAAAAAAAAAAAAATTCACTAGCTTATTTTACTAAAAAAAAATAGGAATGATCAGAGTACAGTGAGAATGTGAGAATGTGAAGGATCTCACAGGGAGAATGGTGAAGGTTTAGGTGATAATCACTGCATATTAAGTTTGTTTTTCAGAGTATAGCCCCCTCCCCCCCCCCATAGAAAGAGGGCCAATCATTCCTGAGCTTTACACAAGTACTTCTCGGCAGCGTACACTGTTCAAACAGAGTATGTGGACACAGCCGCTTTCTGGAATATTCAAGTCTGGTCTCCTTTAGCACAATTAGCACCTCCCATCTCCCGCCTTTCTCATAGGAAATCTGTAGATAGAGACAAGATGAGGTATCAGAACCAAGATTATCTGCGTTCTAGGCACACAAGGAGGCATTACAATAACAACTTGTTGGTGAGATGTAAAAATTCAGTGGCATTTGAAAATACTTATAAAAAGATATTCTATAAAGTGACACAACTAGTGCTTTGCAGGGTCAGAAGGGCAGGCCAGCTTCCTAACAATATTCTAAGAGAGTGTATAAAAGCTATTAGTTATTAGTCTGCCCCAGGCCAGCACTTTGTATCCATATGTCCAACCTTCACAACACTGTGCTCTCCATTTACTAAAGTCACACTGCTAAATGCAGGCCCTTCTGACTCTCAAATCCATGCTGTGCGGGTACAGACCAAATCCTGTTAAGAAAGTTCATCAGGGAACTGGTATGTTATTCATCACAATACTATACAATATAAAAAGAATCAATTATTTGCTAGGAATAGTGAGCTGGGAAGTGGCAATGTATGCAATTTAGAGTTTCTCCATTAAGGGTGAAAAAAAATCATTAAAAATGTGTATTCTGTAAAAACATTACGAGCATGTCTGCACTGTGTAATAAATGTTAATCAGGTTAACTGCCCCCCCCATTTCTTTTTTATTCTAAATTGATAGTCCTTTTCTTACTTCCTTTATTCTTCTAGTTAAGTGTATATCCTAAATATACTTTGCATATTTTCTATCTGAAATTTCAATACTAATTATGAAGTACCAAGCAAAAAGTGGCAGGGGCATGTCAGTCTGTCTGCATGTCACAAATAAACCAGAAAACCACTACAGACCAATGATGATGCATACGTTTCTGGTGGCAGTGATAGCTGAGACATTCAACACGGAGTCCACTTGGAAAACGTCCATCAGTGCCAAGGCTATGGAAGAAAATATTAAAACAGGACACCAAACCATTTTTCCCCTTCCCACTGAGTGTTTATTTTATAGCATTTGCATCAGGTAATCAACTGAAACACTTCAACAACAGAAAGCTGGCAGAATGTTAAGGAAAAGGAGTGATTATCTCTCCAACAGATGTGACAAAATGGTTTCAAGTTGGAAACAGTATTGCATAAATGAATCAACGGAATGGGGGAGGAGGGAGAGGAGAGGGAGAGCTGAGACAGAGGAAGGAGTGAGCATCTTCCAACATGGACTGTGAGGGGGGAAAGGCACTGTGTAGCTGTCTGTAGTATTCATAAAATAAGAGTCAAAATAGACAACCCATGTTTCTCAAAATTACATTCAACACTGCTTTAGAGCTGCTCACGTAACTGACTCTCAACAGAAAGCTGGGGAAGCTGTCTAAAAAATCAGATAGACGGCACCAGTGGGTCTAAATCACAGGCTCACCAGTAATGTGTTTTAAAGAGATCGTCACCATCAGGGTCCTTCTATAAATAGTACTGCAAAGGTCACAAAGCTGCATGAACTTAAATTATAGGATAAATCTGACTAACTGATAGCCTATTTCAATCTCCAAAATTCCCACTGCGGGAAATCAGAAAGTAAGCTCCACTCCAGAGGAGCTGAATTGGCAGTGCGTTTGAAACAGGGATGCTCTTCCCTCAAAAGGCTGCCTGAGCAGCAGTCTGGTTGGCAGGGTACAGCAATTCTGCATAGGGTAAATGGATGCAAACATTTCACAGAAATTGCCCTGCTTCCTCTCAAAGTAAATAGCACTAATTTATGGAGAGCAAATTTTCAAATCATAAAGTAGAAGCATCTGGGCCTCTTACAGACCAACTTCACACAAGGTTACAGTACTGTACAGCATGCTACTTCTCAGAATAAAGGCTTCTAGGACCATAGATGTGTTTGAGAATGATCAATGGGAAAACCCAGAGAGATGGCTTACACAGATGTTCTCTATGTGGAATTTGAATATAAATTAAAATACCAGCTTATGCACTTGGGAACCAGCCTTTAAATTCTCTAGTGCTTTTAATCATTTTTATTTCATTTTATTAGAAAAAGAGAATCATTGTCTACAAACTATTTTCTTTCTAACTATGCAAATACAATGAGCAAATCATCTGCAATATCAAAATACTGTTTGTAAATCACTGATGGCACTAACAATTTTAGGAATTTGATAGGACAGAGTATTGAGAAAGACCAACAACAGATTTCAAATTATAGGCATTAACTGAATTTTAAGAATAGAAAATAAAATTTAAAGTTTAAAAGTCAGTAAGTTTAAGTTCTCTGACTTTCAATAATTTAAGCCCAATCATCAAGAATTCAGAAGCACCCAATATGTTCAAAGTTGCACAAATGGGTACAGATGATAGAAAAGTAATCCCCATGCAATGTTTTAAGTGTTGCTATCAGATATATTTAAGTGATACTTTACAGATTAAAGCTCTGTAAAATCAAAATATATCCTCCCGATTACATTTTAAAACAGTCACAATAATTTATCAACAGTTGCCATTTCACAGCAATTAGAAAACAGGAGTTGATACAAGGTGAACAAAAAAAGTACTTTTTCCTCTTTTAGGAAATAAACATATGTATATACATACACACACACACACACACACACACATAACATCATCTTTTAAAATTCAGAGTGGTTAATTTGCTTTCGTATTATATATATTAAAAAAAATCCCTAAGGTCAAAATACTGAAAAAGCGCAAAAGCTGAAAAAAGAAAACCACATTTGCCACTTTTAAAAAATACATTATTGTCTCAGTGGTTCTTTTTTTTTTTTTTTTTTAATAAAGTTAGGTATTATGAGGACTCTGCACTCGTCAGACTCCCAGGACTGTACTAGGCCAGACGGAATTCAATCCAACCCCTTCTCAGTCTCCAGGAAGGATACTCCCTAACCCTTCCTACAAGATGATAGAATACATGCCTCTCTTATGAACTGTTAAACTGGGGAAAAAAACATGCCCACCTGGAAGCAATCTAAGTCATAAAAGTTCATGAATCTGTGGGAGAGACCGCCTGAATGAGAAGGCTATTCTTTGGATATAAGTTAGGAGCTTCTGGAAGTATATAAACTCTTTTAGGTCACTAGAATACAGACTTAAAAAATGATGTCTCCATATATAACGATCTATTACAGGGGTTGGTAAACTACAACCCATGGTCCCTATCTGGCATGTCACCTGTCTTGGTAATAAAGTATTATTGGAAATCAGCCATGCTCACTCATGTATGTGTTGTCTATAGCTGCTTTTGTGTTCAAATAACAGAGATGAGTAGTTTGAAAGAGACTGTATTGACTGCAACGCCTAGAAGAGTTACCCTCTGGACCTTTGTAGGAAGAGTTTACTGAACCCATGATGTAGGGCACCACGTGTACTCGTTTCCTAAGAATTAATGCACCTCAAGATTTTAGCATGTCCTCCAAGAATAACCTGCATACTGGGGGCTCCTTAGCAGATCAAATGTCAAACACCCCACCCTTGAAGTGGTGCTTGCCTTTTGGGTGAGGGAATAATTTGTATAGATTTTCAATATATATCCGTAAAAGTTAATAAATACACACACATGAAAGAAAGCCAAATAAGGAAAGTATGCCTGTTGATGTTCTCTTAATGTTTTCCTATTACAGGGGGGGTGGGGTGGGTACTAAAACGATTCTTTCTGCCAACTTCTTTCAGCTTTTCTTTAAATTTGGTGGGGTTTTTTTTTTTTTTTTTGGTAAGTCATGCTCCCTCCTCACCTCCCATACAATTAATAACCTTTAAAGCAGCCTGCCTAAAAATGTTTATTTACCTAGTTTGGTGAGGTCTTGTTCAGGAATAGTATTTATTTAAACTAAACATAGTAAAGATTATTCTTTTAGAAAATATTCCTAAAATACTTTATCTCTGTTACTCTAAGAAGGGTAAGATGGTACAGGGAAATTAAACTCCGCAAAATATACCTTAAGAACCAGAGGTACAAAATAGCTACCATTTCTGAACGGTAACATAAAATAAAAACAGACCAATCTCTCAAATTTGAAGAGCATATTTTCCCCTGCCCTGAGTCAGCTAATGAAGTCTTTTTCAAACAGGGAACCTCCTGAACTCAAGCAGCTGTTCATGAATCTTTAAGAGTTCACAGGTGTTTTGTATTTCCATAGTTGTTGAAACAGGGAAGATAAAACAGAGAAGATATTTATCAAACACAAATTTATACCAAAATTAACCGTTTTTTTCCACCAGCTTACTTTTTTTTTTCCCTTACTTTGTTAAAAAATGAACGGTACGGAACTGTACGTGATCGATGTTTCCATCACCCCTTATGTTTCTACAGCGCATTAGCGGATTCCAAAGTGCTTTCACGTGCCGTCTCGTTTATTCCTCACAACACCCCTGTGAGGTAGGTACAGCAGGTATTAGTCTCCTCATTTCAAGACGAGGAAATTGAGGCAAAGAGAGGTTAAGTGACTTGCCCAAGATCACACAGCTGATTAAGTGGCAGAGCCAGGACCAGAAATCAGCTTTTCTGACTCCTTGGCCAGTACTCTTCCCACTTGAATTACTGCCCCCCAATTATGAATAATGTTCTGTGTATCAAAATTGAAAGGTTACTGAAGTCCATTTCAGTGATGTTTAACAGTAAAGTTAATTGAGAACTACAAGAACAGTAGGTCTGATGATTTTACTTGACATAATAAAACTGGTGCAAAACCACTTTTACCTAATTAACTTATAACCATTTGGTCCAAATACATAAAATATGCAATATTTACAGCATTTTCCTTTCTTTTCTTTTTTTTTTTTTGTAAATGCAATGCTTTAAAACACATTATAAAGCACCTTAGTAAAAATAGTCTACAAGTAAAAGTACAGAAGAAGTAGGAAAATCCTACCCATACCACAGATCACTAATGGAGTTATAATATGGAATCACCAATATGTCAGTATATGCTCTACAAATAACCCATGGAGGAACAAATACTAAACTTACTTTTCTGACATGAATGTGTGGAAGCCTTAACTAAAACTCCAGACAATGTCAACATTCCTTGAAGTATCTCCCCAGTCTCAGATACTGGGAAGACATGAATCAGAAATACTGCTTTGACTCTTTTAAAATTGGTTTTTAACACTAATAATCAGTTTTTTTTAAAGAATATTAAAACGACCTACATAAATGTGGGCAATTCCAACTACGGCAGAAACATTCTTAGCAAATAGGATCAAACATTCCAATAAATTTCATGAGACATGATTCACAAAAACAAAGCACACAATGCCAAACAGTAACACTATTCAGTAGAGGTGTATGACCCAAAACCTCCAGGTGAAGGCGGAAGCAGCAAATGGATTAATCTTCATTCATGGTTAGCTGGGGAAAAAAATGTTTTGTCCAAAGGACACTATCAGAACTTACGTTTGAAATTGTATTTAGCCTCCAATTAGACCCGCTATGTGTTAATTTTAGGCGATGTGTAGGGTTTTTCCAGGCAGAAGGTTATAACTCCCACCAAAATTTAACCAGGAAAAAAGAAGAAAAAGGAGGAAGAAAAAGAAAAAAAAGGCTGAAACTGAAACCTCTGAGGCCACTGAAACTTACCAGCCAGCATCTACTTCCCGGGGGTTACTGCTCCCTAACTTGGCTCAACACACACTGTCTCTCACACCCATCAGCAACCCGACTTGTGGGGCTGAGGTGAAGACAAGGTCGAAGTTTTAGTTCAAGAACCTAACAGTCACACCTTGTACTCAGTTCGACTTAGGGTAAATCTTTTCATAGAAAAAGTTTTGTGCGAGGATGTAGAGGTCTCCGTCTTTTTCCCGTACAGCGTGGGCTCTGATGAACTGGAACTGCTCCAGGGCAAATTCATAGAACTCGTTCTCCATTTTCCAAATGTCAGATTGCTGCAGTTTCGCAATGGTTTGTTTAGTTGGGAGTTTCTTCTCTGTGGTTTTCCTAAGATGAGATTTCTTTCCTACTTACAAAGGAAATAAAAAAAAAGGTGAATAATTCTGAGAACACACAAAAGAGCGATGCTTCTTTATGTGGAGAGATGGATTAAGTTAATGTGGCACATTGAAGGACAGTAACATAACTGTTTTGCATTAATATCATTCAGGCAAGACTGGTGCCCTAATCATACTAGAACTGTGATTTATTCCTTTATAATGTAAATCCTTAACCTGTTAGAGACTTAATGAGATGTCAAATAAGAAAAGTAAGGATCACCACTCAGTAAAGTGTAGGCCATCGCCTTACATGCTGTTCTAATATCAAATGCTTGGTGCTCTGACTAGTTTATTTTTTAAATATGATAAAATATCTCTTTTCAAACTTAATACTAATTTACCATAACCTACATTGTCCATGTGTGAGAAGTTAGGGCATATGCATACTCTGGGAAGAGTTGCTATATTGGGTCTTACCAAAGAACAGGGGAAAATTCCACATTTAGATTGGACCAGAGCCCTGCCACTCAGCTATGTCATACAGTCAAGGCCCCTGAAGCACACTTTACCCTGGCAGACACAGCACCTGCTGATTATCATGACTGGGACTCAGTTTCACCATCCCACCCTTACTCTGAACAGCATTAGGTCTAAACAGGTCTCAGGTGCAATATGGTCATAATGTTTGTTGTGTGGCATTAGTTAATATGACACATTTCTAAGGAAGACTGTTCTGCAGCTCGTATCTTTCCACTAGTCCTACAATGCCTTCTAATTATCATCTAACGCATGTTTTATTTGCTCAAAAAATACTGAACGGACACCAGCTGTGTGCCAGGCCCTGTTTTGTATTGAAAATGCTAAGAAGGGGGGTGTCCGGGTGGCTCAGTGGGTTAAAGCCTCTGCCTTTGGCTCGGGTCATGATCCCAGGGTCCTTGGATGGAGCCCCGAGTCAGGCGCTCTGCTCAGCGGGGAGTCTGCGTGCCCCGCCCCCCCCCCCCCCCCGTCTGCCTCTCTGCCTACTTGTGATCTCTGTCTGTCAAATAAATAAATAAAATCTTAAAAAAAAAAAAAAAAAAAGGAAAGAAAATGCTAAGAAGAAACAGGTAATATAATATACCCGCCTTTCTGGAATTATTTCTTGGGCTTTACTCAAGAAATGTCAAATCACACATATTTTTCAAGTTGCGAACAAACAAAGTTAAGGACAGCTTTGAAAAGAAACCTGTCCTTTATATACCTGTCCGGTAGAGTTCTGTAGCGCCCCTGAAAAACCGGGGCAAAGCTGCCTCCAGCAACATGATAAAATCTTCAAGTTCTTCAGTGACTCCCACCAGAAAGTATTCATTAATTAGGTTATACTTGGCTTGATCCATAGCCCACCTGCTTCCCACATTCCTAAATCCAAAGAAAAGGAATTAGAAACCTGGCTGTGAAATCTGCTATGTATTTTTTTAATGCCTCTGACACTACAGATTATGGAGAAAATAAACACACGTCCATCCAAAGCCTTAATGCCCTTTTATTAATGTCTCGGGAGCGGGGGAGTAAATTACTTGATTTCAAAGGTCCATCCCAGTTCTACGAATCTATGAAACATACTAAAGAAGTAAATTAAAATCTCCTCACCAAAGTCCAAAAGACAATACCCTTTTATTGCTCTAAGGCACGGGTTGGCAAACTTCTTCTGTAAAGAGCTAGAAAGTAAATATCTTAGGCTTTGCAGGCCATATGTTCTTGGTTACAAATACTTAACTTTGCTCTTGCAGTGTGAAAATAGTCATAGACAATAAGTAAATAAATGGAAATGACTGTGTTCCAATAAAACTTTATTTATAAAAACAGATGATAGGCCAAATTTGGTCTCCAGATGGTAATCTGCCAATTCCTTTTCTAAAGATATGATTAAAAATTGAGAAGATGTTCTTCCTATACTTCCAGTTCTTCTTGTGCTGTTATTATGCTTTGATATAATCTATTGAGTAGGACCCTTAAGGTACACAGTGATCCAGTAATATGTCTCACATAATGAGCAAAAGAATAAAGGCATTCCTTGCATTTCTCATCATGGTTTTAAGGAAGACACTAACTTTGAATGTGTTCCTATTTCTACTTTTCCTATTAAAACGATTAGAATAAATATGTACAAAAATGTACCATTTTTTTAAAAAAATTGAAAGTTCTGCACATTGAGGAAATAAACTCTTTTTTAAAGATAAAAAAACCTTTATTTTCCACCTCATATTTATTAGCAGACCAAACCACAACCAAAACCTTGGCTTTTCTCAAAGTAAAAAAATCAGTTAACAGTAAAACCAGGTGAATAATTTACCCACTAACTCTTTTCTTGATCTAAAATGAATGGCTAAGGGGTGCCTGGGTGGCTCAGTGGGTTAAAGGCTCTGCCTTCGGCTCAGGTCATGATCCCAGAGTCTTGGGATTGAGCCCCACATCGGGTTCTCAGCAGGGAGCCTGCTTCCTCCTCTCTCTCTGCCTGCATTTCTGCCTACTTGTGATCTCTGTCAAATAAATAAATAAATAAATAAATAAATAAATAAATAAAAAATAATAAATAAATAAATAAATAAATAAATAAATAAATAAAATGAATGGCTAAAACAACAAGCTTAGGAGAAAATGAGCTTTATGAAATTATCCCTGGCCTCTAATCAGGAGATCTGCCAGAATATAGCAAAATATGTTAACATCAAAACCAAAAAACTATGAGGCACCTGGATGGCTCAGTTGGTTAAGAGTCTGCTTTCGGCTCAGGTCATGATCTCAGGGTCCTGGGATGAATCCAGAGTCAGGCCCTGCTCAGCAGGCCTGCCTCTCCCTCTGCCCCTCCCCCTGCTTGTACTCTCAACTCCCTCTCAAATAATAAAATAAAATAAAACAAAAAATGAAAATAAAACAAAACAAAAACTCAACATTAAAAACCAGCATCTGAGAAAACACTGCCAAGGATATGATGTATGAAGAATCTTTTCAATGCACTTTAAAGGTAACTATAAAACTAAATTATTACTTAATTACATGTTATTTTTAGTCTGGTCTTTCACTAATTTCCCTATACCTAGCCCTTGACTGGTATGTTCACACTTGTGAAACACAGATTATAGAGACAATAAAGAAGATTATCAACTTAAGCTAACTTTATGTCCCTACCAGCATTCCGAGCTGTGGCCACAGAAGAACGGGATTTGAAGCCAGAGCTTCTCCGGAGCACAGTCTGAGCCGCCCTCGGCCACACATTCATCAAAGGTCTGGAACAGACACAAAACAGCACACATGAGCCATAAACGCAGGTCTCACCTATCAAATACCTTAACAAGTTAAGTTATTAAATACACAGGCAGCAGCGGGTGGGATGAGCTAGTAAATTAAAGAGATAGGCAGGTTACAAAAACATACTTGAGACATTAAGGAAAGTTAAATAGATTTTTTTTTTTTTTGCCCATCTTTTTTTAATGCTGATGTATACAGGAATTTTCTTTTGCTTTTACTATACGAATTAAACCCTCCCCCACTCAGATAACAATTTGTCCTTGAGAATACGGTTTATGTTGAATTTGTGTATCTGTACTTTCTAGCCCCCTTCCAAAGGAAATTAAATAAAAACAAGGCTAAAGATATTCTACATGAAATAATCATTTGAAAAGAATATAAAGGAGGACTACACTGAAGTCTTCCCTCCTTTTCTCGATAAAACAAACAAAACTCATTGCACCAAGCAGAAATGACCTCGGATACTGATGACTTGTGTGCCCTCCTGTCCAGGGCATCTGAATGAATTAATTAAACGGGAAAGAGACTCACAGGCTATGAATCTAAAATTAATCAGCTTCACTTCTTCAAGTACGTACAGTCTGTCACAGGCATCTTAACAGTAGGTACTATCTATTTGAAATGATCCTGAGATGCCAGAGAACAAACTTGGGAGCTCTTGTTGTCCTGGTGAGACATCTACAAATGCCACCTGTTACTTCTGAGAAGAGAAAGTGTGGAAGAGTAGAAAGAGCGTAAGAGCTGAGTAAAAGCTCTGGAGTTTCTGGAACCAGGTTCAACTTTATTTTAAGTAAGTCTTTAAGGACTCCAAACCTCAATTTCTAATCTATACAATTAGATACACTCAAAGGGCCCTTTCAACCAAAAATCTATGAGAATAGGACCAGAAAATCCTTACACCTGGTGCTGGGTGGAGCTAGAGTGGAATGATTTTCTTTACTGTGGCAACATTCAAAAGACAACAGCAGACCACGGCCCATAATTTGCCCATTCCTTTTATAAATGACCTTCTCCATGATATAGCAAAAAGGTCTATAACTTGGGTTTGAATCCTGAACCCAGAATTAAATTTTGTGTTTGTTTCCTTTCCTAAGAAAGGAGGACATGATCTTACTTTGAGGAAGAAATAAAATCACGAACGTAAGAGAATCTACCACAGCTGACTGTCCACTTGCAGGCATTTGATAAGGGGAATGTGTCTATGTCTGTGCGGGTCTCTCTCTCCACCCCACCTCCCTAATAGTCAAATACAAGGTTTTGTTGTTTCTTGTTCTCCTTGACCTTCACGGCATCTGACCCTCCTCTTTCTGAAAATCTCTTGGTCTCTCTGCCCCTACTGGATCCTTATCTATATCTTTGGACACTCCCTGTTCTGGCTTTGTTGGTTCTCTGTCCCTTTGTGAATGTACTATCATTATCTTCTTTGAAGGCATGTTTTGGTCCTTCTACCAGGTATGGAAATTCATCTCTGTGATCTTCTCTTTGCCCATTGCCTTCCTTAGCTTATTCACACTTTCTACTTCCTTGGCTTCATTTATAATTTCTAGGCAAAAGACATCTAAATCTCAACCTCCATCCAGATCCATCACTTCTCATCTTCTAATACCTAGGATGCTTTTCATTTGAATTTCCAATATTACTTCACGCTCAATACTTCTGGCAAAAGGATTACGCTGTCCGTGTAATTCAGACTAAAGATCTCAAAACATTTCCGAGTCTTTCTTCTCCCTCACTTAACATCAGATGAGGTAACATCTTTCCAATCCATCTTTTGTCAGTCTTGCTTCTATCAGGGTCCCACAATGCCATGTGTCTATTCTTATAATCACTTTCTAATGGGCTCCCTGCCCTCCTTCCTTCAATTCCTTCAACCTGCTCTGGAGAGTTACCAGATTAGTGTAAGGAGTCACTTGTTTCCAATGTCTCAACTGAAAAAATCCAAACTTTTTATCCTGGCTTTAAGAAATGCTTCATTTCTGAAGCATTTCATCTCTGACCTCGAAAAGCTAGTTATCTTATCTCTATGTGTAACTTCCATGTTTACCAGATTAGCCTGTTTTGTAGTTTCTCAAGCATGTGATATATACCTTAAATCTAAATACCTTTGCTGATTACATTTTCTTCCTCTAAAAGTGCCTTCCTTCGCAATCTGGTTTACAAGAAGACTATCTTTCCAATGATTCTGGTCCAAAGTTACTCTTACCTTCTTTAGACTGGTATAAATTAACTATACTGCCTTATAACAGCCAGCTCTTAGGATACAGTTATGTATATCTACATGTACGTCTTTTTTTTTTTTTAAGATTTTATTTATTTGACATACAGAGGTCACAAGTAGGCAGAGAAGCAGGCAGAGAGAGAGAGGGGGAAGCAGGCTCCCTGCTTAGCAGAGAGCCCGATGCAGGGCTCAATCGCAGGACCCTGAGATCATGACCTGAGCCGAAGGCAGAGGCTTTAACCCACTGAGCCACCCAGGTGCCCTACATATACATCTTTATCTGAAGAACTTGCTTCATGTATTTTTTTTTTTAATGTGTATTATGTTCTCTCTCATCTCTTTGAAGGATCAAGCAGTATGCATTTGTGTCCTCCACAGCACACAATCATTGCCATACAAATTGCGCAATCGGTAGTGCAAATGATTGGAAAGACACCATTTCCAGGGATTTTCATAAATATTAAAGGCACAGTTCTAGTGAAGATGAAGATAGAGGCAGGAACATTTTTTCATGAAGCATTTTGACAGTCCTTAGAGTTCTCTCAAATTCTCTTAGGATCTCTCTGTAGCTAGCTAGATACATATACCAAATTATAGCTACACACACACACACACACACACACACACACACACACACACACAAAGTGAAAACACCTCAGTTTACTCTTAAGACTCAATAAACCCCGGGGCGCCTGGGTGGCTCAGTGGGTTAAGGCCGCTGCCTTCGGCTCAGGTCATGGTCCCAGCGTCCTGGGATCGAGCCCCGCATTGGGCTCTCTGCTCAGCGGGGAGCCTGCTTCCTTCCTTCTCTCTCTGCCTGCCTCTATGCCTACTTGTGATCTGTCAAATAAATAAATAAAATCTTTAAAAAAAAAAAAAAGACTCAATAAACCCCATTTCAGTGGCCATAACATTATTTCTGAATTTTACAAGATGGTCCGACTTAGACGCATTGGCCTAAGTCACTTCATAAAAAGTAGTTTTATTATCATTTATGCCAACTTGTAGCTCATAACAATAAAAAAACCTGATGTATCTATCTCTACCATGTTTCAATTTCCAAGAAATCTCAGGCTCAGTGACCTGAGTGATGATATACTAGGTTTCTGATTCCATGCCTACCCAATTTAAAGAAAATCCTAGGTCACAGTGAGGTGCCCAAGGAGCTCAGAGGAAGTGCTCTGCTTCCTTACACCTCTATCTGATTAGAGTCCCCGACAGAAAATAAACAAATTATTAAAGTGATTGTGGGTGAACGCACAATCTCTGCTACCATTTTGTGTGCATAAGATTCAAAGACACTGAAAAGATTTTGCTTTAATGTAAGAAACTAGGATACTAAAATGATACAATATTAAAAATTTCCATAGAGTTACTCAACTTTGGGAATTTACACATCCACTACTGGAATAAAAACTGATTAAGGAATAAGCATGCATTAAATTCTCTAGTTAGCCAACTCCTAATTCCTGCGCTCTTGAAGTGTTTTAGTATTTCAAATAAAACAATGTGTACGTAATCTTTAAGTATATTTCTGGCTAGCAGTTTTAAATATGCTAGCCCACTTGGGCAGTCTCCAAAAGTCACTCTTCCATTCTTCCCAGAGTCATGGAGTCTTAGCCTCTCTTGCAGTCAGGTACAGGCATGTGACTAAGTTCTTGTCAGTGGACTTAAGGCAGAAGTGATATGAGTAGGTTCTGGGCCTCTTGGTTAAAAAGAAATTGCTTGCCCTCCACTTCCTTCATTCCCAACAGGCTGGAAGGCAGAAGTAGTGGTGACCCTAATTCAACCAAGCACTTAAGGACAACTTCCTAAAGAACAGCAGAATAACAATATGGAAGGAAAGTAGGTCCTTGAATAACTGTGGAGCGGAAATTGCTCTAAGAGTCTGGACTCCTCACTTTTAGGCTTTTAAGTATGATAAAAATGATCTAATTTAGGGGTGCCTGGGTAGCTCAGTAGGTTAAGCTTCTGACTTCAGCTCAGGTCATGAGCTCAGGGTTCCCCCATGTGGAGCCCTGTGTCCCTCATGCTCCATGCTCAGCGGGGAGTCAGCTTCTCCCTCTCCCTTTCCTTCTGGCCCTTTCTCCCTGCTCATGCTCTCTCTCTCCCAAATAAATAAAATCTTTAAATAAATAAAATAAATAATCTTATTTAAATTATTTGGGCTTCTTTTAGAAGCTTAGTATCTACTTTAATTCACCTAACAAATATTTTCTTAGACAATATAAAAGTAGAAAAATAGATAGGGTTTTGCTTCCTTTATCATTTGGGGGAGGAATTTTGCTCCTATCAACTAAAAGAAACAATCCAAATGCAGCCAGTAGCAAGGAAGACATGGAGAAAAGAGACCATGAAAAATCAGAAACTGGTGAACATACACGTGTGCCAGATTTTAGCATAACAGTAATTCTCTCTTTTCTATCTGTATGTTTGATGAATAAAGTCAACCAAGTATTTCCTAGTGAGAGAAGCCAGATGAAGACAACTCAATCCCATCTTTATCACACACAACTTGATGATTCAGTCCACTAAGATCACCGAGATGAGATGCTGCATTGACTCCCCAGCAGTGACATAAGCACTTGGGCTGCCATACCCATAACACTTAAGGCTGTCACTCAAATCCATGACCATCAAAATCTTCCCATTAGCCTTCTCCTACATTTTGGTCATATTTCAGAAATAGGATTTTCTATACATAAATACTTCTCTCTTCTAAAATCTGAAGTCCTTCAAATAAAAGGCAAAAACAAAAATACTCCAGACTCTCTTCCCCTCCCACAAAACCCAGTTCAGTACACCACAGAAACAAAAAATTATGATCAGTTTTTTCACTTAAAAACCATCTATGTTTAGAAAGAACAATTCATGGTGAGCAAGATCCAGATGTTTTTAAAAGCATGAATATCAAAATGTTCTTTAGACTAGGTTATTAGTTTAGATATTTAACTCCTAAAACTGAAGTTTAAAAAAAAGTAATCAAAATGTGATGCCTGACAGTGATGGCAATTATATGTACATTGAAATCCTTTTCTGCAAAGGATCTGGCTTTACACTTTATACAGAAAACTGAAGCTAAGAGTAAGCTCCCTGGATTTCCTGCTTGGACAAAAGCTTATCTGCATCTCTAGCCCCCTGCTGCCCTCATCTTTCAAGAGGTATTTCCTTCTCCTATCTTTGAATACCATCCTCACCGCCTTCTGAGACCCTGCTCCAACAATTTTTCTCTAGTCTCTTGTATTAGCCATCACCCCCGCTTTCTTTAGATATGTAATACGCCCAATGTCTGTCATCTTAAAGAAACATTTTCTGATGCTTTTTGTTCCTTCTAAAGCCAAACTTCTATCTCAAGAGTGGTCTTTCCTCTAGGTCTTCACTTCATTTCTCAGTTACTCCCCGACCCTTTGGATTCTATTTACATTACTTTCTCAAACATCCCTAATGACCTCCCCAGTGACAAATCTAAGGGACAGTTTTAAATCCTCAAATTGCTAACTCCTTCACAAGTGAAATTATTTTCCCATCTACTTGGACTCATCGGGTTTGCCTTCTGATTCTTTTACTGCAGGCTCCTTGTCATGCTCCTCACTCTCTGCCTACTCTTTAAAGGTTAGCTGCCCCAGAGCTACATATTGGCTCCCCTTCTTTTTCATTTGGTCCTCTTTTCATATTCTAGGTCTTCCAAGTGCAATTTCATTTGATCTCTTGTTTCAATTCTCACCTAATGCTGATGACTCCCACATCTATAATTTAGTTCAGACCTATTTTTTGAGATACAAATACAATTTTTAGTGCATACCTCTACTCACTTATACATGACTAAGAAATAAGATCCAATTTGAACTCATTATCTCTTTCTTCAACTCCATGATAACTGACCCTTCTGTTTTCTCTCTTTTGATGAAAGGAAACACCTATGGTCCCATCAGAAACCGGGAAAGAAGACAAGTCAAGGGTGACCCTGGGTTGTGCACCTTTGACTGAGATAGAGAATACTGGTCTATATGAAGCTTTCAAATAAAAATGAGCTGTAAAGAATTATATTGCTTTCCTGTGATGCTTTTTACATATAAAATACTAACTATCCAAATAATAACTTTTTCACATGCCTTTGTGAGACACAATTGTAAAATTCATGTTCCATAAACAAGGGTCAGGGGACTGTGAATTGGTAAGAACGGTGGAGGCAGAATTTTGTAAGTTAATGAGAAAATTAACTTACAAAAGCATGAAGTATGGATTTCTTCTAACCTCATTGCTACCTTTTATAAACTAATTCATACTTTTAGGTAGAATATTCTAAATTCACTATAATACTTATAGCTGTCAATAAGTCTAGTTAATTTAGAGTAAGAAATTTAAAAAAATACAAATTGGAGTAGGAGCTGTAATCCCAAGAGCAATGAGTACTTTCTTTTTTTCTTTAAAGACTTTATTTAAAAAAAAATAAATAAATAAACACTTTATTTATTTATTTGACAGAGAGATCACAAGTAGGCAGAGAGGCAGGCAGAGAGGGAGGGGGAAGCAGGCTCCCTGCTGAGCAGAGCACCCAACGTTGAGGTTTGATCCCAGGACCCTGAGATCATGACCTGAGCCAAAGGCAGAGGCTTTAACCCACTGACCCACCCAGCCACCCCATGTACTTCTTAATAAACATAAACTGATTCTCCTTTAGATTGTTATTTAGAGCACGTAACTATTTACTCTTTCCAGAAATATGACCGCCTCCCCTTGGTGCTCCACTAACAAAACAGTTAGTAAAAAATATTTAATAATCTATAGGGCAGTTCAAAACCAAAATATTTATAATATTAAGAAAATGTGAGTGATGAGAGTTATAGGCACAGTTAATATTCCTCAGAAGCCATCAGAAGCCCTACATTGAACAAAGAACTGAAGTTATTCAAACTTGGGTATCTGGCCGATACCTTCTCAAAATGAACAAAGTGTACCTGCTCCTTGGCAGAAAACAACTGACAGTGTTGGTAGCCCAGCGGTCCCCAAATGGAGCTGTTTTGACCCAGCAGGTGACATCTGGCAAGGTCTGCACACATTCTCAGTTCTCACCACTGGGACGTGTGGGGGGCTGCTACTAGTTAGAGGTCAGAGATACTGGTTAACATCCTACTGTACAAGCAGCCCCTTATGACAAGTTGTCTGGCCCAAAACAACAATAGTGTTGAGGCTGAGAAATCCTGTGGCAGTTGGTGACAAAAGTTAAGCTTTCGAGCAAAAATAAAAAATTTTGGAAAACTCAATCTGCCCCCATAAGTCTGACAGTTTCCCAATATGTAAAGACTTCTCTGATGAGATCAGTAGTGGTATTAATGAATGTCAATTTCTGATATTGTATAATAAAATGTGTCAACATCTGGAAGGTCCACATAACTTAGTGTATGAGTATGTTTCCAATGGCCAATGCATGATGATATACAATTATGCTCAGTTAAAAAAATCCATTCAAAGTGTTTTAAAATACGTAAATGGATTTTAATGTAGCAGAACATAAAAACTTCACTGCTGTGGTTTCAGATTTCTTATTAGTATAGTATTAAAGAAGAACACCCACAATCTTCTAAAAAAGGCTCTTAAAATCCTCCGTTTTCCAATTACATATCTGTGTAAACCTGGATTTTCTTTATACATTCAACCAAAAGAACATATTCAACAGATGGATTCAATAGCAGATATGAAAATCCAACTGTCTACATTAAGCCAGATATTTTTAAAAAGTTGCAAAAATGTAAAATACAACTCTATACTTTTTTGAAAAATGGTTATTTGCATTAAAATACATTATTTATGTTACCATATGATGGGTTTCCTACTGTTACTTTCAAATTAGTATTTTTAAAATTTCCCAGTAAACTGGTGTATTTATTGGTATTGGCAAATGTCACACAAACAAAAGCTCTTTGGAGGTTCCCAATAACCTAAGAGTAAACGTTGTTCTAAGACTACAAAGTCTGAGAATCACTGATTTCTCTATATAGTTCTTTAATGCTTGCCTCTGTATTATTTAATATACCTTTTTTCCAGGTCCTGGACATTATACTAAGTAAACCTCCAGTCACAAATACAAAGAACAGAGTATTTGAAATCGCCCAAATAAAACAAATCTTCAGTTTCTTACAAGATCAGCTGAAAGCTATCATAAGTATACATGTCCCTGAAATGTGTTTGAAATTACTGTTTGACAGTGGAAGGAAGAAGCAGTTTAGATTATCAGGTACTGCAGTTTAAAACACAATAGTTGCCATGAGTGCTGAGCTGAATACTGCCTAATATACTTCCAAGTATCATTTAATATGATTTAATGGAAATGAAGCCAGTGCAAGGTATTTCCAACCTTTGCCAGGTATTTCCTATGTCATCATAGCCACCTTTTAATCGCTCTTATCTTCAAATATGCTGCCATTTAAAAAATGTTATATGCCATCCCGTCTTATCAACTCTATAGGTATGAGTTTATTAATGAATGAAAGCTCTTTCCAGTTAGAGATATGGAGTTATTTGCAATAAAACAACATTACTTAACTAATTAGGTCCCAGAATGTTTCCAACACTTGTGTCATGAGAAACAAGACAAATTATTAAAAATGTGTATGTTTCAATACATTTCAAGACCAAAAGGTCCATTTTGCCTATCATAAAGCAAAGTAATTGTTCTCTTTAATAAAGCATTTGTAGATGGCCCTGTCTTCATGAGAATTAATGTAATACAAAAGTACTTTGCTGATTTACTAATATTACATCTAAATAAACAGGTATATTAATATGTATTTTATAATGACATAAAACCAAAGACAAAACCAAAAACAAACCAAACCCTATCATTATCAGGGTGAAGAATGATTAAGTCTCCAGGCTTGGAGGGCATATCTACCTAAATCTTTCAAATATGAAAGGAAAATGATGTTAAAATATTTGCCTGAATTTTTCTGTGGGTATTGAGAATGGAACTTGGGAACATCTCTCATATACAAATGTTGGGTAGAATGTTGTATTCCCTCCTTCCTTTTTAAAGGGAATAGAGGGCTTAAGACAGTGAGCTCTGGAATTACAGTACCTGGGTTTAAATTCCAGCTCTACCATTTACTGGTGGTACAATGCTGGACAAGGTACTTAACCTTTCTGTGCCTCAGTTTCCTTATCTGTAAAATAAAGACAAGAACAGCAGCTACCTCACAGAACCATTGTACAGGCTACCTGAAAAAATACATATAACTTAAAACAGTGCTTGTTATAGATGTGAACTAATAATGTTATATTAAGTGTTACTATTACCCAATTCCCCAAACTATATAGGTCAGCCACCACTAAACCATGGTATCCAGGACTGACAGTGACAGATGGTGCATGTAGGAACCAATGGGACTGCAAATCTTCTCTTTACCCACACTAATACTCCTTTGGTCAAAGGAGAGAGATGGATATTAACATCTATCAAGTAAAAACAGTGTAAATCAAAGGGCTAAAATTAAAAAAAAAAAAGGAAGGAAGGAAGGAAAGAAGCAAGGGAGGAAGGGAAGAAAGGAAGAAGTGTTGGAGTGAATTTAGAAATAACTATTAACAAATTCTAAAGTACTGGATCACAAGAGTTGTATTATTCCATTTTATAAAATGTTGTTGAATCACCATAATAATGTAAGTATATATATACATTTTAGAAGATTAACTAATACTAAGAGATCAGTGGACGCCTCCCACCCCCCCCCCAAACCACAAAAGGTCTGGTCAATTATCTGTGTTTGGATCAGTACCTTGTGCCTAAAGCTTTAAGACTAAGGAAAGGAACAGCAATTTCTAGAAAAGAGAAAAAAGTAAATAAAACAAAATATATCACCTCTCATGTGACACACAAGGTACATATAACTTAAGTGAAAAATTAATTGCTGGATATTAATTATTATATCAGGTAACTCGCATCATGATTACACAACACTTTAGGTTCAAAAGGTGCAGAATTCACTCATTCAACTCATTCAACTCATTTGCTAAGCACTTACCAGATGAACTAGACACTGTGCTAAACACTAGGGAAACAAGGAAGAATGAAATCTAGCCCCCGCTTCAGGAAGTTCAGAACCTCCTGGAGAAGACATATGGAAACAAATAACTCAAATACCACAAATAAATGCTTTAAAAAGGGGGTTTGAATGGAGTGCTCCGGGAGCCTTAAAAGCAATATGACTGACTGCCTGTGGGGCACCAGAAAAGACTTCACCAAAGAGTTAACATCTGAGCTGGCCCTAAAAAGTGGACAGTTTTCCAGAGTGAAGGAGAAACATTCTAAATAGGGGAACAACACATGTGCCCAAAGTACATGGTGACAGTGAGCATGGAAGACAGCAACACTTCTCATGGCCGAAGCACTGGGCGTCTGAGGGAAAAAGCAGCAGGAGAAGTCAGTCTCAGGTTATGTCAGACTGTGTCTCTTGTGCTTTGAGCCAACTTGTGAGCAACGGGGTCCCAGTAAAGGTGTCCCACAAGCAAAGTGACACATCAGTTTGGTTTCTTAGGAAAATAACACTGGTGCTACTCTGGGGATGCACTTAAAGAGAAGACAACCCAATTCTGAACCTGCTAATAAGTAAGAACTCTGGGACTATTCTCATCTCATCTGGAAAAAAAAAACAAAAACAAAAAACAAAACAAAACAAAAAAAACAGCTGCTTCAGCAAAACAGTGTTTCCAAATCGATGAGCACAAATCACAAATCAATATAAACTGCCACCATCGAGACTAAAAGAACCAAAGTACAATACACAAAATTCCTCATATGAATGAAGAATTACAACGGTCCCACAGAAAACTGTTAGGACTATAGTAAGAGAAATATTCAGCCCTGGAACTAAAGTAAAGTATCTTTTTGAAAGAACAAAAAATTATGTGTACACCAAAATATCACCTATAAGTTTTACTTTTGCTTCTTTATACTTTTGGGTTCTTTTCAAAATTTCCACAATAAGCAAGTAGTACATTAATAATAAAAATTTTTTTAAAGCACATTGTTCATTGCAGTTGATAAACAATTATCTTTGTAAACATCCTAAAACTAAAATATTACCTTTTTGTCTCCTTGTTTTCGTCTTCTTAACCCTGGTCTATAATCATCTCCAAATCTCAGAAAGTAATAGTAAGAAACTAGCCTCTCGATAGGATCCCTTATGACATTAATGTAAATTGGCTTCTTCTTCACACCAAATCTGAAACAGAGTGAAATGTAAAAGGTGAAATCTCTATTTTCATTCTGTTTTGGGGTATCCTGAAATTAAAAGTTTGAGGTATAAATTCTATAAGGAAAGAAGAACATGAGTTTATTTAAATAAAATAGAATATGTGGAGAAAAGGAAATTGTGATTATTTATGTTACAATAGAGTGAAACAGGAAATAAGAATTTAAAAATTAGTGCTGAAGATAAAGAAGAGAAGGGAAATTTGAATGAAAGACAATTTTAAATTTTACTGGCAAGAATTACATAAAACATTTTAATTTTATGTAGCAATGATTTTTCATTTCTGGCCCACCAAACCAGACACCTGTTATCAATAGATACGTTAAATCCACACAAGTGTGACCACTGGAGTCTACCTTCTGCTATTTCTGATTTTAAAGACAAGAGCGAAAGACATTTGGTTTCCAGCACTGTTTCCTTGGGGAATGAGAAAGAGGTGAAGCAACAGAGGAGACAGAGAAGGCTTTAGCAACCCATGCAACCCTCAGAATCATCCAGTTGCCTCCTGTTCTAATATCCTCACTTGTCCCAGTCTTGAAACTTTTCGTGTTAACTTCACCTCTACTTTCCTTTATTCTTCATTTAGTACAGTTACCAATCATTTAGATCTTTCTGCTGTCGGCTTCCCCACAGATCTGACCTGTCCTCATCACTCCCTTCTTTTCCACCACCGCCCTCTCCCAAGGTGTCTTGTTGGCATCACTGCAATTAACCTCATTGGTTTTCTTGCAGCGGTGTCTCTCCTTTTCAATCTACCTTCCAGACCAATTCCCAACTGATATTACTAAAACACTTATTAGATCATTCTTCTTAGGAACTTGGAATAACTCAACTGTTTATGTTGACATCAAACCCAAACTCCTCTGGTTGCTAATGCCTGCTGGCCTATGTCTCAGGTACCATTTTATTGACCTTACTTTATTTTTAACTGTCCTCAAAGAAGAAACCATCTGTTAGAGTTAGGCCCACCCCTTCTACCTCTCCCAGCATATAACACATTCCTATTTCTCCTTACATGACTCTGCTAATTCTGTCTTCCTTAACTAGAATGTCATTCTCATTTTTCTGTTCTTTCTATTACATTAAGTCATCTGAAAAATACTTTTTTGGTGCACCCAATACATGCCAGCACTATTCTCATACTAGGAGTACAGTGGTAAGAAAAAAAAAAGACAAAATTCCTTGCCCTAGTGGAGCCAACATTCTATTTGGGGGAGACAGAACATAAAAAATAAGTAAATATGTGAGATGGTAAAAAGTACTAAGGAAAAAAAATGATGCAGTGAAAGGGAATAGGGACTGCCAGAAGTGGGGAGAGTACAATTCGAAATAGGGATTTCCAGGCAGGCCTCTGGAAGAGAATGTTCCTAGAGATGAAACTCCAGGAGTATGAAGCCCCCACCCCTTGCAAACTGCTAACTGCCAGGCATTTTCAAGAATAGCAAGGAGATGAGCCTGGCTGCAGCAGAATCAAAAAGTGAGTAGGGAGAAGCGGGTGGGGTGGAACAAGTACAGATCAGAGGTTTACAAGCATCAGGAGGGAAGCCTGAGTCAGCAGAGAAGTGTCACGATATGGGTTGTAATGTACGAGACGGTGACTATAGTTACCAACAGTGTATCGTAAACCTGAAGTTGCCATGGAGAGTAGACTTCGAACGTTCCCGCCGTAAGGACAGCAAGAGGATGGTAACTGTGTGACCCGAAGGATGTGTTAACTAACCTTATGGTGCTAAACACCAAACAATACATGTGTATCAAATCATCACATTGTACACCTTAAACTCACCCAATGTATATGTCAATACCTCTCAATAAAGCAGGAGAGGAAAACACCATTGGCTGCTGTTTGGGAACACAATGCAGAGGGGCAATAAAGAGATCTTGTAAAGCCTAGGAAGCCTAGGGCTCAAGTGCTATCTGCTTTTACTGACACCTGCACCCAGGAGATACTGCTCTCAGGCAATTCCATTCACTGCTTGTCCTACTAGTGTTTCTCTTATAAGTCTTACAAGCCATTTGAGAACAGGCATAGTACTGTACATTTCTTTTATATATTTCATAGGGCCGAGTATACATAAATACTTGCCCGCTGATTAGTACTAATTTGAAAGATTAAAAAAATATTAGCAATCTCTCCTAAAACAGGAATCACAATGCGAAATGAGAGACCTAAGCTTCAGTTGTGTGACTCTGATAAGAGACAGTGAAAGTTGCTTATTCTTTTCACCACTCTTGATATGTTCACTCATCTGTTCACAGAAACCTTCAATTTTAGCTCACAGCTTATAACTTAAATTTCCTTTCTTACTAAAATCTTTTTCCAAAGGCACTAAAAAGCATATAGCTAAACTAACCAATTTCACATTTCCCCATTACTTCTGCCCACTGCAATCAATGTCTTACACTCAGCAGGCTCTCTATAAATGTTTTCTACTTGGTTCTTAAGCAAATGAGCAGTGAAAAGAGAAGAGTATAAAAGAGCAAAAGCAAGGTGCCTGGATAACTCAATTCTTTCAGCCTCTGAATTACTGAAAATTAATGAACCAGGAAATTCCTAATTTACAAATAGGTGAGAACCATTTGTGTGTGAGAAGGGGTCAGCGGTCTTGACTTCTAGTTCTTTTCTCACCACTAAGTGACTCAAAGTCACTAAAATTCTGTATATATAATTAAATACTGCTAACTACAGAAAGTCCCCTTGTCAAACATCATCATAATATTAAAGCTGTGAGTTGGTTGATCGGAATAGGAAAAAATAGCATTTTTTCCACTTTACTCATTAAAACCGATAATGCAATAAACAATTTTCTCACAAGTTTTTAAAAGAGGAAGCAGTATCATTGCCAAATATATGGCACTGCCACCTTAGGCATTACAGTAGAAGCTCCATGAGGGCAGGGACTGCTTCCCTCTTACTCATGGCTTTACCATTAGCGTCCAGCACAGTGCCAGACACACAGGTGTCAAATATCACAGAATGAGTTGAATAGACTGCTGGGAAGTAGCCACTTAGGCAGCCTTTCTGTAGGACAGAGTACTCAGCAGCAAGAAGAGCCAAGGTGGGGGGGGACGACATCAGAAATATACAGTTGAGGGGCACCTGGGTGGCTCAGTCGCTTGAGCACTGGACTCTTGGTTTCAACTTGGGTCGTGATCTCGGGGTCGTGAGATCAAGCCCTGAGTAAGGCACCATGCTCAGTGTGGCATCTGCTTCAGATTTTCTGTCTCCCTCTCCCTCTGCCCTTCCCACTCATGCTTTTTCTCTCTCTCAAATCAATCAGTCTTGAGAAGAGAAGAGAAAAAGGGAAGAAAAACAAAAACACATTTGCTACCTTAACTGAGAGAGTGGAGAGTCTTAATACTAGTTAGCTACAAGGAGGGGAAAACACAGGATGATGGGGCAATGACTCCAACCTTAAAACTGTGGGATTGCCTGGGAACCCCTTTACCATTTCCATTAGCCAGTGACCACTGCGAGTCATTCTCTTGGGAATTACCTCCTTCCCATATAATCTCCCACCACTGCTTCCTCTTTTTTCCTCCCCACCCTCCCAAGTCCCTGACATATGGGACAGACAGCAATTCTTACCAAGTGGCACTGAAAAGGAGATATGGCATTTTACAAAATTCTTCTTGCTGTCTGGAAAACGACATTCTGGGGCATGGCTCTGGTGGCATTTACACGTATGAAGTATGATTTGAATGAGATAACATGTATGAACTCATTCTGAAGATGGATAAGACTGTTATTTATATATTAGGGTATGGTTACATAAACACGGAGGCAAGAGATTCTAACAGAAAACAGGCATGACAAAAATAGCATCTGGGTCATTCAACTCGGCTTCTTAGGAAACAAGCATCCTTTTAGGTTTGTGGGTTTAATTCTTCTGCCAACCAGGTAGTTTTGCACAGGGAGAAAATGTTCTCTACGGTTGCGAACTCCACATTTAACCCTGGCTGGGAATCTGAGCTATTCCTCAGGAGGGCTCAGGTAAAGAAAAGACAACCCATCTTCATTCTAGGGATATAAACTATTATTGACCTGTTAGAACATGATCTTCCTAGGAAGAGAACAGCATATTTGGTAGGAATCTGTGATGTTCTATAAAGATCAAAAGGCAAAAAATATAATCTGAGCAGCAGGTTTGTAAGAAGATATTTTAGAGACCTTATTCTTGCCACATCAGCACATGGGGTACAGCAAAGCAAGGAACATGATCTAGGCTCATGTCTTTACACCTACACTCTATATAGTTTGGATAAATGAGTAAACGTTGAGAATCGTTAAAAGAACAAGTGCATACTCAGAACATTTGAATGGGACCTTGTTGTCTAACTGGACAAAGCCTACATGGAACGTGATGAAGTTGTAAGAGGGCTGACTAGCCTTTGGAAAGCACAATACTTTGTGATTTCTGCTTCATACTAGATTTAATCTCTCTAGGAAAGCAGCGGTCTCACTGGGGACACTGATATCTTATATATATTTATTCTGGACTCTCTTAGCCCTAAAGGGTTCAGAGAAACTGTCAAATCCTTCCCCATGTGGCAGGTTCCCATGATCTTGTTTCAAAAACAGAGAATGACCTGTTGGTATTTGTTGGTCCCACTGGTGATGTTGTCATTTTTGTAGTAGTTATTTACCTCTTAAAAAGGGCATTCATCTATTATGCATCTATGAGAATGCCCCAAACTTTTAAAAAAGAAAAAAAAAAAAGGCCTAACAATACCAAATTCTGGCAAGAATGCATGGCACCTGGAACTCTCATACACTGCTGGTGAGATTGCAAATATCACAGCCACATGAAAAAACAGTTTTGCAGTGCCTTATAGAGCTACTCTACAACCCAGCAATCCCACTTCTATGCACCGAAGAGAAATGAAGACATAGGTCCACATAAAATCTATGTGCAAATGTTCTAGCAGCTGTACTCTTTAGTACCAAAAGCTGGAAACAATCTGAGTACCCAGAAATTGGTGGATGGATGAAGACTGTGGTGTATCCACACAATGGAATACTGCTCTTCCAAGAACTAACCACTGATAGATGCATACACGGGACAAATGTCAAAAGCCTTATGCTAAGTGGAAGAAGCCAAACTCAAAAGACCTGGTGACTGATTAATGTATGTGGTGAAGAAAGGGGTTGTCCAAGATGACTCTAGTTTCTGGCTTTGATATCTTTTTTTTTTTCTTAAGATTTTATTTATTTATTTGACAGAGAGAGAGAGAGAGCGTGAGCACCAGCAGGGGGAACAGCAGAGGGAGAGGAAGAAGCAGGATCCCTAATGCCGGGCTTCATCCCAGAACCCTGGGATCATGACCTGAGCCGAAGGCAGATGCCTAACTGACTGAGCCACCCAGGTGCCCTGTGGCTTTGATGTCTTGGTAAAGAAAAATGGGCAAACTTCCCCAAAGGGAATAATGGGGGCAAAGACAGAGTCCTGAGCAATGCCTGATTAAGAGTTGAGAATAAGAAGGGCCAGCATGGATTCAGACAGGGAGAAGAAAACACCAATAAGACAACGTGGTAACTGAGAGAAGACAGAATTATAAAAGAACATAACACTGCTTTGTGTGAGACACGAAACCTACTGCTTCACATACATTATCATATTTAATCCTCACAACCACCAGGAAGTAGTTACTTTAATTATCTTCACTTCACAAATGGGGAAAAGGCAGATCTGCAGTGATGCGCCTGAAACTGCAGAGCCAGTAAGAAATGGGAGGATTTAACAGTTGATCTCCCTGGCTTGGGAGACTGCCCCTAAACCATCTACAGCATTGATACTGTAGAAAGAGCTGGTCCAAGGTCAATAAAAAGGCAACTCTTGCATATTGCCTGTAATGACTACAATAACTTAAGAAATGTTCCTGTAATGTTGTGACATTACAGCAGTGAGAGTGAGAAAAAATGGTGCAAACACAAACTTTATTAGGCCTAAAATATTGTCGCTTTAATACTCTCTAGGGTATTTCAGACCCAGTGAAGCATTCAGTTATGTGTTTCTTGCTCTGACATATCTGCTCTTTACTGAGTCACCTCAGTTGTTCTGAGAAAGACAACAGGGGTGGTATGGAGAAACCAGAATGACAGTGGTAAACACCCATACTCATTTCTGGGGGTAACCACAAAGGTACACACCTGACATGCACCTGAATAAGACTGTTGTATCAAAAATAATTTTCACTGGGGTGAGGGGGGCTGGGAGAGGGTGGTGGGGTTATGGACTTTGGGGATGGTATGTGCTATGGTGAGTGCTGTGAAGTGTGTAAACCTGGCGATTCACAGACCTGGACCCCTGGGGCTAATAATACATTATATGTTTATAAAAAAATTAAAAAAAAGTTTTCAAATATCTAAGACAGATGCTGACATGTCACCCATAGGTAGCTAGATCATAGAAAATCTCAGCAGACTGACGGAAACCAGCATTCACAAAGTTTTCTTTCAGCTGAATACTACTCACTATAAAGGAAAATATCACTGAAATAAATGAAAGAGGTGTTCTAATGTTTTTATTTTGTAAAATTTGAAATCAAAGTTGAGGTAATAGATGCTGCTGGTAAGAAGGAGTATGAATGTAAAAAGGAAGGATGATCTGTAATATTTTCATTGTTTATAATGAAATATAATGAACTGATAAATACAGAAAAAAATGGAGCTTCAGCGAACAGAGGATAAGAACTACAACTTATTTATTCAACTTTATATTACCTGCACTCTATGACATTTTGAAAATGTCCAATCTATACAAATTTTTTAGTGAAAAATTTCTAAATTTATGACATTAATCATATCTGTATCATTTTAAAAACTGTGCTGTCGGGACGCCTGGGTGGCTCAGTTGGTTAAGCAGCTGCCTTCGGCTCAGGTCATGATCCCAGCGTCCTGGGATCGAGTCCCACATCGGGCTCCTTGCTTGGCAGGGAGCCTGCTTGTCCCTCTGCCTCTGCCTCTGCTTGCTCACTCTCTCTCCCACTCTCTCTCTGACAAATAAATAAATAAAATTTAAAACAAAAAACAAAAAACAAAAAACTGTGCTGTCCACCAACTGAAATGAAAACAAAGGTAAGTGGACACTAAAGAGAAAAATGGAAAAAGGAACCAGGAAATGTGCTTTTAAAAAAAAAATCGGGAATAAGACTAAGTACAAAAAGCAAGACAGAATAGGAATACAAACTTGGAACAAGGAGAGGTTTCTGTTATTATGCTACAGTTCTGAATAAAACCAGAAAACTATAGCCAAAACATGGCTTGAACACATACAGGCTTACAAATAAAATGTGTACTTCTTAGTGATCAGTCTAAACCAAAAATCACTTTTCATTTTTTATTGTCTTTACCTGCTTCCTGGATTTTGGGATATACTGAGTTTATATGCTTTAAGGGATTCTTTTAAGGCAACTGAAAAGCTAAGTGATTAAACATTTCTTTCACCAAATCTGACTGTTCTCTCCTGAAGGCAAGTATTTTAATGGATTCCACAAAGTACTATGGCAGTCAAGAATATATTTTGGGGGTGCTTGGGTGGCTCAGTGGGTTAAAGCCTCTGCCTTCAGCTCAGGTCATGATCTCAGGGTCCTGGGATCAAGCCCTGCGTCAGGGGCTCCCTGCTCAGCAGGGAGCCTTCTTCCCTTCCTCTCTCTCTGCCTGCCTCTCTGCCTACTTGTGATCTCTGTCAAATGAATAAATAAAATCTTAAAAAAATATATGTTTTGAAAAAATAAAAGTATTCTAAAAATTGGTAAGGTGATGTTTCCTTCCTCTTCCTTACTCTTCAGTCATTAGGTCTGTCAAACTAAAATTTATTTTAAAAGATACTAGTTATGGGGCGCCTGGGTGGCTCAGTGGGTTAAGCCTCTGCCTTCGGCTCAGGTCATGATCTCAGGGTCCTGGGATCGAGCCCCGCATTGGGCTCTCTGCTCAGCAGGGAGCCTGCTTCCCCTTCTCTCTCTGCCTACTTGTGATCTCTCTGTCAAATAAATAAATAAAATCTTAAAAAAAAAAAAAAGATACTAGTTACATCTGCAATAGTTCTTGACTATATACATCAAAATACATTCTTGCTAGGTGATTTCTTTCAGGTGTTTGTTTAAAATCTTGTAAAAGTCTATTGAAATTTTTCACAATACTTTTCATTTCCAAAAACATGAGACCGATTATGAAAATATTCGAAACCTTAAACATTCATGTTAGTATTTAATAAATGAGATTAATCTTTTCAAGAAACTTTATACTTTTCAACTGCAAGAACCCCAGCATACACCAGAGCTTCAAGCACAAGACTCTTGCCAAAAGCAAAAGCACTCAATATATTATTTTAATAATGGAAACCTCAAGTATTAGAAACCAAGCTGTGTGTGGAAAAAATAAATCATTTAGGTGGAAGGGTAACAAACATTCAATTGAAGGATAATGCAGCCCTGAGGGAAAATATGCATATGAATGGAGTTTATGAAATTGGTTCAGTGCCTCTGCAAAGAAAAAATAATTAATTTATTTTAAAGCTACCTATAAAATGTTTTCAATATTGCAGTATGAATTATTTACAGAAAACTGTACATCTAATTTTAAAGCTATCATTTTACTGAAATATCTTGAGTACTGTGGAACTAGAAATAAAAATACATTGTTTCATGTATGTAATATCTGGGAGATTCCCTTTTAATTACATGCTCTTCAAAAAGTTATGGGTTAGTACCTAAATCAGTAATAATTCATTCAACTCTTTTTCTTTTCAAATTTAGTTTTCAAATTTGACACAGAATACTCTAGAGTTGACAAATACATGAGAGTATATTACTGTGAAGTTATGACTACTAATGAAATGACTGAGGGAATACGTCTGAGCTTAAATCATTTTAAAAATACATTTTAAAGATGTCTTTTAAGTTAGTAAGGCTGTTGGAGAAAAGATCTGGACTTGAAGTTTTACCATAATGCTACAAAAAAACATTCAAATGGATTCACAAAATAACCCATGTTTAGAATATTCCTCTTGCTCTCCTAAAATAATGTCACTTGCTTATACAAGACACATAAACAGAATAATGATAAATAACTTTAGAGTATCACCTATATTTAGTCTACTTCGAATTTCTAAAATTACTGCGACAATAATCAACTTATGAACACTAGAGGGCAGTAAAACACCAGAAGGTGTATTTAAATTACATCTCTAAAAGTGGCAAAGGCAAGCCAGTACATTTTTTTTTAAAATCAGAATCATAACAATTTAATAAATGTGTTTCTCTTTAGGTTGCTAAAGTATAAAGCATTCTTTAGCATATCATTTTGGTACAACTTACTTTGCAAAATCCAAATAAGAAACATGTCCATGATAAAACCCTGGTTTCATCTCTTTCCAGGAAGTTATATTCTTTACAAAGCGTACCTAAAACAGGAGAACACACTCATTACTGAAGTTCAATATAAAGGAAAATGAAATCTGATGAGAGCAAAATACTTTCCATTTAGACATTTAAAACAAATCACACCAGTTTGACAATTACAGAGCTTGAAACACAGGTTTCAACTAAGGAGAGCACAGTGTGATCTATAATTACCAATTCATCACAGAGGGAGCTATTATCACCACACTCAGAGGAGTGAGAGAGAATCCTGAAAGAAAAACCCACACAGTGCAATCATTACAATGCTGCACCGTGAGTAATTCACATGGGTGAGGGGAGCGTGGGTACCAACACATGCCCGAGTCTGTTTTTTACTCCCAGAGACTTGTTATTCATAAAAATTCATACTTATTAATGGCTCAACAAATAAAAAGTAATCCTCAAACCAAAATGATTAAAGAAATGATGATTATCAGAGGACTTTAAAGAATAAAGAGAAGATATCATTAGCTCATTGATAAAAAAGTAAATATGCTGAAAAAATTTTTTTAAAATATTTTATTTATTTGACAGATAACAAGCAGGCAGAGAGGCAGGCAGAAGGCGGGGGGCTGGGGGAACAGGATCCCTGCTGAGCAGAAAGCCTGATGCGGAGCTTGATCCCAGGACCCTGAGATCATGACCTGAGCTGAAGGCAGAGGCTTATTAACCCACTGAGCCACCCAGGCGCCCCTGCTGAAAAAAATTTTAAGAGCTGATATAGAGCTTGATAAGCCTAAGTACCACTAGCTACAAAGCAGTGATACACTATTTCTCAAAGAAAAATGCATGTATTTTTGATAAGCAAATTTCTGCATGAAAAGCAGCAAGCAGTTGAGAATGTCTTCTGGGGACTAGGTACAGTGTGGTGGTGAAGGTGGAAGGGTCGGGGGCCCACCACCCTAAACTGCACTGAATGTTTCTGCAAGCTGTGACCTCAGCCTGGAGCACAGGCCTGTGAACTGCATATTTCTGACACTTTATCAATCTTGCATTTACATTTTAGAAGAGAGTTAGTCACATGGAGATATACTGGACCACTTCTACCAGATTAGTCGATAAATTAATGGCAATGAATGATGATAGACGCCTCCCAGAAAAGGCCTATTGGTAGTGCAGAGCACAAAACAGTGCAGAAGCAGCCACATGTCAGAGAAGTGAGCTAGGGAAAAACAGAAGGTTCTGGGGAAATTTATTTTTTAGGGGAAGCATTAATAACTCATATACTGGGGTGCCAGGGTGGCTCAGTCGCTTGGGCTGCTGCCTTCAGCTCAAGTCACAGTCCCAGGGTCCTGGGACTAAGCCCCATTATCAGGCTCCCTGTTCAGTGGGAGCCTGCTTTTCTCTCTGCCTGCCACTCCTCCTGCTTGTGCACTCTTTATCTCTGACAAATAAATAAATAAATCTTAGGGGGAAAAAAACCCCTCATATTAAGGGAAATAATCGGGTTCTTAGAAGGGAAGTTATAGGAACCTTATCTTATTATCTTATACGTACACACACATACTCTTAAATCTGAAAATTGAACGCAGATAAAATTATGTTGCATTAGAAAACACACAATTATATTTCAGCAGATATTTACGATTTTTCCCCACTGGAAAAAAAAAAAAAAGAGCCAAAAAAATGTGTGATTTGAGGTTCTCATGTTCTTTTCTATCTGCTAAGGTTCCAAAGAGAATGAAAATATCAAATGGCAAATGAAAAGAAACAGAAAATTAAAATTAGATAACCTAAAAACTGAAACCTTAAAAAAAATTCACATGTTGAATATGAAAAGTCCTTATAAACTGCCACTTACTGGTAAATTATTTCATAAAAGCCTTTGGTTTTGTGAAAATCAGTTCCATTATTTCAGCCAAAAATGAGAGGGAAGTAGAAGGAAAAGAGAATAGGAATGGGAGGTGGTGGTTTAAGGATACTTAAGGCATATTTAGCGATTCAGCTCTATTTTCCAGAAGCCCGGATTTAATGTGGATGTGATGGTGTGGGAGAGAAATGAAAGGAGGTGGCAGGTTGAAATCTGGGAAAATGGTGTCCTAGAAACCACATGTTAGAGAGGATCAACAGTACCACCCTAAACGTACACTATAGGTAAAAGACTCAGGTGGAAATAAGAAGTAGCTGTAAATATAAACTTCAAGGATACTTTTTTCTTCCACCTTTCTTAAGGACAGTCAGGGTTAAACTGAACCCTCCTAAGGACACACTTCCTTGTTCCATGTGCCCTTCACCGTCCAGTGCAGAGCTCAGGAAGCTAGATAATGCCTGGACTGCTGCAGGGCTTCTCAAACTCAAGATGCAAATGAATCATCTGGGATTCTGGTCAAAATGCAGATTTTGATTCTGTAGGTCTGGAGTGGGGCCCAAGACTCTGCACTTCTAACAAGTCTCCACAGGATGGCAGGTCAGTGGCTCACACGGAGGAGCAAGGCTTGAGCATAGGTAGGACTGGGAGTTACCACTTGGCTTTATTTACACAAAGCTTGTTTTTGTACTGCTTTGCCAAGGGGCCCTGAGGTCTGTAAAAGCTCTTTGGCAAAGATACACTCTCATATTCACTGCTTTTATGATAAGGAAAAAAATGTACTGAAATAGAACAGATTTTTAAAGATTACCTTGTAAGCCACCGCAATACATAAAACAGAAGTAAGGACAGGAGCAGAATGAACCCTGCCTACTCCGTCTCCTTCTACCCGCACACAGTGATGCCTGAAGCATTCTGGAACCAAAGCATTCCAAGAAACACAGTCTAAAAATGAATGAATTGGGAAAAAGGGTTGTGTTTCCAGTTGGGACTGAGAGAAGAGTTGAGTGATGGTGGAGAACAGAACAAGGCATGAATCTTCCACTGTCGTCATCAACTCAAAGTCTCTTGTTTAGAGAATCAGCATTTTAGAGGTTGAAGGGACTTAGGATATCCTGTCCTTTTTATTTTATAGATTAGAACACTGAAGCTCAAAACGCACATACCTTAGATTTTGGTCCAATCATCCTTCTATATCACAAGCTAATTTTCTTAATTTCTTATTGTTCAATTTAAGCAAAGAGGAAAAAAACCCAGAAGGATGTGAAAAGAAGGGAGAGTAGCATTTGTATTATTATTTTGATCAACAAACTTGGGCATTGAGAATTTCAAGTCTTATCCACTGCTAAGAAAACCCCTCAGGTCCAGTCATTCAAAACTCCTCATCCCACAAGCTTTCAAAGCTCTGTTGATACAGCTCTCAAAATTGTTCATCTTCTTCATCACATTCATTATAACCTCCACGTCCAATCCACCCTGTTCACTATTCTCGTACTGGACAACCATTTTTGCAATGACCACTGACTTATTCTTGCCTTTTTATTATCCTGGGTAACCACAGAGATTGCTGAACACCACTAGTCAAAAGTAAGAGACCTGCTTTAAATGTTTAAATAAGACCTTGCATTTTATTTTCTAAATTCATTCTGAGGTAAATTCATATGGGTTATTATTGCTTTTAAATTCTCTATACTATTATGTTAAAGTCTGTCAAAACACAGAATCTTTCTCTAATCTCCCAACTATGAGAATACTGAAGGTTCCATATTTAATATATATGTGCATGTTTTTTTCTTTCATCTCATCAACATTTAAAGTAATGTGTTAAAGTCTCATTAATAAAGCTGTGGCTGATTTACAATTTGCAATAAATCAGAAGATGCTGAGTTGAGACTGACCTTCCCTTTACAAAAAAGAAAAAAGTGCTAAGCAAACAAATGATGTCAATAAGGTTCAACTGGTGGTTCAGACTAATCTGGAGAATAGGCAGAGCATTTAGAAGAGTCATTTACATATTGCTGAAATTCTATAACCATCCTTTGACCCCCTTTTGAAGAGCAACCTTTTTATAAAGTTTCCTTTTCAAGGCACCTGGGTTGTTCAGTCAGTTAGGCAGCTGACTCTTGATTTCAGCTCAGGTCACAATCTCAGGCTCATAATCTCTGGGTCTGGCTCTATGCTCAGCAGGCAGTCTGTGTCCTCTCCCTGTCCCTCTGGCACACTCTATTAAAATAAGTAAATCTCAAAAAAAAAAAAAGTTTCCTTTTCAAAGTCTGAATTTAGCCACTTCTCCTTTTACCAAGTGAGCTGATTCTCTCCAAACTGCCCCCTGCAGAATTTTCTCTGCCTCTCTTCCTCCCTCCATCCCCACTCTCACCTTTTCATCTGTCAGCCTCACTGCAGTTCCCCTCCACCATTTTCTGCCCTCTCACCTCTCCTGCACCACTCGCCTAGCCTTTCAGTTTTTCTTCTGGTTTTCCTCTGCAGTGGGACATCCTGCTCAAGACCTCGAGATAAGGCTCTGGAATAGGTAGGAATGAGTGGAAGTGGAGATCAGGTGAGCAAACCGGCACCCCGTTCACTGTCTGGACTCTCACCGACTACACTTGGCACTAGTGAAAGGGAAGGTGAGTAGGTGAAAGGAGCAAAGCATAATCGTGGCAAATGGACTTAAGGAGACTGAAGACGGAAGAGACTGAACACAGTGGCTCGGGGAGAAGAAATAAAGTCACCACAGTGAATTTATTCAAAGAGTATTTCCATACTCTGATTGAAACAGGCTATCAAGAAGGATGTTTCAGAAGTAGTTGTTAGATATACTACATGAAAAGAGATGTTTTTATAGCTAGCCTGGAGCAGATCCGAAACTGTGATTTCTGTCAGGTTTTATAACTCAAGCAGAGTCAGGCTATCAAGTCATCAGAGGAGACCTTTAGGGAAAACACAAGCGATGTAGGGAGTAGTGCTGTGATTTATCTGCTAGTGGACTCAGACCTGAACCAGTGTGGCAGAAAAAGCTAAGAAAGCACCATCTCTTAAGAGTGTACCTAGACCTACATTCTTAATAAGATTCATCTCAACATTAATTATCTGAAAGAACTTGTTTTCACTATCTGTGAGTAGGAATGTCATCCTGACAATCCTGGCCAAATTCCAACTTTGTAATTACTACCTGGTGAATGAATACTACTATTAACTTGGGTAATTACTATTTACCAAACTCCTACTCATGCCTATACTTAAATAAACATCCATTGTACAGCTGTGGGTAGTTTTAGGAGACTAAACTAGAGAGGAAGTTTTCTACACAAAAAGGAAAAGTGAATAACAATTGGATAAAATATAAAAAAGGTTCAGCAGCAACATAACATAATATTTCACCAAAGTCCAGAACTTTCCGTTCAGTCCTTTCTGCAAGAGAGGGGTGGGTGTGTCCCAAATCACCTGAGCTAAGGGGAGAACATATTACCATCAATCAGAGGGGCTCATTCTGCCAGTAATCATCATCACTGGCATTGTGCTCAACTAAGAACTACTTTTAGAACCTAAGTCCATTCATTTGTTCTCTCTCTCATTCATTCATTCAACAAAAATTTTATGGAGCATATGTACTGTGTCTCAGACACCATTCTAAACACAAGAATACAGTGGTGAATAATATGAACAAGGTTCCTGCCTTTTAGGAGCTTATACAGAGGAAAAGACCAATAGAAAACAAATAAATCAGTAAGTAATAGGAAAGATACATAAAGAATGATGATGGTGTACTATAACTTGGAAGAAGTATTTAATATATAGGATAGCCAAGTGAGGTTTTTCTGAGAGGGTGTCATCTAGAGGATGTTAAAAGGATAACATGAAGTCAATGGTGAGAGACCAGTCTAAGATAGACTGCTAAGTGCAGAGGCCTTGAAATGGGAAAGGTTTGGCACATTCAATGAACCAAAGGTCAGTGTGGCTAGTAAACAAGAAGATGAAGTAACGGACATGGGCTAGATTTAAAAGGCCTGTTGGCCAAGGTAAGGAATTTGGATTTTGATGGGGAGGTTAGAATATGAATTTAAAGACAAAGTACTTCACCATCCTGGGAAGTCTATAATACGCATTTTCACATAACCCACCGAGAACTATGTTCTAGATGTTTGCTACTCAAACTGTGGTTCAAAGACCATAAGAATCAGTTTGGGCCTCAGGTTCCATCTTAGTCCTTTTGAATCGGAATCTGCATTTTAACTGGTGATTGATATACACATTACAAGTTAGGAAGCACTCATCTTAGGTGTGGTCTGGAAAATCAGAATCTGCAATAAACATCAAGTTATGCAAAAGACCAGAAGGTGCCCTAATAGCGAATTAAAAGAAAAAAATTACTAAGTTGTCCTACAGAGAATGCAAATTCTAGATATTTCCGATGTGTAGAAGGGAGTTAAATATGATCACAAACCTAAACAGATGAGTAGATAAGAATTATGAAAGATCCTAAAAGACGCTGCCACTTAATACCTATCTGACAGTTACTTTAAAGACAAGATGTTCTCTAGAGCAGAGATAACTTTCATGATCACAGAGTATGCTTCATTTTCTAACTACAGGAGCTAATGAATCACCGGTCTCCTGCCAATCCCTACCAATTCACTGAGTAAAGCATGCCTCAAAGATAGAATTCCCATGACTGAGTCTGTCTCCCTCCCATGGCTTACTCTTCCCACCCCTCATATTCTCAAACGTTTATCTTTTCATTCGCTTGTTCGAACTTTCCCTCTTAATTTATTCCAATTTCATAATTCTGAAAGATCCCTGAACTACAGAAAAGTTGAAATAATACAGTCAACATCTGTATACTCATTCACTAAGATTCACTAACTTCCCATTTTTGCCTCTGTTTTCTCCATATGCACACACACACTTAATTTTTTCTGAACCATCTGAAAAGAAACAGCAGACATTTTTGATCAAGGATCCAGTTACAAATCACACATTACATTAGGATTTCAGATCTCTTAGTCTCCTCACCTCTAGAGAGGACTGCCCGGCCTCATCCCCAAACACACCTTGTTTGGTTGTCACAATGTTGATACTTTACAAAAGTTCAGGATAATTATTCTGGAGAATGTTCTAACAAGATGGATTTGCCTGTTCATTCAAGATTAGATCTGGATTAAACATTCTGGTGAGAAACATTTTGGGTTAAATAATTTGGTGAAAGGGACGCCGGGGTGGCTTAGTTGTTAAGCATCTGCCTTCTGCTCCAGTCATGATCCCAGGATCCTGGGACCGGGTCCCACACTGGGCTCCTTGCTCAGTGGGGAGCCTGCTTCTACCTCTCCCACACCCACAGCTTGTGTTTCCTCTGCCTGTGTCTCCTCTGTCAAATAAATAAATAAAATATTTAAAAAATAAAATAAACAAATAAATAAATAATTTGGTGAAAATACCATAAAATTATGTTTTCTTTAAATAATCTTCATCATTTCTATATCCATGCTTTATGTTCCATGTAAGTTACAAATAAGCCTTCTGAAAGATGTGGCCTTGCTTTTTATTTCTTTAGGAATATAGCACAATCCCTGTATGTATTACATACTCAGTAAATAAACGAAACCTTGAGAGCAGAGTGGACAACTGTTTCTAAGGATGGCAGAATATGCAGAGATAGCTATTACCTGCTCAACAGTTTCATACCTGACTCAACATATTTGGACTTTGCCTCTAAAATTTGAGAAATAATTAAATATGTGAACAGTTTAGCATAGTGCCTTGTATAGTATGTACGAAAGAAATCCAAGAAAGAGCTGGAGCTAAAGAGTATTTCTCTACTTTGCCCCACACAAACATATTTTAAATGCTGCTCATTATGTAATCTCACTGCTTTTAAGATAGTGTTTATGCTTCTCTTCTAATTTTTTTTCCTATATATAACTAACAAGCTATTGAAAGAAAAACAGCTTTATCTCATCCAAATGCAACTGGGAAAATCTATCACTACATGATGCCTGTAAATGTCATATGTGGGCAGCTTCCAGAGATTACTATTTCATGAAAAAAAAATGGTTAGTATCACTGTCAGACATCTTATAGCTGTTATACAACTTTGTAATGCTGGACACAAAATAAGCAAGGTAACTATTTTTCTAAAAAATACTACTGAATAAGTCTAAAATTACTATAGGAGTATTAAGAGATGTTCCTTTAAGCCAAGATGTATTTTGAAAAGCAATCAAGCAAAGAAATTTAAATCTACCACACACTATAAAAATGGATTATTTAGGATACTTGCCCTTGGTATTCAATATTACATAATGAATAGTTTTTATGACCCACTTAGCTAAATAAGCTCATGTTTCTTCTCATTTACAGAAGAGTTATTTAGTTTGGCTGATGAATGTAGATTTTTGGTTTTATGAAAAAGAGTAATTGAGGATACTGCAGAGAGCCAAGAATTATATGGGCAGATGGTATGCCATATACTATTAGACTTTACTAACAACTCTCAAAGAAAGCAAACCTTAACCTTATGTATCAATGTTACTCTCTTGCTTCAGAGTAGGATAATAGTCAGCTCTGTAGTAAATAAATTCAGCTGTTTTCAGATACATTCTTAACTGTATGACTATCATAAAACCTTTCTAATAATGCTACCTTAACATATTTAATCCTAGACAGTATTTCCAAATATTATCTTTTCTCCTCATAGGGCCCAATTCCCATTCCCTTCAATATTTATAGAGAATTCTATTAATTTATAATTATAGTCAGAACTCCAGGTGTGGAGAAACTGTGTGCTATTGCTAAAGAGATAAGTGATTTTTATTTCATGAGATAATTTCCTCCACTTTTCTTAAGACTATTTCATATCTATCCATTTGTTTATCTAAAGTTTCTTGACAAGTTAAAAGGCAAGGTTATGTTAAAAATATAAGCCACAATTTCCGTTCTCCAGGAGTTTGTAGTTAATATTACATAAATTACTAGTAAAGGTGAGATGAAGTTTAGGAGGCTAGTCACAAAACTGAACACAGGTATTCATTAAATAAAGATTTCTCTATCATAAAATGAGACAAAAAAATGATTTCTATTGCAAGGCATCTTGCTGAAAATATTTCCTATTTTTAAAAGGATACCATAATAAACAGTATTATTTTCTCTTCAAAAATTCAAGCTTTCAATAAGTTCATTAATTTTATAAATATTTAAATACATATAATATGCAAGGAAATATACCAAATATTGTAGAAAATGTAAAATTATAGAAAAGTTTGTTTAGCAGGGGCACCTGGGTGACTCAGTTAATTAAGCGTCTGCCGTAGACTCAGGTCATGATTCCACAGTCCTGGAATGGAGCTCCACATGTGGCTCCCTGCTCAGCAGGGAGGCCTGCTTCTCCTTCTCCCTCTGTGCCTGCCCCCCAACCCCAACTCATGCACACACTCTCTCTCTCAAATAAATAAAATCTTAAAAAAAAAAAAAGTTTATTTGTTCCTGTTCCCCAAGAGACTTACAATTCACTGGGGTCCGTACACATATCCCTTAAAATGCTTTTGCCTCTTGAGATACAAAATATGAGTGAGGAAGTGTCAGAAAACATTTACTTATCTCCTACATGTTTACCTGGTCTTGTAGTGACATCACTGGATTATTTTTGGTAGTGTTGATGTGAAGAACATGATACTTATTCTTTGCACACAGATCATAGGCAATATTGGTAAAGGAGGTGCTTGCAGTTTTGGGGACTCTGTTATAAATGATCACCATGTCCTCTTCCTCATCCAGCGTGGCCTCTTGCCGAGGGCCATCCATCGTATGTCGCTGCTCAATTTCTCGAACTTCATGTCTTGCAATTGCCCTTTCTGCAAAGAAAAACAGTTGTGAGCTCACTTTTTAAAGACAATGAAAATAATTTCCCATTCCTCAAACATAATTTTCCAATTTAGAAATGAGTAAGAGCACCTGAAGAAATGTTTTGAAGACCGAACATTCAGAATTACTCTCTGAAGGATAATACACATGCATATACAGAAAAACAGAATAAAAAGTCATCAAGTTTAGAATACCACAGACCGGAGACCGGTATAGTTCAAAAGTCACAGTTTTTTTTTTTTTTTTTTTTCAGATTTAAAAAATATATATTTTATTGTTTATTTGAGAGAGAGTGCGCACACGTGCAGAAGCAGGGGGAGTGACAGGCAGAGGCAGAAGGAGAAGCGGGCTTCCTGAGGAACAGAGAGCCTGATGCAGGGCTCCATCCCAGGACCCTGGGATCATGACCTGAGCCA
The DNA here is from genome assembly GCF_963455335.1 of Martes martes. NCBI lineage: Eukaryota > Metazoa > Chordata > Mammalia > Carnivora > Mustelidae > Martes > Martes martes. Next base: position 119,184,174 of record NC_137891.1, read on the forward strand.
AAGCCAGATGCTTAACCGACTGAGCCATCCAAGGTGCCCCACACTACATTCTAATAGAATAGAATTTTACAGCCTGAATTAACTCTCAAACACACAAAGACAGATTGCATGGATACTAAACTTCACAGTAAGAAGTGCACTTAGAAAATAAGTCACTTGGAATTTAAGCAAAGATTTTGAAATTTATACTTAGGATTTAATTATTTCCTCATTTATCAAAAGGTAGCAGGGCAATGGTTATAAATGCTGGAGTGATTTTAGGTAACAAGAGTAGAAACTATACCAATACAAAACCTTTTTCTTTTTGGTGTTGTACTACATTCTAAGTTTGGGCTATGTTTGTTTGTTTGTTTGAAGATTTTATTTATTTGTGAGAGAGAGAGAGAGCGAGCCTATAAGCAGGGAGAGTGGCAGGCAGAGGGAGAGGGAGAAGCAGGCTTCCTGAGGAGCAGAGAGCCCAAGGTGGGGCTCAATCCCAGGACCCCAGGATCATGACCTGAGCCGAAGGTAGATGCTTAACTGGTTGAGCCTATTACTATTATTCTTTGTTTAATATAAAATTCAGCTTTGAATGTTTTTTAGAATAAGGAAGCCAGCAAGGGGAAAGAGAGGTATCAGGGGATAAAAACCTGTAACAAGATTACAAGTTACCTTGCACAGAGACAGCTGCCCACACATACCATGCACCCTCCTACCACTAGAACTTTCTGTAAGCTGTTTCACCTGCTTTGAACACTACCATTTTCCCTGTACCATAACACTGCCTAGTGAACTCATGAACCTCCACATGGAATGTCCTCATTGCTTAAAGGGGAAGGATTATCCAATCTCCCTAACTAGGTACAATCATACACATAATGCATACATATATGTCTCACATACCACGTGTTTCATAATAGCAATTTTTTAATATTGTATGTGTTATTGGTATCAGTCTACTATAAGGCATGACTTAATACAATGACATGAAAAAGCAATGAGGTACAATTAGAGTAACAAGCACAGGCTTCAAATACTGTCAAACCATGCATTTTATATTTTGGATCAGAAGATATGGTCACATTATAGAAAATATACCCTGAGCTGAAAATTCACATTCACAAGACTTGAATAAGAGTTCCAGTCCTGCTACTTACTAGCTGTGGGCTTTCCAAAACAGGAGGAGAAGTGCATATGTTGTATATGTATATGCATATATATTTCCTTTTTTTTTCCTTCCCATTGGGAGAGCTAGATGGGAATGTGCAGAGAAGGAAATGAGCTTAATGTTAAGCACACTGCTGAATTGCCTGGGATATCCAGGAGATGTTATGTAGATAATTGGGCACATAGGTCAAGAGTTGAGAATAAACATTCAAGTAGAAGACATCTGGGAAAACCATGGAAATGAATGCAACTGCCTACATAATCTAGAATATGTAGCATGGGAAAGAGACTCTGGGACAGAATCTTAGGAAATACCACCATTTAAGGAGCAAGTAGAGACAATCTACAGAAGGAGGCTAAGAAGAAAGAAAGAAAGAAAAAGGAAGCAGGGCAGACTTTCAAGAATCACATGCCACATGATAGCATATTACTTTTCAAATTGACAGTGCTTTCCAAATGGACCTATAAATCAAGGTAATATATGAGGCTATAAGGATCTACATAAGCTTTGGAAGCTATCTCAGGTTAAATTCAACCAGTATTTATTGAGAACCTACATATATTATTATATTCAGTAATTTTTAAGGACTCTTATCTCCCAAACAACCTCAAACTGTCATCAGATCCCAAATTATTATGATATTATTACATACACACGTTGTCCTCTTTCCACAAAGGGAAATAGAGCAGTGCTGCTGTCATTTAAGGGCTGACGGAAGTGTGAGAGGTCTCCTCAAGCAACCCAGATATGCATGAAATTGCCTTTAAAAGATTCACCTACAAGCAACAATGCTGGATTTACCTTAAATGGTTTTTCTGAAATCAAGTACTTGGAAAAGACTTTATGTGTTCTTTCATATATGGGTACCCATTTTACCTACAGAATACTCAATGACTAAACAAAATCTGTGGGCACCTGGTGGCTCAGTCAGTTGGGCATCTCTGCCTTTGGCTCAGGTCATTATCCCTGGGTCCTGGGATGGAGCCCCACATCAGGTTCCCTGCTCAGCCAGGAGTCTGCTTCTGGCTCTCTGCCCTTCTCCCTACTTGTGTGCTCTCTTTCTCATTCTCTCTCAAATAAATAGATAATTAAAAAATAAAAGAAAACTTGCAATACTAATAGTTTTTATAATTACTCCATCTACTTAATAAAATTTTACATGCCCAGTAACTGTCAGGAAAATTAGCTACTAAATTAAAAAAATATTTTATTTTACTTTTTGAAGATTTTATTTACTTGACAGAAAGAAAGAGAACAAGCAGGGGGAGCGGCAGGAGGAGGGAGAGGGAGAAGCAGACTCTCCACTGAGCAGGGAGGGAACCTGATACCTGCCTTGATCCCAGGACCCTGGGATCATGATCTGAACTGAAGGCAGATGCTTAACCAACTGAGCCACCCAGACGTCCCTTAAAAATATTTTTAAAAAGAAGCGATCATTTAGTCTGTGGATGTAATTTTTTTAAAATGATAAAACTCTAGCCAGATGTCACATGTAAAAATTAATCATAGATCTTGGTTCATTATGTGTATTAAGTTACATGTATTGCATATTAACACAATTTAAAAAGACATCTATGCAAGGTAAATATGGGAGTCACTACTTTCCTCAAATAACATATTTATATGCATTTTCAATTTTTCAAGTGTTTTTACTTTGCTTTAACAAACAGTGTAATTATTAAGATAGTGCCTAAACTACATAAAAAGATGAAAATAGTGTGGAACATCAAGAACATTTTTGTTAGTAGTATTTGTTTATAAAATCAAATCTCGGGGTGCCTGGGTGGCTCAGTCAGTTAAGCATCCAACTCTTGATTTCGGCTCAGGTCATGATCTCAGGGTCCTAATGTGGTGGAGCCCCAAGTTGGGCTCCGTGCTCAGCAGGGAGTCTGCTTAAGATCCTCCCCTCTGCCCCTCCCCCTGTTCATGCTTTCTCTTCCTCTAAAGTAAACGAATCTTTTTTTTTTTTTTTAAATCAAATCTCACTTACTTGACCAATAGTAATAACTGTTGATGGTAAAATACTAGTATCTATTTCCACCTTTGACAAATGTAAAGTCAGTAAGTCCAGTCCAGTCACATTCTTTACTTCCTAGGTATTCGACCGTTCCAATTCTCTTTATCAAAGATGTTCTGCATCCAGTTACTACAGTTCCTCTGAGACTCTCTTAAATCAATGGGGAAGCTTTATTAGTTACAGCACGTTTGTAGTGCACTTAGAGACTGTAGGCAGTAATTTAAAATACTCATGATGCTTTCTGAAGTAATTTTTTTTCCATGTTTGAGTAATGAATTGTAAAGAATCTGGTATGCAAGCTATTTCATGTACAGCCTACAAACAACATGGGGGTACAATCTGAGAGTCATGAAATTACAGACAGGCCAGGCACCACCGGCAGCTGGCACTAATGCGTCCAACACTGAGGACAGACCTGGAACTCCACAGGGTTCTGGTTCTAGACTCCTGTGCAAGGTGGCATGTATCTCTCAGCTCAATGAACTTTTCCCTGTGGCGGATTATCAACAAACTCAACTCTTTTGTTTTTTAAAAGATTATTTATTTATTTAACAGAGAGAGAGAGATCACAAATAGGCAGAGAGACAGGCAGAGAGAGAGAGGGAAGCAGGCTCCCTGCCGAGCAGAGAGCCAGACGTGGGGCTTGATCCCAGGACCCCAAGATCAGGACCCGAGCCGAAGGCAGAGGCCCAACCCACTGAGCCACCCAGGCACCCCCAAACTCAACTCTTAAAACACCATTCATAACAGCAGTAATTACCTACTTCTGCATTGGCAAGGCATAAAAGGCCTTATTTCATGCAAGAACGTAATGATCAAGCTAAATATAAAACATGGCACTAAATACACCAAGCCAGATCTACACAGCATCAAAGTCACAAAGATGTATGTATCAGACCACAGAAAAATGAAAGGAAACAGAAGTGAAGAAAATATTTTTTTAAATCACATCTTTAAATGATAAACTTTTTTTTTAACATTATGATTATTGTTTTGGGGACATACAGAAACTTATGCATGTTAAAGTAAAAAATTTATAGTTAGAATACAGGTAAATAAGTAATAAATAAAGGCAAAGGATACCAAGAAAAAAATTACCAAATTTTAATATTTACAATTATAAGAAAAAAAAACAAAGAAATGAGCAATGACACCATTAATATCTCAGGTGATAATAAGCTAGGATGGTTTGTAAGAGGTTTAAACCATATATGCATGACAGTGCAAAGCAAAAGTATTTGTGGTCTTATGACTTTTTGGGCCATGGAATCCTTTAAAATATGATGAAAACTATGGATCCTCTCCAGAAAGACTGACTTATGCATTTCAGGAAAGGGGCTCTATGACCCCAGATTAACTACTTAAACAAACAAACAAACAAACCCCCCCCAAAAACCTCCAAGGACAGCAAGCCTAATAGTGTAATATTAAGTGTAATAGTAAACTGCCTTAAGGCAATAGTGTATATAGAGAAAAAAAAAGTAGGTTATTCATAAGTAAGGACTGTAGGTGAAGAAAAATCACTGAGGAAACTGGCAGTGTCCATCTGAGAATTGCCTATAGGTAAGGATGCCTTGGCACAAAACTTGACCCGTCCAAACCCCATGGCAAGTATGCCTGTTGCACAGCTAGATAAACTGAGCTCTAACAGCTTGGTGCCATCATATCTGAATTAAAGGGGATCCCCAGCATTCTCTAGGGACAAACCTAGAATTGTGTAAATCCCCAACCATATTATGAAATGTAATTTATTCCCCCAAATATGTGTATACTATGTAAACTAGGAAGAGACAAAGTTGCACCAAAAGTAAGTTATTATGAAGCTATTTAATGAATCCTTTCTTCCGCACCACTCACTGTGAATGTACTATCTAACCAACCACCACCTGATCCTCATGGATGCAGTACTTGGCAATGACTATAAATTAAATAAATCGGTTGTCTCATTGTATACATCATTTGTTTTAAGAATACTTTTCGTATGGATCAGTCTCCTTGAACTCAATCACCATGGGGACTGACAAAATAAATTTCTACATGGAAGGCTGAAGGCTGGATGCTGAACACTGGCCAGTACTTTCCTGTGTGGTTTCCAGGCAGTCAACAAGGGGTGCTTGAGCTATCACTAAAAGTTATACATTTAAGTGGATCATCCTGTAAAAAAAGAGCTGATAGCACCTCTCGCTTTAAAGAAGCTGGAGTAGACCAATGCTTTGCTCTTCTTACCACTATGGACAACTAAAAACCCTGGACATTATATATAAGACAAGTGTAAGTCTCTAAAAGGTAGAGAGAGAAGGCAGCCAGCCAACTAGTTAGGGTTCTTGGGACTCAGGAATGACCAAGTGGCAAGTTCCCTTTGCATATTCCAGCTTTGGAGCAATAGAGGCTGGCTGTCCAGAGATGGGCACACACAGAAAGAACCAAACAAAAGCCTATTCTCTCTAGCCAAAGGACCAAGGGAGGGCAGCAAAGAGAGACCGAAAACTCTCAGACATGACAACTCTACCTTAGTCAAACCCTATAGAAAAAACTGGTCCCATCTCCACCCTCACAGGGCAGGTAGGCAGCCCAGACTTTTACCCTCACAAGGCTGTAATGAGGTACTCAACGTCCCTGAGAGGGTGGTGTCAGAGAAGACCAAGCAGGGAGCCAGGACTTTCATCCCAGGCAGCAGGTATCAAGCCACCTCTACAGTGTCAGGAGACCAGGCAAACATACTTACTTCCACATGGCAGTGATGAGGGACCCTTCCCTTCCCCTTCTTGATAGTGTTAGGGGAGACAGAGTAGGGAATCAGGACTTGTGCCCTCCTCCAGTGTGATAAAGCCACTCCCACTTGCCCTGCAGCACTCATGAGCCCACCAGCTGTTGGCAGCGGCTGAGAGAGGACCTGGACTTCTACTTCCACTTGGAAGTAAAAAAGGATCTGCCCTTCCCTTACCAGAGCAGCGTCAGAAAAAGTCAAATGAAACAGACTGAAATAAGATTCAGAGTTGCACATCAGAACAGAAAAATGTCCAAGTTTCAATTGAATACTATTCAACATATCAAGAACCAGGAAGATCTCAAACCCCATCAACAGAGACAATCAAGAAACAACAACATCCAGATGACAGAGATGTTGGAATTATTAAAGATTTAAAGTGGTCATGATAAAAAATGCTTTCATGAATAATTATGAACAAGCTTGAATAAGCTTAAACCAAATGAATAAACAGAAAGCCTCAGCAAATCGGCTGAGTGACAAAAAATATATAAAAAAGACTATGGAAGCTTCAGAACTCAAAATTAAAATAATCAAAATAAAAAACTGTGAGTAGACTCAATAGCAGAATGGTAGGTAGGAAAGGAGAAAAGTTTAGTAAATTATAAGACAGAACAAAAGAAATTACCCAACAGCAGTAACCGTGAGAAAATACATTGCAAACAACAATAACAAGAGAGCCTCAGGGAACTGGGGATATAACAAAAGATCTATATATTTTAGAAAGAGAGCGAGCAAGTGCACACACAAGTCGGGGGAAGGAGCAGAGGGAAAGAGAGAATCCCAAGCAGACGTGACCCCGAGCACAGAGCCCAACACGGAGCACAATGTCACAACCCTAAGCTCATGACCTGAGCAGAAACCATGAGTTGGATACTTAACCAACTGAGCCACCCAAGCACCCCTCTGTCACAGAGTCTTGACAGGAGAAAGAAGGCAGGGCTGTAAGGGTACTGAAAGAATTCACACCTGAAAACATGACATTCTGACAAGAGACCTAAGCAGGAAGATTCAAAATACTGAACAAACTCCAAACAAGGTAAACCAAACAGATACATAATAGGACACATCATAACTAAACTTCTGAAAAACAAAGAGAAAAAAAATCTTGAAAGTAGCCAGAGTATGAAGCCTTAACTATAGGAGAAAACTGGAATAACAGTAGAATAACAGCATGAAATGGCACAATGTTTCTCAAGTGCTAAAACAAAAAAATCCTATACCCAGAGAAAATAATCTTCAGGAATGAAAATATAAATGAGATATTCTCATCTGAAAGAAAACTAAGCAAATTTACCACCAGCAGATCTACCTTAAAGATTAGCTAATGATAGTTATCTAAACATTATGTGATATGGTTCTAAATATATACAAAGGAAGTATTAAAGACAATTATATTGTAAATGGCAGATAGAAAAGGGATGTAAATGGTGGTAAGCTTTCCATACTTTACTTGGATTGGTAAAATTATGATACCAGTAGACTGTAACAAGTTTTTTTTTTTTTTTTTAAAGATTTTATTTATTTGTCACAGAAAGAGAGAGAGAAGAAAGCACACAAGCCAGGAGAGCAGCAGGCTCCCCGCTGAGTAAAAAGCCAGATGCAGGACTTGATTCCAGGACTCTGGCTGGGATCATGACCCGAGGTGAAGGCAGACGCTTAACTAACTGAGCCACCCAGGCGTCCTATGAGACGTGATATTTATATAAATAGATAAAGCAACCATGAAAAAAGCTATATGAAGACTTTAAACTCAAATACAGTATATAAATCACAATTCTAAAAAAATATAAAACCTACAGGAATGCAGAAAGAAGAAAACAGAAACAACAAAACCAGAGAGAACAAACAAAAAATAAAAGTATCAAGGGACATTTTAAAAAGACATTGAAGCAAATTAAAAGAAAACTTGTGGGATACAGCTCATGCAGGACTCAGAGGGAAATTTACAACACTACATGTATACATCAAAAAAGAATAGCTTCCAACCAATCATCTAAGCTCCTACCTCAAAAACCAGAAAAAGAGCAAGATAAACTCAAAGCAAGAAGGAACGGAATAATAAAGAACAAAAACCAATGAAACTGAAAACAGAACAACAATATGGGGGAAAAAATGAATAAAACAAATAGCTGGTTCTTTGAAAAAATCAGTTAAATCAATAAAATTTTAGCAAGACTAATAAAAACAAAGACAAATTTTATTTTATTATTTTATTTTTTTTTAAAGATTTTATTTATTTATTTGGCAGGCAGAGATCACAAGTAGGCAGAGAAGAAGGCAGAGAGAGAGGAAGGGAAGCAGGCTCCCTGCTGAGCAGAGAGCCCGATGTGGGGCTCGATCCCAGAACCCTGGGATCATGACCTGAGCTGAAGGCAGAGGCTTAACCCACTGAGCCACCCAGGCACCCCAAGACAAATTTTAATATTAGGAACAAACAAGGCATAACTAGCGATTCTGCAGACATCAAAAGGATAGAAGAGTATACTACAATTTCACACATATAAATCTGACAGCCTGATAAAATGGACAACTTCCTTGAAAATCAAACTGTGAGAACACATTCAATATGAAATTTCTAATTTGAACTGTTCTATAACTATTAAGGAAATTAAATTCATAACTTTGAAACTCCTAAAGAATGAAATACCCAGGGATCTGGCAAAACTGAATTTCTGTTCATGATAAAAACTCTCAGAAAAATAGGAATATAGAAGAAGTTCCTCTACAAAATCCTACAGCTACCATAAGAGTGAATAACTGAAATTGAATGCTTTCTAATATCAGGAAGAAGGCCTGCAGTAGAGTTTCATTACTCTTACTTAACATAGTGTTGGAAGTTCTAGCCAGTGCATTAAAGCAAAATAATAATACAAACAGCAGCAGTAGCAACAGCAGCATATAGATAGAAAAAGAAGAAATAAAACTAACCCTATTTAAAAATGATATAATTTTCTATGAAGAAAATCACAAGGAATCTACAAAAACAATAGAATCCTAGAATAAGTCAGTTCAGCAAAGTTCCAGAATATAAAATAAAAATACAAAATCGAGGGGTGTCTGGGTGACTCAGTAGGCTAAGTGTTCAGCTATTAATTTTGGCTCAGGTCATGATCTGAGGGTCATGCCATCAAGCCTTGTGTCAGGCTCCATGCTGTGCATGCAGCCTGCTTGAAATTCTCTCTCTCTCTCCCTCTCCACCCCACCCAACACACACACACTCTCTAAAAGAAAAAAAAAAATTAAAAAAATACAAAATACAACTGTATTTCTATACTAAACATAAAGACACAAAAATGACAATTCAATATCATCTACAATCACACCAAAAAACAAAACAAACAAAACAAAAACACAACAAACTCTGTTGTAAATCTAACAAAACATATACAGGACTTACATGCAGAAAAAAGGTTGCAAACCTCTAAAACTTGTTACAAGACATGAATCTACACTTTCAAGCTCAATGAACTACAAGAAGGATAAACTCAAAGAGATCCACAGTGACAAATTAAACTGCTAAAAGCCAAGGCCAATGTGAGTATCCTGAAAGCAGCAAGAAAAAAGCCACTTATTAACAAAGGATCTGCAGTAAGATTAAGTAAGAGTATGTTGGTCCACCTGACCATGTCCCATAGAGTTCCTAAGGCTCTGGTCCCTTTCCTCACTAGTTTTCTTTTCACCCCTGACTGTAATTTTTTTTTTTAAAGACTTTGTTTATTTATTTGACAGAGATCAGAGATAGGCAGAGAGGCAGGCAGAGAGAGAGACAGAGAGAGGAGGAAGCAGGCTCCCCGCCGAGCAGAGAGCCTGATGCGGGGCTCGATCCCAGGACCCTGGGATCATGACCTGAGCCGAAGGCAGAGGCTTTAACTCACTGAGCCACCCAGGTGCCCCCCACCCCGCCGACTATAATTTTAATTGCTCTTTCTGTCTGTTCACTGATGGAAACTGAAAATAGGAATAGATTGCTTGAGTCCCCATCTTCTATCAAAGTATTCATTTCAAGTGATTGAGATGCACAAAAAATGAAGTCTTAAAGTTGGTCTACCTATGATTTTTAACTATAATATTTTATTTTTAAAAAATAGGTACCTGAAAAAAAAGTACTTCTATAATATCATCATTCTGTATTTAACTATGTGGTTCAACTCCATCCTAATATACAAACAGACTAAATCTTAGACAACCACTTAAATGCAGAGCACTGGCTCTGGAGTCAGATTAACATGACAAACAGTATCCTGACATCAGTATTCAGGTGGGGATCTCTTCTTTGACACTCAGTTTCCTCATCTAGATGGCTATAATAATGGTGCCTCTTTGGGCTGTTTTAAAAAATCAAAACATGAGAATGTATATAAAAACTTACCACAGAGCATGCATAGAACAAACGGTACATATAAACTTAAAATACATAGTGATAACTCCATGTTAGCTACTACCAATATTACTATTTCATAGAGATGATTAGTGTTTCTTAGACTGATAATAAAAGAAGGTTGTAACTTTGAAGAATTTCACATTTTTAGTTTGTGTAATAATTGTAATAACTGTAAAAAACTGTAAAAATGCTTTATAAACTTAGCAAGTATATTAAGTAAAATACAATTCATATTCTTTAACCTAGTAACCTAACAACAAAAAGAATTATGCTGGTGGTCACTGGATTGATGAGACATTTAACAGCTACTTTAATGTTCTTACCTAATCATGTCAAGAGCATTAACCAATATATTTTTAGTGGCAGTTCATGAGTGAGATGAAGTTTGGAAAGAAATTTGATTTTTATAATGTATTTTCATTAATGTTAAGAATTAATGAACGATTAATGCACAAGCATAATGTATATGTAAAACATGTATTACAAGGCCTAGGAGAAGTCACTGCATGTAGAGGCAGTAAATATTTGTTAAATTAAAAATAAAGGAGTGTTTTATACACTGTTGAGCGTCCTTTTTTTCCCCTATTTTTTATTGTGTTATGTTAGTCACCATACAGTACATCATTAGTTTTTGATGTAGTGTTCCATGATTCATTGTTTGCATTTAACACCCAGTGCTCCATGCAATCCATGCCCTCCTTAATACCCATCACCAGGGTCACCCATTCCCATACTCCCCACCCTTCTAAAATCCTTAGTTTGTTTCTTGGAGTCCATAGTCTCTCGTGGTTCACCTCCCACTTCAATTTCTCCCCCTTCATTTTTCCCTTCCTTCTCCTAATGTTCTTCACGTTATTTATGTTCCACAAATAAGCTGAACCCATATAATGATTGACTGTCTCTGTTTGACTTATTTCACTCAGCATAATCTCCTTCAGGCCCATCCATGTTGATGGAAAAGTTGGGTATTTATCCTTTCTGAAGGATGAGTAATATTCCATTGTGTATCCCGACTACATCATCTTTATCCATTCATCTGTTGTAGACCATCTTGGCTCTTTTCACAGTTTGGCTATTGTAGACACTGCTGCTATGAACATTGGGGTGCATATGGTCCTTCTTTTCACTATATCTGCATCTCTGGGGTAAATACCCAGTAGTGCAATTGCAGGGTCATAGGGTAACTCTATTTTTAATTTTTTTGAGGAACCTCCACACTGTTTTCCAAAGTGGATGTACCAACTTGCATTCCCACCAACAGTGTAAGAGGGTTCCCCTTTCTCCACAACTTCTCTAACACTTGTTTTTTGCCATTATTTCATGAGAGCTTGATATATATCATTCTGTAAAGCAACGGTTTTCAATTTGGGCATGTAACAGAATGACTTGCAGGATTCTTAAAGTATAGATTCCTGCCTTCCCACATTCTCGAGTTAACTAATTCAGGGCCCAAGGAATTTACATTTCTATCAAATTCCAAGGTGATGCTGATATGATTATCCATGAACTGAGAATTCAAGTTCTATACAGTATTTCTTTTGGTTTATTAAGAACACAGTTATAGAATTGTCTCTTTTCTATGTAAATAGTTCATTGTTATCCCAATTAATTTGGAATTTACAATAATTTTTGCAACAATTCAGATCTGTAAAAAATAACACTATTCAACTTCATGGTATAAATTGAAAGGGTGTTCCAGTTGAGATATCCATTTATGACACTGATTCTTCTGAGCTGTGTGTCCCATCTCTCTCTCTGCTCCCTACCAACCATTAGGTCTCCAAAGGCTAGGCAATTTCTCCTTCAGGAATGCTATAACCATCATTACGGGAGGCATACATGAAATATTTAAATTGTTCTTGAGAATAAACTGCTAACAAACCCATTTAATTGGAATATTTATTAATTCTAACTGATCTTTGCTGTTCCCTTCCTTTTAGTCTGAAATAATAATTTTTGGATATAACCACTAATTCAAGAACCATGTTAAAGGTATTCATTTTGCCCAAAAAGTTGAAAATAGAGCTACCCTATGACCCAGAAATTGCACTATTGGGTATTTACCCTAAAGATACAAATGTAGTGATCCGAAGGGGCACGTACACCCGAATGTTTATAGCAGCAATGTCCACAATAGCCAAACTATGGAAAGAACCTAGATGTCTATCAACAGATGAATGGATAAAGAAGATGTGGTGTAAATGGTGTGTGTATACACACACACACACACACACACACACATACACAATGGAATACTATGCAGCCTTCAAAAGAAATGAAATCTTGCCATTTGCAATGACGTGGATGGAACTAGAGGGTATTATGCTTAGTGAAATAAGTCAAATCAGAGAAAGACAACTCTCATATGATCTCCCTGATATGAGGAAGTGGAGGAGCAACACGGCGGGGTTGGGGGGTAGGAAAAGAATTTCCCATTGAAACACAATGGGATCGGGAGGGAGACAAACCATAAGAGACTCTAAATCTCACAAAAAAAACTGAGGGTTGCCGGGGGGAGGTGGGTAGGGAGAGGGTGGTTGGGTTATGGACATTGGGGAGGGTATGTGCTATGGTGAGTGCTATGAAGTGTGTAAACCTGGCGATTCACAGACCTGTACCCCTGGGGCTAATAATACATTATATGTTAATTAAAAAAATTAAATTGAAAAAAAAAATTAAAAAAGGTATTCATTTTGCAGGATTCTACTATATATGAAGAAATTCTTTTTTTTTTTTTTTTAAGATTTTATTTATTTACTTGAGAGAGAGAGTGCACACACACACAAGCCAGGGTGGGGGAAGGTCAAAGGGAGAGGGAGAACCAAGCTCCCCGGTGAGCAGGAAGCCCAACGCAGGGCTGGATCCCAGGTCCCTGAGATCAGGACCTGAGCTGAAGGCAGATGCTTAACTGACTGAGACATCTAAGTGTCCCTATATATGAAGAAATTCTGATCAGATTACAGTCTCCAGCCTTACACATAAACTAGATATTACCTGTGGTTATTACTTTTTGTATTTTAATAACAAAGAGTTTGGATATTAATTTTTATATTTTATAGTTTCATATCTTTGGAAAGTTGATATCTGTATATTAAGAGTTAATAATACATAAATTGCAATGAAAAGGAAGAAACTGTCAAACTGGATTAAAAAAGGAAGACCCAACTATATCCTGCCTAAAAGTAACCCGTACCTTAAATAAAAGAAAGAAATGATTTAAAAGGAAAAGGATGGAACGAAACATTTATCATGTTAACATAAATCAAAAGAAAGCTGGAGTGGTCATATTAATAATGAAGGATAGTAGGAAGACAGGCAGGCAGGGACCCCGCCCTAAGAGGAAACCACCCTTAAAAGGATTTTAAACCACCCTGGAAGGAGCCCTTCACCCCTTCCCACAGAACAACTATCTGATATAGAGATGAACAAGTGGACAAAAAGGTGGGTGGGTGACAGGTGCATGGAGCGGTAATCAGAGTAAAACAGCCCACCAATAAGCCCATAAAAACCCCTAGACTTAGAAACTTAGGTGGCGACCCTCTCAGGTCCCCTCCCTCTTCAGGAGCTTTGTACTGTGGTTCAATAAACTTTGCTTTGCTGCCCACCATTCTTCATCTGGCCTACCTCTTCATTCATTCTTCAAAGTGGCATGACCAAGAAATGCGAGCACTAAAGAAAAAGAAATCCTGCAACATTAATAACATGGACTTCAGAAGAAAGAATATTGATGAGAAAAAAGGTTATTCTGTAATAATCAAGGAGTCATTTTATCAAGCAGACATAATGACCTTAAAAACGTGTGTACCTTCAGGTTTCAAAATACACAAGTAAAAAACTAAAAATAAATAAATAAACAAATAAATAAATAATAGACAAATCCACAAGTATAACTGGTGATTTCACCATAATGCTTTCAATAATCGACAGAATTATTAGAAAAGTAGACACAAAGCCAGTAAATTGTTAGACAGAAAGCCAGTAAAGATATAGAAAACTTGAACAATGTTATTAACTAACTGCCCAACTGGCATTTGCAGAACACTCCAACCAGAACACAGAGACATATTCTTTTCAAGCACCCCTGGAACATTTAGCAAGACAGACAATATTCTGAGTCATAAAACAAGGCTTGATAAATATGAAAGAATTCAAATCACACAAAGTATGTTCTCTGACTACAATGGAATTAAATTAACAACCAATAACAGAAAAGGTATTTGAGAAGTCTACAAATATTTGAACTAAAGAACATGCTTCGAGTAAACCCAAATACAAAGAAAACACCAAAAGGCAACTAAAAAAGCATTCTGAACCTAATAAAACTGAAATATACTGAAATTTCTAAGATGTAGCTAAAGCAGTGCCTCCAGGGAAACTTAATAGTACTACAAGACCATATTTAAAAAGAAGGAAGGTCTAATATTAATAACTAATAACCATTGCCTGAAGAAACTAGAAAGAGTAAATAAAAGCAGAAATCAACAAAACAGAAAAAAATACAGAAAAAAAATCAATAAAAGCTGATAAGTCTGTAGCCAGACTAATAAGAAGAAAAGACAAAATTATCAACAGCAGGAACAAGGAAAAGTCACTACTGAAAGTAAAGGAACAATGCCAATGTATCCAACAACTTAGAAGAAATGGCCAAATTCTTTGGAAAAAAAAAATTAACAAAGCTCATTCAAGTATAGGTAACTAAATGGAACAACCTTTACCCACTAAAGAAGTTAAATTTGTAGATGAAAACCTTCCCACAAAAAAACCAAAAAACAAAAAAACCCAGACCTTCCTACAGTTAAAACAACAGGCCCAGACAGCTTTACTAGGAAATTCTACCAAACATTTAAGAAAAATACCAATTCAACACAAACTTAAAACTGAAGACAGAACACTTCCCAAGTCATTCTACACAGATATTACAGGACACTACAGAGTTGGAAGCATGTTATAACAAAGGACTAGATGGCAGGATCTCACTAGTCCTTGTTTTGCCTTGAGTTTCAGCAGAATTTGAAATGGCTGGCAGAAAGGCTGGGGTGACTCTGGAGAGGCCAAGACAAGGGCAGTTTTCACTCACAGAGAACTGGCTTCCAGCTGCCAGTGGGTGTACTCATCTACACCTGCCATGGTGGACGGCTCAGCCATCCTGGAGCACCTCACCGCAGAGGTACCAGCATTGGCAGGACACCATCAAAAGAGCTGAAGGTAAAGTATATTATCCCTGTTTGCTTGCAACTTGTAATTCTTGGAGTTGGACTCTCCGATCAAGGCTACAGTTGCTAGTAGGGTGTCATCCCACATACCCACAAATCTCCGTTTGGGCGGAAAGGACAACTAAAGACTGCTGCAAGGATGCCTGGATTCCTTATTATCTCAGGACTCTAAATACTCTTAACATCTGTCCAGTGTTGTGATTCCAGGGGACTGAATCTCCATGAAAAACACAATTCGGCCTTTTTGTAATTCTTCTTGAGCATGTTAGAAGTTTAATTAGCATTCCAACGAATCAAATTTCTGCATTCACGCCTCAACCATGTTTCAGTGTTACTATGGCTTCAAAAAAGCTACTGATTCTTAAGTAGTACATTTTGACTGAGTTGACTTTTTTTTTTTTTAAAGATTTTATGTATTTATTTGACAGAGATCACAAGTAGGCAGAGAGGCAGGTGGAGAGGGTTGGGGAAGCAAGCAGGGAGCCCGATGTGGGGCTCAATCCCAGGACCCTGAAATCATGACCTGAGCTAAAGGCAGAGGCTTTAACCCACTGAGCCACCCAGGCGCCCCCTGAGTTGACTGTTTTTAAAAAATTGTTTGGATTTTAATTGTGAGGCATAAATAATAGTAAGAAATGTTTGGTTCCATACAGACATTACTTCCATTCCAGTGGATAAGCTCAATACAGATCATATGCCCCCTCTCCACCAAAAAATCCATTACGGACCAAATCCCATAGGAACACAGAGCAAAAATTAACAAATTAAGTTAAATGAGTACAATACATAAAAGGATAATCATTAAACCCATGTGGGAATTCAAAGTTGGTTTAACATTCAAAAGTCAATGCAATTCATCATATTAACAAGCTAAAAAAGAAAAATCGCATGATCATCTTAATACACTGAAAGCGTTTTGACAAAATCCAACATCCATTCACGATAAAAATATAAGCACAGTAGGAATAGAGGATAATTTCCTCAAAATGATAAAAAGATACCTTTGAGAACTCTATAGCTAACACCATTATTGAAATACTGGATGTTTTTACCCTAAGATTAGTAATATAGCAAGAATGTCCATTCTCACCACTTTTATGCAACACTATCCTGGAGGCTCTAGCCAATGCAGTAAGGTAAGAAAATCAAATCAAGGCACACAAATTAAAGAGCAAAAACTAAAACTGCATTTTATTGCAGGAAGCATAGTTATCTCTCCAGAAATTCCTAAGTAATCTACAAAAGACCTAGGA
The DNA here is from genome assembly GCF_963455335.1 of Martes martes. Taxonomy (NCBI): domain Eukaryota; kingdom Metazoa; phylum Chordata; class Mammalia; order Carnivora; family Mustelidae; genus Martes; species Martes martes. The sequence goes on from NC_137891.1 coordinate 119,200,955, forward strand.
GAATTAGTAAGTATAGCAAGGGTTACGGGATACAAAAATCAGGAAAACATATCAATTTATTTCTGTATAACAATAACAATCAAATATTAAAGATTTCAAAACTACCATTTAAAATAACACAAGAATATGGATAACTTTTCAAAAAGATACACAAAACATACAGTAAAAATTACAAAACAGAGTCACCCTAAGATGGCGGAGGAGTAGGAGACTGAATTATCATTAGGTCCCAGGAGTTTAGCTAGATAGTTATCAAACCATTCTGAACACCTACAAACTCAAGAGGAGATAGAAGAGAAGAAGAGCAGCAATTGTAGGAACAGAAAATCAACCACTTTCTGGAAGGTAGGACGTGCGGAGAAGTGAATCCAAAGCCATGGGAAGATAGACTGGGCGGGGGGGCCAGCTCCCAGTAAGGAGGAGAGCAGCAGTGCACAAAATTGAAACTTTTAAAAGTCTGCTCCACCGAGGGATGTCCCTCCAGAGGCTAAGTGGGGGGCAGAGACTCACGGGGACACTGTGGTCTCAGGACCCACGGAGTCACAGAAAGACCAGGGGTGCCTGAGTGTGGCAGAGCTCCAAGGTATGGCAGCGGGGAAGCCAGCAGCAGAGACGGAGCTGAGGAGTGTGCTCTCAGCTCCGGGCTACCTTAAACCGTGACCCAAGTCACATTCAGGCCACTGCTCTTACAGCAGGGACCCCACAAGTAGCAGATCCGGAGAGAACTCCTCAATCATCCAGGAGGAGCAGCGCAGGAGCATGCTGCAGGAATCCGCTGGGTTTGGAGACTCCAAAGCCGTGCGCCAGAGACAGAAATGCTCGGTCACAAGCTGGGTGAGCTCCGAGTGCAGATGGAGACCAGGGAGACACGAGGAATTGACTGGTTTTCTCTGAGGGCTCACTGAGGAGTAGGGCCCCAAGCTCTCGGCTCATACAGGCTGGAGATGAGGAGGCCACCATCTTCATTCCCATCCTCCAAAGCTGTACAGAAAGCATTCAGGGAACAAAAGCAACCGAGAGCAAACCTTGGGCAAAGACATTTGAGAATCAATGCAACAGGCCCCTCCCCCAGAAGATCAGCAAGAACATCCCGCCAAGACCAAGTTCACCAATCAGTGAGAACTGCGCAACTCCAGAGCTAGGGGAAAGCAACACATAGAATCAATGGCTTTTTATCCATGATACTTCAGTCTCTCAAAGTTAAAATATTTAAATTTTATTTTTTCCTTATTCTATTTTTTAACTTTTCCTCATTACTATTTTAATGTTCTTAAACCATGTTTCTTACCAATACCTTTAAAAAAATCATTTTTTAAAATATTTTATTTATTTATTTGATAGCACGATCACAAGTAGGCTAGGCAGAGAGACACGCACAGAGAGAGGGGGAAGCAGGCTCCCCACCGAGCAGAGACGCTGATGTGGGACTTGATTCCAGGACCCCAAGACCATGACCTGAACCGAAGGCAGAGGCCCAACCCACTGAGCCACCCAAAAAAAAAGTCATTTTAAATTATCATTGTTATACTCATATTTTATCCCTTTATTCTGTTTATCCTTATTTTTTGTATACATACAGATTTTTTTTTTAATCTTGGCATACAATTTCTTCTAATATATCAAAGTATAGCCTAAATCTAGGGCATGGCTTTGTTCTACTCTCCAGCCTGATAACTTTTCTCTTTTCTTTTTTCAACCAACTTCTTATCAATTTCTTTTTAAGAATCTTTTAAAATTTTCATCTTGACAGTCATATTCCATCCCTTCAATGTGTTCATCCTTATTTTCGTGTATATATATCTAAGTTTTTATTCTTTAAAATTTTGGGAGGTAATTTCTTCTAAGAGACCAGAATACAGCCAAAATCAAGTGGGTAGCTCTGTTCAATTCACCAGGCTAATATTTTTTTTTAAGATTTTATTTTATTTATTTGACAGAGAGAGAGATTACAAGTAGGCAGAGAGGCAGGCAGAAAGACAGGGAAGCAGGGTCCCTGCTGAGCAGAGAGCCTGATGTGGGGCTTGATCCCAGGACCCCGAGATCATGACCTGAGCCAAAGGCAGAGGCTTAACCCACTGAGCCACCCAGGTGCCCCTATGTTCTTATTTTTTATTTTAATTTTTGTCCCCCTTACTTCTCCCCCCTCTGTTTTGGGTCTATTCTGATTTGGTTAGTGTATACTTTTCTGGGGTCATTGCCACCTTTTTAGTATTTGTTCTCTTATCCATCTATTCTTATCTGGATAAAATGACAATGTGGAAAAACTCACCACAGACACACACACACACACACACACACACACACACGCAGTACCAATGGTTAGGGACCTATTAATATGGACATCAGTAATAGGTCAGAAGAAGAGTTCAGAATGATTATCAACACGCTAGCTGGGCTTGAGAAAAGCATGGAAGATATTAGTTAATCCCTTTCTGGACAGATAAAAGAACTAAAATCTAACCAAGCTGAAATCAAAAAAGCCATTAATGAGGTATAATAAAAAATGGATGCTCCTACTGCTAGGATAAATGATGCAGAAGAGAGAATTACTGATATAGAAGACCAAATGATGGATAATAAAGAAGCTGAGCAAAAGAGAGAGAAACAAATACTGGACAATGAGGGGAGAATTCAAGAGATAAGTGATACCATAAGACAAAACAGTAATAGAATAATTGGGATTCCAGAAGAAGAAAGAGAGAGTGAGGCAGAAGGTATACTGGAGCAAATTATTGTAGAGAATTTCCCTCATATGGCAAAGGGAACAAGCATCAAAATCCAGGAGGTGCAGAGAATCCCCCTCAAAATCAGTAAGAACAGGTCCACACCCCGTCACCTAATAGTAAAATTTACAAGTCTTAGTGACAAAGAGAAAATCCTGAAAGCAGCTCAGGACAAGAAGACTGTAACATACAATGGTAAAAACACTGGATTGGCAGCAGACTTATCCACAGAGACCTGGCAGGCCAGAAAGAACTGGCATGATATATTCAGAGCACTAAATGAGAAAAAGATGCAGCCGAGAATTCTATATCAGCTAGGTTATCATTAAAAATAGAAAGAGAGATAAAAAGCTTCCAGGACAAACAAAAACTAAAAGAGTTTGTAAACACCAAACCAGTTCTACAGGAAATATTGAAAGGGGTCCTCTAAGCAAAGAGAGAGCCTAACAGTAACAGACCAGAAAGGAACAGAGACAATATACAGTAACAGTCACCTTACAGGCAATACAATGGCACTAAATTCGTATCTTCCAATAGTTACCCTGAATGTAAATGGGCTAAATGCCCTAATGTACAGACACAAGGTATCAGAATGGAAGAAAAAAACAGGACCCACCGATATGCTGTCAGCAAGAAACTCATTTTAGATATAAAGACACCTACAGATTTAAAGTGAGGGGGTGGAAAACCATTTACCATGCTAATGGACATCAAAAGAAAGCTGGGGTGGCAATCCTTATATCAGATAAAGTAGATTTGAAGCCAAAGACTATAATAAGAGATGAGGAAGGATGCTATATCATACTTAAAGGGTCTGTCCAATAAGAAGATCTAACAATTTTAAATGTCTACGCCCCTAACATGGGAGAAGCCAATTATATAAACCAATTAATAAAAAAATCACAGGAACATATAGACAACAATACAGTAATAGCAGGGGACTTTGACACCCCCCCCAACAGAAATGGACAGATCATCTAAGCAAAAGATCAACAAAGAAATAAAGGCTTTAAGTGACACACTAGACTAGATGGACATCACAGACATATTTAGAACATTCCATCCCAAGACATTCTTCTCTAGTGCACATGGAACATTCGCCAGAATAGATCACATTCTGGGTCACAAATCAGGTCTCCACTGGTACCAAAAGACCGGCATCATTCCCTGCATATTTTCAGACCACAATGCTCTAAAACTAGAGCTCAATCACAAGAGGAAAGTTGGAAAGAACTCAAATACATGGAGGCTAAAGAGCATCTTACTAAAGAATGAACGGAACAACCAGGAAACTCAAGAAGAATTGAAAAAATTCACGGAAACAAATGAAAACGAAAACACAACTGTTTAAAATTTGTGGAACACAGCGAAGGTGGTCCTGAGAAGAAAGTATATAGCAATACAAGCCTTTCAGAAGAAACAAGGAAGGTCTCAAATACACAACCTAACCCTGCACCAAAAGGAGCTGGAGAAAGAACAGCAAAGAAAGTCTAAACCCAGCAGAAGAGAAATAATGCAGAAATCATTATTGAAATAGAAACCAAAAGAACAGTAGAACAAATCAATGAAAGTAGAAGCTGGTTCTTTGAAAAAATTCATAAGATTGATAAAGTCCTGCCCAGACTTATGAAAAGGAAAAGAGAAAGTACCCAAATTAATAAAATCATGAATGAAAGAGGAGAGATCACAACCAACACCGAAGAAATACAAACAATTGTAAGAACATATCACGAGCAACTATACACCAGCAAATCTGACAATATGGAAGAAATGGATGCATTCCTAGAGACCTATAAACTACCAAAGCTGAACCAGGAAGAAATAGAAAACCTGAACACACCCATAACCAGTAAGGAGATTGAAGAAGTCACCAAAAAAATCTTCCAACAAACAAGAGCCAGGACAAGGTGGATTCCCAAGAGAATTCTACCAAACATTTAAAGAAGAATTAATATCTATTCACCTGAAACTGTTTCAAAAAATAGAAATGGAAGGAAAATTTCCAAATTCATTTTGAGGCCAACATGACCTTGTTCCCCAAATCAGACAAAGACCCCATCAAAAAGGAGAATTACAGACCAATATCCGTGATGAACATGGATGCAAAAATTCTCACCAAAATACTAGCCAATAGGATCCAACAGTACATTAAAAGGATTATTCACCACGATCAAGTGGGATTAATTCCTGGGCTGCAAGGTTGGTTCAACAGCCACAAATCAATCAATGTGATACAATACATTAATAAAAGAAAGAACAAGAACATATACTCTCAGCAGATGCTGAAAAAGCATTTGACAAAGTACAGCCTCCTTTCTTGATCAAAACTCTTCAAAGTGTAGGGATAGAGGGTACATACCTCAATATCATCAAAGCCATCTATGAAAAACCCACAGTGAATATCACCCTCAATGGGGAAAAACTGAGAGCTTTCCCCTAAGGTCAGGAACATGGCAGGGCTGTCCACTATCACCACTGCTATTCAACATAATACTAGAAGTCCTAGCCTCAGCAATCACACAACAAAAAGAAATTTAAGGCATCCAAACTGGCAACGGAGACGTCAAACTCTCACTCTTTGCAGATGGTATGATACTTTATGTGGAAAACCCAAAAAACTCCACTCCAAAACTGCTAGACCTCATACAGGATTTCAGTAAACTGTCAGGATATAAAATCAATGCACAGAAATCAGATGCATTTCTACACACAGACAGCAAGACGGAAGAAAGAAAAATTAAGGAGTTGATTCCATTTACCACTGCACCCAAACCATAAGATACCTAGGAATAATCCTAACCAAAGAGGCAAAGAATCTGTACTCAGAAAACTACAAAGTACTCATGAAAGAAATTGAGGAAGACACAAAGAAATGGAAAAACGTTCTTTGCATTGTGAAAATGTCTGTGCTACCTAAAGCAATCTAAACATTTAACGTAATCCCTATCACAATACCATCAATTTTTTTCATAGAAATGGAACAAATAATCCTAAAATTTATATGGAACCAGAAAAGACCCCGAATAGCCAGAGGAATGTTGAAAAAGAAAACCAAAGTTGGTGGCATCACAGTTCCAGACTTCAATTCTATAACAAAGCTGTAATCATCAAGATAGTATGGTCCTGGCACAAAAACAGACACACAGATCAATGGAACAGAAGAGAGAGCCCAGAAATGGACCCTCAACTCTATGGTCAACTAATCTTTGACAAAGCAGGAAAGAATATCCAATGGAAAAAAGACAGGCTCTTCAACAAATGGTGTTGGGAAAATTGGACAGCCGCATGCAGAAGAATGAAACTGGACCATTTCCTTATACCACACACAATAACAGACTCAAAGTGGATGAAGGACCTCAATGTGAGTCAGGAATCCATCAAAATTCTTGAGGAGAACACAGGCAGCAACCTCTTCGACCTCAGCCACAGCAACTTCTTTCTAGAAACAAAGCCAAAGGCAAGGGAAGCAAAGGCAAAAATGAACTATTGGGACTTCATCAAGATCAAAAGCTTTTGCACAGCAAAGGAAACAGTCAACAAAACCAAAAGATGACTGACAGAATGGGAGAAGATATTTGCAAATGACATATTAAATAAAGGGCTAGTATCTATATCTATAAAGAACTTATTAACTCAACATCCAAAGAACAAAATATCCAATCAAGAAATGGGCAGAAGACATGAGCAGACATTTCTGCAAAGAAGACATCCAGATGGCAAACAGACACATGAAAAAGTGCTCCACATCACTCAACATCAGGGAAATCAAATCAAAACCACAATGAGATACCACCTCACACCAGTCAGAATGGCTAAAATTAACAAGTCAGGGAATGACAGATGTTGGCGAGGATGCAGAGAAAGGGGAATCCTCCTACACTGTTGGGAGGAATGTAAGCTGGTGCAGCCACTCTGGAAAACAGTATGGAGGTTCCTCAAAAAGGTGAAAATAGAACTACACTATGGCCCAGCAATCACACTACTGGGGATTTACGCTACAGATACAAATGTAGTGATCCAAAGGGGCAAATGCACCTGAATGTTTATAGCAGCAATGTCTGCAATAGCCAAACTATGGAAAGAACCTAGATGTCCATCAACAGATGAATGGATAATGAAGATGTGAGATACACACACACACACACACACACACATATATATAGTGGAATACTATGCAGCCCTCAAAAGAAATGAAATCCTGCCATTTGCAGTGATGTGTATGGAACTAGAGGATACTATGCTAAGCGAAGTAAGTCAATCAGAGAAAGACAATTATCATATGATCTCTCTGATATGAGGAATTTGAGAGGTAGGACAGGGGGTTGTGGGGGGTAGGAAAGGGAAAAAATGAAACAAGATGTGTTTGGGTAAGAGAGTCTTAATCTCACAAAACAAACTGAGGGCTGCTGGGGGATAGGGGGTAGGCATACAGTGGCTGGGTTATGGACATTGGGGAGGGTATGTGCTATGGTGAGTGTTTTGAACTGTGTAAGCCTGATGATTCACAGACCTGTATTCCTGCGGCAAATAATACACTATATGGTAATTTAAAAAAATAAAAAGGAAAAGAAAATTACAGAACACTGAAAAAAAGTAAGACCTAAATAGAGAGATATACCATGTTCATGGTTGAAAGACTATTGTTAAGATGTCAATTCTTTTGCAAATTTATACATAGATGCCATGCACTTCTAATCAAAACTCTAGCAGGCTTTCTGGTATAATACAATTCTAAAACTTACATGGAAATGCAAAGGATCTAGAATAGCTAAAAACAATTTTGAAAAAGATCAGAATTAGTGAACTTACACTAGTTTATTGCAAGAATATTATCAAGTTACAGTAATGAAGACAGTGTGGTATTGGTTTAAAGACAGACATCGAGATCAAAGAAACAGAACAGTTAATCTTAAAATATATATATCATACAATACATATACATATCAACTGATTTTTGACAAAGTTAGCAAGGGAGTTCAATGGGAAAACTAATCACTTTTTCAGGAAATGATATAGGAACAACTGGACAGTCATATGCTTAAAACATACTTCACACTACTTAGAATTCTTGCTTCACACTACATGGAAAAGCAAAATCAGAATGGATCATAGATCTAAACATAGAAATTAAAATTATAAAACTTCTAGAAAAAATACAATCCTAGTAACTTTGGGTTTGCACATATTTCTTAAATTTATCATAAGCAGGAAGTACAAAAACAAAAATCAACAGGTTCAACTTCACTGAAATCAAAATACATGAAATTTAAAAGGAAAGTCCTAGAGGAGGAGGTAATATTAGCAAAATATATAGCTACCAAAAGATTTGCATGCAGTATATGCAGAAAACAACTAATCTAAGTTTTTTGAATGGACAAAGACTTGGATACTTCTCAAAAGGAGATACCAATAACAGGTAAGAATGTGAAGAGATGGGGTGCCTGGGTGGCTCAGTGGGTTAAGCCTCTGCCTTCAGCTCAGATCATGATCTCAGGGTCCTGGGACGGAGTCCCGCATCAGGCTCTCTGCTCGGCAGGGAGCCTGCTTCCTCCCCTCTCTCTCTGCCTGCCTCTCTGCCTACTTGTGATCTCTCTGTGTCAAATAAATAAGTAAAATCTTAAAAAAAAAATGTGAAGAGATGTTCAAAATTCTTACTCATTAGGGAAAGAAAATTAAAAACACAACGAGATACCACACATTACTTATTAAAATGGCTAAAATTTAAAGAATGACCATACCATACTAAGTCTTCACAAGAATGTGGAGAAACTGGAATTCTCATGAACAGGTGGTAGGAATATAAAATTAGACAACTACTCTGGAAAACAGTTTCAGAGTTCTTAAAAAGTCAAACATACATCTGACCATAGAACCCAGCCATTCCATGACTACATATTTACCCAAGAAAAAATGAAAACATATATCCAAAGTCTTATGACCAAATGTTCACTTTTATTTTTTTCTCATCTTTATTTTTAATAGTTGCAAACACAAAACATGAATATGTTCATCAAATAAATGACTAAACAAATGGTAGTATATCTATACAATGAATTACTATTCATTAAAAGGTGCATATTGATATATGCAACACGAATGAATCTCAAAATATTATGGCAAGTTAAAGAAGACAGATCACTGCTTCCCTCCAGAAGAATACATACTATACAATACATACAGTAACAAAGAACAAAGTTACTAGTTTCATAACGTTCACCTTTTGGTCAACTGTTCATCCACAAACTAGTTTACAGCTAGTTATATTTAATATTGTAATTGTATAAATCAATGATACATGAGTGTAAAAACTAAGAGGGCTGTTGCTTCCATGAAAATCAAATTGGATACTCTGGGAAGACCAAGTAAAAACTGCTCTTGAATCAGATATTGACAAGACAATTGCAAAAAACTTGAGAAAAAAAATTTGGAGATCTAGGCTGCTTCCCAAAGATATTAGGGTTTTTTGGTTACATATTAAAAGAAGCCCAAAGTGGAAAATACAGATCAAGTTTTGTAAGTGTGCTTTATAAAAACAAAACTAATGTGGAACAACCCCTAAGTAGATTCATTGTCAAAGAAAAAAAATTTCTTTTATATTTCTGATATGTGCATGAATGAATGTACTCATGTATTCTGACTTAAAATATTAAGGTATAATTCCCACATGCATCAAACAACAAAATAGGGGCTTAGCCTCGCTAAATTAAAAGAGTTTCTAGGGTCTTTTGAGTTTACTTTCTTCCAACTGTAAAAGCTGATAAAAAAATGGATTCACAAAACCAGAAAAAAGAAAATAATACACAAGCTCGCCATCCAAATACAACCCTTGTAAACACCTGGGATCATTTCTTCACTGTTTTCTTTTTCCCTATGCTTTTATTTAACAGTAATCATAACATATAAACACTTTTGTACCTGCCTCTTCCCCTTAACTTTACAAACACGGTAGTTCTCCCATATCACTGAAAAAATTATCTATTTCAAAACCTTGCATCTGGCCCAGGCTTTTAAAATTATAGAAGCCGTACATGTACATACTAATGTCTATCTATGCTGAGGTACTAAGAGTCATTCATTTCTCTTTCTGTATTGAAAATCAGAAATTAAAGATAATATGGATTAAGAACACCTAAAAAAAACTAGATTCCTGAAAGAGACATCCTAGGCAATAAATTGCTACTTTAAAAATAAGGCCTACCCAATTACTTCTTCCCTTTATTCTCATTTATCATCTCAGTTTATTTCAACCCATAAAAGCAGCTTCTCAGAAAGTCTGTAACAACCAGAAAATTGCTGCTCTCTCAAATAACAACCTGTGGCATTATCAAAGCACTTCCCACTTCAAAAGAGAACAGTAAAAATAATTACCTATGTGGACTTTCTAAACACCCTCACTTATGTGTCAAGACAGAAATATATTCTGAACTCACTTATGTGTCAAGACGGAAATATATTCTGAAATCTCATGCCTGACGTCTAACTGCCACTTTCCTATGTTTGAATTCCACAGAATCCATGAAATAAATATGATAAAGATGACACGAATGGTTAATGATGTCAACTAGGAAGCTAAGAACAGATACAGCTGAAATGTCCAAAAAATGTGCATACTGCTTATAATTGCTATTTATTTTTTTAAATTGCTGTTTATTTAATGGCCTTTATTTTCTTATGTTCTAGTTCCATGTAACAAGGGTAAAAGCACATTTCAAAAGTATATGACTGAACAACACTAGCATTTAATACACATAAAAACCCTTCTCCTCCCAACTGGTTTAGCCTGTTGATTACCAAAAATGTGTTCTAAGCTCAGCTTCCATGATTCTACATAAATTTCAAAGTTTAACTTCTCTGAGACTTAAAATACAAGGAAGGGTATTTTCCAGTTATTTCCCAAACTGTCTAAAATAAGCATTACTTTCAGAAACCAAAGAAAATTTATTCTCAAAGAATGTATTATGGCACAAATACAGTCACTCAGCTAAGATACAGACTACTATATATTTCTATACATGCATTTTGTGGCTACATATACCCTTTTGTTGATAAACACTAAAGCTGATACTTAGATCAGAGACGGTGCATTTAGTAAAGTCCTATTTTAGAAGCATTTTTATGGACTTCAGAACATAAACATCCACATTCTCAGTAAGAAAGGTGTCTTTTAGTTCCAAATGACCCCACTTACAGCAGGGCACGGACTAACCATGCAGAATATAGGGCAGGACTGTAACAATAAAATCTTTACTTTCACTTCTGACGTTAGGATGGAATAAACAACAAATCTCCATCACTTGTTTAAGAAAGGGGAAAGAACCCAGTAACTGTTTTGCTTTACAATAAATTTAGAATAAATCTTTTTGTTGTTGATTACTAAATCAGTTACTTAAAGTAAAAGGCACTTTAAAGAGGTTTACTTGGTCTGTAAAATGATCCAATCTAAAGGCTTAACTTAAAGCCACATTTAAAGTAACACTAAAGACTAGTCTACAGAATGCTCATCTTGAAAGTTTAACAGTTCTTGAATTTACAGAATTTTTTAAACTGTACCCAGAAATAGGATTAATTCTTAGGATACAGAACTAGGTTACTATCCCTTCCCATCAGTCCCACTCCATACAAAACAGTGTTTAAATCATCATGAAGATCCTCCCGAGGACTACTTCTTTGCCTTGCAGCATTTTTTGAGTTAGAAGGCACAATTAACAGAACTGTTATCTATATAGAAATATTTGTTTTATGCATCCCCTTACACAAACATGTTGCTTTCCACAGGCAAAATCTAATCTTGAAAGGTGGAAAAAAGGGATAATACAAAGTAACATGGCTTCTCTTCACTTTCATTTTAAATAGCCACCATGAAAAGAGCTAGGTTTTAGACATGCAGTTAGCAAGCATGCACTCATTTAATTTTTTCATGTGGTATAAAGCTGAAAAAAAAAGTCTGGAAAGGAAATTCCCATGAATCATAGACTTTTTTACACAGTACTTCATTTAACATATTCCCTAACATACAGTATTGTAAAATATAGCCAATTATAATCTATTCAATGATGACTATGGAAATACATAATCTCCAATCAATGATATATTTATCAACTTGATGGTCTAGAAGAACTAAGTAATAACACAAGCTCTCTTCATCAGGAAGTTAATTTAATTTGAAGGAAAAAGGCTTATATGTTTAGGCATGTTTGGTGGGAAATGCAAGAGAGCACTTTTTCTTTAACACAGCCAATGCCTGTCTGTCCAAAAATACTAAAAGGAGGCATGGATAAAAAGAAAATGGGCTTTTCATTTTTATTTTAAAAATAATAACTGCTGTAAAAAGCAAATGCAACTCAAAATAGATTAAAGACTTAAATATAAGACTTGAAACTATAAGACTCCAAAAGAAAACACAGGGGAAAAGCTTCATGACACTAGTCTTGGCAATGATTCCTTAGCTATAGTATCAAAAGCACAGGCAACAAAAGCAAAAAAGGAGGGGTGCCTTGGTGGCTCAGTCAGTTAAGTGTCCAACTCTTGATTTAAGCTCAGGTCGTGATTTCAGGGTTGTGAGACTGAGCCCCACACCGGGCTCAGTGATGGGCATGGAGCCTGCTTGATATCCTCTCTCTCTCCTTCTCCCTGTGCCCCTCCTCCCACCGCTCACACACGTGCATGCATGTGCTCTCTTTCTGTTTAAAAAAAAAAAAGAAAGAAAAGAATATAAGCAAAAATAGATAAGCCAGACTACATCAAACTAAAAATCTACTGCACAGCAAAGGAAATAATTAACAGAGTGAAAAAGCAACCTATGGAATGGAAGAAATTACTTGGCAAACTATCTCAAGGAACTCCTATAACTCAGTAGCAAAAATGCAAAAGCCCAATTAAAAAATGGACAAAAGACTTGGATAAACACTTTTCCAAACACATACAAAAGGACCGGAGGTACATGAAAAAATGCTCAACACCACTCAGCATCAGGGAAATGCAAACCACAAAGACATATCCCCTCACACCTGTTAGGGTGAACATAATTTTTAAAAAGTGGAAAATAGTATTAATGAGAATCTAGAGAAACTGGAATTCTTGTACACTGTTCGTGGGAATACATAATGGTGTAGCCACTATGGAAAACAGTACTGAGGTTCCTCAGAAAATTAAACAGAGAAGTACCACATGATCCAGCAATTGTACTTTTGGGTATTTACCCAAAAGAACTGCAATCAGGCTCTTGAAGAGGTATTTGTACTCACATGTTCACTATAGCACGATTCATAACAGCCAAGAGGTAGAAACAACCTAAATATCTATCAGTGGATGAATGGATAAAGAAAATGTGGTATACATACACAATGGAATACTATTTAGTCTTGATAAAAGAGGGAAATCCTATCACACACAATATGGATGACCCTGGGGGATGTCATGCTACATGAAATGAACCTGTCACAGAAGGACAAATACTACATGATTCCCACTTATATGAAGTCTCTGAAGTGGTCAAACTGACAAAAACAGAAAGTAGAATGGTGGCCGCCAGGGGCTGGGAGATGGGAAAATGGGTCATTTTTGTTCAGTGGGTACACAGTCTCAGTCATGCAAGATAAAAAAAGTTCAAGAGATCAGGTATACAATAATCATGCTTATAGTTAACAATAATGTACTATACACACAAAAATTGTTATGAGGGTTAAAAAAATGCTCATGATTATTTCTGCCAATTTACATTTTCCATTGGAAATCTAAAAACAATTTATAATTGTACACAATAGGAATTTTATTAAATTATAGATTACTTTGACAAGGGGAAAAGCCATTTATTTGAATGGTTCAAATATTAAGAAGTATTTTTTAAAGGATATGCAACAAAAAGTCTTGAGAGGTCTTGTTCCATCTACCCAATTGCCATTCTTCCTAATATATAAGCACTTGATTAGTTATCCCTTCAGAAATCATTTTATACAAATATGAACAAAAACAAATTACCTCTTTTTGACACAAATATTAGGATAATATATACTTTTACACCTTGGCTTTATTCCTTTTTAACTTAAATATATCTTTTTTTTTTTTTTTTTTTTTTTTTTAAAGATTTTATTTGACACAGAGAGAGAGATCACAACCAGGCAGAGAGGCAGGCAGAGAGAGAGAGAGGGAAGCACGGTCCCTGCCAAGCAGAGAGCCGGATGCGGGGCTCGATCCCAGGACCCTGGAATCATGACCTGAGCTGAAGGCAGAGGCTTTAACCCACTGAGCCACCCAGGTGCCCCTAACTTAAATATATCTTAAGGATCTTTTCATATCAAAACATAAAGACCTTCCTTGTTCCTTTCTTTTCCTCTGTAAAGCAGCACAGAACTTCAGTGTGTAGATGTACCATTATTTATTCAATCAATCCTACTGTTGGGCATTTGGCTGGTTTCTGTTCTTTAGTCATAATAAAAACATCTTGCTATAATCAGGCCTATACATCAAGTTATGGAACTTTTCAGATCCTTAAGAACAATAGTAAGAGTGCTGAAAGCTTTGGATACAGAAATCTTTTTTTCAACAGGTTTGGCTGACGACAATTCAGTGAATTTTTCCCTCATCTATAAAATGGAGGGCTGGGCTGGATGATAGCTCTATGGTCTCTATAATTTTTACCAGAATTTCCGTAACATCTGTTACTACAGTAATTTTAGCTTTAGTTTTATAAACTTCAATTAATTTTCTTGACCTTATGTTTTTATTTGACACTTAATTTTGAATTTTCTCATGACAATAGCCTTACAAGAGTAGTTTAATTACTTACACGTAGACTGAAGTTTCTAGAATGGCACACCCAAACCCAAAATAAAATGCATGAACTGCTAATTATGGTATGTTCTTAAGATAATTATTTCAATAGGTGTGATGGATATATACATCTGTATATTCAACGTATTTCATTTACCTTAATCATTACGAGATAACTGCTGGGTGTTAACAGCACAGCATATTGTCATAGAACAGACCAAAGACACCCTGATCAAAAGAATGATCATGGCAAAATCAAACATAATTTGATAACTTTTTAAATTACAATATTAAGAGACAATAAATTTTATGTCTATTTAGAACTAAAACACTATTGGTTAAAATAAAGTATATTGCTCACTAATGCTAAAGCTTTTGCCTATCATTCTTCTCCCATAAAAGCATCTAAAATCAAATTCTACAAGATGAACTGAACACTGACCAAGAAACAAGATCCCAATAAAATGTTAAATGAGAAAAGAAGCCACAAAAATATACAGACAGTAGAATCTCAATTTTTATACACATACAAATACATGCACAATATGTTGTGAGTACAAACTGGTACAAATCACACTGTGGGCAACTTTGCAATATAAAAATGTACATTCTGTGCCAAGCAATTTTATTTCCAAGCACCTTCTAGAAATGCATTTGCTCATGTGTACAAAGAAACATAAACAATAATGCTGACAGCTGAACTGCTTATAATTGGTTAAAAAAAAAAAGACATAACCTAAAAGTCCATCAGCAGGAGAATAAATGAAACACAGTATATAAAAGCTACATCATAGCTAACAGAACTAAATTTAGAAATGTCAACATGGCTAGCCATCAGAATTGAGTGAAAATGCAAGCTGTATACCAAATGATGCATACAGGATGATAAACATCTCATTTTTTCTATGGTTACACACATGTGAGAGAAAATAGTTACCAAAAAATAGTAGATAAATACACATCCAACATATAATTACTTCTAAAAAAAAGAGAGAGGGATCAGAATTAGAGATGGTCATCAAAAGGAACTTTAGCTTTATTTGGAATTTCTATACTTAGGAAATGATTGATGAAATTTTTAAAATGTACTGTGGTTAAAAGTCTAGAAGTAAGTATGCCAAAGCGTTAACATTTCATAATTCTGAGAGAATAGAATTTATTAATTCACACTTTTCTGTATTCTCTTAATTTTTAAAAAAATTTTTATAAGGAAAATATAGAGTACAACTTAGGTACAGATTTATTAGGCCAGAGAATTTATTTTACCATTACAAACATGCAGAATAAACAGAATGACTAGAAAATATTTTAACTTGCGCTTTTCAACAGCAAGGAATGTTGAATAATCACAACAGTTATCCAACTCACAAACCACCTTAGTAACCTCCAATAGCTGTCTCACATCACAGGGAGACATCTTTCACTTTTGGACCAAAAGCAAACTATCACCAAGATAGTATTCAAAATATTATATAATTAGTAAACATTCAAGTGCCTCTTTTACCAGAAAATGAGCATATTTCAAATGACAAAGCAGAAGTTGTGAACAGATAAAGAAAATGTCAGTACCTGTGAATGTGATAAATTAAATAATCAAAGAAATAAATCAATTTATATTATTCATTTCATTAGGAAAGAGAAAAGAAAAAACCACTTCAATTACCGAAATATATAACATGTCATTTAACAGATATTGCTGGGAAATGATGTGACATACACATACGTCCCTGTGGTTTAAAACACTTACACCTTACACTTCAAGGTTTTCCTTGAAAACTGCAAGTCAGCATTCATTCACTCATTCATTCATTTAACAAATTAGATATGTCTTCGTAGAGCTTGCAATCTAGATACTCTAATCTTGATATTAGTCTGATTAAGGTAATTTTACTACTAATCAACTTCATTAAATAAAATAAAATTCTAAAAAATAGAAATTTTTAAGTACTTTCACTTCATCTCAGTACTCTACTCTTTCCTTAAATAAATCTTCTGGTCAAATTCCTACTATACTACAAATGGTATTTCTTATTTTCCCAATTAAATCAACAGCGCTAAATATCTAAGACAGTCACTTTCCTCAACAACTCATTTTATTTCCCAAACAACAGTACTGGAAGTTGAATTGTATTTATTATTATTTTTTTTTTAGAGGGAAGGAGGGAGAGAGGGAGAGGATGGAAAGAGAGAAAGAGAATCTTAAGCAGGCTCCATACCCAGCGCAAGCCAAATGCAGGGCTCCATCTCACAACTCTGAGATCACGACCAGAACCAAAATCAAGAGTCATATACTTAACCAACCCAGCCACCCAAGTGCCCTGGGAAGTTGAATTTTAAATCCTTCTGGGAAAAAAAGATTTACACAACAAATATTAATTTATTTCAAGCTAATTAGTCACTGGATCACACTCAGGATCCTCACTTATAAAATATATATAATGCCAAACTTGCAAAGTTATTATAGAACTGTGTGTGTGTGTGTATAGTCTCTAAAGCAATGGTGGTTATATAATGCATGAAAAATTGATAAATATAATCTACACTACAAATGGAAAACCAAGTCGAGAAGCTACTTGCCAAATTATCATGACAGTATCATTCTTTCATTGGCATGTAGGACCATTAGAAAATCTGGGCCATGGAATGCAACTTTGTGATATGTATACCAGAAAAAAAAGTAATTTGCAACAGGGGCTCACTCATTTATTTGAGTATGTGGAAAGTCTGAATTCTAAAGGAAAATATGTTTTTCAAGAAAAAACATTTTTTAAAATGTTTAGGTAATGCTTAAAATAAGAATAGGTGACACCGTTGAAAATTATTCCTATTGCTGCTGTAATAAATTACCACGAATTTAGTGGCTCACAATAGAAACTTATTATCTTGTAATTCTGGACCTTAGAAGTCCTAAAATCAAAGTGTTAGTAAGGTTATATTCCTTTTGGAGGCTCTAGGGTAACATTCACTCCCTAGAACCTTCTTCTAGCTTCTAAGAGCTCTCTCCATTCATTCCTAGACTCATGGCTCTGCCTCTACCCTCCAAGCTAGCATCAGAGCATCTTCAAATATCTGATTATGACCCTTGATTCTATCTTCTCATCTCCTTTTCTATGACACTCCTGCCTCCCTCTTTAAAGGATCCTTAAATTACACTGAGATTACCTAGATAATCCAGGATAATCTCCAGATCGGAAAATGCTTGATTGAATCATGACTGTAAATCTCTTTTGTCATGTCAAGTAACACATTCACAGGTTCTGGAGCCTATTATTCAACCTACCACAATGGATATTTTTATCTATTTTTATAAAGATTACTGACACTTTAATTCTGTGATCCAATTTTAAAATAATCTTTTAAAAGGAAAAAACTTATTACAAATACTTGGTAAAACTGTAATAGTTTCTAAACTGATAGAATTTGAAAGGTTTTTGAAAGTTCAAGATTCTTGTAAAACATTCTGATTTCTTAAAGCCTTACTCTACTAGCCTGACACTCTGAAAATGTAGCTTTCAAAAATTCAAAAATGCATTTTTGAAAATGTAGTTCATTAAGTGGTCACACTTATTAGCACATTTACAACTTGAGGATAATTTTAGTGAATAATTTAAAATCCCATAACAAAAAGAGTTACAACTGCTTGAAGAATAAAATTATCAATCCATTATAAATTAATTTTCTCCCCTTTCATATCTGAGAAAACCATACATAAGAGTTACCCTGGAAGCCACAGATCACAGAAATTAAAGGAAAGAAAAAAAACCCTAACTAGAATATTGATTTTCCAAGCATACAATATATACTGATTAATTTTCCTGTAATACTAACATTTCCAATCTCAAAGAGCTTACATTTTCATCTGTCATGGAATAGTAACTTACTATGACTGTCTTCACTGGTATCTCATTAAGTCATTCTTACAACAAATCACATTTTTGTTTTAACACCTTGAAGTAAATTAAAAGGTAGGTGGTCTACTCTTTTTTTAGATTTAGTCAAGATTAAGTACTCCTCCCTTCTTAAAAGGGGCAAGAGAAAAACAACTAGTTAAGAACAAGGAAATTCCCATAAGACTACTAGTTGATCTTAGACAGAAACTTTATAGCCCAGAGGGAGTGGCAAAATATATTCAAAATGCTGAAAGAAAAACACAACCAAACAATACTGGACCCAGCAAGGTTATCACTCAGAATTGAAGGAGAGATAAGGAGTTTCCCAAAGAAAAGCTGAGAGTTCAACATCCAAACGGCCTTACAAGAAATATTAAAGGGACTTTTTAAAATTGGGGCGGAGGGGGGGAAGAGAAGATCATAAGTAAGAGTAAGAAAATTATTAAAGAAAATATCTCACTGACAAAGGTAAACATATAGGAAAGGGAGATCAACCACATATACAACTGGTAGGGAGGTTATAAGACAAAAATAGTAAAAATATCTAGATCTACAGTAACTAGTTGAGGAATACAGAAAAGATGTAAAATACATCAAAAACAGAAAATATAAGGGAAGGGGAGTAAAAATGGAGTGCTTTGAGAATGCGCTTGAAATTAAGAGACTACCAACTTAAAATGGACTGCTATATACATAGGATGTTGTCTATAAACCTCTTTGTAACCACAAATCAAATACCTATAATAGATGTACAAAAAATAAAGAGAATGGAATATAAACATAACACCCTAAGGAAAGGCATCAAATCCCAGGGGAGGAGAGCAAGAGAAGAAAAAAAGAAATGGAGAACTACGAAAACAACCAGAAAAAAATTGACAATAAGACAATGAGTACATAAGGGCACTTCATACTCATACTGCAGGATCTTAGTAATCTAGTTACCATGTGACCCAGTCATTTAACTCCAGGAGAAAATTCATATTCTCCCCTACCAAAGATTCTTTATGACTTACTACTTCTGAAAACCTTACGGGGTTCTTGTAGTTCATTCATTCTAGTTTCCCAAATATGTGTCAATAGTGCCCGTGAAGAGTATTTATGAATAAAATGATATGATGTCTCAGATATGCTACAGGGGGAGGTATAAATGAAACAGGATTGTATGGGAGTTCAAATTGCTGTAGCTTAGTGATAAGTAAACAGGGATTCATTATTTTACTATTCTAGTTATGCATCTTGAAAATGATTCACAAATATATATATAATCTCAGTTTTCATAATTTATTAAAACATTTAAACAATGGCATTTATCATTATTATTTTTTAAGCTAGAGCCTCATCATAATTAGAAGACTGGGTTTACAACACACTAAATGGATTAGGAAAACCAAAGACTGAAAATGAGTTAGATGAAAGGGAGAAAATTATTTTTATAAAGGGCAGTCATCACAGATGGTCAAATGGAACCAGCTGTTCATCCATAAAATCTGTGGGAGTTAATCTGGAGCCTATTCAAAACTTTTAATTACACTGGTCTTCCAATATATATATTTCATAGCTTTTTAGGCCAAGAATATGTACTATTGGGACTACCTTTGTTATCAAATAATTGGGAAAAAACAGCAACAAAAAGAAAGGAAAAGGAAAATACATTCTTATTTAAAATAAGAACTCAGAATAGATGAACAGTTAGCAGGACCATAAAGAAAAAGAATCCTGACTACTTTGGAAATTAATCCCTGATAGTAAATAGCTACCCTAGCCAATCTAAAGAACCTACACAATCTATATTTGTTCTGAGATAAAGTAAATAATTTCCCATAAACATCTACAAACGAATCAAAGTAACAAAGTTTTCAAATATATCAGTAACAGAAACACAGATGACTTTAACTCTGTGTCTTAAAAGTTAGTAGTTCAGGGGCGCCTCGGTGGCTCAGTTCATTAAGAGTCTGATTTCAGCTCAGGTCGTGATCCCGGAGTCCTGGGATCAAGTCCCACGTCTCTCTCCCTCTGCCTGCCACTCCTCCTGCCTATGCTTGCTCACGCCCTCTCTGTCAAATAAATAAAATCTTTTTTAAAAGCTAGTTCAAATTAGAGCTTCAATTAAATTAGCATTTTAATGTTCAGCTCCATTTTTGACCTTTAATATACAAAATTACACAGAGTTGGGAAAGAGAATGGACATACCACAGTTATTCTAAAATAGATGAATTTTCTTCCAATACTATTTATAGTGTTAATATCTTCTTCAAATATAAAGAAGTATATAAATTTGTAAGTTTCATGTTATATAACCAGTTTTAGTTTTTCTGTAATATAACTTTCTCATGAGCCTGGTATTCTCAGTCCACTCATGAACAGTCCTTTTGGTTATGAGTTATTTGCAGAATAATGTTTACTGATTAACTGATACATTTAAGAGTAACGATTTTCTTAATTTTCTTCAACTATCACTACCGGAGTCCTATTCAATAGATCACAGAATTTTTTACATTTTAAAACTGACCTGCAATCATTTTTAATAATTAACCATGTGTAATTCAATTATCTCTTGTGACAATGAAGAAAGAATGGTGCACTGAAGCAGTAAATTACGCCAAAAAACATTAGAATTATAATATCATGGTTGCAGAGTGAAACATTTTCCATTTTAGAGGACTGACACCTAAACTTTTTCATTTGTCCTTTAAAAAATTGTCACCCAATATTTTTAACCTTTCAAATTTTACCATTTCCATTATCTAAATAGCATTCTTTACTATGATTTAATATTGCAATAGTAATTTAATCAGCAAATTTTAGACAACTATATAGTGAATATTCAGCCACAATTTAAGAACTAGGAAAGACCGAGGAGAAAGTGCTACTTGAAATGCTCATCAGAGAGCAGATAAGGACCCTGTGCCTGAGTATAAATTAAATTCACTACTTCCTAATCAACAAACTCTCGCTATCAAAAAATTTTTTTAGCTTAATTCAATACTGCACTAGTGTTCTAGCTGATTTACATTCTGGCACAAGCTCCCCATGTCCTCATGGACTGGTAATGAACATCTGTAAACTGGCAGGCAATCCTTGGACCACACCAAGGTGCATGACTTACAGATCATCTAGTTCAGTGGTTCTCGATCTTGAACCCACATGAGAATCAGCCAGGAAGTGCTAGAAAATATGAGTATCTGGGCTTTCTTGTAGAGATTCAGATTTAATTGGTATTGGCTGAGGTGTAAGTATTTTTGCTGATCTAGGCTCTCCCATTCTGTACATGAGAACACTGAGGCTTAGAGAACCAAACCACTTATTCCCAATTTATGAGACCTGAGAATCAAAGAACATTCATTCATTACAAAATACTTTCCATTACACCCCAAACATAAGATTAGTTACAATTATTATAGCACCATTTTACATTCAGGATATTATAAGAATGGTAACGTTTATGAATTTGTTTCTTACTAATGAAATAAGGGATAATAAAGTATAAGGGAAGCATGATGTGGTTAAATCTAGGCTACCTAAATTTAAGTTAAATTTAGAATATCTACCTTAAGATACAAATAAATTTCCGTTACCAGAGAAAAATCTAAAAGGGGATAATACTAAGTTAAATACTCCGGGCTTTTCTTTAAAATACTGACTTTATTAATTCTTGAACAAGCTACTAGCAAATTAACTTGTTTTAATGTCAAGTGGAAAGACATAAATTTTTTTCTAATTTGAAAAGATCCTATGAGCATCAAAGGCAAATGAACTTTTTTTTCTTTCTCTCCTGATTTAATGCTCACTGTGAAAACAGCCAACTAGCTCATCCTGGTCACTGATGAGGATGTTTTAAAATAAGGACTCTAGGGCTTTGTAACTCTTTCTATAAGGCTTATAAACCAGCAAAAGCATAGATGGGAGCAAGCTAGGAACAAACATTTGTAACTGCTGAAATGCTTTGCTTCCTCTGCATTTGAAAATAAAACTGTATGCTGTTTTCATTTTTACTGAACTAATTTTTTTCTAGGGCATGAAACTAAAAAGTAGTGTATATATTGTAAGTGAAAAAGAATTCTACTTATAATATCAGTATATTTAAACCTGGTCTTTATCTATCTGTATGTGTCCTTCAAAAATGTTTCTTCACCTTTCAGAGCTTCAGTTTCCTAAATCTGGATAAATCTTCTAGCCACTTATGCTAACATCATCTTTGTGGCCTAGATGAATTGGGTATCTCTCTCCTTTTCAGTTTACCCTCCAATATGCAGAGAGCTATCTCATTCGAATGAGTCTACAAGGAACCATTGAAGAAGAATATAAGGTAGCATATAACCAAGTATTCAACTGTATGGTTCAAAGAGTAAAAGTCATACATTTCGGAAGAAACGGGGACAAACAAGAACTAGGACTTCTTTGTACATGAGATGGGTTCTGACCTGGGCTTTGAAAAGTAGGTAGAATTTTAGAATGGAGGAAAACTATGAAGCAGGGTGTACTAGCCTGCTAGGGCTGCTATAACAAAACACCAGACTGTGTGGCTTTAACAATATACATTATACAAATGTATAACAATATACATTTATACATTTATACAATTACATATGTATACATTTATACAATATACAATATACATTTATTTCTCATGGTTCTGGAGGCTGGGAAGTCCAAGTTCAAGGTGCTGCTACTTTAGTTCCTGGTGAGAGCTCTTTTTCTGGCTTGAGGACAGCCATCTTCTTGCTGGTGGAAAGAGTTCTCTGGTGTGTTTTTCTATTTTTAAGAGAGCACTAAATCCTATCATGAGGGCCTATACTCGTGACCTCACATAAAACTATCATCTCCCAAAGGACCCATCTGTAAATATAATCCACTGGGGGTTAGGGCTTCAAAACATGACTTTTGGAGGGACACAAGTCAGTCCACAGCAGAGTATCCCATCAGAGAAGAATGACATTAGTGAAAGCATTGAGGCGATAATGAATATAGCATGTTAATGGAATGAGGCAGAGACCTGATTTTTTACATCCAATAAACCTTAGAATACGAGAAATTCCAAGAAATTCAAGGGATATAAAGAATGGGATCAGATTATGGAAGATCTAGAAAGTTAGTTTAAGATTTGACTGTGCTAGAAATGAGGAGACACCAAATGTTACAGAGCAAAGCAGTGACAAAAGGAAAACACTCTTTAAGACTAGCAATGGCAAAACTGAAGCTTGGCTTGCAGTAAGAGCTATAAAATATACCCCCAAACAACTTTAAACCAACATGTGCCCATAGTTAACTCAGTACAGGGTCCCTAGAGACTCAGGAGTTGCGATGGCCTTGGGATAGGTATGAACTGAGATGTAAACCACACTGTAACCTGTAATTTTGTACCAGATATTAAGGAAGTTACAGAACAACCTCAAAGTTGAAAATCTGGATACGGACTCCTTGGATACTTTATTGTTTCACAATCATTGTTTTTGATTGACTTTTCTCAAACATCCTCATCCTCATCCTATCACCATCAAAACAAAATGAAAAAACAACCAAGTACCCCTTGTATCCACTTCTACTTCCCACCATCACAATGAATTTAATATAAAAAGAAAACACCTGGGAAAGTTTAGTTCTCATGTCTGAAGAGAGGATAATCCAGTTATTTCAACCAGGAACAGAACACTAGAGCAAATTTTGTTACCTTTGCGAAAACAGCTTCTGATTTCAGTAGAGGCAAAACAAAACAAAACAAAGCAACCCAACAACCACCCCCCCCCAACCAACTATGCTTTTTAGCCGAAACTTTATTTTTCAGTAGAAAAAATAATAAAGAATGGTGGCAGTAAACTTCAGAAATACAAGCTTTCCTGTTTTTACAGTAGTTTTTATTTTCATGTAATCCTTTTCAACTATGGAGTCTAAAAATGATGAGCCAATATTACCTTTAGCTTTGGAAAAAGCAATAACATTTCAGTCTGTAGGATGTTCCACTCAAATACAGTGTATGCTCTTTAGGAAATCCTTTAAAATATGTTGCTATCCTCCCAAAACTAGGCTCTGCAAGGTGTGTGTATGTATCCAATATATAGTATATTTCCCACTGTTAAAACTATCCAAAAGAAATTTTAATTCACCCTCTAATCTTTCCACTATTTATTTACAGGGTGGCAAACAAAACAATGTTTTCAGTTTTGTGTGGAAGAATAGAGAGCAAAATCTCTTTAGAAAAATTCACCAAACTGAGTATGCCAACCAAAAGGGGCAAATGGTGTTATTTGTGGGAAGGCTCTTCCATGGTTATCCAAATTATTTTTTTATATTTTTTCTTCCCCTAGGAAAGTCTTTTCCAAGTAAACCAGATGAATAAAAAACAAAAACCTGAAAGTGCTCTGATTTGAAGGGTGATTCGAAGCCCAACAGGCTTCTAGCATGGCTCTCAGAGCTGGCAGTGAGGCACATTTGTAGGACCCTGAGGTTACTGGGTACACGATCTAAAAATCACCATGCAGATTTACCTCAGCTGAGAGTTTCCTGACACGAAAATACCTGACTGTTAGAGATATCTGAACGGTCTACGTAAAGTTTTGGTTATTGTCTAGTGTTAGCCTGTACTGTTCGGCCCTTGAAAGGAATCTTATTAGACCTGGCAGAAGTAGGAGGGAGGTAAGTTAATGCCAGAAAACAGCCACATAAAATCTAAGGCAGTATTTCTTAATATTTTAAAAACTTCTGTCCCATTCTGATAACAAGATTTTTTTCCCCCATTCTTCTCAGTTGAAGATCTGTAACTTTTCATCCCCACCAGTTACTGAATTTTACTCCTGTGGGTTGTATTACAAAACACTATCTTCTTAATTTTCATTTTCCTAACATAAAATTATGCTATCGTGTTAAATATGCTTTCAAACAGTATCACCACCTATTCTAGTCTATCTCTAGGATACGAGTCTCGTTGAGAAAGAATGATATAAGTGCTTTATGCTGACTTCTCATTCAGGTTTTTAAAATCATGTCTCTTTCCTACAATTTTCAAACATGTCTACTGTATGCTTCCCTTCCACTGATCAGTAGTAAAGTGATTTAATTACAGTGCTTATTTTACAAATATCTAAGACACAGAGTAACTCAGGGCATAAAACCACAATAATTTAATTAAGCAATTGTCCTTACTTGATCAAAGAAAGTGGACACTGAAGAAAGGATGTGGACGCAGCTCATGAGAATACTGGTTACACAGAATTCCAGTTGGAGAAAAAAGGGTTAGATACACGGAGCTATGTACAGTGCTGAAAATTGAGACTGGCATTCTAATGTTATTCTATAACCAAAAATCTGCACTGTTCTCAACTAGTATTTTTTTTTTTAAGATCTATTTATTTACTTGCAGGGGGAGGAGCAGAGAGAGAGGGAGAGAGAAACCCAAGCACAGGACTGAATCTCATGACCCTGTGATCAGACCTGAGTCAAAACGAAGAATCAGATATTCAACTGACTGTTAATCACTCAGATGCCCCTTAACTAAACTTTTCAGTCTGTTTCAGACTATTACCAACATAGCACTGTGGAGGGTTTTGATTAATATAAATCAGAAAAACGAACTGATTTTAAATCTCACTATTAAAATCAATATATTAATAAATGGTTTCCATTAAATTTTGGTTTTAATCAAGAATTTCCTGAACTTTGTACCTAATATATATTTTTTTCTTCTAAGCTGGTAATTGAGGAGTTTGCATAGTTTTATGTTGCCATTCATCCAGAGACTGAAGTATAGACTTCATACATCTAAAGGGGCCAAATATCCCCTAAACTCCACCCCTGAAATCCCATTAAAGAAGGCACACAATTTAAAGCTCACAACTGATGACATGGAGAGGAAACATCAAAAAGAATTTCTAAGAAACTTTGTTCTAAGAAACAATTTATTTTCTGTTTTTTACTTAATCAGATATTCTTTACTTAATAACTGCAACCAAACTATAAATTCTGAATAATTTTGTTAAATGCTTCAAGTATTTGTTTTAATACTGTAAAACCTACCTTCCTTAAATAAAGGTATTGAGGTATTTTAAAGGCAGTAAGACTATTAACTAACACTTATAAAACTTCTATAAATCACTACAATGCCATGTGTGACCAAATCACACAATTCATCCAAAGCATTCCCTCAGGCAAAAGAAAAGGTGTTTCAAAAGGATGCTCATACCTTATTTTTATAAGAGATGCATGCTAACACATGCTTAATAGCAACTACGAGGTTGTGCATTAGAAGACACAAACATATCTCAGTAACAGCAAGGGCCAACAGACAACTGTGGCTTCACCGGGGACTATATAACTAACTGAAATGCAATGGACGTGTCTAGTTTTGTATTAGCACATCTGCTATAGATTCTAGTACCTTGGGGGAAAAAACGACTTTCTTCAAGAATACCAAACTATTCTTAATAAAAAATACAACTGTCATCTATTGGTTTACTTCTGTAAAGAAAAATGTATGTTTTAAATCATAAAGACAGCCTTATCCCTGTAAGTCCACCCTGCTCTAACTGTAAGAAACAAAAACCAAAAACCCACACTAGTAATTTTATTCAAATGATAAAATCTGTGTGAAAAGTCATACTTTAAGTTATAATTTTAATGTTACATTCTGCAATCTTAACTCCTGGTAGAATCACATAAAATAAAGAAAAAGGTTTTCTAGAGACTCTTGAAATTTTAGATAAAAATTTTTAACAAAGAGTTGAGGGGAAAGTAATTTGTTTGGAATTCTTGGTGAATTCAGTCATCCTTTCTGGAATGAACACATTTCAAACCACTGATGAAAAGTGCGTGTAAGGTAAGTCCTTTCTAGAGAAAAAAGGACTTCAAAACGCAAGTTTGCAACATGAAAAAATACATAAAAGTGGTATTAAAAACATGATAACAAAGATACTCCACTGAGAGGTCTCTGAGCCACTTTTTTTTTTTTAACATTTTATTTATTTATTTGAGAGTGAGAGAGAGAGCACAAGTGGGGTGAGGGGCAGAGAGAGAAGTAGACTCCCTGTCCAGCAGGGAGCCCAATGTGGGGCTTGATCCCAAGACTCTGGGATCATGACCCGAGCTGAAGGCAGACGCTTAACCAACTGAGCCACCCAGTCCCTCTCTGAGCCATTCTTAACAATATTGTCTCTTAATTCCAAATTTACCTTTCTATACTCTGCTGAGTGATCCTGGAGTTAGGGATGTGCAAACTTAACACTCATTCAACCCTCCAACACTTATTTAACCAGTTCCCTATATTAAGTTACCTTTATGGAAATGCCCAGTGCACTTCTGTTTTAAACCCTGGCTGGTACAGTCTCTACAGTGATACCTGTACCTATGTAACCTTAGCTAGTCACCTTAACTGCAAAACATATCTTACAATTATTAAAATACACATTAAGCATGGTTAGCATAATATAAGGGCATTTACTAAATTCTCCCATTTCAAAATTTTATTTTTGCTATTATAATTCAATCAAAGACACATACAAATTCAACCACAGACAATACATAAAATAAAACTTACAAAAATATCAGCTTTAGAATGGACGCTAGAAACCAAATAATATAACCTTGTATCAGAAAGCATTCCTGTTTCAATGGCAACAGTTACCATTTATCGAGGGCATAATATAACAGTTTTGGATACTTTGCCTTTTCCTAATTCTGACAGCAATCCTATGAGATATATTTTAGTGTACTTATCTCATAGTTAAGGAAATTTAAAAAGCTAAGTTTCTTGTCCAAGGTCACAATAGTTCCTAAGTGGCACAGCATTCAAACCCTAATATGCTTGGTTCTAAAAAAGGACTACAGGGGCACCTGGGTGGCTCAGTGCATTGGGCCGCTGCCTTCGGCTCAGGTCATGATCTCAGGATCCTGGGATCGAGTTCCACATCGGACTCTCTGCTCAGCAGGGAGCCTGCTTCCCTCTCTCTCTCTCTCTCTCTCTCTGCCTGCCTCTCTGCTACTTGTGATCTCTATCTGTCGAATAAATAAAAATCTTTAAAAAATAAATAAATAAATAAAATAAAAAAGGACTACAAATCTCTCCATTTTACCATTAATCCTGACAGGAATCTCTGTACAAACAATTGCTACCAAAAGGCTTTATATCAATGCTCTTTCAATTGTTAATAGCTATTAGCATGCTCTTACATTAGGCTGAAATGTGTCTGCCTGTACCTTCCATACCTATTATAGCCCTGTTTTTGTCTTTTGGAAAACACAGAACATAAATAATGCCTCCTGATGACAGCTCTTCAGATATTAAAAACTTAACATGTCTGCCCTTCATCCTGTTTTCCTCCTCCTCCAATTTCTTCAATGGTTCTTCATCACTGTTTCTCTACAATGGATTATGTTGCAGTAGCATGACCCTAAAAGACACATTTAAACCAAAATCTGGATAGCAGAATCATGTTCTAGGTATAGGGAAAGCTTGGCTGCTCGAAAACAAAAAACAAAACAAAACCCAGTAATATGAATGAATACCTTAGTAACTCAAACATCGTTAGTCTGTTTTACATTTTGTATTCCGTGTATCAAATTTTCTTACAGATATGAATGTTAAGAGACATGTCCATTTTCTCATTCAACATTTCCTTATTTGTGTGCCTGGTAAGAGCTAGGAGCTAGGTACTATGCACCCCGTTGAAGAGAGAAACATTAATAAAACATAGTTCCTGTCCTTAAGGAACTCAAAGTCTGATATTATCAAGATATTAGCATGGGCCTCAGTTCTATTCATAAAAACACACACAAAAATAATGCTTTCTATGTAAGTGGTAGCATTTTACATATACTGTTCTAAACTCTGGTTTTTAAACATATATTGAGGAACTTTACACAACTGACCTATAAATAGACATTTAAGATGCTTATAACCTCTTTCGTTACAAACAACTGCAGCAATGAATATACTTATAAATGTATCATTTTGCATACTTATTATCTCTAGGATAATGAGAATTTGTGGGTAAATGAGCATATACATTTAAAATTTGATAAATAATCCCAAATTACTATCTATAAAAGTTATGCCAAGTTCATGAATTCTGCCGTCTCACTTTGAAATATGCATTTATTCCAACACAACTGATATACTGGGGAAAGGTGAGCACAACACAAAGATTGTGTCTGCTTGTGGACTGATTTAATCCCTAAGAAGCTCTTGATAAATGCAGAAAAATGCACCCAGCAGAACCAAGCAGGAGAGGAAAACGTAAGTCACACATACCTCAAACACAGACAAGCTACCTGTCTCTACTGCTTGTGTCTTGAGCCTCACCCGTTCACACCTGATATTACCTGTTTCCAATCCATTTCAGATAACCTACCTTCTGCCACTTCACAATAACTCACAAGGTGCTACTCCTCCAACGTCTACTTCCACAAGAAAACGTCAGGTCTTTTTCAGGGGAAAAAGCCATTAAACACATATAACTCTGTGTTAAAATTTTTATTAGATTTGTTTATGTGTGTTTGACTAAAGAAGAGTAGCGGGCGGGGGGCGGGGGGAGTCACAGAAATCAATCCTGTTAACATACCCTGATCTGACACTTCTGGCACAAAGGACTATAAGAAAATACACTACGGTTGTTTAAACCACCCAATCTAATTAGTTAGTTAGGCAGCCCTAACTAACTAATACAGACCTAAAGAAAAGGGACAATGAAAACGATTAATCAAAGTAAGAACAGTACCTAAAATGAGTTTAAAACTCAGGAAACATAGTGCTACTTGCTAATTAAGAGTGCAGTGGAAGGGTGCCTGGGTGGCTCAGTCGGTTAAGGTTAAGTGTCTGACTTCAGCTCAGGTCATGATCCCAGGGTCCTGGGATCCAGCCCCACATCCGGCTCTCTACTCAGAGGGAAGCCTGCTACTCCCTCTCCCAGTCTCTCTGCTTCTGTTCCTCCCCTCTAACTCATGCTCTCATGTGCCCACTCTGTCTCAAATAATCTTTTTTTTTTTTTTTTTTAAGAGTGCAGTGGAGCATGGAGGGCCGGAAGTATGGTTTTCCTCACTTACTGTAGCACTGCATCTGCTGGCACAGAAAACAGATAAAGGAATGACCAGAGAGCAGTCGGTCAGACCTCAGAATGAGAGGTGCATGTGCAGTAGTGTGACAGAGGCAGCAGACACCGTGGGAACTCAAATCAGTTGGAGTTGCTCAACACTTTATGTACTCCATGGACCATTATTTTCATCACCTTTCTTCTTTCTACTCTCAACTATAGAGCCAAAGAGATGTGAAATGGTTAGAGTTCCATATGATAAGGGGAACTGTTTTTATTTGGTAAATGTGAACACAGTCCCAAAATAAAATTTAGCAAAACTTATGCCGTCACATAATTAAGAACTCAACACCCCACCCACTCCTATAGCTAAACCACACAAAATAATGGAAGATATTCTCCATGGTAATAGAAAAAAGATATTTTTCAAGGATATTCAAGTTGACTTACTCTATTCTCCCTGCCTGCCCAGCTTCCACTATTAGTATACATACGAGCAAACTGATCAATTTCTATGGGAGTCAGAAAAAGTTTTTATTGTTGACAGCACAAACACACACTTTAGAGCAGATGCTGCCATCAAATTGTAGTATTCAGTTACTCTGCTTTGAAATTAAGTGAAGTACTTATTTAAAAATGTTTAAAAATGTTTTCTCATTAGAATGTACAATGATCATTTTAAATTCTATCTGCTGCAATAGGACATTTCTATCACCCTACAATCTGGACTATGCCGTAAACACTATTGTACTTGAACAGATGGAAATCATAAAGTGACATTTAGCTACAGACTTCCCGTCATATAATTTTGCAAACTGAAAAAGGAGAAATCAACATTTGCAATCAACTAAAAACAAATTCTATCTCGTAAGCTACAGTGATGCTAATGTGACAGAGGAATAGAAATGCCCTCAATTTAATATACTGTAGCATCCAGGGAAAAGAAAATACTAAAATGATACCTCACAAAGTTAGTCAAGATAGTGATGTGTGGGGACGGAGCTGGCAAAAGGGTGATTTTTAAGATATCTACAATAAACTTGCCTGGCATTGTGCATACTAGTTTTAACTGATCAAGGGAAAGATGTTCCAGTGAACTTACCATCTGATGGTTAAAATACCCAAGAGTTTCAGGGAATACCCCTTGAACTTCAGAGTATTAATTTCTTTTTATGGAAAATGGGGTGATGATACTTGCAACCTAGTTCATACAATTATTAAGGAAACTAATAAATTTATATAGTGTACTACAAACTGCATAGTTTTTTTTTTTAAACTTGGTAGATGGATGGTTTATCTATTCACCATGTGACATAAATAAGGTCATATTGCTGATGCATATATCTGAAATTCTGAGTTCTGAATTTACAGCTTAAAAAATCAACAGAGCTCAAAATTAACATTACGATTAAATATATTCCACTCCCATGCTCAAGAACAGCAATCTAAAGAAACATCGTAATGACAAATTTATATGTATTAGACTTCATGCATTTTACAAACATACAGTATTTCAGTCAAGGTCCAATTAGGAATTAAAAACCACCCATCAATTTGAACAGAGCAAGTGTTTTGGTTTTTGTTTGTTTTGTTTTAAAGTAGGCTCCACACCCAGTGTAGAGCCCAATGCAGGGGCGCTTCACCGACGGAGCCACTCAGGCACCCCAAGAGTAAATTTAATGTAAAGAATTATTAACAGGATATTGGAGTACCAAGAGATTGCATACCAAGAAGAGAACTCTGAAGAGTAAAAAATAGCAGTTGTAAGGTGCAATCACTACCCACAGGATTGAAAGAGCGACCGAGAGAGAATGCCATGTCCCATGCTTGGCTAAGATCCAGACACTGTTGGAAAGGTCACAACTACAGTTCACCGGGGGCACCGCACCAGCCGAACGTGCAGGAAATCCATCCTCCAGCATGTTAAAGAAAACCGTTCCTGGGGAGGTGTCTTACCAGAAACCCTCCGTCAGGACAGCACGCAGAAGCCCTGCTGTTGCTGCAGGCGCTACAGGCGACATCAGGACTCTGCCACACAACTGTGTGGGCGGTGGAGGCGCGGCTGTGGGAAAGGACACACTGAGGAAGCCAGCGGCTGCTGGGGTTGCTGACCACCGCGCACTGCAGGAGCCGGGGAAGCTGCAAGCCCGCCAGAACCAGGAAAGAAGCTGCCTTCCTCCTTCACTGGGACTGTGTGCTCAGCACCCTCCCAACTGACAAAACTTGACACTGTGCCAACTGGGAAAGGAAAACCATTTAAAACGTTCACCTCAGTTTTTTCAGAGCAGCCAGTGAAAGGTGAACATGAAGTGAAGAGGTAATACACTGATGAGTGGGACGCCCAGCTAGAAGTCTAAACTGCTGTAACATTTGACCTTCAAAACTAAAAGATGTAAGTGAATGAGTCAAGGACAAAAGAATCTTAGATAAAGTTCATTCCTCGAATCCCAATTTCCCTAATTTATTGAGGAAAGAACAATCATTCATATTTAAGACTCATCCAAGGGGAAAGACTGATAAAATACAGAACCAGATTCTCATTTGGCACCTGTTTTCTCTCAGAAACTCAGACTAAGCCGGGGGAAAAAACACACCTGTGAAAAAACAAAAACAAAACAAAACAAAAACATGCACCTTATCAGGTGCAAGAGGAATCGGATGAGAGAAGAGAGAGGAAGAGGGAAAAGCGCACAAAGAACTATATAAAAGTTTACACGTGTATGTCTGATTACCTACAACACAGGGGGAAGAATCCAATTAAATCCAAAGCTACTAATTTTGGTTTTAGATAAAACCAAGGTATGCTGGGTGCCTAGGTGGCTCAGTGGGTTAAGCCTCTGCCTTCGGCTCAGGTCATGAGGTCAGGTTCCTGGGATTGAGCCCCGCATTGGGCTCTCTGCTCAGCAGGGAGCCTGCTTCCCCCTCTCTCTCTGCCTGCCTCTCTGCCTACTTGTGATCTCTCTCTGTCAAATAAATAAAATCTTTAAAAACAAACAAACAGACAAACCCCACAAAAAAACAAAACAAAACAAAAAAAACAAGGTATGCACAGGAACAGTAATTTTTTGTTAATTTATTAACATAAGTTATACTGAGCTTTTCCAATTAATAAACCATCCTATCATTCCTAGGAAGGATCTTTCTTAGCCTTTTTCCAGTTTTACTGAGATATAACTGACAGACATATGACATTATATTAGTTTAAGTAGATGTATGGATCAATTCATTCACTATAATTAGTTTAAGTTAATACATCCATCACTCACATAGCTAAAAAATTTTTTCCCTTGTGATGAGAACTTAGGATTTACTGTCATAGCAACTTTCAAATATATAATACAGTACTGCTAACTATAGTAACCATCGTGCATTACATCCCCAGAATTCCTCTTGATCATACCTCCAGAGTGCCTTGGTTACTGGCATAGAAATACAACTCTACTTGATTTTTTGCCCCCAAACAGACCCTCACCATCTCAGATTATCAGATTATCAGTCTACTAGTGAGTCTCTCTGCCTCCTGCTCCTTTACTTTTATGTACTGAATGTTTTTAGATACTTGCTCTCTTCCAAAAGAGAAAGCTTATTTTAAAAAGACATCTGCAACATGATTTATACAAAGGAATAAAAAGGAAAAAAAAAAAGAGAAAAAAGAAAACACCTATGTCCCTTAAAGGTCAATATACCTCCCCTGTGAAGCTTCCAAGCACTCAAGGCAGAAAAGAAAATTCAATCTTTCACAGAAATCTTCATTACTAAAAATAAGGAAACATGCCATTTCCTATAAGATTTACCCCAAAATAAACTCTCTTAGAAACTTGTCATGGGGGATTGCCTGGCTGGTTCAATCAGTTAAGCCTTTGGCTCAGGTCATGATTCCAGGGTCCTGGGATGGAGTTCCATGTCCAGTTCCCTGCACGGTGGGGAGCCTGCTTGTGTCCTGTCAAATAAATGGACAAAATCTTTTTTTTTTATTTTTAAAGGGAACTTGTCATGTGTGAAATTACATAATACAAAGCACAGTGTCCTCAACAATAGTTTTCCAGTAAAGAAAGAGAATTCACAAAGCTGGTTTTTCCAAAGACTTCCAAAAAAAAAAAAAAAAAAAGGAAAGTATAAAACTGAGGTAAAGCTCAATAATTTTATAGAACAACCAGGGTGATTTGGTCCAAGTACATATTCTCCTAGGAACCCAAATAGATATAAGGAAAGGATTTAGAGTGCCTAAGGAAAGGATGGACTGCCTGTTCTTTGGACAAAATGTTTCTATATCTTATTCTTTAGATCCTAAGTAGTGGCCCTAGAATACCAAAAAGGGCAGGTTGATCTACGGCACAAAGTAGAGAAAACAAGGTAGGATTCTAATCCCCTTAGTAAATCATTGCCACTCTACCTCTATGTCTACATACAAGCATTTAAGCCATAAGGTATTATATGAGTCCTAGGAAAAAACATTTTGTCTTCTACAAATTCACACACTATAAATAATTGGCCTTGGGAGGAAAAACAGTTTGTATACGCCATTCAAATGCTATGCAATTTGAACCAGAGAACTAAAAGACATAATCACTACTCAAAAAGATATGGTAAATAAAAATACTCAAATAAAGGGGCGCCTGGGTGGCTCAGTGGGTTAAAGCCTCTGCCTTTGGCTCAGGTCATGATCCCAGGGTCCTGATATAGAGCCCTTCATCAGGCTCTCTGCTCAGCGGGGAGCCTGCTTCCCCCTCTCTGTCTGCCTGCCTCTCTGCCTACTTGTGATCTCTGTCTGTCAAATAAATAAAAACAATATCTTTTAAAAAAAATACTCAAATAAAAAGACCTAATGAGTGCTCGCTTCGGCAGCACATATACTAAGAAAAAAAAAAGACCTAATGAATAATTATAAATAATTACTATAGTAAATTTAGGGCCTTATTTTAAAATAAAAAGTGACAGAAGAGGCTGTGACAAACAGTTGGGTTTTGAGAAAAAGGGCAAAATGAATGAAACTGCAGAGTACAGGAAGAAATCTTTTAAATTACAGCATGTAGTTAAAATCAAAAGGCAAAATGTGGGGTAAATGAGCTGCGGGCAGTTTCAGGATTCAGTTTAAGAACATTTCATTCAACTTGGAGGTGCTGAGAAATACCGCTATAAACCAACCCTACTTCCATATTACACTGACATCATTCCCTTATTTACCAACTGTGTATACGCCAAATGAAAGAATAACAGAATAAACTGTACTATGTTTCTCTGACATTTTATTTGAAAAAGAATTATACTGAAAGGAGGGAAGAGGGAAATATGGGAGGGGCAGAGAAAGGAAAAGGAAAGGAGAGAGAGGAAAGAGTAAAACAGAGGGAGTAATTAATTTACTAATTTGGAAAACAACTGTATTACATTATCTTTCCTAAAACCGACTTCTCCCATCCAGGTTTCTAATGGGAGGTGAAGAGGTAATGAATGACCTGAAAATTAAATACCACTGATGGTACACTATGTTTTCCAGAAGCCATGCTACTCTGTTTTTAACTGGGTCTATGCAGAGCGGGTTGATACATTTTTTTTTTTAAGATTTTATTTTATTTATTTATTTGACAGAGAGAGAGAGAGATCACAAGTAGGCAGAGAGGCAGGCAGAGAGAGAGAGGAGGAAGCAGGTTCCCTGCTGAGCAGAGAGCCCGATGCAGGGCTCAATCCCAGGACCCTGACCTCATGACCTGAGACAAAGCAGAGGCTTAACCCACTGAGCCACCCAGGCACCCCGACACATTTGGTTTTAAAATCTGAGTTAAATGAGATATAATACTTAGAAAAACTTTCAGTCTCCTTGAGAAAAACAACTAAATTATTTTTCATTGGTGGTAATTTTCAACTCTGATAAAAATCCAAAACTGTACCACTCCAAACCATAAAGTTTAACCTAGAGTATGATAGGCCATCTTAAGGTATTTCCTTCCAAATGCCCTTCTAGAAAACACCTAACCTAAAGCTTGATACTAAAAAAACGTACTGCTGAGAAAAGGCATATGATACAGGCATTCCAAAACTATACTTTGTGCAATAAATGTTGACAGTGATAGAGAAATCTATGATTTGGATACAAGTACCAATAAAAAGGTAAAAATACTGATGGGGAAGTAATTCTCAGGTGAAGGAAAAAAAACGGTGGACAACTTCTAAACATTACTGGCAGTTTCTATTCTCTGAAAGCACTGCAAACTATTATGGAGAGGTATGAATCAATTAGTTATGAATAAATGCATTGCTCATATACTGAAGAAAAACTTCAATAATTACGTTACTACCCAGATCCAAAGAAAAGAATTGAGTAAGAATTCAAGTTAACCTTCCTAGCCACTAAAAATATATAAATTAATATATCCTAGGTATGCTAGTTCCATCTCCAAAATCATGTATAAAGAAGAAAGTTACAGCATCAATTCCTCAAAGTACATACCTGAGACCTAAATCTGTCATTTTGACAAACTACCTTTAGCTTTGGAGTGTACTGCTACCAAGTAAGAAAAATTCTTGTCCCTGGTAGAGGTGCTCAGTATGATATTAAGATTTAAATTATGCTGATTTTGCTAGGTAAGACAGATGGCTGTCCTATAAACACACAATGCCCTAATTCTATTATTAATGAATGAGTTGAGGAATGAAAAGGAAAGAGAGTAAGTTTACAGAATTAAACCTTTCAAATGGTATTAAGAACACTGGGGAGGGGTGCCTGGGTGGCTCAGTGGGTTAAAGCCTCTGCCTTCGGCTCAGGTCATGATCCCAGGGTCCTGGGATCGAGCCCCGCATCGGGCTCTCTGCTCGGCAGGGAGCCTACTTCCCTTCCTCTCTCTCTCTCTCTCTGTGCGTCTCTGCCTACTTGTGATCTCTGTCTGTCAAATAAATGGATAAGATCTTAAAAAAAAACAAAAACCCTGGGGAGAACAGCAGAAATAGCTCATTTGGAAGGACGTTAGACTGGAGAAAGATGGGGGTAAATTTTGGCAAAAAGTTAACGTTAATAACTACAGAACAACAACATAATGAAACCAGTGTGGAAAGGAAGTTCAGAATCCCCATTTGATGTTCGGCATGATTTGCTGTTCATTAACAAGAGTATTTCTCTGCAACAGATGTGAAGAAGTCTCAAAAGTAGTTGGGTTATGGGACTGCCACTATTCTCACACATTCTAGTATATTTTTATTCAGGATAATTTTTTTTTAATCTCAGTTGGTTATCACCAACACACTATGCTGCCTAAAAATTTCCTCAAAAATCTTAACAATACTGTAAGATAGGTACTATTCTTAAAGATGAGAAGTTGTACCATGAAGAGGTTTAGCAACTTGTTTAAAGAAGGCAAAGCTGGTGAGGAACAGAGCTGAGATTGAAAGCCTAAAAGAGAACAGAAAAGTTTCTGGTTTCAATCCCTCCCATTTTCCTGATAGTTTTCTAGGTGAGTTGGTATTGTTAGTTAAATGCAATTTCCACAGGAAAACCAATTCTGAATTACATTAAAGAACGAATGTTACAGAAGAAAACCTCTTCTGTGACTTGGGACCTCCTTTTGTATTTCATCACAACTGGCAGCTCGGAGCCAACAGTACTGTGAAGAGCAAAGCATAGGTAGGGGCCTGGCCGGAGCCGGCAAGAGCAGAAGCAGGCAGGGTGGCATTACAGAATAACAAGCTTTGGAGCTTAGCAAGCACATAATTCAATCCAGTTTGATTGAAATACTAATTCATAGTTCATCCTGTTTTGTTTTGTTAAGATTTTATTTATTTATTTGAGAGAGAGACAGAGCATGAGTGAGGACAGAGGGAGAGGAAGAAGCAGACTCCCTGCTGAGCAGGGACTACCTGCCCCTGATATGGGGCTCAACTGAACCTAGAGATCATGACCTAAGCTGAAGGCAGAGGCTTAACCCACTGAGCTACCCAGGCCCTCCCTTTATACTGTTTTATTTTGAAGACTTTACAAAACTCAAGAATTAGAGTAAACAACACAAATTTGAGCTCTAATGTTTCTGTCTCTGATATGTTAAAATCTCCATTTGGTATTTCATCCATTTTCCTGCCTCGAGTAACTCCTGTGGCCCTAACTGGGTACCTAAACATTTCTCTTGCCTCCTACTCTTATTTGGTTATTAATTCTTGGCTTTATCCCAGAAATCTCTGTCAAATCCTATCTTTTCTATCTACAAGGCCACTGTAATAGACTTTTTAAAATCTCTAGTATGAATATTAACTGATTCCCCTAAATGCAGTAATTCTTCATTGCTATTCATGTTCCACAAAGGAGATAGGATTTTATGATTAGAGGGTGGTTATTATTTTATCCTATTTAAAAAAATATTCTTGGGGCCCCCGGGTGGCTCAGTGGGTTAAAGCCTCTGCCTTCGGCTCAGGTCATGATCTCAGGGTTCTGGGATTAGAGCCCTACATCAGGCTCTCTGCTCAACGGGGAGCCTACTTCCCCCTCTCTCTCTGGCTATCTCTCTGCCTACTTGTGATCTCTCTCTCTCTGTCAAACAAATAAATAAAAATCTTCAATTAAAAAAAAAATTCTTGATGGCATAAATCCAAACTCCTTAGGTTGGCAGACTAAACTTTTGGTAATAAGCCCCAAACAACCATTTCCACTTTATCTATCCCCATTTCCTTGTCCACAGTGGATTTCTCCCTATTCTCTGGTAAACACAGTCTTGTACAGTTACCTTCACTCTAACTACTGTTCCTTCTCCCCGGGATGTCCCTCTAAACCTCCTACTCACCCTAAAAGGCTGGCTGAAATCCCACTTTTCTTGAAAACATCTGAGGAAGGCCTCTAGACATGGAAGTTACAATAATTTGCTTCCATCTAGAATACAGCAAGAACACATTTTACAGTTACTCACTATTTGTATGTCTGTCTTCCACCCCAGACATCTAGTTCATCTTTATAATTTAAATGTGTCATCCAAAGCCTGGCATACAGTAGGTACTTAATTAGTGTTCATTGTTCAAGCAATTAAGAGTACCATATTGGAGTGACATTAGCAAGACCGTAGAATAAGAAGTCCCAGCCCTTATTTCCCCATGGAAATATCAATTTAACAACATAAAGACCAAAATACTTTATAAGATTTCTAGAGTCCAGTTAAAAACTTGAAGTACCCCAGGGAAGCCCAAGGCCAAAAAGAGCTGCGCTGAAATGGGTAAAAAGGAAATCTCACTATCCCCACATCAATCCCTCCACCCAACCAGGACAGATCAGCATCAGTAGACAGCTCTGGCTTTGAACTTCTCCCTGGGGGTGGAGAGAGAGAAAAACGCAGTTTGCATCCAAGATTCTAGATTTTTGGAAAGAATACCTGAGGAACTAGTTTTTGTCACACCCAGCTCTTAATCAAGGAAACAAAATACTTGTGCAGTGAAAACTACAAACCAGGGG
The DNA here is from genome assembly GCF_963455335.1 of Martes martes. NCBI lineage: Eukaryota > Metazoa > Chordata > Mammalia > Carnivora > Mustelidae > Martes > Martes martes. Next base: position 119,240,769 of record NC_137891.1, read on the forward strand.
TGCCTGGGTGGCTCAGTGAGTTAAAGCCTCTGCCTTCGGCTCAGGTCATGATCCCAGGGTCCTGAGATCGAGCCCCACATCGGGCTCTCTGCTCAGCGGGGAACCTGTCCCTCCCCCTTACTGCCTGCCTCTCTGCCTACTTGTGATCTCTTGTCTGTCAAATAAATAAAAATAAAATCTTTACAAAAAAAAAAAAAACTACAAACCACTGTTGCAAGAAATTAAAGACAGCACAAATAAATGGAAAGACATCCCAAGTTCATCAATTAAAAGACCTAATATTGTTAAAACATCTATACTACCAAAAATGTTCTGTAGATTTCAATGTAATCCCTATCATAATCCCATTACTTTTTTCCCCAGAAAGTTAAAAAAAAAAAAAAAATCCTAAAATTCACATGGAACTACAAAGGACCCCAAGGAGCCAAAACAGTCTTGAGGATAAAGAACCAATCTGAGGGTCTCACACTTCCTAATTTCAAAACATATTACAAAACTACAGTAATTAGAAGAGTATGGTATTGGCATAAAGATGGACATATACACCAATGAAACACAACGGAGCCCAGAAAAAATCCACACATATGCAGTCAAGTCATCTTCTACAAAGGTGCCAGGACAACACAGTGGGAAAAGGATGGTCTCTAACAAATCATGCTGGGAAACTGAATATCCACATGCAAAAGAATGAAACCAGACCCTTATCTTATACCATACATAAAAATCAACTGAAAATGGATTAAAGACTTAAATATGAGACCTGAAACTATAAAACTCTTAGAAAAAACACAGGGGAAAAGTTTCATGATACTAGTCTTGGAAATGATTTCTTGGACAAGATACCAAAAGCACAGGTAACACAAGGCAAAAATAGACAAGCAGTACTATATCAAACTAAAATCTTCTGTTAATGACTCTTCCTGTTAACAAATCAATCAACAAAATGAAAAGGCAACTTATAGAATGGAAGTATTTGCAAGCCATATATCTGATAAAGAATGAATATCCAAAATATATAAGGGTCTCCTATAACTCAATAGCAAAAATACATCTGAATTAAAAAATAGAGCAAAGGACTTGATTAAATACACACTTTTCTAAAAAAGACATACAAATGGGATACAAAATACATTTATGTATTGGAAAAGACACCACTCATCACCAGGGAAATGCGAATCAAAAACAAGAAGATATTACCTCATACTTCTTAGGATGGCTATTATCCAAAAAACCAAAAAATTAACAAATGCTGGCAAAAATATGAAGAAATTGGAATCCTGGTACACTGTTGGTAAGAATGTAAAATGCTGTGTGGAAAACAGTACTAAGGTTCCTTAGAAAATTAAATATAGAAATACCATATGATCTAGCAATTCGACTTCTGGGTTTTTATCCAAAAAAATTTAAATCAGGATCTTGAACAGATACTTGCACTCCCATGTTCATTACAGCATGATTCACAATAGCCAAGAGATGGAAACAACTTAAAGGTCCCTCAACAAACGAATAAAGAAAATGTGGTATATACATACAATGGAATATTTAGTCTTTAAAAAAAAAAAAAAAGAAGGGGCGTCTGCCTTCAACTCAGGTCATGATCCCAGGGTCCTGGGATCGAGCCCAATAATGGGCTCCCTGCTCAACGCGAAGCCTGCTTCTCCCTCTCCCGCTCCTGCTCCCTGTGCCTGTGCGTGCTCTCTCTCTGTCAAATAAATAAAAGCTTTAAAATAAAAGCTTTAAAAAAAGAAGCAATCCTGTCATATGAAAAAAATGCATGTATGTGGAGGACATTCTGCTAAATAAGTTAGTCACAGAAGGTCAAATGCTGCAGGATTCCACTTTTTATGAAGTATCCAAAGTAGTCAAACTCACAGAATCAGAAAGTAGAATGGTGGTGGCCAGAGGATGGGGTGGGCGGAAATGAGGACTTGCTGTGCAACTAGGTACAGTTTTAGTTACACTGGATGAGAAAGTTCTAATGATCTGTTCTACAAAACTATACTTTATAGTTACAAATACTGTACCTTACACTTCAAAGTTTGTTAAGTGTAGCTCTCATGTAGCTAAAGTAGCTCTTTATGCCTTTTATCACCAAAAACACCCAAACAAAACAAAAAACTAAAACACTACAATGTCAATGACATGTCTTTGGGAGCACTACAGGCAAAGAGTGTGCTATACAGGTTGGCCAGTCATGGGGGTTCAGGTTGCTAGGACTGAAATCCGTAATTTTACAAAGATAAAATTTTTAAACAGAAAGAACTTTCAAAGTGGCAATACTAATCAGAATGGAGACTGTGTCAGCTTACTAATAAGTGTAAATTAGGATATGTAAACACAAGGAAGCATACTTAAAATCTGAACAGAAAAAGTGAACTATTCTGACAGAGCTGTACCCTTGAGAGGAGCTTGGAGATCACTTTCACTGTGTGGTAACCACAGATTTTTTAAAAAGGGGGCAGGGCGCCTGGGTGGTGCAGTGGGTTGAGGGTCTGACTTTTGGTATCAGCTCAGATCATGATCTCAGGGTTGTGAGATCAAGCCCCAAGCGCCTGGCTCCATGATAAGTGCAGTGTCTGCTTGGGAATCTCTCTCTCCCCATCCACCCATGTAGGTGCGCCTTCTCTCCCTCACTCCTCTCCTCCCTCATGCTCTCCCCCTCCCTCTCTCCCTCTTTAAAATAAAAAAATATTTAAACACACACATGCACAAGCACACACATAACATGGGGGTGAAGGGAGGGTGGGAGCCAGGAAAAGAGAACTGATATCCCAGATTCTGGATGGTATTTAAGTGAGACGAGTCAAAGTCCTCAGTGGAATTCCTAGAAACAAACATTACTTCAGTTTCTAAGCCAAGAATTACTAAGGAATTTGGTTTATTGAGAGCAGTGAAACCTATCATATCAAGCTTGAGGATGTCAGCTTTTTTTTTTTTTTAAAGATTGTATTTATTCATTTGACAGGCAGAGCTCACAAGTAGGCAGAGAAGCAGGCAGAGAGAAGGAGAGGAGGAAGCAGGCTCCCTGCTGAGCAGAGAGCAGGATGTGGGGCTCGATCCCAGGACTCTGGGATCATGACCTGAGCTGAAGGCAGAGGTTTTAACCCACTGAGCCACCCAGGCGCCCTTGAGGATGTCAACTCTTAAGCACTGGCATGGGTTCTCATTAAAAGAAAAAAATAATTTGCGACCATACAGAAACTATCAAACCCCACCTTAAACCCAACATTCTCTTAAATAAGACAATGCATATAAAAGTGCATGGTAAACTATAAAGTCTAACATGTTATTTACAGCTATATAGGTTTATATAGTTACATATTAATAGTTTAGTAATACAAAGCAATATTTATATATTGCTAATTTCTAGTGCAATCAGTTATATTATTTTGACACAGATAATCTCAGCCATCTAGATAGCTTTAGTATCACATAAAAAATATTAATTCAATCATAGTTATTTTGTTTACTTAATCATAAAGGTAAAACTTAACCAGTGTTTGGTATATTATGTTCTAGCCAAATTAACATTTTATTTTTACTAAAATATTATTTTATCTAGCATTTTATTATTTTTCCTTATACAGCCAATCTTCTATACCAATCCTCCTCACACAAAGTTGCTAACACTAAGCATATGACACTAGATGGGCACTAAGTAAAAAATTCTGTTATTATCTCATATCATTTTGTAACAACATATCCTATATCCAAAGTCCCTTGCATTCATTAAGTGGCAAATGTTCATTTAACAGTATCTTCCTAAGTCTAAGCAGAAAATCCAGCACTATTAACAATACCATACATTAATACTTAACATGTTAACACAAAATCAATTTTTAAAATTTCTAGACTCCTTTTTATTCCCTTAAAAACTATTTATAATACACAGTGTAGACTTGAGGGCTTATATACACATTTAGCCTTTTCCTTTCATCTTTTTCTAGTCTAGATTGCCTCTTCCTTCCCCATAAGTTGCCTCAAATTCTCTGTGTATTCATAAAAGTTATTTTTAAAAATGTTTAAAAATAACATTTTTTAAAAAAGATTTTTTATTTATTTGACAGAGAGAGAGAGATCACAAATAGGCAGAGAGGCAGGCAGAGGGGGAGGGGGAAGCAGGCTCCCCACTGAGCAGAGAGCCTGATGAGGGGCTGGATCCCCTGACCCTGAGATCACTACCCGAGCCAAAGACAAAGACTTAACCCACTGAGCCACCCAGGTGCCCCTAAAAATAACACTTAAAAGTAAAACAAATGCGATTGCTCGGAAACTTTTTTTTAATTTCCACAAATATTTTAGGTTGAATGGATGGCATTTTGCAGTGATACAGAATTAGAGTTAGAATTTAGTCATTTAATTTTGGAAAAGACTGCATCAAGTAAACCAAGAATTCTGTTTCAATTACTCTAGCAACCAAACATAGCATTTGTTATTACAATCATAACATCGGAAATGTGTTGACAGTTTTTTAACCAAAACCATCAAGGATATGGGGGGATAAGGGGGAAAAAAGCTATCTATCTAAAATGTGGCTTATTAAGGTTAATTCTGACTACTCTAACTTTGTCTATACTTCACCATCTTCAAACCAATTTTCTTCTCTAATCCTAGGAAGCTGCCTGAAAGACTAGGAAACATAAGCACTGTTTTTTTAATCCGGTTTAATGAAAGATGGGCAGGAAAGGAGCCCTGGAAAATCTGAAATACATCAATACTACTAAGTCCCAGTCACTATATACTGAAGGAGTAACCTTCAGGTTTTATTGGGCTTGGTTCAGATGGGAGAACTTGAGCTCAACAATCCCATTAATCTGACTGGATAAGAGAAGCACTTTTTCCATTTACAGTGGGGAGAGAAATATACTGAAAGGTAGTAAGAATACTGTCTCAGATCTGGTGTTGGTTAGGTTCCTAATGAGGCAGTCTCTAAGGAGTTGACTGTTTGTTTTAAGGAGTGGATCATAAGAAGCCTATGCAGAAGTGTGAGACCATTATAACATTACCAAAACCCCAAATAGTTTAATAAATGAAATGGAACATGGCTTTATAATATATAAAACCACAAGGACAATTTAAATAAAATATAAGAAGTTAAATTAAATTAAAAAAATAAAATACGGGCGCCTGGGTGGCTCAGTGGGTTAAAGCCTCTGCCTTCGGCTCAGGTCATGATCCCAGCGTCCTGGGATCGAGTCCCACATCGGGCTCTTTGCTTGGCAGGGAGCCTGCTTCTCCCTCTGCCTATGCTCGCTCACTCTCTCTCCCACTCTCTCTCTGACAAATAAATAAATAAAATTTAATAAATAAATAAATAAATAAATAAAATAAAATAAAATAGGGGCGCCCGGGTGGCTCAGTGGGTTAAAGCCTCTGCCTTCGGCTCAGGTCATGATCCCAGGGTCCTGGGATTGAGCCCCGTGTGGGGCTCTCTGCTCAGCAGGGAGCCTGCTTCCCCTCTCTCTCTGCCTACTTGTGATCTCTGTCTGTCAAATAAATAAATAAAATCTTTAAAAAAATAAAAATAAAAACAAATAAAATAAAACCACTAGGACAAACCTCCATTATAGCACTTATAATTGTATATTTATTAACAGTCTTTTTCAGAACCCAGGACCTACAGATTACAATCATCAGTCAATAGTCTGCTAAATGAAGAATGTTTTGCTTTTTAAGACACTTTGAGTCTACATTCTAAAATGTACTAGTTGGTTTTAAATAAATACAAACCAAGCAAAATTTTAAAGTAATTTTTAAATTAAAAATAAAGTCAAGGTAAAAAACAAACAAACAAACAAACAAACATAAATAAATAAAGTCAGTCAGTCAAGGTATCCTAGTCAGATGCAGCAAATGACAGAACAAAGAAGGCAGAGAACTATTCAGGTATAGTAAAAAACAAAACTCCCCAATCTACAAATGAAGTAAGACCCAAAATATATTAAGATATACCAAAAGGTAAGCTTTGTAAAAAAGACAATTCAACTTATAATTAACCTTGACAATTTCCAGGGCAGAGTGATACGTTATTTTGAGCAGTTGGTTGTTAAATTTGTGTGACAGATCTTTGTCGCCCACTAAAATTTCAGTACTGCTCTTTTCCAAATGCTAACAACAAACACATGATTAACATTATGTAAATATACCCCCTTTCTGATCAGAACCAGGCAGAATATTTCATTAAGATATGCACACAATACACAGAAGTCAGTTCGTCTTACGACAATAACATTTCTACAGTAATAACTAAGCATTAAGCAGAATCCAGGTTGGCTTACAAAAGGCAATACAATAAACAAATACCTAACAGTAAAAATTAGGAAATGTATATTGCTTTTATCAAAGTGAAAGCAAAGATGTATATTTTTATTTTTATGTGTCTTTATTGAATTTTAAATACTAAGAAACCTTACTTTAAAAGCTTTGGTACTTCAAAATATTTTAAATTTATATCCATATAAATACAAGAGAAGAGTATCTACTTTTAGTCTACTTATGAAAATTCCTAATATGAAATACAAAATTATATAATAAGAAGTAATTTGTTATTCTACATTTCTCTATTGGTTCCTTAATCCCGTAAAAGGTACTCTATCAAATATGTAAGAGGAGGAAAAGATAATTTTTTTCTATATTACGATCAACTTTTTTTTTATAGTAACTCAGACGAGGTCACCAGCATGGATATGAATGACACGATATGCTCTGTAAACTAATTTGTGTACACTATTGTCAATGATTTTACTGTTACTTCCTGATTCCTGTTCAATAATTCGTAAACAGTAATTAAGAAAAAAAGTCAAAAATCATACAAAAGCTAAAAAAAAAAGTCTATACTTCTCTATAATAAACAGTAGGGGTAAGGGCTGGTTGGTAAGGGTAGGAAGAGAAAAATTTTAAGACATATGTGATAGATTTTATTACTGTCCTAATATTTGCTGCCCCTCTTTCCTGGGTCTATTTCTATAGAAGAATGGTATTTCCTGCTTCAGTTTGACCTGTTTTTACCAATGAAATGTGAAGTGACAAACACCAGTTTAAGACCCATCATAAAGTTCCATCACTTTTTCCTTCTCCTTCAGGTCTCAGAATGAGGATGGCATCTTGCAGAGAGCCACAGCAGATCCACAAAGTACACATAACATGAGAATAATTAAGCCTCAGAGCTTCAGAGTTGTGTAGTATCCCATTATAGCAAAAGGTCTCTAATATACCGTATCTATGGCATGTGAGAGAGGTACCCGATATTATAAATATGGACACTAAATCATCAAATGGTACATATCCATGACAACCATTCAATATAAAGCCCATTTCTGTATTCCTAAGTACAAGTCTAGTTAAATGTCAGGACACTGCCATAACAAGGCCAGCTGTTCCCATTGTCCTGGGTGTCCCTCTGATGTCTGCGACTGCATTTAATTTGAGCCTGCTTAACCTTTCTTTCTACCACTCTTTAAAGATTACAGAAGGTCAATAATCACACTTCTTATATTACATACAGGGTAAAGGTAAAAACATAGTGCACATTGGACACAACAGAGGACGTAGCAGCCAGCTAAACATTAACAATCATGGACAGAGGAATTTTCTGATCTCAAACTCCTCCTCAATTTTGCATTTGGGTAGGTACAGAATTAGCAGCTATTTAACACTGGTGTGAGGGATTTTTTACTATAATTGGGCTTACCTAACCTTCTTAAGATATAGCTAAGCAAATATCAACAGTCATTACATCTATTTAAATTCTTTTTAATTCTATTCAGCTTTGTTTCATAATAAATTCACCTACTTGCCATTTTAAAAGGCTTGTCAAAACATGAATTCATGTGCTGGGCTAAAAGGTCACATACTGCTGAGTTTAGAAAGTTCACTGGAGAAATGTGTTGAAGCTTTTAGATAACTGATAGTGGAATAAATGCTACTGAATAAGGCATTCACATGTCATTTTTGCTCAGCAATTATATTTCAAAATATCACAGTATATACTTTGTCAAAACATGGCACAAGCTATCAGTCTTCATTTTTGAGTGTTGGATATAATTTAATTATCAAATGTCAAATATGAGCCATTAACCAATGGTATATATAAACTTCAACATGTCATACATTATTTTGCTGAGAGGTGAGCTGTGGAAAGAAAAATGAACATTTTTATTTCTATGTAAGACTTGTTGAACTTGACTTACAATTATTCAGTTCCCCAATATATGTTGACTATTTAGGGAAGATTTTATATAAGTTGACTCTGAGATTTAATACAGGAGTTATCTAATTTAAACCACTTGTCAGGAAGCCTAGACCTAAAGCAGTGATCAAGAATGCTCAATTTAAGTAATTTTCTGATACAGTATTGTTTTCTTTTATCCACAGTTCAGAAGAAACATGAATACTTCTTTTAGCCATTATAGGCTAGGATTTAAAGAAGCGTTTTGCTTTTAGATTAATTTTGTAAATAAGGTTAGAAGACAGAATGATTTGTACCATTTTATTTTACTGAAAATAGAGATAACATAATTGAGATGATTGTTTTAAAACTGTTTGAACAGAATTGTGCAAAAAATCCTAAGTACAGCATTTAAAGGAGATTTCTAGGGGCGCCTGGGTGGCTCAGTGGGTTAAAGCCTCTGCCTTCGGCTCAGGTCATGATCCCAGGGTCCTGGGATCTGCTCAGCGGGGAGCCTGCTTCTTCCTCTCTCTCTGCCTACTTCTCTGCCTACTTGTGATCTCTGTCTGTCAAGTAAATAAATAAAATCTTAAAGGAGATTTCTATGCCACTGCGTGTATGTGATAGAGATAGCAACATGCTACTTAAAAATACTGAGAAGCCATGTATCATGGAGTAAGTTCAGAATTTAAAAAAAAATATCGTATCAGCTATAACACTCGATATGTCAGAGGAGTGCCACATCTTTTGAAGTGAAAAACAAAAACAAAACTCTGAATGCAGAATAACAGATGAGAAGTAAAACGAAAGAGGTGGTTTCTCCACCACATTTTAACCAACTTTGCAGTGCATGGGTACCTGTGTAACTGTCTCATAAACATTCAGTTCGCATCCTTCTGTGTGTTCTGATACCGAGAGGCCTGTGCCAGTCATTGTGGGAATCTTGGCAGGATCTACAAATTAAATATTTGGTAGATCTTTCCATTCATGTGCGAGGAAGCCAAGGACCACAAATTCAAAAGGAAACAGAAAGATGCACATACCTGTATGTGTATCACTTAGGATTTTATATGACTGTATGTATGTGAGGGTATATGTATGAAAGTGTATTTGAGAGTACATTTTTTCGTAAGCTATAGCAAATAGTATCATAAACTCTGATGAACTGGAGTTCCTAAATGGCTGAGATCCATCAGCTTTTGATAGCCATCAGCTTGAAGAAGAGAAAGAGGATATCTATGGGCAGTCCACAGATAATTTGTTAACCCACAAACTTTTATGGTATTGTTAGAAAAGAATTTAATCTTCCTACTACACAATGGATATCCTTATCCACCTAGTTGAAAAGCGCCATTTTAAAATGCTCTCTCTTTTGTAAGATTGCTATTTCAATCAATCTATGTAACAGAGAGGGAAAAAAGTTTCAAGTTAAAACATAACTAGTAACCACAGGGGCACCTGGCTGGTTCAGTTGGTAGAGTATGCAACTCTTGATCTCAGGGTTGTGAGTTAGAGCCCAATGTTGGGTGTACAGATTACTTTAAAAAAATAAAATAAAATCAGGGTACCTGGCTGGCTCAGTCAGTGGAGCATACAGCTGGCTCTTGTGAGTTGGAGGTCGTGAGTTTGAGCCCCACATCAGATCCAGAGATTACTTCAAAAAATAAAATTCTTCAAAAAAATACTATTAACTACATAATGAAAGGACTAGAAAAGTTATACAACGGAATGTTAATAATGAACTTGTCTTTAACGCTAACTCAGCAGCTGCTAGTGAACAAAAATTATTGCTAAAAAAGGGATTAAGCCAACATCTTCTGTTAGCAAATATCTGAAGATTCATTTCAGATTAATCATAATATGTTAACATTAGAAAAAATTAACTAAAATCATTCAAACTTTACTTAGAATACTCATTGCAAAAGTTACCTTTAAGTAGCAATTTTAAACTTCAATAATTTCAAGTAGAATGAGTCAATATAATAAAATGATCCAATCTATTCCAATCAGAATTTTCACCTTGACCATTTTAATTAATTAAAATCTATAATCGTTTGACTATTAATCATTTGTGCACAGAATTACTGAATTGTTACCTTAATAAATACAATCTCATGGTAATAGGCCTCATCAATCAGCAGGCAAGTATTGCTTATATATGCAAACGAGCCCCTGCTGACTGCTAAGTGCTCTGTGTGCATTATTTACTTTGATACCCTTAATTTAAGGATTCCCTACATATTTCGGTAGTGCTATAAGGGCAAACTAGCTCAGCAACTCCTAGGGCTCATAGCATTACCTAATGTCTTCTCCTGGATATTCTGACAACAAAAAAATAAGCTGAGTGTGTTACGTCAATGCTAAAATTTTCATTAATTCACTACTGTCCCCAGGCATTAGTGGTGCATTTTAAGGTATTGGAAAACACTACAAGGAAAACAGTAAGTACTTCTCAAATCTTACTGGGAGGCTAAATAGCCTATAACAAAACTTATTAGCAGCATGTTTTAAGAATTTCATAAAAATATTCACCTAAAATTTTGTTTTCATAACAAATTAGAAAGGAATTTTTCCTGTTCTATCTGGTATTTAAAATATTATAAAACCCCCTACTTTTATATGAAAATAATATGGCTCTAACAATATGTTCTTTACATGAAAGTAGAGGCAAAGGTAACATAATCTTCCACTGATTGCAAAACTGCTAATAGAAATCTACTCTTTTCTGCAAGTATACCCATTCTAAAAAATTTGGGACTAAAAAGTTATTTCACAGAAGAGAGTTCTTCCACATACACCAAATTTTGGTAATGCAATTAGCGGAGAACAAAGGTTGACGTGTGATGTTTTTCACTGATTTCATTTTAGAAGCATCTCAGTTCTTCTAATAGAAGAGAATCTCTTAAACACACCACAAAAGCAATCTAAACACTCCTATCCAACAAGTGATGATTTGTAATGAGTCTTAGAAATATTTACCCATTTCTATTGTACAATCCATGACTGAGTGGGCTGAAAAAAACATTAAAGGCAAATGTATAGAATTTTGCCATTAATGTCTCTGCTTAATTGATTTTGTTACTGTAATCTTTTTAAGATTCTTCTCTTTATAGCTACTCTGCATCTTCCTAAATTATTTTCTCCCTAGTTCTCTCCATTAATGGAGGCTAACTAAAATACATACTCATTTAACCTTTAATTATTAAAACCAAGACTGCTTACAAGATCATATATAAATGTTAACTATTCTTTCAACTGGTGTAAATCACTGACATCTATTTAAACACAGAACTTCTAATATCACTCAATTTTGGCTTTTATTGTAGTTAGTTTTTTAAAGATTATATATTACTATTCACTATATCACTAAATACAGCGATTCTTAAGGGTCAATTTTTTAAATACATGAAACTAGATTAAAATACTTTCTTTGCCTAAAAAGTTACTGGGATTGATCTGAACATTTAGAAAAATTACAGGATCAGGTATGCCCCCCGCCCCCGCAAAGTTTCTCAAACTATCAGGGCATAAAACATGAAAAGCTCAAGAAAAATGACAAAGCCAACTTACATAGAAGAGACTCTGCCTATAAGCGGGCAAAAGAGAATTTACACATAATAAATGATCCTTCTGAATTTGAATGTTATAGCCAAAGATATACACTGGGTATTTAAAAAACATTTACTGGAGGAACTTGATAACTATCTTTAAATAGCTCAACTGCCATCATGTGGAACTGTAGATGTGATTAGGCTTAAATTGTTAACTCAAAAAAAAGTTAACTCCAGGGGCACCTGGGTGGCTCAGTGGGTTAAAGCCTCTGCCTTCGGCTCAGGTCATGATCCCAGGGTCCTGGGATGGAGCCCTGCATCGGGCTCTCTGCTCAGCGGGGAGCCTGCTTCCCCCTCTCTCTCTGCCTGCCTCTCTGCCTACTTCTGATCTCTGTCTGTCAAATTAAAAAAAAAAAAAAAAGTTAACTACAGAAGTCAAAACTGACACTACAGAATGGAAAATAAGAGGCACCTCTACTTTAACTAATAAGGAATTTCCCAATAATGACAGCTACTTAAAAGTGAAATTGACCATCTTTCACTAATGTTACTGTTTCTAGAAATTTTAAGTAGATGACTTATGCTGGCCTATCAAAAATAATATGGAGATTTCTATACTGATTGAGAGTGAACTGTGTAGCTTCTCTCATTCTATGCTTAATATTTGATACACATGAGCTCTTTAACAGCTTACTGTTCACCATGAATCCACTGTCAATATTGCTAGATAGGATATTTTTCTTTTATATTCTCATATCAAATTACGTATTAATGAGTTCAGGAAACACATCAAATTGGTACACAAATTTTTATTTGGTCATGACATGACTCAATACAGACATATATATTCCTTTTATAAAGACTTATAAATAATATTTGCTATATGATACACTCCTCTGACAGAGAAGCATCTCCTTATTAAATGATGGCATATAGTAATAGCTCAGAACCTGAAGTTAAATATTTGAGATGAATGGCTATCCAGTATTTTTTAATCAATATTATAAATAATAAATAGTAAAATATTATTATTTATAATAATAAAATAAATAAATAAATAAATTTATAATAATATTATTTAAATAATAAAAGTATTTGGAAACTATGCCACCAATTTCCAAATACTTTTATTATTTAAATAATATTAGCCACATACTAAGAATTCTATTGCTAAAATACACAAAATACACTAAACTGCTAACAGCCACACAATTACATATCTGACAGTGCCTATAAATTCAAGACGAGCATAAAATTATAAAAATGGACTCTTTTTGTTCTAATACAAACCCAGAATAAGCACCCCTAAGCACATGTGATTAAATAGGTCAATGGTAACGTAGACATTTAACTCTATAATGCCATTTCACAAAAAGAGGGGAAAAAAAAAGAGCACCTCAACAGTTTTTTATGTGAACACTATGCATTCAAAGTTTATTTTTAACTTTGCTTAACTGCATATAAAATCCCATCTAATACGAATACCATGATAAGTTCCTATCTAACCCCAAGACTTTTTAAACATTATTCTTTTTTTTTCCTGAACCTCAGGCTTGACTAATTTCATTTCTAACACAACACAGATGTAAAGCATCTTAAACAGCTGCTGATTTAATCCTATGCCCTACTTCAAAGAAATCAACCATAACCAACCAACCATTACTCAAACTTTTGAGACAACACGCCTTGCTTTCCCTTTTGAAAGATCCTTCTTCATCTGACCCATCACTTATTAAAGACTCATTCTTAGTCTGGACTGGGATCCTGGGACCATCAGGGTTCCCTAGCTCACACAGTACATGGAGTTCAAACCCCACCTCTGCACCTACCGCTTCAAAAGAACAACAATACGTTAATACATGTTAAGCTTCTATGAAAGATTTTAATGAGTTCCACTGCTAAAAAATTTGAGGAGCTACTGCTCTAGCCTATAGGCTAGACTGATCAGTGATTCCCAAAAGGCCTCCAAAGATCCCCAAAAGGTCCAATCAGGGGTAAAGCAAGGATTTTCAGAATTGTTGGTGACCAAAAAGTGGACCAAACAAAGTATTTAGTGGGAAAAATAAAAGAAATTGGTATTTTGTTGAAAAAGCATGCAAAAGAATAAGAATTTTATATAATAATAACAATAATCTAAAAACTACACTAAGATAAGCAAGATACACAGGCTTACCATGTTAAGTCTAAATAGTACCTACATACAATGTTGTCACCTATCAAAGACTCAGAAGCAGCTGTTACTAAAAAAATACAACAGGAACTTACTACAATAAAAACCTCTCTTAGACTTTTTAAAATTATAGCTGAAAGTTCTTTATTCTAAGGTCTAAAGTTCTAAAAGGCTCCTTCACTTAATTTCAGAGGATAACTGTTTTGAACCTTTAAAAATCACTTAAAAGTAAATATTTAAAGCTACATTAAATTTAGATCTCAAATATCCTTCTTGCAGATAGCCCATAGAGAAAAGGATGGGGCAAAGAAGATTTAGAAAACAATCACTAAAACAGACTTTACTTTTCAAACAGCAATAAAGAGTTGAACATCCTGATAGTAACAAAATTTAACCCAGAAACTATACAGATATATTTTAGAGACAGGAACTTGGTTCAAAAAGATAACAGATTATGAGAAATGGCCTATACACTAAACCCACAGTGCCTCTCTTCTCCTGGCCATCCCCACCAAACATTTTAGCATTTTAGGAACATATTTTTAAGGAATATTTTGCTCAAGGTATTCATCTATCTATTTTTTCCAATTCTCCAAACTAATATAGTGAGATTATCAGGGATATCCTCATTTCAAAAAACACAAAAATTTTCCTCCATTATACTTGAGACTAGGATGTTGGGTGGCTGCTTACTGGGTACCTCTCACTGCCTAGATCTCCCCATGCCTGGGGGGGGGGGGTATATGTCTGGGTAACCATTAGTGAGCAGAAGTTACTGTGACTCAGGCCCATTTACATCTGTACTCATGGCAAGTGCAGAAAACTCCTCCCCAACTGGGGACAAGGCTTCTTTTACTCTTCACTGAGTTCCAGGCTCACCTGGGAAACCTCAACCCACGCATCAAAGCACTCACCAATAAAGGCTGACCCATCTCATCAAAACAACAACAGAAAGGAAATAAGCTGTGGAAACCAATACATTGTAGACATTAATTGTTATTCTGAGTGACTTCTATCTTAAATATCTTTAAAATAGTAGGAATATTTAACTACTTTTCAATAAAAATTGACAGTAAAATTGTTAAAACTCTTTCAGGACTTATAACCCAGAAAACAAGGGAGTTATATTCAAAAGCTATAAAATGCTTGCCACACCTTATAAAGAAAAAGACAGCTGGAAAAAAAATGCAACGAGTGAAACCTGGCAAAATCTTAATAGACTTTTAAACACACAATTGTAGATGTCCCCAACAATCCATTAACCACAAACTACCAAAGCACATCCTACTCTTTAGATCATTTTTTAGAATATGAAGTTTTTGTGTTTAAAACTACTCACATGCACAGCTTGTTTCCAAATGTTGTCATTTAATACAAGTGCTAATCTTTTATTCCAAATTAGAAGTACACATAATTCAGAAATTTTACACCTTCAAGCTTCTGGACTTTAAGATTTTTATTTTTTTTATTTATTTATTTGACAGACAGAGATCGCAAGTACGCAGAGAGGCAGGCAGAGAGAGAGGAAGGGAAGCAGGCTTCCCGCCAGGCAGAGAGCCCGATGTGGGGCTCGATCCCAGGACCCTGGGATCATGACCTGAGCCGAAGGCAGAGGCTTTAACCCACTGAGCCACCCAGGTGCCCCAAGCTTCTGGACTTTAGACTAAAAATCAAAGCTGAGAGATGTGCCCTGCATACTTTTTTTCTGGCATGAAATAGAAGTAAACACCTAACTGCTGTTTCTTTTACTATAAAATAAGGGTACTATGATCTTTAATGTTCTTCCATTCTAAAACTGTGTTTAAGTTAGTATTAGTTTCCATATGTATGATTTAATTTCCCTTTAGAAATAACTTCATATCCATTTTGTACTAAGCAATCAAATGTGAATGTTAATTCTTTTTAGGTACCTAAGTGTGAGTGCATTGATCTATTTGCTTTATAAGAACCATCCTATTGTTGGAGATTTTCATTTAGTTTTTGGGCTAGCCAAATTTGGTAAGGGTTGGTTACTGCGTAACATGAAAACCTCGTTAACTGTGAAACACAAACTTAAAAATCAATGTTCACGGGCACCTGGGTGGCTCAGTGGGTTAAAGCATCTGCCTTCGGCTCAGGTCATGATCCCAATGTCCTGGGATCAAGCCCCCCATTGGGCTCTCTGCTCAACAGGGAGCCTGCTTCCCTTCCTCTCTCTCTCTGCCTGCCTCTCTGCCTACTTGTGATCTCCGTCAAATAAATAAATAAAATCTTTAAAAAAAAAAAAAATCAAAGCTCACAATTAGCCAACTGGCAAAGTATACTTGCTGGCATATTTTCAACTTAATGATTTACAGTAATTTTTTAATTTAAAAAAATGTATTTCAAGGACCATTTTCTGTCAGAAACTTTATTAATAGACATCATATGAAAATAGGAAGTTGTGTTGAAGACACGAATTCCAATTCTGTATCTTCTAGAAGGGATAAAAGGGGGTTACATAAATAAAGAAAGGGGAAATATCTATATACAAGAAAAATTGTGAAAAGACTTAGAGGCTTTACTGAGCCTAAAACAGCTTATAATAAAAGGAAGTTAGGAATGAAAGCACTGTTTGAAAAGGATGGTAATATATTCTATCAGGGTCACAATGCATGTCAGAAATGTAAGATAAGAACCAAGATGGAAAAGTTAAGGTTGATAACGGCTGAAAAAGTCTACAGCGAAGACCTGAGAACTAAAGATGTGACTGGATTAGATCAGCAAAAAGAAAGGAAGGGGCTATAACAAAAAGCATGGTAAAACCAATAGGAAAAAATACTATTTTCTTAAAAGTACAGATTACATCAGTCTCTGAGATGCTACTTGAAAGCTTTTAAAAAATGCTGATCTTGGGGCGCCTGGGTGGCTCAGTGGGTTAAAGCCTCTGCCTTCGGCTCAGGTCATGATCCCGGGGTCCTGGGATCGAGCCCCACATCGGGCTCTTTGCTCAGCAGGGAGCCTGCTTCCTCCTCTCTCTGTCTGCCTCTACTTGTGATCTCTGTCAAATAAATAAATAAAAATGTTAAAAAAAAATGCTGATCTTTGTGCTTCAAATATATATTTTTTAAATACAGGGCCCCTTCCCTTTAAGGGTTAGATTTAATATAAACGCCAGGAAACAGGATCAGTGCTCCTCAAACTTTAATGTGTATAAAAATCACTGGAGCATATTAAAATGCAGATTCTTCGGATGCCGGGGTGGCTCAGTCAGTTAAGAGTCTGCCTTTGGCTCAGGTCATGATCCTGAGTCCTGGGATTGAGTCCCACTGTAGCATCAGCATCATCCAGCTCCCTCCTCAGCAGGGAACCTACTTCCTGTCTCTCTGCTCCTCCCCGCCCTCCCATGCTCTGTGTCAAATAAATAAAATCTTTAAATAAAATAAAATGCAGACTATGAGTCAATAAATCTGGAATGGGACCCAAGATTCTGTGTTTCTAATAAGCTCCCAGGTGATGGCCAGAGAATTTCATTCCAAGGACCAAAGTCTCAGTAGCAAGGTTTTAGATGAATTTCTAAACACAGGTCATGAGATAAGATTTTGGCTAAGAAGTAACAGTATCTCACACATCTGTGAATTTTATGGAAAAGTTCAGCTGAAGATGTTTGACACATGGCAACAACAAACATACACTGTGATCAAAAGAACACTAACTTTTTAAAAAGCTGTGTTGTATGTACATGCATGCACACATGTATAGGAAAAGAAACCTAAGAAAACTGAAGACCTCCTCAAGACCTAACAAAAGCAATCTTAAAAAAAAAATTAGTAATTCCAATTAAGGAGAGAACAGGAATGACTTCTGCACTTTTGTAGTAGAACTATTGTGAACATCAAGTAAATAGAGACGTTATGTAACTTGAGAGAACATCAATTTTTTGAGTGTTTCTCTTTACGTATTGCTCGAAAACTTTCTAGTGCACTAGACTTATTGACTTAGACAAGCATATTTGAGAAGGTACTTTAAAAAATAATTCTCAGAAATAGCCCTGTAGAAAATTCACTGACCTGTTAAAAAAACATGCTCCTCAAGGCTGTATGTTCCTGTGGATGCTGAATGCATTTGGTCATGCCTTAAGTGTTCTGGTCAATCCTGAGCAAATTTTAGTGCTTACATTAAATTTCCCTGACCACTTAAAAGTCAGTTGTATATGACAGCAAAGACAAATTGAAAACTTTTAGCAAAATAAAAACAAACAAAAAGGACTTAAAGAATTACATATAGACCAACACAAGGATATCCATGACCTCTAAGTACTTACCTTCTGTAACAATCAGGTACAGCAAATGAAAAGTTAATAAGAATCATATACTGCTTTTCAGATAATGTGCAGTTATGACCCAAAGATATATCAATTTATTTAAACTCTAAAAACTCAAGCAATATTTGCATTTAGGACATAGCCTCCTCTCTTTTTTATAAGACAAAAGATCACAATGTCTGGTCTGTTATTTCTTTTTTTTTTTTTAAAGAATGAGTGAGAGACAGCATGAGAGAGGAGAAGGTCAGAGGGAGAAGCAGACTCCCCAAGGAGCTGGGAGCCCGACGCGGGACTCGATCCTGGAAGTCCAGGATCATGACCTGAGCTGAAGGCAGTCCCTTGACCCAATGAGCCACCCAGGCGCCCCGGTCTGTTATTTCTTTAAAGAAATTCTCTTTCATCTTTAGGTCTTAAAAACAAAGTAACTCTACACAGGTGAATATATCCCTGCAGGTGTATATTTTTTAGATAATGGCTTAAGTGTGCCACTTACTAGTTTTGATGGACTTGAAATCTAATCTGTATCCCCAGGGTGACTGAAATTTCTGCTCAGCTCTTTATCCTCACTTTCAACGTTGTCTGATGGGTTTCAAAGTCCTATTCTGGGTCTGGTAGTTATTAAAGTACCACACCTGAGGAAGAGCTTACATGCAGATAAAATATGTGGAATATTTAGTTCCCTACAATTTTCTTTTCTCAGGGATTTGGCCTCAGTTCCAATTCTTTGGGCCCTTCACCCAGTGAAAATATTGTTTTCTGCCTGAGCTCATTGAGAAGCAGAAAATTTCCTCAAGGGAAAAACCAGAATAAAGACAGAGATCACTCATGAGCTTTCCTTTTCCGAAGG
Organism: Martes martes; assembly: GCF_963455335.1. NCBI lineage: Eukaryota > Metazoa > Chordata > Mammalia > Carnivora > Mustelidae > Martes > Martes martes. The sequence continues at coordinate 119,259,786 of NC_137891.1, forward strand.
AGCATAGTCCCTCAAATCCAGCTTACACTGCTTGCTCTCCAAGGCCTTCAACTAGTTGTTCTGTATACATGGCCCAACTGTTGTAATTGGTTTCAGTAGAAGCATTCATCTGATGCAAGCCACCCAACATAGCCTGAACCAGAAGGCTCACCCACTTACTGTGTTTTTCACTTCTAAGTCTGGTTTCTTTTCAAATCTATGTTGCTTCGTATGGTTTCCTTACAGATATTTTCACGTGTGTCACAATTTGTAAGCACAGTTTTTTGGTTTTTTTTAAGATTTATCAGAGAGAGAAAGAGAGAGTAGGGGAGGGGTAGAGGGACAGACTCTTCCTGCAGACTCCCAGTGGAGGCGGAGCCCATGACTGGTAAGATCACGACCTGAGCCAAAATCACAAGTCAGATGCTCAACCGACTGGGCCACCCAGGTGCCCCAGCACAGTTATCTTAAATCTGTGTCTAATAATTTCAGGATATGAAGTGTATGCAGTTTTGATTTTGTTTATTTCTGTTGGTTCTGATTAGTTCAATTGCCTTGTAATCTTTGACCACCTGCTCAAAAGTGTATTTGTAAGAGTTCACTGTAAGATAATGTGATTCATCTACAGAAGTTTACATTGGCTTTTGGGAGACACTACCAGATTAGACCATTGCCAACCAAGTTAGGCTACATGTATCTGCAACCCAAGTATGTATGAAAGGCAGTTGGTGGCCATACTTCCCAGTTATTTCTTTTAAAAATATCTTTCCATTTAATTCTCTATTCTGCTCAGCATTCAAATATTCCTATCTGGTTACAGGCTGTTATGTAAAAAGTGGCTATTTTTTTCAGAGCTTCAGTATTTTTAAGGCATTTAAAAATATATTTTATCCAGTATATTTACTCTCAGTGAAAAAGCTGATCTGAATAATTTAGCTTACCATTTTAAGAAACCAGACACCACTGGTACTATCTCATCATCATAATTATCACCCTTTCAGCAAGACCTTCCGTGAGTACTGAATCTAAAATAACTCCCCCAATCACTCTTTATCACTCTATCCTCTACTGTTTCCTTCATAGCACTTACTGCTCTATGAAATTATCTTGTTTACTTATTTTTTTACTATCCCTGAATACAATAAAAGCTCCAATGAAGCAGGAAGTCTATCATGTATCTTGTATAGCAATTCACCCCCAGAATTTACCTAGCACAGTTAATGATGCGGTATAGTTGTTCCAGTACATGTTAAACAACAAACTAGGCTACAAATCTGAAATTTCCAAATAAAGTAGTAAGATCAAGGGAGACGGGGCGGGGAATGGGGTGGAAAACACCTTTCATTTCATTTCTCTCTTTAGACAAACCTACAGTTTCTAACAGCTCAGTCCCAAGTGACCAAATCTAATCTGTTCTATCTAACTCTTCATCACATCTCTATGTTGCCAAGAACTGCTAATAGAGAAAGAAGAAAAATATAATATTGGTGTTTTTAAGAGCCTTCAAGTATCAGACTGTGAAAATGACTGTGGATCATATCCTGGAAAACAGATTAATACTCATCAGAGCTCTCAAACACAAAGGTCATCATACATGCACTGCTAGTAGCTAGTTTTATGCAGAGCTGTTAATGCTTAGGGTAAATTTAAATTTTTACATTTAAATATATACTTCTGAAAACAAACAGATCAATTACAAAACCAACTGTAAATGTTTGTTTTAATTTCCCAGTTGAGAAAAAAGAAATCCAACAGTTAAATAACCATACAGGTTTGGACTCTTTCATTTCAAAGCGTAATAACAAGATGAGAACTAGGTAAAGGAGAAAAACTTCCTAAGTTAAAACTTTATAATTTCTTTTAAAGATTTATTTGAGAGAGAGAGAGAGAGAGAATGCAAGCATGTGTGAATGGGGGGGGGCAGGGGAAGGGGGCAAATGGAGAGGGAGAGAAAATTCCAGAAAATTCCAGACTCCCCACTAAGCACAGAGCCTAATGCATCCATGACCTGAGCCCAAATCAAGAGTGGGATGTTTAAACTAACTGAGCCACCCAGGAGCCCCTGAGAATTTTTAATTTTTAACATATATAGTACCTTTATGTTAAAAATATTTTAAACAAACAATAACCAACTTTATTCTTTATTCTTAGCATAACTATAATGTTACCAAAAAAGTTTTGTCAATGGAAAACTAGAAATCTGAAATATTCACATTCCTATTCTACCTTTATTCAGTTAACAGAACCCCAGAAAACTTCATTATTTAACGCAAATATGTACTTTTTGTTGTTTGAAAGTCCATGAACAAGATACTGCAATTCAGAATGTTAAGTAAGAAAGCATGCATTTTTAGTCTACTAATTCTGCAAGAAACAATAAAGCTTCCATTTTGGAATAAAAGACAGAGCCTAAAGCATTAGCTTCACCTTATCCAGCATTAGGTTCAACCACTGCAATCCTCCCTACAAAGTCTCACATCTCCCAAAGATTACAGGCCATTCTCATACTCTCCTTTTGAAACCACCACTATTATCTTTTTTTTTTTTTTTTTAAAGAAACTGAATCTTCCAAAAGCAGGGGAGGGCATCTTTATGTTAAAAATTTCAATCTCACATTACAGCTCTTATCACAAATATTTTGTATTTTATAATTGGCCGAAAGTCAATAGTCAACTGTTTTCACTATGAGACCTAGTAAGCTGGAACAAAACAATTTTGCTGTCCATAATTAAGAGAAAACAAGCACCCCATCCAATTTATCTACACACCACATAAATACACCCACTGAAGAGCAGTGAAAAGCAAACTGTATAAAACTGCATGTTCTGTGGAACATTAGTTTGTATCTATACAAACACCAGTTTATCAAATTGCATCAAGAGAGAATGCAATCATATTGAATAGATTATATGATTATGAAATGATCATATTAAGTTTTTCCTCTTGGCGTAATTTGGCAAATGTTAATTTATGTAAATGTGCAATGATAATTTATACATAATAGAATTCATATAGAAACGGGGCTAAGGTCCCTCTTTAATATGCTTCTTAAAACACTACATTTATAAACTGTAAATATCAATATGGTTGTATAGTATATTATCAGCTTTTAAATTATCTAGAAATAATGACAATAAAACTTTATAGATTTCATTTATTTGGGGGGGGGCGGAGAGAACACAATCAGGGGAAGAGACAAAGGGAGAGGGAGATGCAGACTCCCTGCTGAGCAGGGAGCCGGTTGCAGGGCTCTACCTCAGGACCCCAAGATCACGACCTGAGCCGAATGCATACAATTAAACAACTGAGCCACCCAGGAGCCCCAAGACAACAAAACTTTAAAACAGAATGTGCTCACAGGAGACAAAAATACTGCTGTGTTTTTGCAAAGAGAAAGCAATTTTGATCTAAGTATCAGACAAGCATGTGTAGATTTAGGGGCACCACCTCCCCATACCCTTGTGAGGTTTTAGACCTCTAAGTATGGCTGCACAGATTACCAACAGGATTTTTTATCACAGAGGATTCAAAAGCTTTTTAAATGAAAGCCAGTACACACAAAGCAACAGAAAATTAAAATATTACCAAGCTCCAACTAACTTTCAGAGTATTAGTTACTCAAAAGGAATAGTTTTCCAGATAACTGCAATCTAAACTCCTTGAGACTCGAGGAATATTTAATAATTTTCATTACTAAAAATGTATCTTCCTTCTTAGAGTGTTTGGATGTACTTCATCCTCTTGATACAAAAGATTAGCAGAAGACGCCACCACAAAATAGGACCAGAATCTCAGGACATGCCACTAATGTATGCTGCCTTGGTTACTGATGATTTTAAGCTGTAAGAACTTGTGAAATAGCAAACGCAGGGAGACGTTTTATCTGCCTAAAGACAGATCCACTAAAGGGAACTCCACTGTCACAAATTCCCTCCCCAGTTTCATCCACCAGAGCACTGACTCCTATCACAGGGAAGGAGACTAGAAGCCAACACCACACCCTGACAAACTTGGTCACAAGTTACTGTATCTCACATCTCTTCTGTAAGGACCCACTTACCTTTGCTAAAAACCCTTCATTCTTCCCTAAACTGCCTCCATGTCCCTTCCCCTATTAAGATGGTAACTAAGGGGGCGCCTGGGTGGCTCAGTGGGTTGAGCCTCTGTCTTCCGCTCACGTCATGATCCCAGGGTCCTGGGATTGAGCCCCACATTGGGCTCTCTGCTCAGCAGGGAGCCTGCTCCCCCCACCCCTGCCTCTCTGCCTACTTGTGATCCCTCTGTCAAATAAATAAATACAATCTTAAAAAAAAAAAAAAAAAAAAGGTAACTAAGTCTAAACCATTTCAGGAAGTTACTCCTTTTCCCTGGGTATCTCTTACATATACATGAGGCATACATGTGAATAAAGATTGTTTTTCTCTTGTTAATCTGTCTTTTATTACAGGGGACTCAACTGAGAACTCCCACGGATAGAGGGAAAATTATTTTTCCTGGTCTACAATACAGTAATGTGGGTATCAAAGGGCCAAACTATGCTGGCCATTTTTATATATTTTCTCATTTAATGCATAAAACAGCTCCATGAGACAGGTCTTATCATTTCCATTTTGCAGATGAGAAAATAAAGCCTTGGAAACGTTTGTTGTCAGAGGAAATGGCATGCTAGGAATTTACCCTTAAGCAGGTTTTACTCCACATACAAACTCTTTCCAAAATAAGTTGTTCACCCAATTTAAAAAAAAACTATCACCATGGTTTTTACCTGACATGCATATACACAGAGCTTCCTTATTTTTTTTTTAATCTGACATGAATACAGCTTCAATAGCAAAGCTAGACACACTATATACTAAGACCCAGAATCTTGAAAAATGTGGAAAATAGGTTATATTATATTCTACTATTTCCTTACATTTCTTAGTGTGAACAAAAGGTAAAATATATTTGTAACATAAATTAAATTTCAAATGTCTTTAAGACAATGGGCCCATGTCCTTCTGAATCCCTCACCCCAAGAGAATTGCGATCCATCTATTAACTGACTTAAAGAACAAACCGAAAAATAAAGAATGCATATCTAGGTAGAATGGGGTGAAGAGATAGAAGAAAACAAATTCAGAGATAAAAGCAAAAAGAGATGGAAAAAATCAAAGGAGTAGCAAAATGAATTGTATTTCTTAAAAAGACTTTGGGAATGGAAACAAAACAAAACCATAGGACAGGGAGGGTCTTACTAGAGGTAATAAACACCCCAGAGGTTTAGGCAATGGAGATACTACCGAAGAAATACAATACAGAGAGGGGAGCAGAGTCTAAATACTTGTTGAGACCTGTTACGTTGGCATTTGTGTTCTGCAATGTCATACTGTGACCTGCAGTTCCCTCTTCCCACAGGTGTAGGTAAGGCAGGAAAAAGTCGTGAACAACAGCCACAGTGACATCTCTTACCAACCCTGCCACCATCCTCATCACCTTTGCTTCTAATCATGTCATTGGAAGAATTAGGAGACTATTTTTTTGTTGTTGTTTTTAAATCTTACTTTCCATCTTCTTGATATGACCTCAAAAGGATCTTCACCCAGACCTTCCTCTCCACTGCAAATGAAGCAGAAGTGAGAGATACCAGCAACTCTAATTTGGATCAGCAGGAGAAGTGAGTCTCTCATCCTGGAAATTTGAATTGTAAAGGGGGAGGGGGAGAATGGCAACCCAGTGGCCACAGACTCAAAAAGCAAAAACAGAGACGGTGGAAATTAACAAACCCGGAGGAACAACACTCTAAATTTAAAGGAAGAAGCAGTGTGTGCTTGGTTAAGGGTAATGTCTCTCTCTCCCTCTCTCTCTCTCTCTCTTTTTTTTAAGGGTAACTTCTCTTATACAAGGACCAAATGGGTTGTTACTACGCAGCAGAGATGTGCATATACTCTTAAGCACAATCTAAAGACTTAAGTAGAATAGTATTCTGAGTAGCATGAAAATATTCCAGGGAATAAGAATGACCTGTACAGTCTCAAAAGAGAAGAGAAAAGAATATATATATATGCCAATAGGTACACTTAAAAGTTAAGTGTCAACAACACCTGTTCCTAAAAAATAATAATAGCTGTACCATGGAATTTCTCAGAATTCTGTCTGAGGATATCCGGGAAAATAAAGTAAGGCGGGCATGGTCAGAGTATGGACTGCAAGTAATGTGAAGTAGGTCTATTAATTTTAAATATTTATTGTATGAGTAATGCCTGAGATCCACCACGATCCCTCACAGAAGCCTTGATACAGTCAAATCACATGCAAGCTTTCTTGACCATGTATCTACCATCAGCCACTTCTGTTAACCATTGATATTATCTAGCCTGGAAAACTGATGGAAACAAGGGAAGAATAGCTGGTGATCTTTCCTCTTCTGACTAGTTTGGAAAATAATAGCTTTTCATGTTGAGTGCTTAAAATTATTTGATCCACATGGATGGTTTAGGGATATCTGAAATAAACCTGCTCCTTATTATTAATTCCTCTGGTTTATACAGATCAAGCTCACTTACAGGGCAAGCAACATTTACCAAAACAAATAGGAGAAAAACAGTGTTTCTCCTACTAGAAAACATATAAAAGGCAAAGAATTGAGAGAATTTTAATAGAGAGCTAAGGAGAAAGCATAATATGGATTTCTTGCAACCTACACAGTTATCCATAATAGGGTATAATATAATTGAAAAATTAAAATACAGATAAGCAAAACCTTCTAATTCTGACCGTTATCTTCTAACTTAATAATAAAAAACTTTTCTTCAGTTGCTAAGAAGTTGTAAGACTGATTCAACCTTTACTACTATTCACTGCTAACCTGTGAAATATTAAAGAACAAAAAAAGACAAGTAATAGAAATGAGAGGTTCTATTAAAAAGAAAATCTGTAATTCGGATAACCACTCTCTGAATGAACAGTGAGTTCACTTCATATGTCTACTTTGAAATGAGCATCAGCATTGTCTATTTTTTCCTCCAGGGCAAGCAAACATTTATTTAAAAAAATATATATCTAATAATAATGATCTCTCTGCAAAATCAAAAATAAAGATATCTTTTGAAATTTGTTCAAATGCTCTACCATATTATTTTTGGGTAAATCATGTCAGTAAAAAGTTTCTTATTCTACCACAAACACTAGAATTTATACAATACTAGTGAAGAGCTGTGAGGAAAGACTGAAAAGTGAGTGACCTCAGTCTTTTAAAGACTTAGATGTGTGTGACACATGCACATGGCAGTAAATATAGTAGTAGAAATAAAACTAAAAGTAATTCCTGTGAATTACCAGAACAATCTGGTAGGGTACTTATATTTCACAATAATCATGATTAATAAAGCCACATTCAAAGAAAGTCTTATTTAGAATCAAAAAATCTCAAGAGACTGAAAAATATATAAATGGTTGTACAGTGTTTCCAATTCTTGAAAAACCAAAAGCACTTTCAGAAATATGTATTTACTTCTTCAAGAAATATTTGAGAACCCATAATATTTTGGCACTGTTACAGATACCAGAAATATATATCAACAAAAATAATTACTCTAGTGGAATGAAACATAGTTTTTTAGAAAACCAAATGAGTAGACTACATGGCATATTAAAAGGTGATAAACAGTAAGGAGAAAAATAAAGCTGTGAGGATTAGATGCACTGAGATGGGTTAGAACTGTAGTTTTAAACAGCATAGGCAGGGAAGGTCTTACTACAATAGTGTTATTTAATGGAAAAGCCAAAGGTGAGGAAATCAATCATGCAGGTCTCAGAGGCAAGGGTGCCAGGTGGAAAGAACAGCAAAAGCAAATGCCCTGTAGCAAAAGCAGGATATAGTTTAGAAATAGCAAGAAGACAATGCTCCTAGACCAAAGTGAATGGGGATAAAGTAATAGGAGATTCGGTCAAAAAGGTAAAGGTAGGGTCAGATAGTTAATGGAAAAGTGGATCATAGTAAGATTTAGGTCATGGCCAAGGCAAAACGAGCTGGAGCAAGCAGCTGTGGTAGCGGCCTCCAGATGCAGAGGCTTCCAGAGCAAAGCAAAGGGAGTAGCAACTTACTCTATCTACTTTCGTAGTATAGTTTTGAGAGCCCTTCCTGGAACTTCAATCTGTTCCACTAGCCCAACAATCACTCAGGTTATAAAACCTTTTTAAAAATCTGTGTTAAAACTTAGCTACAATGCATTCTTTATCTGTGACTAAGCATCCTGTCAAAGCCAACCCTAATAAAGGAGAGCCTAAGGGCTGTAGCTCTGAAGTGGGGGGGGGGGGCCTCCCAGGCCCATTAGGGAACATCACCTAGGCCTAGAGTGACTAACAAAAAGCAAAGGTCATGGGAATTAGGTAGTGTATTATTTCTATGGATGCCATAACAAAACACCATAAATTTAGTGGCTCAAAACAACACAAATGTATTATCTTACAATTCTGGAGGTAAGTCCCAAATGGATCTCGCTAGGCAAAACTCAAGGGGTCAATAGGACTGCCTTTCTTCCCAGAGTCTCTAGGGGAGAATCTGTTTCTTTGCCTTTTCTACTTTTCTAGAACCCTCATTTTCTGGCTCATGCCCCTTTCATCTTCAGGGCAGCAACACCAGTCAACTCCTTCTCACATGGCATCATTCTGACATTGACACTCCTGCTTCCCTCTTCCACATTTAAGGATCTTTGTGTTTGCACTGGGCACATCTGGATAATCCAGGACAATCTTTTAAAGTCAGCTGATACCAACTTTAATTTCATCTGCCACCTTAATTGCCCTTTATCATCTCTACCATAGGCAAGAGAATCAAAAGTCTGACTGGGTAATATGGTACTCAGGATAGAACAATTGTTTAGCAGTAAGTTACCAATCTAGTGGAACTGATTCAACCCTGAAGTTGACAAAATATGTAGCCAAGGTAACTAACACACAGGACCAGGAAACGGTTCTTACTTTGTGGATTTACACATATAAATATTTACATAAAAAGTTATTTTAAAAACTCACTTTTTTTTAAACAATAAAATCTCTCTAAACTTGTAAGACATGTCAGATTTTTTTGTCAAATAAACAATGTAGGATTTGGGGGGAGGGGATTTAATCTCACTTTTAAGAAATCAATTGTGATGTGCACCATGTTGGAAATGGGATTATTCTCTTAAGGTATATACAGCTGCCTGGGTCGCTCAGTTGATTGGGTGACTGCCTTCAGCTGAGGTCATGATCCTGGAGTCCTGGGATCCAGTCGTCATCAGGCTCCCTGCTCAGCAGGGAGTCTACTTCTCCCTCTAACCCTCCCCTAGCTCATCCTCTCTCTCTAAAATAAATATCTTAAAAAAAAAAAAAAAGTATATGGGGCGCCTGAGTGACTTAGTGGGTTAAGCCTCTGTCTTGTGCTCAGGTCATGATCACAGGGTGCTGGGATTGAGCCCTGCATCCAGCTCTCCACTCAGCGGGGAGACTGCTTCCCCCTATCTCTCTGCCTGCCTCTCTGCCTACTTGTGATCTCTCTCTGTCAAATAAATAAATAAAATCTCAAAAAAAAAAAAAAAGTATATACTTTCAAAAACTATTTAACCACAAATTCCAGAAACCACACTATAGAATAGCTTTAAATTAAAAACTTCCATCACCTTTACCTAAAGAACACTGGATCTAAACATATTGGCTTAAAATTAGCCAAGAACTGGCATTATACAGATTCATAAATAACTTTGAGGAACTAAAACACATTAAAAAGGACCTTGATTTATAAACCAGAATGCCAATCTATGGTATTAATTAATGGACAAAACTAAGACACGGGAGCCTCTATCCCTTTTTGTCAATAGTCATTCAATAAGGATCTCCATACCAAAAAAAAAAAAAAAAAAAAAAAAAGCTAAAATATATTTAACTAGTAATTAATGAATATCAGTGATTAAGGAATAAAACGATAAATGGATATCAACATCTAGGGAATTGAGGAGGATTTATACATCTTGTAATTTTTTGCAAATGTTAACAGGATACTTAATAGTTTAATGTATTCAACTGGATTACACTGTTACCTGTAAGAAGTTGCCTAACTTACTTCTTTTAAACACAATGCAAATGAAGTTTTGAAAAATCCCATAAGAAAATAGGATTAAGCTGAGTATATCTTAAATCTCTCATTTTCCTTCCTTTTCAAATCCTAATTAATCACCTTACCTCTACTTCCTCTAATTTCAAGGTGGGATAGAGAATGGAAATGACAACAGGGGACAATCACTTTTGAGAAAAACTTCTTCCTAGAGAGCTGAGATGACAAAATGAGTTCAAAGCTAGATATCATGTAAATTAGGCAGCTAAAAGATGTAGCTAGGAATTTTGAATCAGACATCAGAAATCTATGAAGATATCCATTTCTAGGCCTTATTGGACATTTTATCTAGTTTTGCAGTTACTGTTTTTCTAAACCTGAAATATACAATACTAACTTGTGACTCTGGAAAAACTGAGTCACATTGCTAGGCCCCAAATTTCTCTTCTACAATATCTACTTTGACAGGGTTAGAGACACTGCATGCTCTGTAAGACCTGGTGAATATCAGATGTCTAGCAAGTGGCTATTACTCAGCTGAAATTTATTTCTTTAGAAGGGGCATTTTTGTACTAGTCAGGAAAAGGTGAGAGGAAGGATTCACTGAAGAGTTCTCTAGCCCTGGTGGTCTTCAACAGTCAGAATGCCAGAGTCCAGGATAAAAGGGAGTGAGAGCACAAGGGTCAGGGCTGACGGGCTCTCTTCTTTCTTCCTTCAAAGGCATCTGAAGCTCCAATTCCTGCCATAGCTTCCTTCTATCTCTGCTCCTCGGCCATAGCAACACACAGCTTCCTCCCCAGAGCCCCTTTCTGGAACATCATTTTATTACTACATAATATATTGTACCTGCTATGTTAAGGGGTACTCCTCAAATCAGAATGTAACATCAATTTAGAATAACAAGGTTATTAAAAATTTAGTGATATTTTATGGTCTTATATATTACCAATAGATAGCTCTTTTAGCCACAAAGAATTCACTATAGTGAATTTTTCACTATTTCTTTTCTGCTTGATTAAACTGACAAGTTCCCCTTAATAAAAGATTCACTTTTTAAAGTAATATTCCTTATGTATGCCATAATATTCAGATACTGCTGGATAGAAATTGACCAAAATTAAAAACTATCTGTCTAGCTAAAATTAACATTCTTCTTTAATCACAATAAACTCTCAATTTACTTGGCATGAGTTCAAGGTAAACAAAATGTTAATACTGAGCAACATAAGAGAAAGTAGAATTAAACAGCATCCCTAAATTCCTTTCCTTTATTGTATATGTAATTATTTGTAATTTCTAAAGTAATAGTATGTGCACACTGTAGAAATCTCAGGAAATTTAGGGGAAAAAAAAAAAAAGAAGTGGCTCATCATCCTAAAACCACTGTTAGCATTTTTTGGTATTATCTAACAGTGCTTTTCATTTTTCAATATGAGGTTGTAACTGGAATATATACAACATAAAATGCTGTAATACATATGCTTTAATATGTTAACCATTTTCCCTGAATATTATATACATCATCTTTGAAGTCACAGTGTTTTATAAATAAATTCCACAAGAGTTATTATGTTTTACTTCTGTGTTCATTAGTTTATTGTCTGTCTCTCTCATTGAATAGGTTAGATGCTGTGATTTTCTTATTCATCACCGCACTCTCCCCGCTTAGTACAGTGCCAGGCATGAAGTAGGCATATGACACATATTTGTGAATAAATGAATAAGTAAATGAATAAATAAATGAACGTATTTAGCCATTCTTGTACTGTGAAATAACTCTTTGCCCTTAAAGCAACAGCTTATGCAGTGTAATCTTTTACACTGATCAAAATTTTCTAAGGAAAACATAATAAATCCAGTTAAGAGAGGTATAATCCTAAGCAGAAGTAAAAACAAGGATACACTTCACACACATTAGAAAGGCTACTACCAAACAAAACAAAACACAAAACAAAAAAACAGAAAACAGCAGGTATTAGTAGCAGGATGTAGAAAAACGGCAACTCTTGTGCACTGCTAGTGGGATGTAAAATGGTGCTGTGGTTGGGGCGCCTGGGTGGCTCAGTTGGTTAAGCGGCTGCCTTCGGCTCGGGTCATGATCCCAGCGTCCTGGGATCGAGTCCCACATCGGGCTCCTTGTTTGGCGGGGAGCCTGCTTCTCCCTCTGCCTCTGCCTGCCACTCTGTCTGCCTGTGCTTGCTCTCTCGCTCTCTCTCTCTGACAAATAAATAAATAAAATCTTAAAAAAAAAAAATGGTGCTGTGGAAAAACGGTATGGTTATTTTTCAAAACTTACACACAGAATTACAATATGATCCAGCAATGGAACTTATGGGTATATACCCAAAAGAAGTGAAAGCAGGGAATCCAACAGATATATTTGCACACCATGTTCATAGCAGCAGTATTTATGATACCCAAAAGGTAGAAGCAATTCAAGTATCCACTGATAAATGGATAAACAAAATGTAGTATACACATCTAGTGGAGTATTACTTAGCCTTAAAAAGCAATGAAATTCTGATACATAAGTATGAACCTTGAAGACATTATATTAAGGGAAGTTAAGCATAGAAAGGCAAATACTGCATGACTCCATTTAAATGAAATACCTGAAATGTCAAGTTCACAGAGATAAAACTAGAACAGTGGTTACCAGGGACTGGAGAGAGAGGGAAATGGGGATTTATTGCATAACGGGTGTAGAGTTTCAGATAGGGATGATGAAAAAGTTGCAGCAATAGGAGTTGTGAATGTATTTAATGTCACTGAAGTATACACTTAAAAATGGTTAAAATTGTAAACTTTTATGTTATAAATATATTTCATAACAAAAAGTAAAATACAGAAACTAATAAAGATAAAAATTCACAGTAAAACAAACCAACCAATCAAGCCAGGAATCAGTGTTTTTCAATTGAAAGATTTCAACTTTTAGGTAACACTATCAAAAGGAACAAAGATATAGTTCAATACCCATTTTACCATCATCAGTATATTATATTCTCAATCACAAATAATTCCATCTCTATTATTATGCATGTGTCATTAATGGTTCAATGAGGAATGTAATTATGGTGAATCAGGTATCTTCAATGTTCAGATCTTCTGTAACATGCCAAATTATACAACCAGAGATTTATTAAACATTCAACTATAATATCATCTAATGATTTAGATGCTATTACTTAAATACTAAGTCTGACCCCTTGGCCGTATGAATATAGGGTACAAGAAAAAAAACATTTCTCAGGGGTGTCTGGGTGGTTCAGTTGGTTAAGCATCTGCCTTCAGCTCAGGTCATGATCTTAGGATCCTGGAATCCAGCCCCGCATCAGGCTCCCTGCTCAGTGGGGAGCCTGCTTCTCCCTCTCCCTCTGCTGCTCCCCCTGCTTGTGCTCTCTCTTGCTCTCAAATAAACAAAATCTTCAAACAAACAAACAAAACAAAACACTACTCAAGGAATTTAAAATTGATATTCTACACCTTAAAAACAGGATAGAAAACGCCTTTTAATATTACATATTCCTACCTTTTAGAGTAAAACGTCTAGTAGAGATATATATGAATTTGTGCCACCTTTGACAATGCCCAATGTTATTTATTTACTAAAACAGGCAAGATACATATAGTTGATAAATTCTTAAAATACTCTAAAAATTTAAAAATATTTAGTTCTCCAAGATTTTTATTAAATTTTACACGTGTCTGAACAACACAGTAAACAATGCTCTGAACTTTTCGTTTTACTTTTAAATTTCCACGATGTCCATCTCAATATTTCTGTGTGCCTCAAAAGCAAAAACAACAGGTGTTGCCTTCAGCTATTACATTCATTCCCTCAAGTTCTTAGCCTTAAAAACATTACCAAATAGCCGAAAGAACAGAGAAACAAGACTCCAATAAATTGGTGACACTGTCTTGCTTTCTTTTGTGCTTCAGATTAAAAGCCTTTCCTATTTGAAAGGTTAAATTTAAGTGGCATCCTCATTTAAATACATAACTTCTAGTATTTTATTAGAAGGTCTTTCACATGCTCAAATGACCAAAGAATCATAATCTGTCTCAGTAAATATTACCATAATAGCTTCATCATCTCAGGATATGACATTACAAATATGTAATGTGTCTTAAAGCTGCCAAGCCTATATGATACAAAATATATCAAATTAATCAGACAAGGGTGTTGGCCTTACAATACACTGAGACACTGAACATAACTCAGTGTGTACATTAAGAACCAAAATCACATAAATTGACAGTAATGCACACAGAAATAGTCATTTACCACTAAAGGCCTCTCTCCCAAATAAAAGAACGTGACTTTTTGAGATACACACAATGGAGTAAGAAGATTCTCTCCAGTATTTCTACACTGTCTGATGAAAAAAAAAAAAAAATGCATAAACAAAAAGACTACATTTTTAGTTGGAGGTTAATATCCATTATATAGATAATTGTTAACCTGGCAAGAGTTGAACTAGCATTCTTCCTACAAATAAGGTAATGTAAAACAAAATATTCAGTTAGTCTTCAAAAATCACTTATACCAACCAGATTCTAATGCCATGGTTTTCAAAAGAACAAGTGGAAAGTGAAGGGCTATAGGGAACAAGAGATCCTGGGATATGTTACTTTCTTTTAAAAACATGGATATACAATTTTATAAAGAACAGATCAATCTGTACTTTCTCATGGTCTGGAATAATACTCAAAAGTAAACCCTTTCTTTACATACAATTTGGATATATTTCACAGAATTAGTCAAAAGTAATATTGTATTTTTTTAAATATTTTTCTTCTATATTTTTCTTCTTTAAAAATGTCCAGCTTTATCTTACCTGTTTTTAACTGAGAAGAATCCGTTCTAATTATATCTAACCAAAGCCAATGGTTTTATTAAGCTTTAGTCTTTCTGACTCACATCCCATTAGGAAGTATTCAGCATTGTCCCAATGAAAGCTTTCTAACAGAACAGTTCATCCTTCATACTCAAGGGAATAAGCAGCCAGATAGATCACTTCAATGGCAGAGATAAAAGATGAAATAGCAAGTTACTTTGCCATGGCAACAACTTTTAAAATTCTAAACAGATCACTTTCTCCTATTTAAATATAAACGCACTCTAAAGCAGCTGCTACATTGACTGACAAGTTCTCAATCAAAATCTATTACCATGAGAGTTTCCAACTTAGGATGGTAACAATATCCGTTACTGAACAGATACAGAAGCTTAAAATGCATCATCCCAAACTATGTTTCAGCTATAGGTATCTAAATTGCAGCATTTGAGATTAATCTTAATCATGTGTTTAATAAAAGTGTACTTTGGTTTTGTTCTAGAGAATTAAGACAAATAAACATCCCAAATACACATTTGCTATGATTTTTTTTTAAGTTTGGGGTTGGATCTTATGAGAGCTATTTAAATCTTCCAAAGTATTTGTCAAAATGTACAGCCAACAGAAATAGCTAGTAGAATATAACAGTAATAGAATAGAATAGAATAGAATAGTGATTAATAAATGTCATCAGTTACATTTAAAACAACATACTAGGGGCACCTGGGTGGTTCAGTGGATTAAACCTCAGCCTTTGGCTCGGGTCATGATCTCAGGGTCCTGAGCAGGGAGCCTGCGTTCCCCTCTCTCTCTCTGCCTGCCTCTCTGCCTACTTGTGATCTCTGTCTGTCAAATAAACACATAAAATCTTTAAAACAACAACAACAACAACAAATTTGGCAGAAGGTATAAAATACAGTATCTTAAAATGAACCTAAATTTGGGGCACCTGGGTGGCTCAGTCATTAAGCGTCTGCCTTCAGCTCAGGTCCTGATCCCAGAGTCCTGGGATCAAGCCCAGCATCAGACTCCCTGCTCTGCGGGAAGCCTGCTTCTTCTCCTCCACTCTCCCTGCTTCTGTTCCCTCTCTCGCTGTGTCTCTCTCTGTCAAATAAATAAAATCTTAAGCAAGTTTTTTTTGCCCAGAAAAACGAAAGCAAAAAAACAAAACCCCCAAACAGGAAAACAAACAAACAAAAATCCCCCGGACCACATAATAAAAATGGCAGGCTTCTTATAACATTAAAGTAATAAAAACATTAAATAAATAAATAAACAAAAAAATAAATAAATAAAATCTTTTTTTAAAAATGAACTTAAATTTGAGGTAAAAATCCAATATTGATTATTTACTTCAGATGTAAAAACAACACATAATTGTAATTTATCCAGCACAGTTCAAAGTCATCTTGGTATCACTAACAAAGTCATATTAAGCATCAGCTATAAGAGTCAAAAGCTCTGCCCTTGCCTTTACATTCTATCATTTAGTAGCTTCCCTGTAGATTCAGAATTTCTATTTAAATATATTACTATATAAAAAACTATATGTCATTGTTTGTACTTAATTCTCTTGGCCTTTGACCCTTCCAGGGGAGTATTACCAACTGAATTTACCTCAGAGAAAAACAAAATTAAAGGCCTCTGACATGCCGCTGCCAATTAGCATTTTGAGCACTACAAATCCCAACTGCATCGCTTCCTTTGCCTAACACCAAAATAAGCCAGAATTATAAAACACTGATCTACTTTCTATAGACCATGACTCTTAAATTACACAGAAAGGAACAAGATTTTAAAATACACATGTAAGGGGTGCCCGGGTGGCTCAGCTGGTTAAGCGTCAGACTCATGATTTCAGCTCTTGTTATCTCAGGGTCTTGAGATTGAGCCCTGTGTCAGACTCTACACTCTGGGAAGTCTGCTTAAGATTCTCTCTCTCCGGGCGCCTGGGTGGCTCAGTGGGTTAAAGCCTCTGCCTTCAGCTCGGGTCATGATCCCAGGGTCCTGGGATCGAGTCCCACATCGGGCTCTCTGCTCAGCAACGAGCCTGCCTGCCTCTCCGCCTACCTGTGATCTCTGTCAAATTAAATAAAATCTTTAAAAAAAAAAAAAAAAAAAGATTTTCTCTCTCTCCTTCCCCCTCTTTCTCTGTCCTTTCCCCTAACTCACACACGCACTCTCTAAAAGATAAATAAATCTTTTAAAAAAATATAAAATACACATATAAAAATTATTTCTCTACCAAAGTTCTTAAGCAGTCTAAGAATAAATTAAACGTAAGGCTCATATGTATATATGTACATGGGTACACTGACGAAATGAATCTTAAAAACTACAAATTACCAAGTAAGAACTTCAACAGGCTCATCAGGGTCCAGCAAGTTCTGGAGTTGCAAAGGAAAGACAAAACTCTGTACTCAAAGTGTCTCAAGAAGTTGATTTTAGCTAACTTGACCTCATGGATGATTAACCCAAACCCCTCCTAGATAATTCATTTAAAAAGTTCTAAGAAGACTAAAGACTCTGGATTCTAAGCGCACCAAAGGTTATAGGGGTTTAGAATCCACTTACGAAAGCATGACTTAAGAGTCTTAGACCTAAGACATACTAAAATATAAAGACTACAGACCTGAATGAACTCTTTGATCACCCTGCAAATACCTAAGGTGTTACAAGGCTCCTCTGAACCAGGTGAGAGCTAGATGATTTCGAAAACCAAAGACTTTCATGGATTCCAAGTAATCATATCTTGCATCATTAAATGGAAAACTATGTTCAAAAAGAACAACTTCGGTTTTTAAATTAATTTCAGTGACATATGATTTGTATACAATAAAATATGCTAATTTCAAATGTACAGTATGATGAGTTTTGGAAAAATAATTAAGATTTAGGAACTTCCTTCATTTCAAAAAGCTTCCTCATCCCCCTTTGAACTCAACTTCCCACCCTTGCCCCAGGCATCTAATGATGAACTATTATTATAGATTAGTTCTGCCTTTTCTAGAATTTCATATTTATTTCTCATTAATAATTCCGTGAGATTAATGTTTGGCTCAGTCAAGTTAAGCAAACTGCACAATTTCACACAATTCCAAGACTCAAAATGAGGATCTAAAATAAGGCCCCTCTGACACGAAAGCATACTATTAAGTGATACTACAGGATTTAGGTTTTGCTCATTTTTTCATTTTTGCATTCCTAGCATTTTACATACCTGATCCTTCAAACAAAGAACTGAATTTAAGGAAACTGACCTGAAACTGGGTGGGACCCAAGGAAAAAAAAGATCAATTTTGAATAATAAATCAGTAGGTCTTGGGAAAGGGGGGGGGGAAACAAGATAAAGGGTCCTTGACTGTTATTTGCAAAGTCTCAAAGTATCCCCCAAGAAATTTATTAACTACAAAGGGAAAGATACAGCTTTACAGTGAAGAAACTGGCAGAAACCACCTTAACCAAGTGAACAAAATCAACATCATGAGTAAATAAAACATATTGACTTCATGACCCATATCATTTCTGTGATATTTTTGTCAAACCTGTCTAGCTTTAGTCTAACTGATGAGGGACAGAGGCAGAAAAATGTTCACCGTTAGCCCAGAAGGCTGACCTATATAACCTGCATAGTTTCTATGAGAAGCAAGTAAGTGCTGGTTTCTATATTCTTTTTTTTTTTTTTAAGATTTTATTTATTTGACAGAGATCACAAGTAGGCAGAGAGGCAGGCAGAGAGAGAGAGAGAGAGAGAGGAGGAAGCAGGCTCCCCACTGAGCAGAGAGCCCGATGCGGGGCTCGATCCCAGGACCCTGAGATCATGACCTGAGCCAAAGGCAGAGGCTTTAACCCACTGAGCTACCCAGGTGCCCCAATACTTCAAAATCTTATAGTAATGAATGCATTTAAACCAAACCTGTAATAAAACTATGTATGGTCAATTTTTGTTATATTCAAAACATGCCAACATTTACTGAACATCATCTCTATGTAAGATGGTATAGAATGTGGTGACATGGTGACTGCCTTCAATTCTGATTTAATAAGTGAGCTATGAGAGGGGCTCATGGGTGACTCAGTCAGTTAAGCGTCCATCTTTGGCTCAGGTCATGATCTCAGGTCCTAGGAAGGAGCCCCATGTTGGGCTCCTTGCTCAGCAGGAAGTCTGCTTTTCCCTCTCCCTCTGTCCCTGCCCCTCATTTCTGCTCTCTCTCTCAAATACATAAATAAAATCGTTATAAAAGAGAGAGAGAGAGAGAAATACAAAAATGTTGAAGGTCAAAATCTTGAAAGCATTGGTTCAAAACACAAAACCATTTACTCTTTTTTTTTTAAGATTTTATTTATTTATTTGTCAGAGGCAGAGAGGGAGAGAGAGTGAGCGAGCATAGGCAGAGGGAGAAGCAGGCTCCCTGCCAAGCAAGGAGCCCGATGTGGGACTCGATCCCAGGACGCTGGGATCATGACCTGAGCCGAAAGCAGCTGCTCAACCAACTGAGCCACCCAGGCGTCCCAAAACCACTTACTCTTAAAAGTAATAGTTTTCATATCTTCTGAGACCGGAATATTTTTTGCTTTTTTCATCTTTTAAGAGTAAAGCACTGAACTTCAGATAGAGTATTAAAGGGAAGTACTAGATTCTAACTTTCAGAAAATTCCTACAAGTTCTTAATAAAAACAGGAGATACTATGGAATACAATTTGAAAATCCTAACAAAACACAACATGTATGATAGGTATATGCTGCAGGGACACTGTTTCATCTGCAGTGAACAAAACGAAACAAACTTCTGCTGTAAAATGCTCATTTCCATATTCTTTTTTTTTTTTTTAAGATTCCACTGTTGTTGTTTTTTTTAAGATTTTATTTATTCATTCGACAGAGAGAGAGATCACAAGTAAGCAGAGAGAGAGGGCAGGGGTGGGGGGGGAAGTAGGCTCCCTGCTGAGCAGAGAGCCCGATGCGGGGCTCGATCCCAGGACCCTGGGATCATGACCTGAGCCGAAGGCAGAGGCTTTAACCCACTGAGCCACCCAGGCGCCCATCATTTCCATATTCTCAAGACTGAAATTGTTAAGATGCTACCATTTGTATACAAATCCTACATGTTCATCAGCAAGCTGTCTATCCAGTCTTGGGGTAGACATCTGACCTAAGCAGAGTCCCTCGTAAAATGACAGTCCAATTATACTTTAGTTAAGCTCTTTTGGTTTAAAACAAATTTAAGAAATTATAAATAAGAGGGAAGCAGTCAGCTTTATTGGAAAGATTGGAAGGATACTGGGTTAAGTTCACAGAACTAAAGAAAAAAATCATCAGAAAGACAGAACCAGGGGAGTTCTGTAAAGATCTTAATAGTACTTATTTATCAACCTTCCTCTTGAAAGCCACCATCTCTATCTTAAGCCACAATTTAATCTGTTTCAGCAGGGCAAGAATTTTATCTGTCTTTTCCACCACTGTATCTCCAGCAATTAAAACAATGTCTATCATATAATAGGCCTTCAACAGACATTTGCTGAATGAACTGATAAAATTAGCTAAAGTAATTCCTAAGTAAGAAAATGCAACTGGCCCAGTTTATTTCAGGAATCTGCCCCTTGATCCTAGATAAGGTGATGCCGTTTTGAGGCCTTTTCATTAAACAAGACACTTGTAAATGATGCTAATGGTTACCTACTAGATACATAAATATTAAAATATTGCCTGTAAATTATTCTATCACATCAAAGAAAGGCATTTTTATGTAGTTTAAAGGCCTCTAGATCTGCATATTTGTATCATTCCTTAATTTTCTTATACTTTTTCTCAAAAACAATGTGCAAATCAAAACAACTTTAAACATGGACAATCACCCATGCCACTACTGGCAAAACTGAATAAAAAACATAAATGCTAAAATTAGGCTTAAAATCTTTTAACTTGGATTTTATTAAGCAGATTTATTCACTCAGTTTTTGATTCATAACTGATCTGTATTTCTTTCAAATTATTTTCCGTATTGTTAGATTACTAACACAGAAAATTATCTTAAGCATGTTTATTTACATTAACATATTATCATCTGTAAAATGTTCATTGGTAGAATGAATAACCTAAACAAGGTTTAATCATTGTTATGAAATGTTAAAGTTATCTCTTTTATTGAATACTCTTAATTTTTAAAAAAAAAATTTTTAAGATTTTTATGTAAGTCAGTATTGTCAGTAAACAGGTTTAATCTGTTATAACTCACAAGCAAAAGCCAAATAAATATAGAATAATTTATCAAATTGTATTTATAAATTTATAATATTAGCTCCTCCACTTCATATGATCATAACTCTAAACTTCAGAATACCTATATAAATGCCTATTTGTTTATAATGTGTTTTAAAATGTAACATTATTATAAAAGTCTAGCCTTTGGAAAGAAAACCATTAAAATCTTTCCAACCTTCAAACTGAGAAGAATTATCTGAAATTAGCTGAGAAATGACTTGCAGCTGTAAGTCAACCCCTCCACCCCTCAATGTTTTATACACATGCACAATTGTTTATAAAGCTACTTCAGCAAGTTAGAATTAGAGATATGGGCTCCATTAGACAAATTAAGATGTTTGCTTCAGAAAGAGAAGGCACAGAAGGCAAATTTATCCTTAAAAGAAAATCTAACTAAGGTTTTGAAGAAACTAACTAGATATTTGTAACTGGGAACAGAATTTTAAACTTGAAAAGCAATCTTAAACCTGAAAGATTAATATAACTTTTTTATGAACAGGCTTTTAAGAAAGAATCTGTATAGGTAGATCAAAGTAAAGTTGCTGTAAGCCAAGTAAGAAAATTATACTTAGGATTTTGGACTACAAAATTTGAAATCAAATTACCTTCCATCCTGATTGACCTTGTATCAGATGTATAACTTAGAGTAAATTATTTAACTTCTCTATGTTTCAATTTCCTGATTTGTAAACCCCTCATAGGTTTGTAAATATCAATGCAATGTTATGCGCAAAACATATGGAACCATATTTAGCACTTTGATGTTAATATAGGTTAGTAATTTTTAAAAAACTGTTAGATAAAGTAAGGGAGATTTTTTTACATAAAGACATCGCTGTGGTATATTTCTAAAAATCAATTAGTTGTCCCCATTTAGAGCTCAACCTTGGATTAACCATACCAACCTAACAAAATAACTCTCATGAGGGGTGGTTCTAAGAAACTCCTTTTAACACTTACTCCTACCCTAAATTTTTCAAATAAGATCAATGAACTAACTCTAGGAATTGAAAAAATTTATATAAATAGTTGTTTGTCATAGCATCACTTATAATACGGAAAAACTACAAATACAAATGTCTAATAATAGAGGACCAGTTAAAATTATACTCAATATTCACAATAATCAATAATCACAAATGAGTATCCCCACCACAGCTAACAATTTTCATAATGCTTTACTAAGTTCCAGGCACCGTTCTAAGTGCTTAGCATATATGAGTTCATTTAATCCACAACTCTATAAAGTAGATCATTTTATTTTCTCCATTTTAGATATGAAATGATAAAATAACCTACCCTAAATCAAATGACTAGAGAAAGAAGCAAGACTTTAGCCCATGCAGTTCCAGTGCCAATGCTCTTAACCATAGACTAGGAAAATAACATTGCAAAAAACTTAGGTTACTATCTTGATTGGATTGGGCATATTATACCTTCAGTACAGATGATCCTTGAACAATACAGCGGTTAGGGGTGGTGACCTACCCTGCACCACCCCACCCCCCTCCCTCCACCTCACAAACACCTGCATATAACTTAACTATAGTTAAGTCGACCTAAAACTTAACTACAAATAGCCTACTGTTGACCAGAAGCCTTATCTATAATAAAAGCTGATCAACACATATTTTGTATATGTGTTATATATTGTATTCTTACAATAAAGAGAAAAGAAAATGTCATTAAGAAAATCATAAGGAAGAGAAAATACATATATAGTACTGTACTTATCAGAAAAACTCTGTGTGTAAGTGGACCCATGAAGTTCAAACCCATGTTGCTCAAGGGTCAACTATACCTGTGGAGAGCTTTTGTTTTGTTTTTAATCTCTGCAACACCTATTCCGGATGTTCACTCAAAGCAAAGAAGGATAGTACACAAATGTTTTTCAGAGAACTTTGATATGGTCCATAAAGGCTTAACAATCTTCAAATCAATGGCTCTTAATCTTGGATGAATATTAGAATATGAATATTAGAAGTCATCTGGACATTTATAAAACATACCAATACCCAGGTCCCACACCAGAGTTCTACTTTAAGACTCATCCTTATCATAGTCCAATTAAATCAAAATCCCTGAGAATGGGGCTCAGACATAATTTTTTTTTAATTCCTCAGTAATTCTTACTGGAGATAAGGTTGAGATCCACAGCTTTAAATAGTAAGGGTCTTAATGTAAGGGTCTTTAAATAGTAAGGGTCTTAACTCATATGAGTTTTCAGCAGTTACTACCAACAATCAAGAATACTATTAGCAGGGGCGCCTGGGTGGCTCAGTGGGTTAAAGCCTCTGCTTTCGGCTCAGGTCATGATCCCAGGGTCCTGGGATCGAGCCCCACATGGGGCTCTCTGGTCAGCGGGGAGCCTGCTTTCCTTCCTCTCTCTCTCAGCCTGCCTCTCTGCCTGCTTGTGATTGCTGTCTGTCAAATAAATAAATAAAATCTTCAAGAAAAAAGAAGAATACTATTAGCAAACATTAAATAAGAGAAACATTGGCCAAAAAACAACAAACAAACAAACACACACCTCCGGAATCAAGAGTCGGAACTAACCAAGGCCATGAGATTAAAAGGAAGAAAAAGGAGGAAGGTCCATGAAGTAACTACTTCTAAAGTCAATGATCAATGCTTTACCCTGTGGATAAGAGCAAGCTGAGATACCAGCATTCCTTCTGGGGGTACTGGCTTATTCCTGGTAGGAATGTAAAAGCGGAATGCCCTTCAGCCTGACACAGAAAACTTAAATTATGTGAAAAAAAAATGATGTGAAAGAAAGCCTTAGAAAAGGGGGCAGTGTAAAGGGCCACACCTGAAGAGCAATCATGTGACTCAGCAATGAACCAGTCCTTGTGCAGCCTGCAGCACCCTGGCTCTAAGTCATCTCCCTGGCCCAGAAAATCTCAAGTCCCCAAACTGAAGGGAATTCTAATTGCTAGTACTCCCAAGGTACCCGACACAGGTAAACACAGGAAAATCCTCCCTGGAGGAAAGCAATAACGTCCAAGGCTTCAAATTAGCTCTATAAATAATTTCTTAACTACAAAGCCCAACATACAATCAAAGGAGATGAGACCACTCTGTAAGACCCAACAGGGGATGAAAATAAGCACAAAAAACAATCTACCAGGACTCCAGATATTGGAATTGTCAATCAGTGATGATGAACCAATTATGCTTATGTTCAAGGAGGTTTTTTTTTTTGAAAGATTTTATTTATCTACTTATTCATCAGAGAGAAAGCAAGAGCACGAGAGCACAAGTGTACAAGCAGGCAGACGCGGAGAGAGAAGCAGGCTCTCCGCCAAGCAAGGAGCCCAACACAGGACCTGATCCCAGGACCCCAAGACCAAGACCTGAGCCAAAGGCAGAAGCCCAACCAAACCACCCAGGTGCTCCTGTTCAAGGAGTTTTTTTAGAAAGAGTAGAAAAGGGATGCTTGGGTGGCTCAGTTGGTTAAGTATCTGCCTTCAGCTTAGGCCATGATCCCCAGGTCCTGGGATCAAGTCCCACATCCAGCTCCCTGCCCAGCAGGGAGTCTGCTTCTCCCTCTGTTTCTTCCCTCCCCCCACCCCCCGCCTCATGCTCTCTCTCACTCTCTCTCTCTCAATTAAATAAAATCTTAAAAACAAACAAACAAACACCTAAGCAGACTTCAAAAAGAAACAACCAATAATTCTATAGTGGAAAAACAGAGTACCTAAAGAAGTCAACCAATGAGATGAACAGAAAATTAGATACATCTGAAGAGCTTTACTGAACTAAAATATCAAAATAAACTATGCTGAAAGAAGCAGAATGAGAAAGTAACAAAGTACGGAAAAGGCAGAGAAAACAATGAGATATTCTAATATACATTTAAGAGGAAAGCACAGGAATAAAAAGAAAATACGTGGCAGAGACAACATTTGAAGAGATCATGGCTATGTACATTCTAAATGTATGTCAGTCCACATATCCCAGGAGCCCAATAAATAGAAAGGAAAATAAAGACCTACATTTGAGAAAAAAAAAAATAAAAGACTTTTTTCAGGAAAAAGAAAAAAAATATCCCAGAAGTAGTAAAAGTAGAAAGTAAGACCAAATAAAAATGGACAGTCCTGGGACATCTATGGAATGAAAACAAATCAGGCTGGGGTATACAGATGCAGAAAAGGGAGAGAGGAAAAGAAGGGAAGGGAAGGGATGGGAAATTAGGGGTAAGAAGAGAAATCTGTATAAATTCCAGAAATGAAAAAAAACTTAAGTCCCATCATCTTGGTTCCAGACAATTACACAGGAAAGAAGAAAGAATTAAAAATCCCACATTAAAACAAATACCCCCCAAACACATAAGATATGGTATGAGATCTATGGTCCATAACTCTTCACCCTCAACCCTAGCACCACAGTATTTTTGATAAAAATCTGAACACAAACATAATTCATCTTCAGAGAAAATATTTTAAGTTTCATCTGGAAACTTGGCTATTTAGATCTTAAAACATATTTTACCAAAGAAGTTATAACTGATGAATAGAGATCAGATTCCCAGGCAACTCCACAAAAACATACTTCACCTAAGAATTACAGGCTGCAATGACAATAACACAGTCTTTTATCTTTTTATTTTATTTTTTTAAGTCTAAGAGAAAATGTTTGAGAGTTTCAGTGTCAGGAAACCTTTTCCTCAGTTGCCAGGTATCAAGACATGCTTATATAGCATCAGAAACCCTAACACCTGGTCTAGGGAACGGGGATAGACTATGTAGGTTCTGGTAGTACCCAAAAGTATTTGCCCTGCTTTTGGAGTAAGACATAGTTAAGTAGTTGGAGAAGAGAAGTCTATAATCATGAAGGTAGAAAAATGATGAGGTCATGGGGTAAATGAGGAGGAAAAGCTAAAAAAATAAGTTGTATGGTTTTTTCAAAGAGAAGTGAGAAATACATGTTCCTACCTAAATGATACACATATGTCAAAAAATCATATATTTGGAACAATATTACTTACATGGAATTAGTACAAAGAATTTGATGAAAGTATCTTTATTCCATTCTTTCAGCAAAAAATCCAATTTTCTACCCTACTTAGCTGAGTGGTGCAAGTAATTTCATATTCCTGTCTCAAAATAAATAATAGAGAATAAAATTAGTTTACAATTCTTATTTTCAACAGGGTTGAAATTAAATCCCCAAATATATGATTTTTAACATCTTAAATCATAAAACATAGCAGCATGAAGTTTTGTTTTTTAAGCAAACCAAAGATACTTAAACAGTCCACAGAAATAAAGGTTAGAAGAACCACTTATGTTTCAAAGTTAAAGACATAAGTGATTCAAAGGTGACCTAAGCCAAAACCATACAAACACATTCATTTGTTTTTGCCAGAACTTCAAGAATATTGCCACCAAATACATATATATGCTTTGGATTTCATGCAAAACCTATATCCGAATAAATAAATCTCCAGAGAAAGAGAGTGAAGTGGTCCCCTATTACTTAACTAGTTAATAGGACACTTAAAAAAACTACATATCCTAAAACTTGTTCAAAGACTACATAAAGAACTATAATTATATTAATAAACTTAGCAAGTATCTCAAGTGTTAGCTTTTTTTTGTATTGTGTACCCAAGATCCCTAAGTTTAAAAAAAAAAAAATCAAGAGAATCAATTAGATAAATTCCTAGTAATATGCTCAAAAATAAGGCAATATAATTTACTATGTTCTTCCTTTCATAAGGAAAATAAAGGTCCTTGTTGAAATAATTCCCTTGTACACTAGAGTGAACTTAAATCCCTAAAGAATGGAATACATTCATTTTTATTTTTTTAAATTTTTTTACATTCCATTATTTTTAAAAATAATCCAAATTAAAACTTAGTAAGAGATATTTATACCACAGGTTAAAATGTAAAAAACAAAAGCTGTACCAACAGTATTGTTAACAAAATAGTTAATGGACAGGAAATATTACTTAAGAGATGATTACAAATGTATTTAACAAAAGATTTTATTTACGACGTTCCTTAGAAAGATATACTTCCCATCAGGTTTCTAATCCAACTGAGAAATAATATTAGTAAGAATATCCCCCCATACTCATTAGTATGAGTATCTTCCAGTGGCTATGTCCAGGCAGAAGCCTATGGGATCAGTCCAAGATAGAAGTAAGTGAAAATTCAGAAATGAATCTAAAAGCTAAAAGGCAAATGATAACACAAAATACACCCAAAACTCTCTTTTGGTATTAGTAGATATCATTCAGACCTTACATTTTATCCACTTATTCATATCATATCCTTGTCTACACTACACGTTCTCCTAAAGAAAGTAGAAAAATAGTCCTATATTCCTCATTTAACTGCTATTTTTAAAAATTCATTATGATATCTAAAAAGTCTAAGTATTATTTCTAAGTAGTTCAAGCCCCACAGTACATCAAGGGTCATCTACTCCACTAGTTAAATTTTAATCACTGGCTGGATATTTTAATCACCTAAGGAGTTAAAAAACAAAATACAACAAAATTCCCAGCCACCTCCTGACCCTCCAGACCAATTAGATCAGAATCTCCAAAAGTGGACCCCAGGCACTGGCAGTTCCTCTAAAACTTCCCAAAATGATTTTAATGTGCAGCTAGGCTTGAGAACCACTAGTCCATACAAGATATTGCTAAAATTCTAAGGATTAAAAACTAAAATATACTCAATAGCACCCTAATACCATAGCCAGAAGAGGGCAGCAAGGAACTATCATGGAAAGTCCCATTAGGAAAAATAAGGTGCCAAGTAAGAAGCTGTCCTCAGGGAAAGACCCCATGGAAATTCAAGTGCTCTGGGAGAAATGTCACACCTCAACTGCGAACTAAGGAATGACCAAGAGATAAGCCAGCAAACAGGAGTTGAAGGAAGAAGAGAGAACCAGGAAATGTCAAAGAAGTTGCCTGACGCAAAAAAAACAAAACAAAAAAACCACCTAATGGACAGAGAAAGTTTAGATTCACTAGCAAGCAGAAGGTAATTCTCCAAAATATGACAGAGGCTAGAACAGTTTCTTGAAGCCTCCATCTTCAACAATAACAGTCCAGAGGAACCAGAAAAATGGCGTGACTCTTGAGAAGTGGTTTTGGAATTCACAAAAGTATAGTAACTTAAGCACTAAACAGGTAGCTTTAAAAAATCTTAGGCAACATAATATAAAGGACTAATAGGAAGTGTTGGGAGTATTCCATAATAAAGAACATATACTCATCTTAAAATTGAAACTACAGAACCTTTAGCAACAAGTATTAAAACTTCATATGCTCTTCCATAGGATGCTTGAAAAAAAAATGACATTCCAATTCAGACACCTATAATTATTTATACCCTACATATATTTTGGAAGGAAAAAAACTCTCATTTTAAAAACTAATCCTTTTCATGGCCATTAGAAAACTCAGAGCTCTTCAGAACCTTTTTTCTGAGTCTTTGAAGGCTGCATGTTATGGCATACATTTTTGTATATTAACATTATCCTTAGAACTATTACCTTCCTTTTGTTCACTTTCCAGTCATCCTGATTTCCTTAGCTATTTACTCTATCTTACTGTATCAGTGAAAATGAATACAATCTTTTTTGAAATGAGACTGAGATTAAGCTTTGCTATTGAGCACTTAGTACTTTATAAGCCCTATCAAGACTACTACAAATCCATGACACTCACAAGGAGTCCAGGTGTGAGTTTACCAGTACAAATCCATCTTGACGATCAAAAGAACTGCCCTAAGCATATGGGATTGTCATTCTTTATAAATGAAGACACAATATATATCTATTACTACCAATATCCCTGCCTACTAAAAACAATAAATTAAACAAAAGAATTAATGCCTTTAACATCCAAAGACTGGCATTGAATCAACAGTTACTTGTTCATTATTTTTAAAATACAAATAAAATTACTGAAGAGTATTTTAAAAGGTATTTTAGCTTTAAGATTTAAATTTTTGACAATTTTTCCCACTTTTTGACAGAAACTGAGACAGAAAGGCATTCAAAATTTCTTCAGACTCTTTGATTTAAGCTAAAACTTGAGCCTCTACCCTCATTCAAAAAAAAAAAAAATACAGCAAAACCACTTGTTCCTATATCGCCATCATTAGCCAGGGGCTGGGGAGCAGAGGAGAATCATAACCTTGGAAGAAAATCAATTATCAGATTTTCACTTGTAATCACAAATGCTTAGCTGACCACTGCATCCAGTTGAGCTTCATGTTCTAACCAATCATCTGTGTGCAAATTTCATATTTTATAATTGTATTAATTCAGTCTTTATTATCTTAAAATTACTTCATGTGTAGCGTCAACTCTATGCTGTGGCTCTTTAAAATGTGTACTGTTCATTTACTACTTTTACGACATGCTGAATTATGTTTACATTTCTTGGGAATAAAGACGATGCTTAATTCATCTTTGTACCTCTCAATATTTAGCACAATGCTACTGATGACAGTAAATACAGTCCCAATAAGATCTTTTTCCTTGTTACTTTTTCATTATTACACATATCTTACATACATTATACTGCATAAAACTAAATGTACAGAATAATTACAGCAGAATTATTAATAATTCCCAAAAGGTAGAAATCCAGACGTTCTTCAAGGAATAAACTAAATGAACAAATCATGGCATATACATACAATGGAATATTATTCAGTCATAAAAAGGAATGAAGTGTTGATACATGCCACAACTTGAATGAATCTCAAAAACATTATGCTAAGTGAAAGAAGTGAGACAAAAAGGTCACATACGGTATGATTCCTTCACATAACATATTCAGTATGGGCAAATCCATGGAGACAAAAACCAGATTCAAGATTACAAGGGGCTTAGAGGATAGACATTACTGAACTTCCAGATAAAGCTACAGTAATCAAGACAGTGTGGTGTTGGTGAAAGAACAGACAAGATCAACGAAACAAAAGAGCCCAGAAATAGACCCACATAAATAGTCAACTAATCTTTGATAAAGGAGCCACAATGGGAAAAGCACAGTCTTTTCAACAAATGGTGCTGGAGCAATAGGACATTCTTATGTAAAAAAAGAATTTAAACACAGATCTTACATCTTTTACAAAAATTACCTTAAAGTTGATCATACACCTAAACGTAAAACACAAACCCACAAAACTCAGGGTACCTGGCTGGCTCAGTTGGAAGAGCATGTACTCTTGATCTCAGGGTCATGAGTTCAAATCACACCTTGGGGTGTAGACATTATTTGAATAAATAAAACTTAAACACACACACACACACACACACACACGAAACCATAAAACTCCTAGAAGAAAACACAGAAGGAAATCTAGATGACCATAGGTTTTGAGATGACTTTTTAGACACATTTCAAAGTTAAATACATTTTTATTGTCCAAAGATTCAGGGATGAGGAGTCCTATTTTACAGTTTCTGAATATATTCCCTAATTCCTTATATTCAACTAGCAAGGCTCTCTGTGAAACTAATAAGACAACAATACTCAAAGTCCAAACAGAGAAAATCATGAAGCAATATAAACCTTTCTAAATGCAGGATAATTTACAATGGAGATGTGTCAAGCACCATAAAGTGAGCTGGTATTTTTCCTGGTGGGGAAATCTTTTTAATGGCATCATATAAAGAATCTGCCAATCCTTCCACATAGACTGTAGGTTTTCCTGTAAGAAAATCACAAGTCAAGATAGCAAAGCAAAAAGTCAGATCTTACAAAGTGAAGTAAAGACATCACAAGGAGATAATCTGAAGGAAAAAAAAAAAGTTCCTTCTACCATTAGTTCCTTTTGGTCAGGTTCGCAAAGCCCAAAACCAGATTTTCATGGGAGTACTATTGATATTTTTCTGTAACCACAGTGGCCAACTGGGAATACTATTTGAAACTATCTTCCAGCTGAAAGTATCTAGGCCACACTACATTTTAAAAAATTTTAAGAACTTGACTGATTCCTTTTCAGCACTGTATCAGACATAGAATTATTCCTTCAGAAAAATCTTGGCTTTAACTGCAGGTTCTCTATTGGCCTACTTTCCTCTGAATGTGGGACAACCTTGAATTCAAAAAGAAATTTTTTTAAATCCTGAATTTTCAGAAAAAGAAACTGTTAGATAATAGAAAATATGTACTGGTCTCTGCCCCCAGTTCCTGGCATAGAGTTCCCAAATCCCTTATAATTTCCTGGGTGATAAAAGTGTCTTTTGTTCTAATGAGGTGGCTGTGGGTGGGCTGCTGGATAAATACAGATGTAACTGGGCTTGTCACTGTCCTCTGAAGGCAGCAGGGGCATTTTTGTGGGACTGCCCTTAACCTGTGGGATTTGATGCTATCTCCAGGAAGATAGTGTCAGAATTGAGTTAAATTGTAGAAGATCCATCTGGTGTCACAGAGAAATTCCTGTTGTGGGGAAAAAAAACTGACACACATTTGGTGACCAAAAAAATGAATTCCTTGTAAGTAGTAAAGAAGACAGAGGGAAGGCAGACCTGGTAGGGAAGAACTGAATTTTTTCTCTACACAGAAGGTGGAAAAGAGAGTTTTTCTTTTACATAAATTATCACTTGAATGTTTACCCCTTAAAGCAATAAATATACACCTAGTGTGTATTACCTAGTTGATAACCCAAACTGTCATTCAAGCTCTTTCCTTGCCCAATTCTTATCAACAAAGAGATTTAAAGAAAATTATATATATGTATTGTACATCAATATGTATATAAACATATACTTACACATAATTTATAAATAAGTGTGTACATATACATAGATATAGAAGGACAAAAAGAGAACTTTTATCTGAAGGATACAGATTAACCACTTGTTGATACACTCTGGGTTTTATTTTTGGATCAAGATTACTTATTTAGATTCCCTATCCCCCACCTCCAGTAAAAATTATACCTCAGCATCATGACCTCAGGTTTCATTTAGGACACAGAAAGAAAACAGCTTTGTGAAACCCACTACATCATTCAGTACTCCCTACATGAAGCCCCATTCAAGAACTTTCTTTCAGAAATATGCGCTAGGAAAGTTTTTGCCCCCTTCAAGGAACAAGTGTGTTTTATTTTTTATTTTATTTTTGACTTCAGACAGAAGGAACCTCTCAGAGCCAACTCTCAGATCAAATTCATCAAGCTGTACACTTAGATTTATACATTATAACTCAAAAAAAAAACCTTTTTCATGGCAAACTAAGAAATGATTAAGTACTCTAAGACAGCATGTGTGTTCTAATTGTTCCTGTAGTCTCGACTTTCTGTTCTAATTTATATTTAACCTTGATGCTGAAACTGTATTCCTTTTCCATCTCTTTCATTTTCCTTTGATACAGAAGTAACCTGGAAGAGTCCTACAACATACATGAGAAGCAGAACAGAACAGACTGGAGCTGTGACATAGCCAATCCTGACCAGTGAATTATCAATCTCCTAGAGAAGAGGAATAAAATTCATACCAATTGCTTATAGCATATGGGCTATTTATAACTAGTTGAATAGTGTATAATTAAATGATTTGGTAAATCTGTTAACATTATGTATTAAATCTATTAATATCAGGTTATTCTCAAAAGTCTTTTTATCTTAAAATCCAAATTCAAGAATCTCAAGCAGGTATTATTTATAATAAATATCTGAATCAAAGTGGGCAATGCTAAAAGTTGAGACACCAACAGCATGTTAGCAGTAAGCGCTATTAAGATAATTTATATGCAGAAGGCACCTGGGTGGCTCAGTTCATTAAACGACCAACTCTTGGTTTCAGATCAGGTCACGATCTCAGGGTTGTGAAATTGAGCCCCACTTCGGGCTCTGCACTGAGTGCAGTATCTGCTTGAGATTCTCACTCTCTCCACCTCCCTCTGCCCCTCCAAATAAATAGATAGATAGATAGATAGATAGATTTATATGTGAATACTTCTCAAATGCATTCCAATTTGCCAAAAAAGTCAAGAACAAATCTAAATAATCTATTGTCAATAAGTTACAGTTGAAACAAATATTGAAACATTAACTCCTGGGCTATCTGGCTGGCTCAGTCAGTGCAGCATGCAACTCTCGATCTCAGGGTTATGGGTTCGAGCCCCACCTTGGATATAGAGATTAAAAATACAATCTTCAAAAAGAAAAAAATATATATATATAAACGACTAAAAAATGCTTTAACTTGTGTTGTTTCCTTGCCTGAAATGCCTATCTTCCTATCACGTGGTTGAACCAACTTACAACTCATGAACAGAGAGAGGTTCAGCTCAATACCACCTTCTATTATCACTTGCATGTTGTACCTTTTCTCTTTAAAAGGCTATTATGCAAACTTGACAAATCTATTCCATTTGCAATCACATAGCAGGAAAGATGGGGGGGGCATTTCCTGGAATTGTCTGCTAAGCAAACAAAACAAGACTTTTCTCTTACTCCGACTTACTATTTTGAAAAAATTCAAACCTAAAATAAGTTGTAAGAAAGTACAATGAACACCCTTATGTCCTTCTCCCGATCATTAAGTTTTAAAGGGGTTAAAACTGGTTTTAAAACTGGTTCTTGAGGAGGATAAAAAAAAACTGAGACATTACAAGAAGGTTGTGAAACCCAGACTGACCAACTATTAACATTTTGCCAATTTGCTTTTTCTCTTTACTTATTTACGCGTGTGCGCACGCACACACACACACATTTTTTTTTTGGTTGAACCATTTAAAAGTTACCTGCTGCATCATGAACTTCATTCTTAAAAATGTCAATAAATATCCTCAGAACATGAGTATTTTCCTCTAAAATCAATATAATTATCACACCCAGAAAAATCTACGATGATGATGATGATTTACTACCCATTCTCAAATTTCTCCAATTACTCTAAAAATGGCCTTTATATCTGTTTGACCCTCCAATCCAAGACACAATGAAGGATCCAGCACACAGTTAACTACCATGTCTCTATAGTCTCCTTTACCTGTTTAGTATTTCATGATACCAATATTTCTGAAGCATGTAAGCCAAATTTTTGTAGAAGATTTCCTATTTGTATTTGATGTTTTTTCATTAAACTATAATTTTAAAAAGACAGCGTAAGTACTACATAAGTGAAGTTGCATTCTTCTTGGTGCACCACATCAACAAACATTTAATATCAGTTCATCTTATGATGATGTCTGATCACCTACACAAAAACTACTAAGATTTCTCC
This sequence comes from Martes martes, assembly GCF_963455335.1. Taxonomy (NCBI): domain Eukaryota; kingdom Metazoa; phylum Chordata; class Mammalia; order Carnivora; family Mustelidae; genus Martes; species Martes martes. Next base: position 119,294,152 of record NC_137891.1, read on the forward strand.
ATATCCTGTCCCATTAATCCTTCCATTCAATGATTTCAGCATCTTATCACAATCAAATGTTTCTGTGGTGCTTATTCCACTTACAGATTTTCTATTTCTGTAATTCTTTCTACATTTAGTAGTTGGTTTAAAAAAAGAACAATGGCCCATTTCCAACTATGGACCTAAAGGTCTAGTATTCTGACAGCCAAGGAGAAGTTAAATGAAGCGATTTGGGGGTCTCCTGAAGAGCATCTCTGCATCTTACTATCTTTTATATGGGATTCTGTTTAAAATTTCATGATTAAAGGGTTCTACTAATTGGGAGAAAAATACTAAATACTAAAAAATACTAAAAACCACTAGCTTAGAATAGCACTATCCAATTCGACCTTCTGCAGTGATGAAAACATTCGACACCATCAATGGTGGCTACTGGCCACATGCAACCATCAAGCACTTGAAATGTGGCTGGCAGGACCTAGGAACAGAATTTTTAATTTAAATTTACCACTTAAATGCAAATATACGTACATAAAAAAACAGCTTTAAAAAATAATAAGATGGTAAAAGAAGTAATAACTATCACTTGAGAACTTTCTAAATGCCACATTTTACATAAGGTGCTCTACAGGTATTCTTCATTTAATCTTTACTATGAACCTCTAATCAAAAGTACATCATTTGGGGGGAAAAAACGTATACCATTTTGAGAACTGTTTCATAATGAAATTATCCATGTAATTAGAGCATAGTTCTCTGGAACAAAATGCATTTAGAAAGTCTAGGGTCCATTAAACTGTTAATTGGATCTGTATTTTAATATGCTAAAAATTTTAATACAAAAGTAAAAGATTAGTTGGAGGAAATCAACTCTAATTGCTAGTTTTTAAAAAATTAAACCTCTACTATTCTGATGTTAAAAAAAAAAACGGCAGAGTTTAAATTTCTAATGTGATTGATATCTTAAGACTATGGACCATATTGTGCCTAGAGGAAGTGGTAAGTTTTTCAAATGTAAAACAACCCATGATTCCAGTCAATAAGCAAATATAGAGGTCTGGTTAAATGAAGCTATTTTGAAAATTTCATTACTGACAGAGTAATGAAACTATGAAACTATGCTTTAAACAGCAAGATCACAAGTGGTCTCCTTCCAACACTGATGCCTTTTATACGTGTAAGATATACAGTGAAATATTTCCCCCGTCCTCCTCCCCCCTCAAAAAAGAGAATCTGAAAAGTCCGCCTGGAAGGTTTCATATATGATAAACACAACCACAGAGATCCATAAAATCAGAACTTCAGTCCCTGATATAATACAATTTGCAAAAATCTCAACAGTTTACATTGGAACTTTAGCTTAACAGTGTTGTATCAATATCATGAAGTAATCAAAATTCTACATTCTTTCTCTCTTCTGGACCTTCAACATACATTGCTCTTCTTCTTGGGAAACCCTCTGCTGTGGGATCCCATCTTCTCCAAACTCTGTATATATGCTGTTCACTGGCCCAGGAATACCCTTGTAACCTTTAGCCTACCCTCTCTCTTTCCCTCAATCTACATAGGTTGGTGTGGGGGGATGAAATAAAAATTAAAATGTCTGGCATATATCAACTCTGAAGAAAGGGCAATCTTTCCTATCTCTACATACAGCTAGCACACAGTACCTAGTCCATGATAGGCATACTCTAAGCACCTGCTGAAAATGAAAAATGTTTTGAGGTGAAAAGAGAAAATTCAGTTAAACAGGACACCCTTCAAGAAAACTAAGCAAGTTTAATTTTCACATTACTATACTTGCAGGGGTATGTAATATGCAAACATAAGTTTTCTTTCTTGAAATAAAAAGGTACGCAGAGGTCATACTCCTGACACCCTGTTTACTTTTTAACATATTTTGCTTATATTGAGACTAAACAATGGCCTAGTTTGTCTAAAATACTATGACGCCTGTTGGAGACAGTTTTCCACTGGTCTATCCCATTTCTGCACACCCTGTGAGCTGCCACATGATCGCTCTTTGGTCCAGACGGCTTTTTTAAAGGCGGCTATAAAGCAACAGCCTTGGAAGACAGGGATAATATCTCCTTCTGGATCAAGAATTTGGGCTCCCTAAACCCAGGGCTGCTCTTCAGTAATGCACCTCATTGGGTGTGTAGCTGTCATCCAAGCCACTTCATGGGGCTTCTCAGCCCATCATACACTAAGTGGCACTCATACACTGATACTCAAGTCGTCTTACCAGCATCCAGGAAGCTATGGCAGTCTCACTGACCAATTTAAAATAAAATCTCAGAATTTACCTATCCATAAAAGTAATCATGTGGAAGAATCAGAGGTCTCACAAATCTTTTTTTTTTTTTTCTTACTTACAGTTTTTCAGAACATATATGGGTATCTTTTGTGAACACTGGGAAGGATATCCATGGTATCCATGCTTCATGGTATCCATCAGCAATACAGTCATTAGGTTATTAAGCTACATGTTTTCAGGGGCACCTGGGCGGCTCAGTGGGTTAAAGATTCTGCCTTCGGCTCAGGTCATGATCCCAGGGTCCTGGGATCAAGCCCCGCATTGGGCTCTCTGCTCAGCGGTGAGCCTGCTTCCCGCCCCCTCTCTCTGCCTGCCTCTCTGCCTACTTGTGATCTCTGTCAAATAAATGAATAAAATCTTAAAAAAAAAAAAAAATAAGCTACATGTTTTCAGACACCTATTTCAAAACAAAAGAATCTTTTGCATGCTTTCTAGACACAGGGCCTATGCTTCCTGATTAAAGATGCTCTCAATGTGACGGGCTCTTTTGATCAAAAGAGGGTCAGTATACGTATTTTCCTCAAAGAGGGGTCAGTATACGTATTTTGTGAAAGATTCCCAGAAGATTCTAACATACAACCACATGTATCTCATCCAGCTAAGACCCTCGCTTTAGAAGTCCCACCTCATAACCATTAAGAGACTGACAGTTACGGTAGTGGTCTACATGTATTAAATGGGGGGGGGGGGGCGCGGGGTGATGGACACTGGGGAGGTTAAATATATAGTTAGAAATTAAAAAAAAAAAAGAGGGGAGCTGCACTAGGGTAGTGGAAAGAGTTGGTGGCCGTTTGGTGGAAAGAATTCTAGCTCTAGGGGCACTTGGGTGGCTCACTGGTTAAGCCTCTGCCTTCGGCTCAGGTCATGATCTCAGGGTCCTGGGATCGAGCCACACACTGGGTTCTCTGCTCGGCGGGAAGCCTGCCTCCCCCTCTCTCTGCCTGCCTCTCTGCCCACTTGTGATTTCTCTCTCTGTCAAATAAATAAATAAAATCTTAAGGGAAAAAAAAGATTTCTAGCTCTAACAGCCTTAAGTAAGTAAATAGCTGCAGCCACATCATCTAATTTCTTGCTTCATCTGCCTCACCTATATGGAAAAGACTTTAGTGGACAATTATTAAGATCCCTTTAACTCCAAATTTCTCTAATTCTCATGCTATCAGTTACTAAAACTGCTGTGGTTCAATGGAAGACATTCATTCACCTACTACAACAATAACAAAAATATTTCTGTTTAGCATTCCTTTAAAATATAAAGAATGCCACTTCAGGGTTAGAAAAAAATTAAAACAAACACATACGAATCAGCTTCTAAATTCAAGGAGCCAGAAAGTACGTAACCACATTATTAGTAAAACCAGATGCTTCTGGCCCAGACCTAAACTGTCAAATACTTAGAGTGATGGAGCATCTCCATGAACATACAGGTTGGAACATCTGTCCCAGAGGCCTCCTATTATTTTAAAAAGAGCCTTATATATCAAGAGGTTATTTGTTATCCAAAATAAATACAGTCTTCTTTGGGGGGCCATTGGTTCATGATCCTGTACTAGTGGATTTATACTCGAAGTTCTTTCAGAAGAACATAGCTTGGCACATTAATAATCATGGCTCCTCACTCAGTCCAGTATGGCAGTAATTGCCTAGTCTATAAGAAGAAAGTTCAGGACCATTACAGATTTCTTGCATAAAATCTACAGGTCAGTACAAAGTAATTTCAATTAGCTAGCGAGGCCTGTGATGGCCACATATCTTAAGAGAGATGTGGATTCAAATCCAACTTAACTCTTTTGAGTCTTATCAACCTATTTAACCTAAGCCCCAGTTTTTCAGAGGATATTATGAGCTACACAGGAATGCTATTTGTAAAAATTAAATGAGATTACTTCATAAGGGCTTGACAAAGACTTGGATACACAGTAGGTGGTCAATAATTGATAGGTAATACTACTAAATGACCCGGAACTCACTGAGTTCCACAACCTTTTACCTCTCTTCCCAATGGTATTACTTTCAATAACCTAACGATACTGTACATTTTTACCATATCATATCACATCTGATAGGTTAAATAAACTATATGTGCCTCCATTTTCATACTTTTGATCATGCTATACTCTCTGCCTGAATCTTCCCTGTCAAATTCTTATCCATTCTTAAAATCCTTGATCAAATTCCATTCTCCTTCAAAGGAACTTTAAATACCTACTCCTTTCAGAAAGTCAGTCAGAATGCTGGTGCTTGCAGCTGGTGCTCAAAAGGAAACAAATTATTAATCTCCAAGAAAATTTAGAAGGCTCTAAGAGATAACAGGTGCTGCTTTGTAGAAGGAAGAAACTAGCAGCCTGAACATGAGAAATAAGCCAAAGGAATAGATCACTTTGAAGTTAAACTTACAGCAAAAGTGGGGCAAAGATAGCAGAATGCCCAGTACACACAGAAGTTGCTTCAGGACTATTTAAGTTAACGAACATAAGAGGAAAGGCCTGGAAAATTAAAAATTTTGTTTTTCACACTGCTATGCAGATTCAGAACAAGGATACCTATGTTAGAGAAAAAGGCCCACTACAGCCATTATAGTCTTTAAGCAAATATGCTTTCCACCATTAAAAACAAAAACAAAAACAAACCCGTAAGTATCAAGATACCACTGAGAAAAATGTCAATTTTCACTAATGCTTCATTTTTTCAGTTCCCAAGATCAAAAAATTTTATGTAGTTCTGACACTTAACCTTTTCTGATTATACTCAAATTTACTTCCCATTCTACCTCAAAAGTCAAATCCTCAAAAGCAGCTACCTATCCTCAAAACTTTGTTTAGGCTTCCTATCCACTCTCACAAACATCTTCCATTACCAAAAAATTTTTTTCATAATTTTTTAGTATTTTCATAAAACCAATCAATAGCCTCTTTCACAATGTATGATCCCCCAAAGGGAATGCACAATATGCTAAATCTTTCAAAGTGACTTTTGAAATCCTTTGTAAGAAGACTTTAGAAATAAAAATTCTGAATTAAAACTTTTTCTTTGGGGACCAGATTCTCCCACTTGCCCAGATGCTGATCAATACGAGATTAGAGTAAATTTACTCTTCTTTCTTCAATAAGAACGCAAAGTTCTTTCTTCATAAAAAGTTAGACACAAAGCTCAGTATCAGACATTTAAGCCTTATTAATATTCAATGATTCTTTTGTAATATTAATACCAAGACTCCACACTAAGTACAAAGTTCTAAATGTCTTATTTTCAATTTCTAGGTTCCTTTTAGTTAGATCAATCCGATCTAAAATCAGTATTTTTTGTTCAAAATTTATTATTAATATACCTTCAATAAGCCTTTAATATGACATCCTAACATTTAATTTTAGATTGTAAAGGTCATCATAGTATTTTAAAGCCAGAAGAAACCTCACACATCTCATGCTTGTTATGAAATGAAAACCTTATAGTAAGCCTAGAAGAATAGAGTCCAGGAAGTTTGGTAATTGAGTATACATAAAGGGGAAGAGAGTCAAGGATCACTCTTAGTTTTCAAGTCTAAGAGACATGGAAATATTAAGGAATCACCCACCAAAGCAGAGTTCAAAAGGGAAACTAATTGGGGGCAGGAAGAGTGGAATGCAGGAAAAGTTGTTTTGTTGTTTTAAATAAACGGAGTATGATGCTAACCTTACTTTATCAATAAAGAGAAGTATATTTGTTTGAGAGATGGATGGGGGCAAGGGGTAGAGGAGAAGAGGCCATTCACTGCCTCAGCTTGAAGCAGGAAATCTGTCCATCTCTAACACATACATGGATCCTTTTGCATTACCCACAAAGAGCTAAATTAGTGCACCAGGAAAAGTCCTCCAAAAAGTTGATTTTTTAAAGAAATAATACAAAATATTTCCACTATTTCTGAAATAATTTTACTTATACTTTTGAACTCTAAAAAGGTTTATCATCTTTGTTTTACCGTCTTCTGAATTACTTCACCCCTTTTCATGTGAACCAAATAGAGCAGCATAAAGAATCAGGATAATCTGATCAACAATAACCTATTTCAGAAATGCACTGTAAATTGTGGTCTGAATGAATTCTATTCATTATCTAAAATTTAAAGGGATTGATCTCTTATTTGACAGAGATAAAAGAGTTGGCTGGTTTTGGTGATGCTAGCACTATTAATTGTGCCTGCCAACAACCTAGTCCCATAGACACTGAATTCTGTTCATCCAATGGTTCCTTGTCAACAAGCCATAATCACATTTCGACACACATTACAAGATTTTAACAAAGTAGAATTAATCCTTTGTGTCCCCTTACAGCCTAGGTTCACAAGCTTTTACAAGTTTTTAACAGGAAAGTCTTTAAATGATCAGTATAGAACATGCAGATTCAGGATGAAAAAAAACTATATGCAGAATTGGTTTTATCACTATTAATAACTTCTAAGTGGGGTTTCAAGTTTCTGCTCATAAACAATTTCCCTCTCAAATTTCACTCATTTTGATTTATTACTTAAGAAATTGATTTGGTTTATGAAAATACTTCTGAAAATGATAAACTCCACACAGTGGTTACCTGTGCAGAGGAAAAGAGGGAAATGGGTTTAGTTACAAGTACCAGAATCTTTGACATATCTGTAATGTTTTAGTATAAATGTGGAAATATCTTAATAAAGCCAAATGGTGGGTACACAGGCTATATGGTAAGCATATGACCGGGAGGAAAATTTTATGAATTGCCTTCTCTGTCTCTCAACCCACCATTCCTACCCCCAACTCCAGGAAAAACCCTATGGGTAAGAGAAATTTTGGTCAAAAGGAAAGAAGAAATTTGGGGAATGTTATACATTTAATAGGAAGACAAATCTAGACAGTTTACAAAAGTTAACTTAGAAGAATGGTGTCACAGCACAAGAGACAAGTAGAGTAGTAAAGACTCCAGAAAACAGGCAAGCACCAAATACGAATAATGATATAATTTTTCCAAGAGTCAATCAGCCTTGATCTGTAACCATTCATGGAGATGCTTCTAAAATTATCCTTAATATCATCTTTTTCCAGTTTTATAGATTACAGATGTTTGATTGGTCTATGAACAGCTTATCTATCTCCCAATGTGTTTTTAATAATCGTTTCCCCAAGTTGTACGGGAATACTGGTTTAATTCTCCCACACCCAAACATGCTGAAATAAGATGGTCACCTTTGGGGGCGCCTGGGTGGCTCAGTGGGTTAAAGCCTCTGCCTTCGGCTCAGGTCATGATCTCAGGGTCCTGGGATCGAGCCCCGCATCGGGCTCTCTGCTCAGTGGGGAGCCTGCTTCCTCCTCTCTCTCTGCCTGCCTCTCTGCCTACTTGTGATCTCTGTCTGTCAAATAAATAAATAAAATATTTAAAAAAAAAAAAAAAGATGGTCACCTTTCCCCAAGTGACATCAGCTACTCTGAACAGAACATTAAATGTCAGTTTAAATCTAATTGGCCTTTCTAGCATAGCCTATAGAATTTGGAAACCTATATGAGGTCACCTAAACAAGCTCTTAAACATGAAGTTTTAGTAAATAGTAATTAACTATTATTAGAACGATGAATCTATTTTAATAACATTTGCACATACAACTTCAACAATCTGTTCCAATTTTGAAAAATGAGGAAAAAAGGCCTAAAACGCACATAGCGCATTTACAAAACACCTTGTGAAAATATACTGCTAACAGGAAATGTACTAAGTGGGATTTTATTCATCCCCCTGAATTATGCAACTTATGAAATTAACCAAAAAACCCCGCAGTATTTCTCTACTTTTCTTTTTCTTATATTTTGAAGGAAATAATAGCGCACTATGAAAGGCAGTTTAACTGTTAAGTAATCTTTTCACCAAATCTGGTAAACCTTCAAAATACAGGTAGCATCAACAATGCTTATTTTAAGGTAACCACAGTAAATTCAAAACACAATTTAAAATATTCATAATAGTCTTGTAACTATGAGAAGAATTTTTAGGAGTTAATTCTAAAATACATTAGCGTGTGCTCAAAATGAGTTGATTCAGTCTGAGTCTCTAGAACAAAAGCTTTCAGCCTTAGCTGCACGTGATTCTCACAGGTAACTGAGGCCCAGGCCATTCCCCAAACCAAACAAATTAGTCTTTGAAGGGTGAGACCCAGCCAGCACCGTGTTTGTTTCTTCACTTGTTTGTTTGTTTAAGCTTCTGAGGTGACTCCAATAAGTGACTAACATTGAGAACCACCACTCCAGGATGCTAACAGTATTAACTTGATTCACTATTCCACAAACAGAAAATGCAAACACATACATGGAGTAAAAAAAACTAAGCAGTCTTTATTAGTGGTACAACATACAATAACTTTTTTTCTTTTTTTCTTTTAAGATTTTATTTATTTATTTGAGAGAGAGTACATGAGGGGAGAAGGTCAGAAGGAGAAGCAGACTCCCCATGGAGCTGGGAATCCCATGAGGGACTAGATCCCGGGACTCCGGGATCATGACCTGAGCCCAAGGCAGTTGCTTAACTAACTGAGCCACACAGGCGCCCCCGGTAGCATTTTTCCAAGTGATCCTGACATACTGCAGCTCAAATTAATTTTTCCATCACAAAAACAGACTCAGCAAATGGATAAGAGATAACCCACAGATCCAGGAGGAATGGAAACACCTTTTACAACTGATTATTGTACAGAACTGCAACTAGTCTGTACCCCGAAATAAGTATGAGATGAAACATTTACCTTTCCTAAGGACTTACATTTAGCCCTTGTTCTTAACGAAAATAAAAGTCCAAAAGGTTAATGATGAAATGGCTTAGCCCTATCGATGAGAAATCACCCAGTCTGAAAGCAAACCTCAAGAAGCCCTCCTACACACTTTATATGGCAAGAAATTTAAATTGAACCTATTTGCATAAATACTTTACAACTTAAAAAAAACCAAAAAACCAGTTTTACATATGCTCAAGGACTAATTAGTATTCAGAATGAAAGACCATAGAGAAACTAAAATCCAATCTCTCCCTTATAGGAAGATTCTTCTACCAGCTCAATTATGTATTGTTGTTGTTTTTTTTTTCCAAAACAGCTTTTACGGTATCCTAATAGTAGTTTGCATTTTACTGCTTTAACATTTCTTAGGATCTCTAAAAATCAATTAATCCACCCAACATTTCTCTGAGGTGGATACTAATCAGTTAACCACACATTGTTCTCAAGTCCTTATTTTTTTTCCCAACTCCTTATTTCTATGGCTGAGAAAAACTTACTCATAAGCACTTACTGATCTGAGCCAAAGGTGAATGATACAAAAGAAAAAATACCTGAACACTTGCCAAGGTTCACATTTTTGTTTTTGCTTTCCTACTAATCCTCACCACCTCAGCCAATAAAAGGAAGTTGTAATGTGAACATTTATCCCACTGTTTTTCATAACTGGGCTATCACAAAAGCTACATAGGGAGTCCTTGCCTTCCAAAAAAAAAAAAAAAAAAACACGCTGTCCAAAAAAACTGAGTATAAAGAACTCACTGGAAAGAGAATGAAAAAGCTTAAAAGAGAAATGGGCAGAAGGAATTGTTCACAGCAACTTAATTGAAAGTGATTGATATCTGTACTGGGAAAGAAGATTCTAATTTAAAAAATCAAGCAACGGTGGCAGAAAATACCCCTAATGTCAAACAGAAAAGTCTATGTACAAGTTAATTTCAAAATTTCAAGCTGTTTACCCCTAAAAAGACCACCTACCTTCTCATTAACTTACTAAAGAACTTCTGAAAAAAGAAAAAGACATCTGTATAGTCCATCTTCAAACATAAAACAGAATATACTTTATATACCCTGTTCTATCAATGCACCTTTTCTTTGACTGGAAGAAATCAACATACAATCTTTATCTTTCCTTCCAGAGGATTTCAGAGAATTAATGTTACAGCTCAGCAAAAGGAATGCAAGCTAAAACATTTAACAAGTGATCTCGTTAGATATCAGAGAATAACTACTGTGTACACGTCACCAAAGTCAATGACAAAATAAAATTCATTTTAAAGGATTAATTTATTACATTGTTATGATATATTAGCACAAGTATGTTTTAGCAGCTTTTACCTAAGTTAATGAAATAAGTATAAGACAGGTGGAAGTGAAGGAACCAATGAATGTCAATACAAAAGATTAAGGTGCCCAAAGAAAACAATATAGATATACTATAACTGGCTCAAGTTTGAAAGAGACATATACATACAAGATAGAAGGAAACGCACAGGATTTTAAAAATTATTAAAGACTGAAGCTAGAATAAAAAATTAATTCTTTTCCCACAAATAACATACTAAAAAAGTCGGAGAAGAAACCATTCCGAAATGAGAAGGAAACTGAGTAAAATGTCGTTCAAGGCTCATCTGAAATAAAACAGTCCATTATTTTGTGATTCCTTAATGCTAAGTCACAGCAAAACTCTGACATCATCTTAAAGTCATCAGAAATAAGAATGCATACTAAACTTAAACTGCAGGGGAGTTAACATTTGATGTTTCTGAAAAAGTTAATGCTCTCTATAATTAAGTATAAAATATTAATTTTTTGTACTCCCACAATTAATTCCACATCCATCTAACTGAAGGAATCTTGACATATTTAAATACTCAACAATGGCTATACCTCTAAACGAACACCTGCAGAAGAAAGGGAGGCAGGAACAGGCTTAGACTTCTATCCTTCAAAGAACATACTTTTTATAAGTATAATTAGACACTGGAATAGTGTTTAATCTGAATTTTTTTTTTTTTTTAAAGATTTTATTTATTTACTTGACAGACAGATTACAAGTAGGCAGAGAGGCAGGTAGAGAGAGAAGGGAGGAAGCAGGCTCCCTGCTGAGCAGAGAGCCCGATGCGGGACTCGATCCCAGGACGCTGGGATCATGACCTGAGCCGAAGGCAGCGGCTTTAACCCACTGAGCCACCCAGGCGCCCTAATCTGAATTTTTTAAAAGTAATTCTAGAATACCATTTCCATGGAATAAACACATGCCCCAGAATCAAATTCATCTTATATGAATAGCTTAAAATGCATCTTTTGTATTGCTATACAAGATAAAGATAATAAAGAAGAATGGTTAAATGCAAAATGAGTAAAAATTTTTTAAACTTCAGCTTGAGCCAAACTATGTAACTTTAAGTTAATTTTTATCCTAAACCAATTTACTACTCCCCTGTAAAGAAACAATATTGACACCTGTTTTAGGAGGTTGTGAAGATTAAATGAGATAATTCGTATAATGTGATTAGAATTCCAGAAACATGACAAAACACTTATTACATATTAATGATTAATTTTAATACCAAATATTAGAGAAATCAACTAATCATATATATCTACAGCTAATTTTCCTCTTAAATGTGAAGCCCAAGGACAATTACATAAAAATCAGAACAAAATAATTGTAACTTAGAAATCTAGCCAGTGCTGTATGATGGGATACAGTAAGAAACAAAAATAACACTATTAGCAAATGAGAAGATTACATTCCTAAAAACCTCAATGAAAGCAACCAAAAAGCTTTTAGAATTCAAATCTGTTAGCAAAGTAGCTTCCTGAAAATTATCATCATTCTCACTCTTGGTGGGGGGAGTGAAGGGGAGGGGTTGAGGAAGGATGAGAGGTCAGGGAAGAGGTGTGTAGTAAAAGGTAAGTCCAAAAACAGCAGATATATATACACATACGTGTGTGTGTGTGTGTGTATTGCATGTAAAAAAGTATGGAATCCAAAAAGGCCATAGTTAATAGTATCATACCAATGTGTCAATTCCCTGGCTTTGATAACTGCATTATAGTTTTATAAGATGCCATCATTGGGGGAGCTAGATAACATTAAACAGTACACAGGAAGTCTGTGTACTCTACTTGTGCAACTTCCATGTGCATCTAAAATTATTTCAAAATAAAAAGGTCTTAAAAATGCACAAAATACATCTCACAAGAAACTTGTGTATCTGAAAACAAATTATAAACTTTCGAATGTAAAAGAAAATCTGAATGAACAAAGATAAATATTTCCGGATGGGAAAGTACAAACATAACACTATCATTCTAATCATATTATTTACCTGAAGCATTTCAATTATCCCATGCCTTTTTTTTCTTAACAAAATAATTCTGTCACAATAATCCTAATGCCTTTTTTTCTTTTTAACAAAATGATTCTGAGGTTCAACTGGAATAACAAACAAGTAAAGCAAAGAGTCATGCAGGAAAGATTACCCCTACCAGGTACTAAAGAAAATCATTAGGCTATGAGAATTGAAAGCAGAAAACCCTATCATCCAAGAATTGTTAAGCAAAGTAGTGCAAACAAATGGCCCAGATACACACCCTATTCCCTATATCCCTACAAACCTAAATTCTAGATAGACTAAAAACATAAAAGTCAAAAAATAAAAGTAACAATAAAACTGTATGACTACTTACAAAATATCACTAAGGGTGTTTCTGGTTAGATGTGAAAAGAGCTTATAAGTCATTACTACCATCCTCACAGTAAGAAAAAAGCTGAACAAACTGAAAATCAAGAACTCTTGTTAGATCCATCAGAGAACTGAGGACCAGGCAAACTGCTGCCCTGAAAACTGGAGAGAGAGGTGAATACAGAGAATCACAACTTATAGAAACTGTGAGGCCCACAGGTGGGGTCAGTATCCCTGGGAACAGAAACTACAATTGATGAATTATTCAAAGTTCCCTGTGTACTAACTTGAGAACAACAAATCAGGGAATGGGCAGACTTGGGGAGGAGGACTTTCCTAAGTGTTACCTCCAGATGCGCCCACAGGTTCACATTATGAAGACCTGAGAAAAACTCCCTCATATCTAGAGAGGGATGGGGAAAAGCAGCCATTTGAAATAGCCCAAGGTTCTATCTCTTCTCCATAACAAAGTCCAGCCCTCAAAGGAAACTACTTTGCCATCAAAGGAAACTACTTTACCAAAGCCTAACCAACCCCTAGTAAAGGAAATACCTAACTTCAATCCTCTCTAGACTTCTAGTGTCACCTAAGTGTTGAGCAGTGAAGGGCAGGGGAACACTCCACAAAGTCAGTGCCAAGAGGCACAGGCTCATTCAAAGACTTAGACCAGGAAAGATCCTTCAGTTATATAAAAGTTTGTTTTAAGAAATGTAATCGCTCCATTCATAATTTTGTCTTGTTTTTCCAATTGGTATATACAACGTTCAGAGTGCTCATATTTGGAAGTTAAACCAGAATACCATTAAACACATACTCAAATAAAATTGTATTTATATTTATTACATCTTTATTTAAATATACATATACACACATACATGTATTTTTTAAAAAGGCAAAAACCCTAAAGAATGAATAATTTTAATTATATCAAAATCTATGGTATACATAAAAATACCATGAACCAAACTGAAAAGCCAATTACTATCTAGGGGAAATTGTGAAGTTAATAGTCTTAATACCTTAAAAAAAAAAAAAAAGAAAGCATTCATAGAGTGGGGAAGGAGTGAAAGATGGACCTCTCTGGTGAATTTGGGAGATGGAATTGGGCATGCTTTGTTCAGTGTCACATTAGTTCTTTTTCACTTAGAGCCAGTACTTATCTGAAGATGCACCCAGTTTTTGCTGTTCTGCGCTGTAGACTTAAAGGAAAGCTGACATTCTGGCCCCTATCAAGAGGCCTTCAGTTGTTCAGTGCAGTAAATTACTGGATAAATTGTAATCAGAGATGAAGAGTACTGAGAAGGCCATTGTGGTGACACATCTAAGCTAAACCTTCCAATCCAGCTTTATTCAACCAAAATTCTGATCTCCACTTGTAAATTTCCGATCTCCATCTGATTCACTTATGTGTTTGCTCAAATGGTAGAAAATTTCAGTGGAAGGGGGAGTGGATTAATTATCTGCTCCCCAGACCCAAGCAGTTCTCTCCACACCAACCATGTTTATAATTTCATCTAAATGTTTCACAAACCAAGTATTCAGAAGGTATGAAGATGGAAATACATACATGGAAAGATACATAATTTGGTTTTTTGTTTTTTTTTTTTTAAAAGAACAATTCTTTAGTATATCAGAGAGCACTTTCCTCCTTGACTTTGAGTATCATGAGGCATCAGAAGGATGGAATTACACATGGATTTATACTATAAAGCTAATAAAGTTTAAACTTTTGGTTCATACACTTAGCATGGGCCTCTTCCAAAAGCCGTAGGCATGATTTTATATTCATAATTCTGTACTTTTTTTTTTTTTCTTAAAAAGGACCCCTGAAATTATAAAAGCTAGAGGCCTTATAACACCTGGATTAGTGCTGGATGAAACCTACAAGGGAAAGTGATATAAAATCAAATGCATTCTAGATTGGGATTTTAAATTTCAACCCAACTAAAGAGATTCTGAAACTCATATGTTATTATATTTAGAATATTATACTAAATGAAACAAAATCAGTACAAGTGGTTACTTCATAGTTTACCATAATGAAAGGCTGAAATCCTATCAAAAGACTCCTATTTCCCCACCTCAGAAAGAGGGCTTATTATGCCACTATTATGTTAGCTATTGTGATAACAACCTATGAACATGTTTATGATTTGATGTTAAATGAAAAGATAAAATATTATAATCAGTTTTATCTAAGAAACCTATGTGAAAGAAACTTGCAAAGAATGGGCTTGTTAGTATGTGAAACAAACATTACCTTTCCTTTACCCTTTTTCCAAATAATCTATAATTAATAATTTAAATTTTTTAATTATAATTTTCAGTTATGTCTATAAAGAAATCAAAATGATTTGTATAGTTTTAAAACTTCCAAAACCAATTCCACACAGCTCCAAAATATTTTTAGCAACTGCATTATTTTTAACGTGTAACTTTCTCATGGTGACTATTTTGAAAAATAATATCATTGTGTGTCCTGTTATCTTATAAGCATACCATAACTGCATTACTTTCTTCAGAACTATGCTCAGAAGCTTTCAAGGAAGACAGGTTCACCATACTAACTTAACCTAGATTGTCACATTTCTCCTGCCTTCTTCTACCTCCTCTCTTGAAAAGAGCTCCCACTTCTTTGTCTGATAGTGCATGTGCTTTTAGTAACCAGATCTTACTTATCTCCCATTATTAATGCTGATCTAATACAGAAGGCAGACTATTACTATTAGGTATTACTACTCATTGAATCAGTAATTTTAATTTTATAAATCACAAGTTAATATGTTTGATCATTACCCTAGCCTAAAATAAAACGTTATATGACTTTTGTGCATCGCTTTATTTATTCAGGAATATTTTCAACCCCAGGCAAGATAATTAGGTTGCTACTGCTTAGACTATAAAATGAATTAGTATATAATGCCAGTGTACTATACTCCGAACAACCAAAGGAATGGTTAAAAAAATAATAATAAAGAAAAGAAAAATTAAGGCAACAGCTCTCCTCAAAACTATCTTTAATTTAAGCTTTGGCAATTTTAGCCTTGAATGTTAATCTAACAATACTTTAAATCATATTTGAAAACTGTAGCTTATCAATGTCAACTTAGTCCGATTTTTCTTAGTTATCATGGCTATATGAGTAAATTATGAACCTTTTTTTTTTTAAAGATTTTATTTATTTATTTGACAGACAGAGATCACAAGTAGGCAGAGAGGCAGGCAGAGAGAGAGAGGGAGGAAGCAGGCTCCCTGCTGAGCAGAAAGCCCAATGCGGGGCTCGATCCCAGGACCCTGAGATCATGACCTGAGCCGAAGGCAGAGGCTTTAACCCACTGAGCCACCCAGGTGTCCCAGTTATGAACTTCTTTTTAGATTTTCTTAAATTAAAAAACCAAATAGAAAGATTACTTACATACCATAATTTTTTTTCTAAATAAACAATGTGGTCTTAAATTCTGTCAAAATGCAGTTAATAATCAATACATAAGGTTCTACTGTTACTGGGTTTTACACTGAAAACCTTAAATCACAGTCAGAGCCTGTAGCATCATAGTAAGAGCAGTATCACAAAGCATTTATGCTACAATATTATATAACCTCAATTCTTATGATTAGATGCCTGATTTTCCCAAACTGTTATTACTAAATAATATGACCTTTCCACTTCACTTTCATTGTGTAAACCAAATGCAAGTATGTAATGTTTCCCTGACTCCTTAAATAAAAGGCAGCAATGATGTTACTTCTCCAAAATTTACCTCAGAGTCTGAAGTAAGCATTATATTTAACTGTAGTTAAAAGTTGAAAAGTCTCTGATGCTGTGTAAGATTCAAGAATTCTATTCTTTAGGATTCTCATAATTTCAGCATTAAACCTATAATACGATCTATTCCACATTCAAATAAAAAAGTAAGAAAGTTTAAATTCCTCAATTAAGATAAAGGATACAGAATACATTTTCCCTCTGTACTTGAGAAAATGACAATGAATCACTTTGGGAAAACTGACAATAAAGGAACTATCACATAAAACTTTTTCCATATGGAGAAGTAGGCTTGGGTTCTTTCTTCCTCCACTAATTTAACTATCAACCCCTTAAAAAATTATTTAGAAGCAAAGGAATTATTTTACACACACACACACACACACACACACACATACACACACACAGAAATTCCCTTGTCCCAAATCAAATTTAATGTGCATTTTATAAAAACCTATCCTTAAACTGCCAAGTTGGCAAAGATTAGTAGGCAAGAATGAAGGAACTTCAGTCATGTTAAAAAGAGAGGACTTTTCTGTAATTTTTATGAGAGTAAATAGATGTCTATCTTTAGAAGCAAATAACAATATGAGCTGCCAGTGATTTTTACTCCTTCCTAAGAGAGGAAAGAAATATTTCATCTGAATGTCAAACCTTTAACTCATGTAACATCATCATTTGATTTATATAAACATTTATAAGACAAGCGTAATCCTATGAGGTAGGACATTGGGCAAAGCCTACAGCAGCAAAAAAACATAAACTGAAAACTACATTAAACCAAAAAGACAACAGCAACAAAAGGAAGATAAATATATTATCATCACTATTAACAACAACCTATAATTGTAGTTTTTCTATTGTAGTTTTTATAGTTTACAAACATTTTCATGTTCATTACATCATTTGAGGATCATTTTATCTTCCTACTCTCTAAGGAAAGCAGAAATAAGCAACATTTATATTAAATGAAGTTATACAAATAAAACATTTAAAATATGCCTAGCTTACAGTAAGTACTCAACAAGTGTTAGTTATTATTATTATTGTCTGTTAGAGATGAAGGTTCAGAGGTCATGATGGCTTGCCGGTGGTGGGAAAAGCAGAAAATCACAGAAGAAAGGGGCCCAGTAGTTAAGAAAGAAGAGATTCAAATAAAAAAAAAAAAAATCAAATAAAAAAAAAGGTCAAGGGGAAGTTAGAGTGGTCATGAGAAAGAAGAGTTGTTGCTAGTCACAAGCTTAATTAGTCAGAGTTCTAACCTAGGGCAGAAGAGAAAGGGAGCATAATGGCATCTCATCAATCAGACATTCCTGGATAGGTTCACCCCAAATCAGGGAGAGACTATCACTGACAATTCCCAGGTTCAGGAGCCAAAGTTACACATACTCCTAATTTTCTTTGCTCAGAAATCTACTTTGAGACAATAAAATATCATTTGAGACAATAAAATATCATTTTGTTTCAATCTTTAAAACATAAAGGGAGGATAAGAAATTTATGTTCTAGAGGACAACGGTGAATATTTTTTATTCTATCCTATTTAACAAAATGAAGAAGCTGTCCACTAAAATATACTTGAAGATCATGTCAAGCCAGTTTTCTAATCAGCTCTTCTATGGAAGAAACAATTAAGCTAAACTGGCTTTCCGCCACAGGTGTGTAACACACATGGAACATGCAACACAACTGGAGATGCTTGTATTTTACTAAAAAAATACTACAGTGAAATAAAAAACCTGGCAATTAGAGGCAGCTTCCTAAAATCTAAATACAAAATAATCACAAACTTCTCAGTTGTATTTGATCAACAATCTTCACGTCTAAACCAACTGAACTAGTTTCAGTATGATATGGACAAAGCTAAAACTAAGTCAAATGCAAGGTTGAAGGAGGATTTTATCAATTTTAATTCAACTCAATTTACTCAAAGCTCTAACATTCTTCCCTACATTCAAAATATTATATTTATCACTGACTACTTAAGATATTTTCCTTTTACATCACACCTTAGAAACTGAAAAAAACATAGACAGCCCTAATTAATCACTAAGCTCTTTTCTGATGAATAAAAATAGGGTCGAGTTTACAACTCTTTACTGAAGACCAAATAAAAAGTCATTTTTGCAGTAGGATTTCAGTTATGATATTTACACTGTGCAGCTAGATTTTTTAAAATTCTTATCTTTTAAAAGTTATTAACCAAAATAACACATATACAGTATCAACGATATTAACTAAAATAACATACTAAAACATGAAGAAAACTACAGCAAGGCGCATTTTAGTAAACGTAAAACCTAGTGAAAATCTTAAAAGCAGTGAAAAGAAAAAAGGATATCATGTACAGCTGAACAAAGACAATAATGATGCAGCCTCTTAAGAAACATAAGCCAAGACAATGGAGCAACATCTATAAAGTACTGAAAGAAAAAATATATAGTAATGTAGACTTCTATACCCAGCAAAAATATCTAAGGCAACTAGGGGCTTTTTTAGACATACAAAAGTGAAAAAAAATTCATCACCAGTAGACTTGCAGTGTAACTATCTTTTTAAAATGATTTTATTTATTTGAGACAGAGAGAACGAGCAGTGAGGAAAGGCAGAGGGAGAAGGAGAATAAGGCTCCCCACCGAGCTGGAAGCCCAATGCAGGGCTTGATCCCAAGACCCTGGGATCATGACTTGAGCTGAAGGCAGACGCTTAACAGTTGAGGCACCCAGGCGCCTCAGTATAACTAATTTTAAAAGAAATCCTTCAGGATCAAGGAAAATAGTACCAGATGAAAACCTGCATTCTACATAAAGTATGAAGAGCACTGGGAATGGAAAATGGATGAGTAAATATAAAACAGGAATTTTTACTCTCTTTAAGAGATAACTGATTGTTTAAATAAGTTTAATAAGTTAAAAAAGTTTTAATAAACTGATTGTAAAAATAAGACATATAATAACAATAGCAAAAAGCCAGGCAAGAGGAAAGAGAAGTATAAGATTCTTACACATGACATAGTATAATGTATACCATAAACCCTAAAGCAATCACTAAAAAAAAAAAAAAAATCACAAAAAAGTGTACCACTAAGTCAACAAATGAGATAAAATGTAATAACAAAATACTTAATCCTAAAGAAGCCAGAAAGAGAAAAGGGGATAAAAGGAACAGATGGAACAAATAGAAAAAAAAACAGTAACACACATATTCAAACCCAGCCATATCAATAATTACAATAGTAAATATTCTAAACACCACCATTTACAAGGGGGATTATGAAATGGATGCAAGCCCCAACTACATGCTGCCTACAGGAAATCCACTTTAAATAAAAAGACAAACAGGTTAACATCAAAGAGTGGGAAAAGATCTATCATGCTAACACTAATCAAAAGAAAACTGAAGTGGCTAATCAGACCAAATAGGTTTCAGAGCAAAGAACATTACCAAGGATAAAAAGGGACATTTCATAATGAAAAGGGGGTTAATTAGCCAAGAAGACATGACATTCCTACACATTTATGCACCTAATCATAGTACTTCAAAATACATGAAGCAAAAAGTAACAGAGCTTCAAGCAAAAATAGAGAAATTCACAATTATTTTCAGAGATTTCAAAATCCCTCTCACTATAATTGCTGGAACAAGTGGCAGGAAGAAAATCAAGGAGACAGAAGAACAACTTTACCAACCAACTAGACCTAATTGACATGTACTGCATACTCCACCCTATAACAACACAATATACACTTTTCATGTTCACACGGAACACTTAACTAAGACAGTTTATATACTGAGGCATAAAACAAACCTAAATAAATTTTAGGATTTATGCAAAGAGATTCAAGAAATTCAAATGTATGCTGCCCCCTTCCATAATACACAGTTGTAACTGATCAGTAACTGCCAGCTAAAAACCCCATTTCCCAACCTCACCCCTTGCATATAGTGAACAGTCTTTATCAATAAACTAAGGATAAAAGAGGCCAAAAAAGCTTAGGGGGGCCTCCTCAACCTTTTCATGTCCTTCATGGCAGGAAGTACCCAAGACCCTGAATCAATCACCCATGTAGAAAACATCCACCAAAATGATCGCCTAATAAGTGAATGGAAAAAAAAGGCATTTGCCATGTTTAGCCAGTAAAACTGGGGGCTTTGTTTTAAAAGCAGCTAGCATCACTCTAACTCAGGAAGCTTCCAAAGAGTTTTATGCCCAGTGACATGATTTGATTTACATCTTAAAAGGATCACTCTAGCTGTTATATTAAGAACAGTCTGTAGAAGGAGACAAAAAAAATCTGTAGAAAGGCAAGTGTGGCAGCAGACTAGTTAAGACATGGCAGTAATCCAGGGAAAAGATGACGGTATCTTGAATTAGGGTGATAACAGTACAAGTGGTGAGTAGTAGTCATATTCTAGAAATATTTGAAGGTAAAGCTAACAGGATTTTTCTGACAGATTAGATGCAGAATGTGAAAAAAGAAAAGTCAAGTAAACCCCTGGCAACTGAAAGGATAGAGCTGCCATCAACTGAGATAGAGAAGGTCAAAGATAAATTAGATTCAGGTTGGATGAGGCAGTGGACAGAGTTATCAGAAGATCCATTTTGGACACCATGAGTTTGAGAGGTCTATTAATCACTCAAAGCCAAACTCAAGTGAGCAGCCAAATTCCCAGGAAATAGGCCTGAATTAGAAATATGTATTTGGAAGTTGTCAGCATAGAAGTCACCCACTAAGGGAGAATAAATTGAGAAGAGTTCCTAGAACCGAGCCCTGGGTTATGCTTATGCTAAGAGGTTGAGCAGAAAAGGAAAGCCTAACACAGCCACCAATGACATAGGAAGAAAACCAAGAGTATGGTATCTTGGAAGCAAGGTAAAGAAAACTTACCAAAAAAGAAGTGACCAATTGTGTCAAATCCCACTGATAGGTCAAATAAAATGAAGAACAAAAATTGACCAAGGACTTAAGGAAATTACTGTTGAGTCAGAAAATTAGAGTAAGACGAGACAAGTTTTTAGTTTTACTGCAAAGGGAAGCTAAAATATGGAACTGAGGTTGGCAAAGAAAAGGGTAGTCAGGAGAAACTACTGCTTTGGTTTTTGGATGGGAGAAATAATAGCATGTCCATATGCTAGTGAGAATGTTCAAGCAGAAAGAGAAGTAATGATTATAGGAGAATGAAGGAAAACTTCTGGAATCATGCCTTATAGGTTAGGAAAGTGGATCAGGTGCACAAGTGGTCCAACAGGCAGATAATCTAGTTAACAGGGAGAAAGGTGGAGTACATAAACACAGTTACTAGTAGGTGGGTAGATAATTGTAAGTAATTAGGCTATACTGAACCATGACTGACACCAGATACCTATAAGCTTTCCCTCAAAAGAGGACTTCCAGAGAGCAGTGTTTGAATATTCATTATTGTTTCAATTCCACTAGGGGCCAAAAAGCTATTCGAAGTCTTAACAGAGTGGTAGACAGACTTCCTGGGATTACCTTAATTGAGACCAATTGTTTCTAGTGATTACTCATGGCACTAGATATCCTATCCAGGACTCATAAGTGAGGCACTAATTAGCAATTTTAGAATAACTGCATTCCAATTAATCCAAAGTCTTCAAAACTCCTGTGAATTTTTCAAACAATTTCAGAAGTAGAGAAATCTATCCTTCTTGGAAACATTACATTACTGTTGAATCATTTCAGACACTTTAAATACTACCAAATTCCAAAGAGCAGTCTCAACCTTACTCCTGGAGTTAGTTCATTAGTTTAGGAGGATTTTAAGAACACAGACAGTAACATAATTTTCACCAATGAAGAGGACTAAATAGTCCATTCTGAGTTACTGTCCTCATTTAAAAGATTATGTCCTAAGGTATTCACAAACTCACACAGCGGTGTTAGAAGCATTTGAACAGCAAATATTATTTTAAATCCTTAGAACCTATAAAAAATTAATAATAAAGCATATTAATTCTAACATTTATGTAACAGAAGTTTCATTGTACTATTCCATCAGTCAACATTAGCAACAGGTGTCTCTTGAGATTCAGAAAAAACTACTTTGTAAAAGCAACAAATTCTGATATAAAATTCTGAAAGCTAAGTAAGTAGTAAGCTAAGTAACACTTTATCAACTCCATGTCATCTTCCATATCTCATTAGAAAAATTAAGTATACGTTTTAGTAAAATGAAATTTTTCAACATAAAACCCCACAGAACTTCTTTAATAACAAATGTGTTTGTATCCTAAATGTAATTCACAAGCTCCATGTTATATTAATCCTAAAGGCAAAGAAAAGCAATGAAATAGAAAAAAATTTTTAAAAAGCTAAGAAATAAATTGTATTCATTAAATACAAACAATCTACTGCAAGTCAGTGTTTCCTACCATTAAAGGGATCACATATGCCTTTGCAAATATGATGAAAGCTACGCATATAATTTCAGGGAATTCATGGATGCCTTGAAGCCTATATACAGGTCCTGCAAGTTTAGAGAATCTGTAATTAGTCGGAAAAAATGGAGTCCAAAATCAATCCAAAAACACAGGAAAATTTAATATATGAAAAAAGGAATTGTAATATATGAAAAAAATAACCGTAACATACAGTGGGAAATGAATTATTAGTATGTTGTTTGCCATAGTTACTATTCATTGAAAGAAATGACAATAAATCTCTATAAATACATGAATGCTTTAATGAACTAAAGGTAAAAAATAAAAATTATAAGATACTATGGCAAAATATAGAGAATGTATATAATCTTGGTTGGAGACAATCTTCTCAAGTAACAGAAAAAACCTACTTGCCTAAATTGATAGATTTGACTGTGTAAATTTTGTAACTTATGCATAAGCTTACAGAAAGCTTTACAGTTACAGAAAATAAATGCAGACTTTTTTTCTCCTACAACAGAAATAACCTATTTCAGTTGCTTCATTGGGTAATATAATTATGTTCATTATTTGGATACAAACAACCAGACATTACACTAAACCAATTTCTTTGTGTCAGAAATTAGATTTTTCCGGAATTATATTCATTCTTAGCAATAAATGCAATTAAACATTGATATTACTGTTTAAAAATTCTATTCAAACTGCTAAATCTTAGTGTAATGTCAATATAAAGTCCCAAGCAACCTGGTATAATTGAAGAAGCACTTGATTTAGAATCACACATACCTGGGTTCCAATCCTGACTCGGCCACTATTAGTTATGTGGTCAAGTTATATAACCTTTGAGCCTATTCCTGCATCTGTAAAAATAGCTTTCTATGGTGTTCTTGGAAGATTACATAAGAATATCACATATGGAAGTGCCTAGTACAGAGTCTGATTGTCAAACTATGCCTTCTGCCTTCCTTCCCTAAGGAAGATTACTAACTGGTAACATCTGTTTTTGTACTGTTTTTTATAAGACTTTTCTTTTCAAGAAATCAAGACTGCTGACATAAAGTCATACATTTCACCTGCCATATTTTTGCAGTTCCAGAGCATTATTCGTTCCTTCAAGTGTTTTGTATTTGAGCTCCTTTTTTTGGCTCTTTTTTGAGTATGTTATTTGATCTCTTTTTATTATTTCTGATAGAATTTAAAGGTTTCTTGTAAAAAATCATGGGAAAAAAAAACCACACATTATTTTCTACCTGTGGCTTTCCTGTTAAGATAATCCTCTTTTTAAAATCAATTAGGCTGTATCTATGGAAACCACTTTCAAGTGTTATGAAAAAAAATCTGAGGCAAAAAAAGAAAATAAAAAATTGAAGTTATCCTAGCCACTGTAACGTGCTCAAGAAATAGTGATTCAACAAAGAAAAAATACAAATCTTAATTTTAATATAACTTTCAAATTTGTCTAAGAGGAGTCATTTTTTTCTGTAAAATTGGATCATTAAAGAGGCCAGAAAATGACCCCAAATGCTAAGTGGATCCAAACAAAAAGGAAAAGTGTATTGGCCAACATTCAATGTTTAAGGGGAGTAATTTTTTCCATCACACAAGACACGTAATTAATAAAATCATGGTAAATAAATTTTATATCTCTTCAAAACTGTATAGGGTAAGTTTTACCCTAGATTGAGGAATGGAATTATTCGGAGCTCCTCCTTTAACTTTGGTTACACTTCAATTAGATATATTTGATACTCTTTGATAGACTGTTCTTTAAAATGTTTCCAAGGCTTTTTGCAAAATCTGCCAAAACTGCAAATAGGCAGCTATACTTCTAATATTACAATTATTTACTAATACATTTTTCTTTAATGTTATCACCCACAGGAGCATCTAGTTGTTACTCAGTCTAAATGACTTTGCTGCTGGTATTTTATTGCGTGCTTCCCAAAAAGTATTTAAAACTAATGCTGAGGTGAAAGTATACATATAAAAACACATTACTTTTCCATATTCAAACTGGAGTCTCTTGAGCTGATTTTTAAATGCCATGTACATTTTTAAATCAAAATGTATCGCAGACATTCTTTTAACACTCCCTCCGCCATCCCAAACTCCTCCCAAATGCCAAAGTTCCCTAGTAATCTGAAAGTACCTATTATCTATGCATTTTTCTGGTCTTTCACAACTTCATACTCCAACATTATATACTTCAGACCCCTTTTCTCAGTAAAGTAAGCACTGTTAACTCCTTAAGGTACTTAAGCATATGGTTTATTTATTGCATAATCTTACTTTTCCTTCCATCAACTTGAATCTCACTGTAATCCCCCTTCAGCGTTCCCTTCTCTCCCAAACGCACTCCATCTACATCGCCGGGGGCCACATACACAAACATTCCTATTCTTAAGCCCAAAATATTAATAAAATTTAGCTCCACTAAAAAAAGTACTTAAAAGCCTCGTGCCGCCTTTCAGTAGCACGCTTGAAGCTTTTTATTTGCTTTCCTGTTCTACCTTGGCAGTCTATTTCTCCCGTCAGTTGTGTGGTCCCTTGCTGCCCCCAGCACAAGAGTGCAACTCACTACAGTGTATTTCTTTTACTCACCATGATTCCCAGTATCTCCCTCCATTTCCGGCCATCCAACCCCTGGCGAACCTCCTGGTCCACAAAAGATCTGTATCCAGGTGCCCCCACCTCAAATTAGAACAGCCCTCGACTGATACTGCCGGGGCTTTCCGTAGACTCAGGAAAACACAGAAGGCTGAGCGTTCCTGCCTCCTCCAGCAGTTCCCGCTCCCTACCAAGTTCGGTCTTCTCTTGCTTCTCCCCCGTGGAATGCCTACTTCTGGTAACCCTTAGGCACGGGAAAGCCCACCTTAGCAACCTCTGCCCCGTGACCTCGCGAGCCCAGCATGCCACTCAAGCTTAATTCACACCATTCTTGGAGCTTGTGTTTTCGATGCCCCCAGTCCCAGCTCTCGTTGCAAGCTCTTTCACCCTCTTGCCCCCGAGCCAGACCGCAGGTTGCAACCGGAGCAACTGGACATGCCTCCCTGGCCCGGCCCCTTGCACACCACTCATCCCGAAGTGGCTCTGCTCCTTACCTAGCTTTGATCGGGACTCCTCCAGTTTCTGGATTTGGTTCTCCAAGAAGAGCATCGCCACTGCGAAGGCCACCACCGCCAGCAGCTGCAACTTGGGCGGCATCATAATCCTAAGGAGCCCCATGAAACCCGCTGCTCGGGATCAAGACATACCGCGGGGGGCGGGGAGCGGGGCCCCGGAGGCGAGTGAGACGCCGGGGGGCAGCCCACCGAGCGGAGAGAAAGGCAGGGAGAGCGCGACAGCGAGAGAACCACCGCAGCGACCCCCCTTCTCGCCGCCCCAGTCCCCCGCCCCCAGGCGCCAGTACCAACGCCGCCGGTGCCCGCTTCTCCTGGACCGACTCAACGGCCGCCCCCTCCAAAAGCCCGCGCAGCAAATACAGCGCGAAGCGGCTGCCGGGCTCTCGCCTCTCTACTGCCTCAGTCCCCGACCCCCGCTCCCGCCTGCCTGCCCGCCTCCTTCTCTTCCTTCCTTCCCTCCCTCAGCTCGCGGCCGCGCGCTCCTCCGCCAGTGCTGCGGCTGCGGCTGCGCCGCCCTCGGCTCCGCCCCCTGCCCATCCCCCTCCGCCACCACGCGCACGCATCCACGTACGCTGCTCGGCAACCGGAGGCTCCACCCTCGGCTCGCGTTCCGTTGTGCCTATTGGACCGAAGAAACCCGAAGCCTCACTCTTGGTTCGTGTTACGGTTGGTTTCCCTTGCCTTGGGTGTCAACCAAAGCGGCATTCGATTGGGTAAAGGAGGCGGGCTGAAACCGGCGAAGGCGAGGCTTCTTGGCTGTTTGACGAATTGTCGTGAATAAAAGGAAGGCGCTGGGAGCCAAACAGATTTGGGGAGTTTAGGAAAATGCCTGATAGGGGTTTTCGGAAGGACCCTGCGACTTTGTATTTACATTAAATATAAAGATATTTGACTACCTTTAAGTTTCAATATACTTCTAGGTAATACCTGTCTCTGAAGAGTAAGAGACTCGGTAACAACGGCCTTTAACAGACTGTTTTGGATAAGGCTCTGGAGTGGACGCCCCTAGCTGAGAGGTCCTCCGGGCAGTAGGAAACCTACGGAAGATGGTAGCGATGGCGGCTGGGTCGGTTGGGTCGCTCCGGCCGGCGTTTGCGCTGCGGTTGCTCTTGGCTGCTGTACTTCAAGCGGTGAGTGGAGATCATCTCCGCAGCAGCCCAGGGCGAGTGGGAAATGTTGCGCTAAGGAATACGAAACATTCGGTCCTGCATGGTAGCCACGCTTGGAGAGGTTGGGAGAACTGGGCTTCCTTAGGGACTGGTCCGACTGGAATGCTACGTGGCATCTTTCCTCATTTGATGCTTCTCTTTTCCCGCCCCGGATTTCTAGCGGTTCTTTCTCTTGACTTCAGAGTATCTTGAGTTGCACTTCTTTTGCAGAGTTCCAGTTAAAAACAACCTATAAACCTCACGGTGGGGGTTGGGGGGGTAGAAAGCAATGAATCTTAGAAAGGAATGAAAATTGTTTTTAAATGGGCAGAATACAAGAGACTACCGTTCTTCGTGATAAGGCTCTCCCTAAATCTTAGACGAAAGCCCCCATATCTGTGGTCCAGGGTACACTTCCGGTTAACTTTTTTCTCTCAATTGTTAGTGGTTTCTAATTCACTGTTAGCTTTTTATCTCCGATCTCTGTTACTCACGTGCTGCTGGTTTAAAACCGTTTGTGGTTTTAAACAACGTTGCAATAAAAGGAGCTATTCTATACTAAAGCACAATTTATTTTTGAAATCGATTTTCTAAAACGATAGCCTTCTTCTCGTTTAAAATCTGGCAGTGTTAACCAACTTTTTAAACTCGTTCTTCATTAACCCAACAGACGCGTTCTTAATCTTTGAGTGGAGAAGGGCCAGTTTTGTCTTATTTTTCTGTTCATTCATGTACAACTTAGTATTGGTTTATGTCTCCTAAGAAGCTTGCGATCCATATTTTGCTATTTGAGTAACTTTTTTTCTGGGCAGTGCGGAAGCTTTTACACGTTTCATTAATCAGCTTAATTCTTAAGGTATTTTCATTACTGAGCCTGCTGAACAGTTTTCTCCTAGGAGACATGGTTTCATTGACTTCACCACGATTTAGGGGAGTTAATGCCTCTACCAAAGACTTCCATAAACAGCCCGTGCTTTTCTTTCCTCAAAGAGTTTGGAGTTCCTGCCCGTTTGTTTTTGCAACCATACCTTAAAGGAGGATTTTTAACTTCTCTAATTAACATCATAGTACTTTGTTATTCAGGCATTTGGTGCCCCCTTAGAAATTACCGAAAGACCCCTCTCTAAACTTTCTACTGGAGAATTTTTGTTGTTCTAGTTTTGCCAGTCTTAGATAATTAGAGTCTACCACCATGCAAAGGTAAGGAATAACATTTCACGTTGACTTCGGATTTCTGTCTTTAATTATCAATGTTGTGTAACCACCACAAATTTTGTTGGCTTAAAATAACAATTTCTCATAATTTTGTGGGTCTGCCGTACAGTTCCTATTTTCCTCTGGCTCGTGTAATGTAGTTGTGTTCAGCTAGTAGGACGGCTGAACTGAAAGGTCCAAGATGGCTTCATTCTTAGTTGGTGCTGTCAGCAAGGGTGACTTGGTTCTCCTCCATGTGACCTCTCGTCCTCCAGCCCAACTTCTTTTCATGGCAGTCTCAGAATAGTGCTCCTGAAGAGCAAAAAAGCTGCAGTGCCTCCTGAAGGCTAGCCTTGGAAAGCACATATATTACTTCCATCTCACAATATTTGTCAAAGGAAATCATAGGACTGGTCTAGATTTCAGGGATGGAGAAATAGACTCCATCTTTGCACAGAAGGAGTGACAAACTTGGCAAAGAAATTGCATACCAGGATAGGAGGAATTTATGGCCGTTAAATAATCTACTACCATGACCATCCACATAAGTCAAAAAGTTGGGTATCATCTTTGACCTTTTTTTATATGTCTTACATCAGGCAATTACCAACTCTTCTTGATTTTACTTCCTAAATATCACTCAGATCCATGCACTTAATGTTAATCCCTCATTCAGGCCACCAACATCTCTCATTAGCATTAATAACCTCCTAGTTCACTCTTCTAACTATCAGAACCTAAATGGTTGGCTTTGTAAGTTTCCCAGTTGCCCAAGCCAGCAAGTAGTCATTTTTAAATTCTTTTTCACTCTCTGAATCCAATTAGTCATTAAACCCTTGAAAATCTCCAAGCCGGTCCACTTTATTCTATGTCCACAGGCAATACCTAAATTCTGACCACCATTTTTCTTGCCTGGAATTCCCCCAACAGTTTCCTTAAACTGGGTTCCATATTTCATTTTCTTCCTTTCTAATCCAAGCTCTACAATGCATCCACAGTCATTGTTTTCAAACTTTATTATAATTCTTCAGTGGTTCCCTGTTGATTTTAAGGTGAAGTCTATTCTCCTGAACATTCCTTAACAAGGCCTGTTTCACTTGATACTTATTTGTTTAGCCAGGCTTAAGTCCCAGAACTTACCTCTGCTGCAAGAGCCAAAAGATAAGGTGAAGAATTGGGGTCATTTGTTTTAGCCTGTCTCACATACTATGTTCTTCCTCAACCAGTCCTAAAGTGTTTAGATAAAATGCAAAGCTTAATTTACATACCATCTCCAGATATGCAGATTCAGATATACTCTCTCCCTTGCATATTCTGTCATCATATCTTATACTGTATTACACAGATGCACAATCTTAACAGTACCATACCTTGTGTGTTTGTATCCCTCCACTCCCCCTGCTCCTATGCCAAGAATACAGCTACAGAGAATACAAAGGGAATACAGAGACCTTATTTTGGTTTGTTTCTTTTTTTTCGTATTGTGCCTCATATGTATTTGTTCACTAAAATCCCTCAGAGCAGGGCACCTGGGTGGCTCAGTTGGTTAAGCATCTTACTCTTGATTTCAGTTCAGGTCATGATTTCAGGGTTGTGAGATACAGCTCCACATCGGGCTTGTGCTGGGCATTGAGCCTGCTTAAGATTCTCTGGCCACCCCCTCTCTGCCTCTCCCCTCCCCCAAAAAACAAAGCCTTGAGTCTGCAAAACTAATGGTAGAAGAGCTAGAAAGAAGTAATTCACTCATGAAACTCGTTAACCTTGTATCTCCACTACACTTCTCCTCTATCCCATGTCTAATAATTAAAACATAAGTAGTGTTTTGTATTTCGTGTGTGTGTGTGTGTGTGTGTGTGTGTGTGTGTGTGTTTTGTATTTCTTAAGAGGGTTTTTAAGAGTATTAGAAAGTGAATAATGCAAACATCTGTCAGGGACCCACTGTGTCCTGGGTAGAAAACTAGATGCTTCATTCACTTTCTCTCCTTTAATCCTCAAAACTGCTAGATAAATCATAGTTATTCCTATTCAGAATTTCAGAAGTAAGATTGCTCTGTGCTAGCATTTGAATCAAGATGTCATCAGACTCCAAAAACACGTTTTGCATATTTATGCCACCTGTCAGTAGGTGCGCAGTAAATGCCAGAATAACACCAATAATATGATTGCATGATCATTCACTTGAAATTTTTGTTTTGTAAAACGTGCTTTGGCAATAACAATTTCTTATATTTGGTTTTTTTTTTTTTAAGATTTTATTTATTTATTTGACAGAGAGAGATCACAAGTAGGCAGAGAGGCAGGCAGAGAGAGAGAGAGAGGGAAGCAGGCTCCCTGCTGAGCAGAGAGCTCGATGCGGGACTCGATCCCAGGACCCTGAGATCATGACCTGAGCCGAAGGCAGCGGCTTAACCCACTGAGCCACCCAGGCGCCCCAATTTCTTATATTTGTTAACAAGTTCATGGTTTCAAAGTGATTTCACTTTTATTGCCTGTTAGTTACCATGGCTGAAAAACAAATCACCATAAACTTTATTGGTATAAAACAATTATTTTGCTTTTAGATTCTGTGGGTCAGCAATTCAGATAAGTCACAGCAGGTTGAGTTATGTGTTCCATGGTGTCTGCTGAAAGACAGGTCTGAAATATGAAGTTCTTTATTCATATGTCTAATTGATGACGGTTGTCAGCTGGGGGCTTCAGTTGCTCTCTACATGGGACTCTCCATGTTGTCCCTCTGATTTAGGTTACCTTACAGCATGGTGGCTAAGTTCCAAAGTTGAGTGTTCTGGGAGAGGCATAGTCACAGTGTGTAGGAGTACTTACCACGCAGAGGCTGTTTCCTTTTTATGACCTACCCTCAAAAACCAGAGTATTCCTTCTTTTGTACTCTGTTGGTCAGAATCAGTCACAAGCCCCTGCCCAGATTCAAGGGAAGGGAAAATAAACTACTACTCAGTAGAAGAGTGCCAGTCACATTGTAAGAACACCACGTGGGGTGATGTATATATATTGGTGTGGCCATCTGTGGAAAATACAAATTAACCTGTGAAATAGGTCAAGCATACCACTTTACTAATCAAGAAATTACTGAAAGTACTTGTATAGTAGCATGTGTCTTCGGTGCCTCCCACAGGGCTGCGATCTATTTTGAATATTACATACATTCCACATCATTACTGAGGTAAAATGAAAGATGTATAAGGTATCAAATTAGGTTATTGACTGGTGGCACAAGACCAATGGGATAATCAACATTTTGGGAGAGTATGCCAGCACTCCTTAGTTTTTTACATTGGCAAATGCCCTTGGGTTTTTATCTACCTTGTTCATCCTGAAGAAGGTTTGACAAACTATTACTGGTGGGCCAAGTCCAGCTGGCCCTGTTTATGTGAAGTTTTATTGGAAGACACCCACTCACTTTTGTCTGTGCTGCTTTTGTGCTATTGTACCTGAGTTGAGTAGTTGCAGCAGAACTGAGGGTTTTGGGGTTGGAGGGGTGGGGGGGAGTGAGCCTGGTGGTGGGTATTATGGAGGGCACGTATTGCATGGAGCACTGGGTGTGGTGCATAAACAATGAATTTTGGAACACTGAAAAAAAATTTAAAAAAAAACAACCATTTAGCCACCAAAGCCTAGCATAGTTACTATCTGGCCCTCTACATAAAGTTTGCATACCCTTGATCTAAACGATCAGCCAATTCCAGTCAAACAATCTGAAATTCCCCCTACTTGAGGCTGTAGTTTTCACCAGTTCATTTGTTCAGCACACATGAGAATTAGCACAAATGCTTTAAAAACAGAGTAATAATAGTTTAATGCTATTAAAAAAAAAAGAGTTAAAAAGAGTTCACAGTACTAGGGAATCAGACAATTCTACATTTACATAGTAGTGTCATCAGCGATGTTGTCTTAGAAGTGTGCACAAATTTATTTCTCCGAAAAGCACTATGGCTAAAGATTAGGATCTGACTCCCTCTCCACACCCCACCGCCCCAGAGGACTTACTGAAGACTGATACTGATCAGGTTCTTGGAAATAAGTTGAAATTAAGAAGGTGAAAAGGAGCCTTAGATGTAGGAAAAGTATGAGCAAATGTATGAATAGGAATTTTATTCTTCCAGGAATTCATTATAGTTGAAAAGTAGAATGGGATTGGAGAAGTAAATAAAGGCAGGACTGGCAATAACCATTTAAGCCACTGAGGCAAGAAATGATTTGAAAGCTCTTTAAGAAACAGAATTGTCAAGGCTTGTTAATTAATTGTTTATAAGAATGGCAGAAAATATAGAATCTAGGATGGCTGACCTGGGCAACTAGATGGTCCGGGAAAATAGCACCTTTTTACTAAGTTATTAGGTACATTGGGAGGAATAGATTTAAGCAGAAAAGGTAAGTTTCAGTGTTGGAGATCTTGAATTTGCTATGCCAATGGAACATATAAATGAGGTCAGTTAGACTGTTGGCTTTGGAAGTTTGACACTCGAGTAAAAGACTCAGGAGTTTTCAGTAAGTGGGTATTTGAAGCCTTGGGGAAGATGCAGTCATCTATAGAAAATATGTAAAGCAAAGAGAGAGCCAGAAATAGAAATGGGAAACATCAGCACTTAAGAAGGAGGACAGGTGATGGGAAGAACAGCTGGAGCCTTTTGAATGCCTTTGTATTTAGTGATTTTTGGCAAGTTTAGTTGTGTGGTAGGGTCAGAAGCTAGACTATAGTAACAATTCAGAGATGACAGAACGTGGGGAGAGCAATTAAAACCGTAAGGTTTGAATAGGCTGAAGAATTGAGTTTTACCAATTAAATTAAATCTCTATGAAAGTGCAGAAGATAAGCTCCAAAACGCGGGTAGAGGGATTGACCTTAAATGAAGGTATACCATATTCACTGAGACATGCATGAGAGAATGGATAAGGGAAGAGAACAGATAATTTTGAAAGCCTGCTTTTGCTGATTGTTCTGATTGGTTGCATAAGTCATTTCATTCATCTTACCTCAATCTGTTTTATGTAAGAATTATTGTTTTCCAATATAAATATAGAATAGCGTTTTATTTCTCATTTTGTTCATTTTCAGGTGTCTGCGTTTGGGGCAGAGTTTTCATCAGAGGCTTGCAGAGAGTTGGGCTTCTCCAGCAACTTGCTCTGCAGCTCTTGTGATCTTCTTGGACAGTTTAACCTGCTTCAGCTGGATCCTGACTGTAGAGGATGCTGTCAGGAAGAAGCACAATTTGAAACAAAAAAGGTATTGTTTTCTAGTATCTCTCTTCCATTAGTTGGTGTGGTTGAGATATGGTGAAATGTTAAATTGCCTTATCAACTTAAATATAAAATCTCTAGATTTTACATTTTGTAGTTTTAGAAAGTCAAGTGCTTTCTTTTTGGGCCACTAGACCAATTAAAGCAACCAGGAAGGAAAAGTTAAGGTTCATATACCAGGACCCCATTCTACCATGGTGGTTTAGCAGAGGGGTTACAAAATTACTATAGCATGCTTGGATCCTTCTGGCCACATGAAGATGCTTCTATTCATTTGTAATAAGAACTCAGTCTTACAGTGAAATTGGAGATGAAAGTATAGCACCTACAGTGCCCGGGTGGTTCAGTGGGGTAAGCATCTGCCTTCAGCTCAGGTCATGATCCCGGGGTCCTGGGATCAAGCACTGCATCAGGCTCCCTGCTCACCGGGGAGTCCCTGTGCCCCTCACCCCTCTTGTGCTTTCTCTCTCGTGCGTACACATTCTCCTTCTCTCTCTCTCTCTGCCAGATAAATAAATAAAATCTTTTAAAAAAAAGGAAAGTATAACACCTACTACCTGG
Source organism: Martes martes (assembly GCF_963455335.1). NCBI lineage: Eukaryota > Metazoa > Chordata > Mammalia > Carnivora > Mustelidae > Martes > Martes martes. Next base: position 119,328,362 of record NC_137891.1, read on the forward strand.
CACATATTTATAGGTGATAAATAAACTTTTTATCTAGTTAACAAAGAATATGGTCTGTTAACTTACATGGCTGTTACTAATATTTATAGACACCTAATCTCATCTTTAACATGTGAAAACAGCAAAGGATAGGTAGTTCTGACTGTCCAATAAAATCTACTGTTTTGTCCCATTGTTCAAATTAATGGTTAACTTACTCAGTTCTTAAATTTTTTCATAAAGGCCCCTATACTTTTTAAAATGAAGAAGTAGGCTGGAAAGATCATTTATATAAGCCAGATAAAATTGAATCAGTGAGTCCCCTGTGTTTGGAATGAGAAAAAGAGTTAGCATCTCTGTTAGGTTTCCTTTTCCCATTCTCTTTCACTTGTACATACTGAATTCTGTTTTGAGGTGTTAACAGTTTGTAAAGCTTTCTGTAATTGTATCTTGCTAGGTAGTAAAGGTTTATTTCTAACACCAAGTATCATTTTACCGTTCTAAAAAAGTAAGCAAACCTTTAAAAGTGTTAATATTTAACCAAAATTTAATATTCATTTCCTCGGTTGTGAACCTGAAATTCCTCCTGTCCCCAGGATAGCTTCTAAGTCTTCTATGTTTTTCATTTTCTTGGTTCAAATATAATGTTGATGTATTTTCACGTTTAGAAGATTTTTAGGGGCGGCTGGGTGGCTCAGTCAGTTAAGCGTCTGCCTTTGGCTCAGGTCATAATCTTGGGCTTTGGGATCAAGCCCTGCATTGGGCTCCCAGCTCAGTGGGGAGCCTGCTTCCCCCTCTGCCAGTCCCCCTGCTTGTGCTCTCTCACTCACACTCTGTCAAAGAAATAAATCTTAAAAAAAAAAAATTTCTATGTATATGAACTAGACTTCATTGCATGTAAGGTCATATCTAAACAAGTTTTAAAAACTTGATTTTAAATAGATATATGACTTAACTAATTTAGTAAGACCCTTCCCTCTTGATTTGGGGCGGGGGGGCAGGGCATGGATTTATTTATTTATTTATTTAGAGATACTCATGTGGGACAAATTGCCAAAGGAATCTGTATGTCATCTTCTAATCATAATGCTGTTATTCTATGGTCCATACTACTTAATCAACAATGACTATTTCCTGAGACACCAAACTTAAAAGAATTGAACAACAAGGGGTGTTTTATAATAATAAACAGTGTTTATCACACTCCTCGTCTTATAATTACGGTAAATTGAGAAGCTTTCTCCTTTAAGTGGTATCAAATACTCCTAAATTGTAAACCAGGTGCATATAAAACCTTTTTTTTTTTTTTAACTTACTGCCCTTTCTCAGCAATCCTTCATAGCATACCATTTTTATGTTATACTTTTATTACAACCAAGCTTAAATCACATGCTTCTCAAATTATATTCCTGTTCACTTTTAATTATTAATTAAGCTCTGTGTGGTATCTTGACACTTCTCAGCACTTACAGTGCAGCAATAATCATCAGCAAATAGTCTACCAGTTAATATATGCCTAACTAATTACAAGCTGAAGTAATTGTAAGTGCAAGTGAGCCTGTATCCTAACATAACTTTTATGCTGTATCCATTGTTTTTTCTTTATACCTTTCCCCTCATCTCTACAATGTACTTACTTCTCATTAAGCATTTGCTAGCACAGTGTTGTACAAAATCAATGAATGGTAGAACCAAAACATGTCAGAAACCCTTAGAAATATGCTGGACATACAGAGTATGGCATATTGGACAAGCCTCCATTTAGATGCAAACCACATTCAAGTATAAAAGTGAGACTTGATTTAATGTGTGCAGCACTGCTGTCTAGACTACTGGTACATGAGCATATGTAACATATGCAGTACTTTTGTCTATCTCAACCCTGGCTTAAGGCTTAATTTTGAAATCATAGTTTAATAAAAGTAAAAATCTGCATAGACTAGTACCTTACATTAAAAACATTAGGAGTACTTAAACATGTCTCTGTGTGTATGTGTCTGTATAAATCATTGTAAACATAAATTCTTTAGAAGATAAAATTACTTTATATACAGGAGTGTTTTAGCAATTTATATATAATTAAGAAGTGTGGGGCGCCTGGGTGGCTCAGTGGGTTAAGCCTCTGCCTTCAGCTCAGGTCATGATCTCAGGGTCCTGGGATCGAGCCCACATCAGGCTCTCTGCTCGGCAAGGAGCCTGCTTCCTCTCCTCTCTCTCTCTGCTTGCCTCTCTGCCTACTTGTGATCTCTCTCTGTCAAATAAATAAGTAAAATCTTTAAAAAAAAAAAAAAAAAGTGTAACCAGTATCATTCACTTTGGTTCTTAGTGATATGGTTTATAAGCCTTTCCAGAGATGAGGCTAATCATTTTTAGTAATGCTTACTCACTTAACAGGCTGAAGTTAGTCTTTGATAGCCAGAAGCTTAAAATTTGCTTTTAAAGAAAAATCTTAATAGCAGAAAATGTCTTTTAAATCTCTTATTCCGTAAATATATACTCCATTATTTTTATTGGGTCTCCTTCTCTCCTACCCATTCTGTTTATAAAGGACCTACTAGTAAGCATCACAAATACTAGCTAGAATGAGAATTTTTGATAAGTTAATTTACTACTAGTTTTGTTCATAACTATGTATCTAGATACCATTTATATACATTAGGATATTGGCTTAATTGTAAAGAGCATACTGATTTGTAGTTGGAAGGAAAAAGGTAAACTAATGAAAGAAAAAATATTTGACTTTAAATATTTAAATCTTGGTGCTACTTTTATACAGTTAGTATTTTATACAGATAGCATGAGTAACTTGAGCTTAATATATAAAATCTTAAGATGGAAAGGAAGGGAACATTTTTTTTTTCCCCCACTACTGACTGACTGTTTCCTTGTGGTGGGACAGTGTAGTAACTGCCAGTTCCCAAGTGTTGTATCTTTTAGCTTTTCCCATGAGAAAAGGATTAATTCTTTCTCATTGATATTTTTGAAATATTTGAGGCAGGGATTGTTACTAGCTCAGGTTAGATCACTAACCAGTTGTTGGCCAAGATAGAGAATAATACAAGGCCCATTGGCTGCCACAGCAGCTATGTGGAATGTTGCACTGGGGTACAGAGAGATGAAGCACTGAAGAGCAGATACTAGGTAAGCAATCCCATAGATAAGTGTTACTCTCCCCTCCCCTCCCATACCCCGCTGTGACTAGAGTAAGTAGCTATTACTTGATCTGTCTTTTTAAAGATTTAGCTCAAGTGTCTACCCTTTTGGGAAGGTTTCCCTAATTTCAGCTCCCTTACGTCTCTACCACTAGGACTCCCAGGTTATGTTACCTATACCTCTGTATTCTCAAAGCACTGAAGAGACCTTGATATGCACTTACCTTCACTATATTGTATCTATTATTTTGCTTTTCTTTCTCATTCCATAAAATTATGTTCTTTGAAGTCTAGGATGGTGTCTTTCTGAATCTCTGGCCTTTAGCATATAGTATTTCATAAGTTTTTGTCCTTGAGTGAGGCTGTTTTTACTAAGAATAAGTTGGAAACCGTGATCTTTTTTTTTTTTTTTTTTTTTTTTCATTAAATGCTTACCAAGTGCTTTTTATATACCAGGCACCAACCTAGGCATTGCTGATACAAAAATTGAAGGGCGTTGGGCACCTGGGTGGCTCAGTCGGCTAAGCATCCAACTCTTGATTTTAGCTCAGGTCATGATCTCAAGGTCTTGAGATCAAGCCCTGAATCGGGTTCCATGCTCACTGCAGAGTTGGCTTAAGATTTTCTCTCTCCCTCTCTCCCTCTCCCCCCTGCTCAATCAGTAAATCTATCTTAAACAAAAAAAAAAAAAAAAAAAACAACTGAGGGGCAGTCCCTACCCTCAAGGAGCTTACAGTCAGTCTAGTGGGGAGATAGACTGGTAAGCAGGCAAGTAAGGCTAGAGGGATAGGTGTGGTGTGCTAGGAGTAAAGGGAACAAAGCTTAGGAGAGGTAAGATCTAGGTTGAGAATTGATAGAAAATGTACCCAGGTGAGTAGAAGAAACGGGAATCGAAATGGCATCTCTGGATACGGGAGATAGACCAAGAGTGCAAGGTGGCAAGGGAAAAGTCCAGAAATACAAGCAGGAACCAGGACATCGTGAGTCTTACAAGCCATGCTAAGAGGTCTGGACTTTCTCTTGAGGGAATGGGAGCCAGTGGAAGTTTGTAGGCCAGAGAATAGCTTGATCAACTACTGGTAGACATAGAAAAGGTAATTTAAAAATATTTATGTATATATGTCCATATATTTCACTTATGCTGAATATAAAAAGATTTGTCTTTATGTTGGCAGTTACCGATTAATAACACGTGTTATAACTTTTCATCTAAGTGTAGGTCTCTCATTTGTATATTTTAATTATAAAGATACTGCAAGCATCCCAAATCTAAAAAGAGACATTAATTAATTTTTTAACACAGATTTTGAGATCGAGGTCTGACTGCTATAACCTTAATAAGTATTTTTTCAAACAGTACACCACTATCAGATTAAAAGTTTCCTGGAATTTTCCTGAGGATAAGCATAAATCAAATTTTTTTCTATTAAGAATTTTTTTAACTTCTATTATTTGAAATTTATAAGATTATAGTATTTCAATAGATGGGTGTTTTTCTCTTCGTTTTATAATCTTAGCAGTTCTGTGTACTTGAACTTGATTAAGGCAACTTGTGCTTTTTTCCTCTCATTCATTTAAGGTTTTCATGTCTTAATGATTTCAGCTTCTTCCGGACATAGTTATTATAGGATTTTTGTATTTTTCCTTCATTGTTTGCCCCTATTTCCTTAGATGGCACCTGTTCTCTTTAAGATCTTAGTTCATCAAATCCTTATAGTCCCACTGCTTCCCTTTTTCTTTCGAAATATTTTTATTATTTAATTAAATAATTATCAGTTATTTAGTTGGTTTTTAGTACTTCCTGTTCTTTTGCATTTACACCTACCTTATCTGTAAGTTATCTTCCTAAAGATTTGGCTAGTGATGAAACCAGCATACCTTCGGAGAGAAAAAAAATTGAGTTAGCTGAATTAGTAAAAAATACGAACCCAAAAGCAAGTGATTTCAACTTAATTCATTGTTTATTAATTCTTGATTGTGTAAGGAGGGAATTTAGAGTAGTGGTTAAGAGCACAGGCTCTGGAACCAAACTAGGTTCAGAAAGTCTTGGGGCTCCTGGGTGGTTCAGATGGTTAAGCGGCTTCCTTTGGCTCGGGTCATAGTCCTGGTATTTAGCCCCACGTTGGGCTCCATGCTCAGTTGGGACTCTGTTTCTCCCTCTGTCTCTCTCCCCCTTGCTCATGTGCTTGCTTGCTCTCTTTCAAATGAATAAATAAAATCTTTTTTTAAAAAAATAGTCTTTTCTCAGCTGACAATCTTGAACAAACTTGATCACTCTGTGTCTTTTTCCTTACTTATAAATTGGAGATAATAATAGTTAACATCTCATAGGGTGGTTATGAGGATTAAATGAGTTAATGTGTGTGCACTGCTTAGAATAGTTCCTGGCGTATAATAAATCCTAGGTGAATAGTTAGGGCTGGTGGTAGTATCTGATTTGCTGATTAAAAACGAAAAATTTAGAGGATCCAAGAATAGCATAATAATAATTGCTGTTGCCAAAGTAGGATTTAAAAAAAATAGGTAAGAGATACAACATGAACTATTATACTTGCCAGTCTTAAAAATTTGGAACAAAATTTTCTGTTACTCCACTTTTGAGCTCCTAAATCAGTTGAATCAAGAACTAGAAGAAATATGATAACAGAATTAGTAGTATGAAAACTTTTTCACCATTCACAACTACTTGTTTATGTGGAACAAAATGCAGAAATAAATTATGCCAGACATAACCCTGATTTCAAATTTTTGAGTCCTGCTGATTAACATATTTTAAAGAAAAATACTACAAAAATGAATTTTAAAAATATGTAGCATTCTGATCATTTCAAAATGATTGTATGAAAATTGCATTTGGAGAGAAAGGATTTTACTAAAAAAAAATTTCAAAACCAGGGCACTTGGGTGGCTTATCAGTTAAGCATCTGACTCTTGATTTTGGCTCAGGTCATGATCTCAGGGTCAGGAGACTGAGCCCCTCATTGAACTCATTCTGGGCATGGAGCCTGTTTAAGATTCTTTCTCCCTCTGCCCTTCCCACCCACTCCCACTCACATGTGCCCTCTCTCAAAAAAAATTGATAAAGTGGAGTTTTGTCTTAGGACAAACCTATTCCAGAAATTGAATGAGACCCTTTTTTAAAGTCAATTTAGGGGGTGCTGGGTTGCTCAGTTGTTTAAGCATCTGCCTTCGGCTCAGTTCAGGATCCCAGGGTCCTGGGATAAGCGCTGTATAGGGCTCTGTGCTCAACAGGGAGCCTGCTTCTCCCTTTGCCTCTGCTGCTCCTCCTACTTATGCTTGTTCATGCGGTCTCTCTCTCTCTCTCTCTTTCTCTCTCTCTCAAATTAAATAAAATCCTTTAAAAAAATAAAATTTATAAAGTAAGTTTAGAATAAAATATATTACTGGTTTTCAAAGTTTCAGATGACACATCAGTTTGAAGCTATGATATTCTTTGAAAGCAGAAATAACAGAAAGTAAATTAAATTATATTTGTAGTATAAAAATGATCACTTTGTGAAAAAAAAAAAAGCAAGTTATCAGACTACTTGCAGTTATTTTCCTACTAACATTCCTATGTTGCTTATCTTTGTAAACTAATACATGGTAACAGATTTCAAAGGTTAAGAAAATTTTGGAGGAGAAAAGCTTTAAAGTGACTTAAAATTTCTTTTACTTGAATTTTGGAACATCTTGGTCTCATTTACAGGATACAAGTAGAAGCCTAGACTACAGATCACCAAATTATACCATTATTGGTTCTGGAAAATAGCTCAACAGTACAGACATTTGATAGAGTGCTTTTATTTTCACTTAAAAATATACTAAGATAATATTAAAAAGTAAAAAATATTTATCTTTGGTAATGATTGTATTACACTAAATTTGAATGAGTGGACCTAAATAGTGCATAAAATAATTTTAAGAATATAGTTAGATCCCTTCCACTTCCCACTCCATTACTTGACTTGGGATTAGACTAATGCTAATTGGTCCAGTTTGTATAGCATATAGTAGCATTCCCATTTTCTTCCTTCACATTTACATGCATTCCTAGCAAGCCAGAGACAGTAGAGAGGAAATATTAATATAGGTTTAGTTTATTAGAAGTTTATCCCCTTTTCCCTGTTTATTGAAGTTTTTGAAAGAGTTAATTATTATCTTAGCTACTAGTTTTGTGACTTTGAGTTAGCAAATTACTTTGGAATCTTCACTTTTGTTGAGTAATTAACTGGCTCACCTTTGAGTGTTTTTTGTACCTTGGTTATACGCTAAAGTATCTAACCTACATTATTTAATCCTTACAACAACTATAATGTAATACTACTATCCCTATTTAACAGAAGAGGAAACTAGGGTGTTATCTATCCAAAGTTACCTAAGCAATTAGGTGCCATAACCTGGCTTCATCTCAAGTCTTTTTGACTCCAGATTCCCAAGTTTTTATTTTTACTTCATTTTTTTAAAGATTTTATTTATTTGAAATAGAACACAAGCGGGTGGGATGGGCAGAGGGAGAGGGAGAAGCAGGCCCCCATACTGAGCAGGGAGCCAAAAGCAGGACTCAGTTCCAGCACCCTGGGATCATGACCTGAGCCAAAGGCAGACTCATAACCAACTGAGCCACCCATGCGCTCTAGAGTCTCAAGCTTTTACCTCTATTCTGTCTCTCATCTTGAAAATGTGAATACCTATTTCACAGGCTTACTGGAAGAAAATAAATGAGTTAAATATAAAACACCAGACTGACTTTTCGAAGGTCCCTTTTGCATTTCTAGTTAACACAATCACTAGTTTTTATTTTAAATTACTTAATCTTTATTTTTCAGTATACAATAGACATTAATGACTCCCATTACTTAGTGTTTTCAAGGATATATTAACAAATTTGGCTTATTTAAGGCCCAAACATTTTAAATAAGTCACATAGTATTTCATAATTCAGGTAAAAGAACATCAAAACATTTAGTTCTATTCAATTTACATGGAAAATCTGTAGCCAGTTTCAGAGTTATTTAGAAGTCGGCTTAAGCAACATTATTCAAGAAAGTGGCATGTGTTAAGCTTTAGCCTATCTGCTACGGGTAGAGATGCTACTGGTGTGTGAAACATAGAAGGATGAAATGGAGGTTAAGCCAACTGTGCGTGAAATTGTAGTCACTAAAGAAATTTCACAGTTGCTTAAAATAGCTTCATTTTTGTAGTGTGTCTGTAGCATCAGTACATGAACTGATTTCTTCAAAGGAAACAAATATAAATCTTAAACAGATTATTCTGATTATAATATAAAAACATTAGTCACTAAGGAGCTTTTTTAAAAGATGTGAATAATGTTTGGCAACAGATCTAATTCACTGAAAGAATCGCTAAGACTCTTGCATACCAACACAAATTTTACTTAATAATAGCCACTAACATTTGTTACTAGATGAAGGGCACTGTTGCAAGTCCGTTATCTGAATTAATTTATATAATCTTCACAACTCTGCAATAAGTACCATTATTATCCCCATTTTCTAATTGAGTCTAAGACATAGAGATCTTACCTAAAGTCATCAGCTAGTAAATGGTTATAAATATATGTATCATATTTATGTAACAGAAGTCTTAAACATTTTGTATAATTATTTAATTGAACTGAAATATTTAATTTTTTAGTATTTTCTAAATGTAGCGTTTCATCTGTCTTTAATTTTAAAATGTCAGTTTTTTTGGTATTTATAAATTAGGATTAAGAGTCTAAGCGTATTAAAACATTTTAATCACATTTGCAGATTACAATATTTAAAAAGGAAATAAACCATTAAAGTAATTCATGTTCTGTTTCCAGGCTGCCTTACAATTGTATTTCCTAGACATACCTATCTCATAGTCAAAATAAACTTTGTTTATACACTAAATGTTTCTTCTTGGGGCACCTAGATGGCTCAGTCAGTTAAGCGGCTGCCTTCAGCTCAGGTCATGATTCCAGGGTCCTGGGATCAAGCCGCGCATCAGGCTCTCCGCTGAGCAGAGAGCCTGCTTCTCCCTCTCCCTCTGCCTGCCGCTCTGCCTACTTGTGCTCTTTATCTCTCTGCTCAATAAATAATTAAAAAGTCTTTTAAAAAAATAATAAAAAATTGGGGTGCCTGGGTGGCTCAGTGGGTTAAAGCCTCTGTCTTCGGCTCAGGTCATGATCCCATGGTCCTGGGATCCAGCCCCATATTGGGATCTCTGCTCAGCAGCGAGCCTGCTTCCCTCTCTCTCTCTCTGCCTGCCTCTCTGCCTACTTGTGATCTCTGTCTGTCAAATAAATAAATAAAATCTTTTTTAAAAAATAATAATAAAAAATAAAGATTTCTTCTTGTAGGCTTGGAGAATGTCAAAGTAAGACAGTAGTCACCGTCCTCAAGGAGTCAAGTAGAAGAAATAGGCATGGAAGTAGAATGCAGTTGGCAGGATATTTTATTAGGCTAAAACATAATATCCAGTGTTAGGAAGGTGCCCATTTAAAGAGAAATAAAATAAATAGATGTTGGAAAGAGGACAAGATCTATATATTCTCTTAAAGTTGATGTATTCAGAACTATAGATATAACCGCATTAATCACTATAAAAGTGACCAACAGAAGAACTAAAAATAGTTAAAAAGTTAGTGCAGGTGGGAGGCAGAGGAAAAATTTTACTTCTGTACCCTTCTGTACAGTTTCTTTGTTATTTCCAGATGCATTGGTTTCTTTAAATATACTCAGGTGCCATGATAGCACACAGAAGGAAGGACATAACTACCTTTTGACAGTTGAGGTAAATACCACTACTTGCTTATATAGAAGTTGCTGTTTATGCTAACTTGAAAAACTATTAGAAAGTCCTCTCTGGCAAAAGGAAAATTTAGTGAAAAGTCAAAGTCATGAAAAAGATGGCCTTCTTAGATAAATCAAATAGCTTGGTTATGATGATAGATGATGCTGGTTAGGAAGAGTAGTGCCTGTATGTCTTGAAAAGAAGTTTGGACTCTATCCTGTAGGCAGGGGACAAAATTAAAAAATTATAAATAACTGGCATCAGATTTGTATTTCAATGAATTTTGTCATCAGCATGAAGGATAGTTGGTAGGACAGAAGGGAATACTGTTGCCAGAAAAATAACCTACATTGCCATTTTCCAGAGGCAAGATAAAGGGCTTAAGCCAACATATTGGTAGTAAAAATGGAGAAGGGACAGATCTGAAAAGATTTAGGCAATAAAACCTTCAGGATCTATCGATTTACTGGGTTGGAAGGGTGAGTAAAGATGCCTCGAGAAACTCGTAGCCTCAATGAAAGAAGGCTACAGTAGACTTCAACTAGTTACAAGGTAGCCCCTTAGTGCAATGGTGGGGGATGGGAGAAGGGGCGGTAAGGAGGATAACTTTTCATAAAAGCACACCCCTTAGGTAGAAGCTGCGTTTTCTGTTTTCCTTTTGAAGAAATGTGTTAAAAGCTCATCTGGGTACTGTAATGAGTTCTAAACTTGATAGTGTGCTTGTCAGAAAGTGGGCAAAAAATCAAAATGTGTGCAACAACCTAGTGTCTTTTGTTCCACTTTCATATTGACACTTTTAGTATTTAAGATATTTAGGCTTTTGGGTTATTATAATTTTATTTTTGTATCTTAGTATATATGAGGTGATTACCTTTGGTTTTAATAGAGAGCAACCATAATGTAATTTGTGCCAGTTGTTTTGTTTTTTATTTCAGATATTTGCAGCCTTTCTTAAAGATGATCATAATTGCCCATTTTGTGACAAATAATGATGTTCAATATTGGTATGGTAATAACACTAACAATTGAATTCTCTTTTAAAAAGCAGCCTTTGCTGCTATAAAATAGCATCCCTGTGGTATTTTTTGGAGGCTATTGAATATTTGGGTGTTGGAACTATACTTTGTCTGGATCTTAGTTCTTCAAATTAAGAGGAAAATGGGCTGTATTTTTCAAACATTGAGGAGCAAAAAGACAATGAAATTTTTATTAAGTACTACTTTGCCATTTTCTAAAATATTTTTACCAAGGGGCTAGTTGGTTTTATTTTAAAACTACTTACTAGGGGCGCCTGGGTGACTCAGTCATTAAGTGTCTGCCTTCGGCTCAGGTGGTAATCCCAGGGTCCTAGAATTGAGCCCCACATCAGGCTCCCTGCTCAGTGGGAAGCCTCCTTCTCCTCTCCCACTCCCCCTGCTTGTGCTCTCTCTTATGTGTCTCTCTGTCTGTCAAATAAATAAGTAAAATTTTAAAAACAAACAAACAAAAAAACTATTTACTAAGATATTTAAGCTGAGGGGGGCACCTAGGTGGCTCAGTCAGTTCAGCCTCTGCCTTCATGTCAGTCAGGGCTCTTGGACCTCTGCTCAGGAGGGAGCCTGCTTTTCCCTCTCCCTTTACCTGCCACTGTGCTTCCTTGGGATGTCTCTCTTTCTCTCTCTTTCTCTGTCAAATTAATAGAAAAAATCTCTAGGAAAAAAAAGATACTCAAGCTCAGGATCATTTTTACCAATTCTTTGGATGTTTTGACCTGAGGAAATATGGTGGTGGTGTGTCTGGTTATTTCTTTTCATTCTATTATATTTCCTAAATATCAGTAGAATTAAATGCATTGTTCCCAGGTAATGACCCTGGATTATACATACCACTAACTATTGATGGGGAAGGGGGTGTATCTGTGGGTGTGTTTGTTTTCAGGTGAAAGTCTAATCATTATAGTCCTAACTCGATTACGAAGGTCTCTTTGTTTTAGGTACGTGAACAAATTCTATTATTCATCACAATACTGGAAGAAACCTTGTTCTGTTTTCCCTCAGATTTTGTAGTTAGAATGGTCTAATTTAATTTAGAATGTAGTGATGTAAAAAAAAATTTTTATTTCTTGGTTTTTGTTTCATCTTGTTGTTCTTTATTGTAATACATTTTCAATGAGCTTTTCAATGGAACAGTAATTGTATCTTAGTGAAAGATTCCCCAGTGTTCTCTTACTTTCTCAGAACTTAATTTAAATTAAGGTAGATGTTTCCTTGCTTGTTTTGTAGCTTTCTCAATCTTAAGGCAGAAACTAAAGATACAAAAATAAATATCATTTTATAGTGTAGTAGAATAAGCTTTATCCTTAGCTTCCCCAGGTATAGTCGTTGCTTTGTTTTTTCAGAGTTCATTAGAAAGGACCTAAAAATACTATAATCTCAAGGATATAATATTAGAGAATTATATTTGCCAGCTTCATTTGCTAAAGTTGAACTTATTTCCTAATCCTCCATATTCATTCATTGTGCCTTTGCAAGAATGCCATTAGTCAAAGTGTGTGGAAGTGTCAGCAGATAAACCAGTTACCTGCTGCTTCAGTGACTGGAAGTGAAGTCTTGACAAAAGCTTTACTACTAGGGTATGCCTGGGTGGCTCCGTGGGTTAAAGCCTCTGCCTTCTGCTCAGGTCATGATCCCAGGGTCCTGGGATCGAGCCCCACATTGGGCTCTCTGCTCAGTGAGGAACCTGCTTCCCCCTTCTCTCTCCTACCTCTCTGCCTACTTGTGATCTCTGTCAAATAAATAAATAAAATCTAAACAACAACAACAACAACGATTGTTTGTATTTATTTGATGTTAGTTGTGATTCTCTCCTCTTTCATTCATGATTTACTAATTTGGGTCCTTTCTCTTTTCTTTTTGGTAAATCTGGCCAGGGGCTTATCACTTTTATTAATTCTTTCAAAGAACCAGCTCCTAGTTTCATTGATCAGTTCTCCTGTTCTTTTGGTTTTTATTTCATTGATTTCTGCTCTGATCTTTATTATTTCTCTTCAGCTGGGTTTAGGCTTTCTTTGCTGTTCTTTCTCAAGCTCCGCTAGGTGTAGGGTTAGGTTGTGTATTTTGAGACCTTTCTTGTTTCTTGAGAAAGGCTTGCGTCACTATATACTTTCCTCTCAGGACTGCCTTTGCTGTGTCCCACATATTTTGAACAGTTGTGTTTTCATTTTCATTTGTTTCCATGAATTTTTTTTTTTAAAGATTTATTTATTTATTTATTTGACAGACAGAGATCACAAGTAGGCAGAGAGGCAGGCAGAGAGAGAGGGGGAAGCAGGCTCCCTGCTGAGCAGAGAGTCCAACGCGGGGCTCGATCCCAGGACCCTGGAATCACGACCCGAGCCGAAGGCAGAGGCTTTAACCCACTGAGCCACCCAGGCGCCCCTCCATGAATTTTTTTAATTCTTCTTTAGTTTCCTGGTTAACCCATGCAGTCTGTGGTAGGATGCTCTTCAGGTTCTATGCATTTGAGTTCATTCCAACTTTTCTGATTGAGTTTTGGTTTCAGAGCATTGTGGTCTGAAAATATGCAGGGAATGATCCCAGTCTTGTGGTACCAGTTGAGACCTGAGTTGTGACCCAGGATGTGATCTATTCTGGAGAATGGTCCATGTGCACTAGAGAAGAATGTGTATTCTGTTGCTTTGGGATGGAATGTTCTGAATATAACTGTGATGTCCATCTGGAACAATGTGTCATTTAAAGCCTATATTTCTTTGTTGATCTTACGCTAAGATGATCTGTCCATTTCTGTGAGGGGAGGGTGTTAAAGTTCCCTACTATTATTATATTACTGTCCATATGTTTTTTTGATTTTGTTATTAACTGGTTTATATAATTGGCTGCTCCCATGTTAGGGGCATAGGTATTTAAAATTGTTAGATCTTCTTGTCGGACAGATCCTTTAAGTGTGATACAGTGTCCTTCCTCATCTCTTATAGTCTTTGGCTTAAAATCTACTTTATCTGATATAAAGATTGCTACCCCAGCCTTCTTTTGATGTCCATCAGCATGGTAAATGGTTTTCCACCCCTTCACTTTAAATCTGGAGGTGTCATTGGGTCTAAAATGAGTTTCTTGCAGACAGCATATCGATCGGTTTTGTTTTTTATCCATTCTGATGCCCCGTGTCTTTTGGTTGGGGCATTTAGCCCATTTACATTCAGGGTAACTATTGAACGATACGAATTTAGTGCCACTGTATTGCCTGTAAGCTGTTACTGTATATTGTCTCTGTTCCTTTTTGGTCTATGTTACTTTTAGGCTCTCTCTTTGCTTTGAGGATCCCTTTCAATATTTCCTGTAGGGCTGTTTGGTGTTTGCAAATTCTTTTAACTTTTGTTTGTCCTGGAAGCTTTTTATCTTTCCTTCTGTTTTCAGTGACAGCCTAGCTGGATATAGTATTCTTGGCTGCATATTTTTCTCACTTAGTGCTCTGAATATATCATGCCAGTTCTTTCTGGCCTGCCAGGTCTCTGTGGATAGGTCTACTGCCAGTCTAATATTTCTGCTGTTGTATGTTAACAGACCTCTTGTGCCAAGCTGCTTTCAGGATTTTCTCTTTGTCACTAAGTCTTTTAAGTTTTACTATTAGGTGATAGGGTGTGGACCTATTTTTATTGATTCTAAGGGGGGTTCTCTGTGCCTCCTGGATTTTGATGCTTGTTCCCTCTGCCATATTAAGGGCAAGTCTCTAATATAATTTGCTCCAATATACCTTTTTGCCCCTCTCTCTTTCTTCTTCTTCTGGGATCCCAATTATTCTAATATTGTTTCATCTTATGGTATCACTTATCTCTCAAATTCTCCCCTCGTGGTCCTGTAGTTGTTTGTCTCTTTTGCTCAGCTTCTTTATTCTCCGTCATTTGGTCTTCTATATCGCTAATTCTCTCTTCTGTCTCATTTATCCTAGCAGTAAGATCCTCCTTTTTTTTTTTTAAAGATTTTATTTATTTATTTGACAGACAGAGATCACAAGTAGGCAGAGAGGCAGGCAGAGAGAGAGGAGGAAGCAGGCTCCCTGCTGAGCAGAGAGCCCAATGCGGGGCTCGATCCCAGGACCCTGAGATCATGACCCAAGCCGGAGGCAGAGGCTTAATTAACCCACTGAGCCACTCAGGCGCCCCTCCATTTTTTATTATACCTCATTAATAGCTTTTTTTATTTCAACTTGGTTAGATTTTAGTTCTTTTATTTCTCCAGAAAGGGATTATCTAGTATCTTCTATGCTTTTTTCAAGCCCAGCTAGCACCTTGGTAATCGTCATTCTGACTAGTTCTGACATCTTACTAATGTCCGTATTGATTAGGTCCCTAGCCGTTGGTACTACCTCTTGTTCTTTTTTTGTGGTGAGTTTTTCCTTTGTCATTTTATCCAGATAAGAATAGATAAATGAGAGAATATAATACTAAAAGAGTAGCAACGACCCCAGAAAAATACACACTAACCAAATGGGAAGATACCCGAAACCAGGCAGAGAAGAAAGAAAGGGGGGGGAATTATACACACACACACACACACACACACACATATATATATATATTATGTTAGACTGGTGAATAGAGCCACACACTTGATTTTGGGTGTACTTAGGTCTGTTAGAAGAAACTGCCTCCCAAAATTTTAAAGAAAGAAAAACTTAAATATATACAAAAATAAGGGTAAACACGATGAAGGGATGGAATATGATTGTAAAGGTGAACATTAAAAAAGATTCTAAAAATGGAATTGATAAGAAGTTGGTTGAATAAAGAAAAAAAAAGGAAAGAATGTGATCAAGCTAGAAACTAGAACAAAACCATGTGCTTGATTTAGGGTTTATTTTGATCTGTTAGAAAAATCTGTGTCCCAAAATTTTAAAGAAAGTAAAACATGTATGTATAGAAAAAATAAGGTTAAATACAGTGAAGGGATAGAATATGACTATAAAAATGAAAATTTTAAAAGATTTTTAAAAAGGTATTGATAAAATAGTTTAAGAATGTTAAAATAGGAAAGAGGAAAAATTTTTGAAAATAGAATAAGAAAAAAATTTTTTTTAATTTAAAAGACTAAAGAATCATGGGGAGGAAAGCCATGAATTCTATGTGCTGTACTCCCATAGCTCTGAAGTTTTGCAGTTCTCATTGATTGGTGAACTTAGTCTTGGCTGGATGTTCTTGCTGATCTTCTGGAGGAAGGGTCTGTTGCAGTGATTCTTAAATGTCTTTGCCCAAGGTGGAATTAGACCACCCTTGCTAGGGGCCAGGCTAAGTAATATGCTCGGGTTCGCTCTCAGGAGCTTTTATTCCCTGAAGACTTTCCATATGCCTTTGGAGAACGGGAATGAAAATGGTGGCCCCCCAATCTCCAACCCCATAGGAGCTGAGAGCCGGGGCCCCACTCCTCAGGGCACCCTCAGAGAAAAGCAGTCAGTCCCTCCCATCTCCCTGGTCTCTGGCGCATGGCCCTGTTTGGAGTCTCCAAACCCAGTAGATTTCTGCAGTGGGCTCCCCCAGCGCTTCTCCAGAGGTGGAAGGAGGGGTCCTCCCCAAACTGCCACTTGTGGGTCCCTGCTTGAAGAGCAGTGGCCCGATGTGCCTTGGATCATGGTTTAAGGTAAACCCCAAGCTGAGAGCCCCCTCCTCAGCTCCGTCTGTGTAGTCGGCTTCCCCGCTCTGATACTTGGGAGCTCTGACACACTCAGACACTCCTGGTCTTTCCGTGACCCTGTGGGTCCTGAGACGACACTGTCCCCGTGAGGGCTCCACCCCCTCCTTAGCCTCTAGAGCGACTTCCCTCAGTGGAGCAGACTTTTAAAAGTTTCAATTTTGGGGCACCTGGGTGGCTCAGTGGATTAAGCCTCTGCCTTTGGCTCAGGTCATGATCACAGGGTCCTGGGATTGAACCCCGCATCGGGCTGGCTGCTTGGCAGGAAGCCTGCTTCCCTTCCCCTCTCTCTCTGCCTGCCTCTCTGCCTACTTGTGATCTCTGTCAAATAAATAAATCAAATCTTTTAAAAAAAAAAAAAAGCTTCAATTTTGTGCTCCGCTGCTCTACTGCTTGGTGGGAGTCAGCCCCTCCTCCCACAGTCTGTCTTCCCGAATATTGCCTTGGATTCACTTCTCCAAAAGTCCTACCTTCCAGAAAGTGGTTGATTTTCTGTTCCTAGAATTACTGCTCTTCTCTTTGATCTCCTGTTGAGTTTGTAAGTGTTCAGAGTGGTTTGATAAGTATCTAGCTGAACTCCTAAGACCCTATGATATTTAGGTCTCTTATTCTGCCATCTTGCTCCTCCCCCAAGTATTAATTCTTTAAATGTTTGGTAGAATACATCTGTAAAGCCATCTGGTCCTGGACTTGTTCGTTGGGAATTTTTTAAATACTGATTCAGTTTCATGGCTAGTAACTGGTCTGTTCAGATTTTGTATTTCTTACTGATTCAGTTTTGAAAGGTTATATATGTCTAGAAATTTATCCATTTCTTGATTGTCCAATCTGTTACACAATTTTCATAATAATCTCCTATAATCCTTTGTATGTCTATGGTGTTGTTTCTCCTCCTTCATTTCTGATTTTGAGACACCTCTATCTCTCTCTCTCTCTCTCTCTCTCTCTTTTTTTTTTTTTTTTTTGATAAGTCTGGCTAAATACTTATTATCAGCTTTGTTCATCTGTTCTAAGAACCAGCTCCTGGTGTCAGTGATCTGTCCTATTGAGTTTTTAGTCTCCATGTATTTATTTCTGCTCTAATCTGTATTATTTCTTCCTTCCTACTGTCTTTGGGCTTTGTTTCTTCTTTTTCTGTCTCCTTTAGGTTTATAGTTAGGTTGTTTGAGATTTTTCTTGTTTCTTGAGGTAGGCCTATATTGCTGTAGTCTTTGCTCTTATAACAGTTTTTGCTAGTGTTTTCATTTGTTTCCATGTATCTTTTGATATCTTCTTTGATTTCTCAGTAGACCCATTCATAGTTTAGTAGCATGTTATTTAGCCTCCATGTATTTGTGTTCTTTCCATATCTTTTCTTGAGTGATTTTCATACAGTTGTGGTCAGAAAAGGTGCATGATATGATTTCAGTCTTTTCTAATTTATTTGGACTTGTTTGTGGTCTTAACATGATCTTTTGGGAGAATGTTCCATGTGCACTTGGCTCCTAGATGGCTCCATTGTTGCTTAAGCATCTGACTCTTGATTTCGGCCCAGGTAGTAATCTTGAGGTTGTGGGAATCAACCCCACATATTGTTCAGCTCTTGTCACAGAATCTGCTTGGAATTCTCTCTCCTTCTCCCTATGTCCCTCCTCATTGTACATGCGCTCTCTCTCAAATAAAATCTTTAATTTAAAAAAAAGTATTCCTCTTTGGATGGAATGTTCTGAATACATCTGTTAGGCCCATGTGGTCTAATGTGTCATTCGTAGCAACTGTTTCCTTGTTGATTTTCTCTCTGGATGATCTATACATTGATGTAAGTGGGGTGCTAAAGTTCCTTTCTATTACTGTGTTACTGTAAACTTCTTTATGTTAAACTTCTTTTATGTTAAACTTCTATTAATAATTGCTTTATGGACTTGGGTGCTCCTATTATATTGGGTACATAGATACTTAAAATTTTTATACCCTCTTGTTGGAAATAACAAGTGTTGGCAAATATATGGAGAAATATTGGTGGAAATACAAATTGGTATAGCCACCACAGAAAACAGTATGACGTTTCCCCCCAAACTTTGTTTTAAGATTTTATTTATTTATTTGACAAAAAGACAGCAAGAGAGGGAATACAGCAAGAGTGGGAGAGGGAGAAGTAGCTCACCATGGATCAGGGAGTCTGAGTAGTAAAGTAAAAGTAAAGTAAAATCCATCTTCAGCTTTTAGACCTACAGTAAAAAGTGTAAAAACTAACAATAATAAAAAAAAAACTAACAATAAATAAAATGGATATCGTATGTTTTTGTAATTGCCTGCCTTCTCTTAGAGCCCTAGCATCCCCATGTCACTACAAAAAGAATGGTCAGGCTCTATGGCTTAAAAAAAGTGATGTTTACCATTGAATCCATTTCAGCTGAATTCATTGTAATAAAATTTTTGCATTAGTTTTTTTATAATGAGCTTTTTACTATAAATTGTGCAGGTCCTATATAGCTAGAAAAGAAATATTTGCATTTAAATTTTTTCTAATGAGGGGTGCTTGGGTGGCTCAGTCAGTTAAACACCCATTCTCGGTTTTGGCTCAGGTCCTGATGTCATGATCTCATGATCTCATGGTTTGTGAGATAGAGCCCCACCTCGGGCCTCTGCCCCCCCACACACACACTCACACACACGTGTGCAGTCTCTCTTCCTCTCTGTCTCTCTCAAAATTTAACAAAAATTCTTTCTAATGATATTTTACTGGTTTTCTAGCATCTTTACATAGTATACACTATAGTTAATTTTTAAAAATATTGAGGTTTTGTTTAATTTTAAATATTGATTGCTTAATTTTAACCAATTAGAAAGAACTCTCCTTAAATACCTATGTTTGGTAGATGAATACAAACCTGTGTTCAATCTAGTATTCTAAGAAACTATAGGAAATCTTTAGAATTTTGTGAAGAACTTATAAAGGCATTTTACCTATTCAGATTCATTGTCAATTCTCCACATCTCCTTCAGTCTCTTACTAAGTAGGGCTTAAATTCCTCAATCATTTAACATCCATGGGCCTCATTTCCTCTTCTATCAGAATGCAACTACATAGTTCTCTCTAGCTCTGAACATTTGATTCTATCTGTTTAACTATAATATTTATTTTAACTGAAATAACTACATTTTAAAAATTACAACAGGGGTGCCTGAGTGGCTCAGTTGTTTAAGCTTCCAACTCTTGATTTTTGGCTCTGGTCATGATCTCAGGGTTGTTGAGACTGAGCCCTGCCATCAGGCTCCCAGTGTGAAGTCTGCTTGAAAGACTCTCACCCTTCCTCTCTTCCCTCCTGCCCCACTCGTGTAGTCTTTCTCTTACCCTTCCCAAAATAAATAAAATCTTAAAATTATACCAGTTTTTTAAATTCTTGTTTTTCCTTTTGCAGCTTTATGCAGGAGCTATTCTTGAAGTTTGTGGATGAAAATTGGGGCGGTTCCCTCAAGTCCAAGGTATGTAAAATTTTCTCCAGTAAATTCTCACTTTAATTTAAAATCAGTATTTTACAAAAATACTTTCATTACATATTCCCAAGAATAAGAATTTTTAGGATTATACTTTCTCAACAGTGTATGTATTTTTTCCACATTCTGTTTTCTGGAGGTAGAGTTTTATAGTAATTGTTGAATATAAGGTTATTTTAAGTAGGCATAATGTATGATACAACACATGATGAAGTGGTTCTATTCTTAGGAGAGCCTTTCCTTTACTTAGGTGTAAATTTACAGGAGTCTTTGTTTTACCAGATATTAATGTAATCCCTTTAAATAACATAACATTCTAATGTATCTTAAATGTAAGTTGATTTATATAAAATGCTCATAAGGAACAGTTGGAGTAAGTGAGCATAGACCTGTACAAAGTAACAAATCATTAAGAGAATTAATTACCATAGAGCTTGAGGTACAGAAGAAAAGCAGTCATCCATGTACATCCTCACAGGAAATTTTTTTTTAATTTTTTTTTTTAAATTTTTTATTTGTTAGAGAGAGAGAAAGAGCGAGCACAGGCAGACAGAGTGGTAGGCAGAGGCAGAGGGAGAAGCAGGCTCCCCGCTGAGCAAGGAGCCCGATGTGGGACTCGATCCCAGGACACTGGGATCATGACCTGAGCCAAAGGCAGCCGCTTAACCACCTGAGCCACCCAGGCATCCCCCTCACAGGAAATTTTAAGGAAAAACATTTGAAAGGATAATTGTGAAAATGTATTCTTTTGGTTGACATCAAACAGTAATGGAGCTTTGCATCTCCAGAAAGACTTGGACTAAGACTTTTCTATTCTGTCCTGGCATGTCATTTGAAAATCAGTTTTATAAAACTGAAATTGTATAAAGGTAATGAAGTGTTTTGTTTGTTTCATTTGTAACTGAAATATGTAAGTGCTTGGTTTATACACCTTGTTTTTATTTCTGCTCACTTTCTCATGGCCTCTCACCTTGTTTACTTAATGGCAAGGGAATTTTTTGGACTTAGTATCTTTTAAATTACCTGTGTTCACACATGCCCTTTATTGCTGTCCTAGAATTATTTTATTATAATACATTGCTCTTTTTGGCACGGAAATGTAATAGAATAATAGTTTGGCTTGGGGACATATTATATGAGGCCCAAAGCAGGTACACATCTAATTAAATACATTCTTTGTCAGAATAAATACATTCTCCTATAGGACAGAATGTATCTACTGCTTAGGGAAAAATTCCTCATGCTGATTTTTTTTTTGCCTTTTTTTTTTGCACACTCAGAATTGTACCATAGTTGGTTTTGGTTTTTATATCACTTCTCTAAATGATAGTTTGATCATCCTTATTCCTAGAAATTGCTTTTTAATTATATTATTCATATTTGTTGACTTGTTTTACTAATAATCTTTTGTGACTTAGATTTTCATGAGGTTAAGAATAGCTTTGATACACAGTTAGCCTTATTTGTGGTAGCAGATTTTATTATGTCTTTGGTAGTAATTTCTACAGTCGGAAGTTCAGTCTTTAAAAGCTTGAATGGAGTTTATCAATCCTTGTAGTGGAATTTAATTCTATATATTTCTTATATGTAGATAAATTGTCATACTTAGGATACATGTAGTCATACTGTCTTTTCCTTTTGAAAGCGATTGGATTTTAATTCTGTGTATAAATATTTAATACACAAGTTTTTTTAATTGGGAGTGGTTATTTCTGTCATGTGTATCCATATTCAGTACAATTATGCATAATTCCAGTATTTTGGAGTCCATGAGATGGTGGTATATTTTAAGTATAACCATTATTGTATTCCCACTTTCTGACTCACTGTCTTTTTTTTTTTTTTTAAGATTTTATTTATTTATTTGCCAGACAGAGGTCACAAGTAGGCAGAGAGGCAGGCAGAGAGAGAGGGAGCGGGGGAAGCAGGCTCCCTGCTAAGCAGAGAGCCCGATGTGGGGCTCGATCCCAGGACCCTGGGATCATGACCTGAGCCGAAGTCAGAGGCTTTAACCTGCTGAGCCACCCAGGCGCCCCTCTGACTCACTATCTTATAGATAATCTGGATTAGGGCATGAAGGACAGATGTCACTTTTTACAGTAATTACAAATACCACGCTAATTTTCATGTCATCATTGCATTATGGTCTTTTGTCATCAATATCCAGTAGCCTCTGGGATTATTATAACTTTCATTATACTTTATCTTAACAATAATTGTAATTTTTTAAATTCACCTAATTTAAAACAGACATGTCATAAAACAGAAAAGTAAATTAATGTTAAATAATACCAGAAGAGAGAATCAAATTTTGAAACATTTTATTGAACTTAACACTCAGTGTTTGTGGAGAAAAAAAGCCAATTCTAGGTTCCACTCCTAAGATTCTTCTAATTTCCATGTTTTGGTTGTGTTAAGTATGAATACTTTCTTATAATCCTTAGTATTTTTAATTATTGAGGAATAATTGACATAGAGTGTTTCCCGTGTACAGCATACTGATTTGGTAATTATATATATATATATCTATCTCACATCTGACACCATACGATGTTATCACAATATTATTGACTATATTGTTTCATCTTTGTGACTTAGTATTTATTTTATAACTGGAAACTGGTATCTCTTAATCCCCTTAATCACCCAACCCCTCCATCCACTTCCTCTGTGGCAATCACCAGTTCTCTGTATTTAAGAATCTGTTCATTTTTTGGTTATTTCACTTATTTTTTAGATTGCATATATATGTGAAATGATATGGTATTTGTCTTTCTCTGTCTGGCTTATTACACTTAGCTTAATCACTCTAGACCCATCCATGTTGTCACAAATGGAAAGATCTCATTCTTTTCTATAGCTGAGTAATATGCCATTGTGTATTCCACACTTTTTTTTTTATTAAAATATAGCTGACACATAATTTTACATCAATTTCAGGTGTAATTTGTGCAGGTTGTAGTAATTGGACAAGTCCGTACTTTATGTTATACTCACCATGGGTGAGTTGTCACACATGCTATTGCAATACCATTGACTGCCTTCCCCATGACTTACTCATTCCGTAACTAGAAGCCCTTATCTTCCACTCCCATTCATCCATTTTGTCCATCCCCCCGACCATACCTTTTTTTTTTTTTAAAGATTTTATTTATTTATTTGACAGACAGAGATCACAAGTAGGCAGAGAGGCAGGCAGAGACAGAGGGGGGGGAAGCAGGCTCCCTGCTGAGCAGAGAGCCTGATGAGGGCCTCGATCCCAGGACCCCAGGATCATGACCTGAGCCAAAGGCAGAGGTTTTAACCCACTGAGCCACTGAGGCACCCTGTTGTGAAGATTTTGTTTATTTGACAGAGACACAGTGAGAGAGGTAACATAAGCAGAGGGAGTGGAAGAGGGAGAAACAGGCTTCCTGCTGAGCAGGGATCGATTCCAGGACCCTGAGATCATGACTTGAACAGAAGGCAGATGCTTAACGAGTAAGCATTCCATAGCCTGTCTTCGAGATCAGTGATCCATTGTTCTGCATCTGCTAACCTACTGTTGATTCCCCCAGTTATTTTTCATTTCAGTTCTTGTATTCTTCAACTCTGATAGTTCTTCTTTATATTTTCTCTTTGTTGAAGTCATCACTTAGTTCTTTTACTTGCTTCAGTCCAGTGAGCATCTTTATGACCATTACTTTTTTAAATTGTTTATCAGACCATTGCTTATCTATGTTCATTTAGTTCTTTTCCTGAGGTTCTTTCTTATTCTTTCTTTGGTAGCATATTCTTCTGTCTCTCCACTTTGCTTTACTTTCTAAAGTGCTTGTTTCTGTGAATTAGGCGGAACAGCCACTTATAAACTTGGAGGAATGGTCTTGTTTTTGGTTGTCCCCTGGGTAGACTGTGAAGCTGATCAAGTGTGTGCTGGGGTGTCCTGGGGCTTTCCAGAAAGCATCCTGGCAAGGCAGCTTGATTTAAGGTGGGGCATGGGCCCGGGGGAGATCCTAAGGTATTCTCTGTAGGGGGCATTTTGGTAGAACATCTGTAGCTGAAGTAGGTATGGGCCAAGGTGGTCCTGGAGCTCTCTGTGCCCAGGGTACCCTGAGAGGACAGCTAAAGCTGCAATGGATGTGGGCTGTGGGCTGTGGCTGCCCCCAGGGCTCCCCAGGCAGAAAGCACCTGGTGGGACAGCTGAAGCTAAAATGGGTGAGGTCAGGGTATCACAGAATGCTCAGTGCAGCGAGTGTCCTGGCAGGGTACTAGAACTGGGCCAGCATGGGCTGGGGGTTCCTGGACCTGAACCAGGTGAGAGCCAGGAGGTCCCAGTAATCTCTGTGCCAGGGGTGTCCTAGGAAGCTCTTAGGAGCCAAAAAGGTATGGAGCTGGAGTGTTCCAGAGTGCTTTGTGTTCGTGTCACATTGGCACAACTGCTGGATCTGACCAGGGGTGTCCTGGTGTTGACTGTGCTGAAACTGCTTGGTGGAGTGGTTGAGGTGATATGGGCTGGGGACCCAGAAAGCAACATGCTGGTTAGGGTACCTGGACCCTCCTCCCATCCAAGTTATCAAGGTATGGAGAACATCGTAAACCATGTTTCTCACCAGCCCCTCCAACCTGGAGAGAGTGCCAGCAGCTGTCCCCCCATCTAGCAGAGTTCTAGTGCTGGATCTTTAAATTCTCCTTGAACTTTTAAACACCTGCCCACCCCCCACCCATGCCCCACTGTGTCTGGGCTGGTGTGGGCTGGGGGCCCTGGTCTAGATTATACTGTCACGGTGGAGGGAGAATGTAAATCATAGTATTCACCTATTCACCTGCTCTTTTTTTTTTTTTTTTTTAAGATTTTACTTATTTGACAGAGATCACAAGTAGGCAGAGAGGCAGGCAGAGAGAGAGGAGGAAGGAGGCTCCCTGCTGAGCAGAGAGCCCAATGCAGGGCTCAATCCCAGGACCCTGGGATCATGACCTGAGCCGAAGGCAGAGGCCTTAACCCACCAAGCCACCCAGGCACCCCTTCACCTGCTCTTTTGACCGAGAGAGTTCCAGCAGCTTCCTCATTATTTGGCGGGGTTCTGGAACTCACTCCTTTATGTTCTATAAGCTCTTTTAAACCTCAGCTTTTTTTCTGTGCCCCAGAATCACCCAGGGCTCAGTGGGCTAGGGGTCAATGTAGCAGCCTCTGCCACAGGACAGACAAATCTGCTCACAGAATCTGCTCACCTTAAGTACTGTCCTTTTCCACCGCAGTCCCACTGTCTCTCTCCTGCTGTTCTCTATGCGCTCTCTCTTTTTTGTTGTAAGAAGCTGTTCACTCAGCCCTCATTTCTTCAGGAGACTTGCTCCATAAATAGGTCTAAGTTTGTGTCTGTGGAGAAGGTGAGTTCAGGGTCTTCCTGAGTTGCTGTCTTGGACCAGAACCTTCCTGGTATGGTATATCCATTAATCTATTGATGGACACTTGGGTGGCTTCCACATCTAGGCTTTTGTAAGTAATGCTGCAGGAAACTAGAAGGTAAGTGTATCTTTTCAAGTTAGTGTTTTCGTTTCTTTGAAAACCCTGTAGTGGAATAAGTGGATCCTAAGGTTTTTCTATTTAATTTTTTTGAGGAACCTCCGTACTGTTTTCCCATCAGCAGCGCATGAGGGTTCCCTTTTCTTCACGTGATAGCCAACACTTTTTATTTTTTGTCTTTTTCATATTAGCCATTCTGATTGGTGTGAAGTGATCTCTTTGTGGATTTGATTTGCATTAACCTGGTGATCAGTGATAGCATCTTTTCATGTGTGTGTTGGCCACACGTATGTCTTCTTTGGAAAAATGTCTATTTAGGTCCTCTGCCCAGTTATTAATCAGATTGTTTGGTTTTTGCTGTTGAGTTGTATATTCTCACATGTGTTATTTGCATATCTTCTGTTCATGAAGTTGCCTTTTTGTTTTGTTGATGGTTTTCTGTGCTGTGTAGAGGCTTTTTGTTTTTGGTGTAGTCCCAACAGTTTATATTTTTTTCTTTACCTGAGGAGACATTTCCATAAAATGTTGCTAAGGCCAATAATGGAGAGATTATAACCCATGTTTTCTTTTAGGAGTTTAATGATTTTGGGTCTCACATTTATGTCCTTAATCCATTTTGAGTTTATTTTTGTGAATGGTGTTAGAAACTGGTCCAGCTTAATTCTTTTGCATATGCCTGTCCAGTTTTCCCAAAACCATTTATTAACATTACTGTCTTTTTCCTTTTGTATATTGTATTATAGATTAATTGACGATTTAAGCATGGGTTTTATTTCTCAGCTCTGTCCTATTCCATGACCTCTGTGTCTGCTTTTGTGCTCATACAATACTGTTTTGATTACTGCAGCTTTGGTAGTATATCTTGAAATCTGGGATTGTGTTACCTCTAGCTTTGTTTTTCTTAAGATTGCTTTGGATATTGAAGGTCTTTTACATTTCCATAAAAATTTTAGGATTATCTGTTCTTGTTCTGTGAAAAATGCTATTGGTATTTGATAGGAAATTCTCTGAATCTGTAGATTGTTTTGGGTAGTGTGGACTTTTTTTTCTTTTTTTTTAAGATTTAATTTTTTATTTCACAGAGAGAGATCACAAGTCGGCAGAGAGGCAGGCAGAGAGAGATGGGGAAGCAGGCTCCCCGCTGAGCAGAGAGCCCGATGCAGGGCTCAATCCCAGGACCCTGAAATCATGCAGAGACTTAACCCACTGAGCCATTCAGGCACCCCTAGTGTGGACATTTTTAACAATAGTAAAAATTGTTTACTGGGTGGCGTAGTCAGTTAAGTATCTTCCTTTACTCAAGTTATGATCTCAGGGTCCTGGGATCCAGCCTGGCATCTGGCTCCCTGCTCAGCAGAGTCTACTTTTCACTGTCCCTCTGTCCTTCCCTCCACTCATGTTCTCTCTCTCTCCACCCCCCAAATAAAATCTTTAAAAAAAATAGTAATTCCTCCTGTTCATGAGCACAGAATATCTTTCCACTGTTATTGTCATGTTCAGTTTCTTTCATTAGTGTCCCATAGTTTTCAGAATATTGGTGTTTCACTTCCGTGGCTTAGTTATTTGTAGGTATTTTATTCTTTTTGGTACAGTTTAAATAGAATTGTTCTCTTAATTTCTCTTTCTGCTACCTCATTATTAGTGTATAGAAATAAAACCAATTTCTGT
This sequence comes from Martes martes, assembly GCF_963455335.1. Lineage (NCBI taxonomy): Eukaryota > Metazoa > Chordata > Mammalia > Carnivora > Mustelidae > Martes > Martes martes. The sequence goes on from NC_137891.1 coordinate 119,355,601, forward strand.
GTATTAATTTTGTATCCTGAAACTGCTGAATGTATCTGTTCTAATCAGTTTTGGTGGTCTTTAGTGTTTTCTATATAAAATATCTAGTCATCTGCAAATGGTAACAGTTTTACTTCTTTACAAATTTGGTCATGATCACTCCTCTGCAGCTAGGATTTCCAGTACTATGTTGAGTAAGTGTGGATGTCCTTATCTTGTTCCTGATCCTAGAGGAAAATCTTTCAGCGTTTCACCATTCATTGAGTGTGATGTTAGCTGTGGGTTTTTCATATATGGCCTTTATTATGTTGAGGTGTATTCCCTCCTAACCCAAACTCATTTTAAGATTGTATCATAAGCAAAGGTAGAATTTGTCAGATGCCTTTTATACATCCATTGAGATGATGATATGGTTTGTATCCTTCCTCTTATTAATGTTTATCACAATGATTTGCAAATACTGAACTGAGCCCTCTTTTTCTTGATGAGTCTTCCTCTTTTCAGAGTACCAGCTCTGGAGTAATGTTGGTGGAAATACAAATTGATACTGAATTTCTCTATTTTTCTTTTTAGTTGCTATTTTAGTTTTTGGTTGCTATTTCATTTATTTACACTCTTTTTTTTTTAAGATTTTATTTATTTATTTAAAAGAGAGAGTATGCACATGAGCAGAGGAGAGGGACAAAGGGAGAGGGAGAAGCAGACTCCCTGCTGAGCAGGGGGCCCGATGTGGGATTTGATCCCAGGACCTCAGCCAGGATCATGACCCAAGCCAAAGGCAGATGCCCCTCCGTTCTAATCTTTATCATTTCCCTCTTTTTTCACTGGCTTTGTTTGTTCTTTCTCTAGTTCCTTTAGATGTAGGTGAGGTTTTTCTTGTTTCTTGAGGTAGACATATATCTCAATAAATTTCCCTCTTGGAACTGCTTTTGCTGCATCCCAAAGATTTTTGGACCATTGTGTTTTCATTTTTATTTCTCTTCATGTATATTTTTATTTTCTCTTTGATTTTTGTTGTTGTTGTTGTTGTTGTTGACCCACTGGTGTTCAGTAGTGTGTTTTTTTTAACCTTCATGTGTTTTTGCTTTTCGAGTTTTTTTCTTGTAATTTATTTTTTGTTTCATACCTTTATGGTCAGAAAAGATACATGATTTCAGACTTCTAAAATTATTTAGACTTCTTTGTGGCCTAAGATAGGATCTGCCCTGGAGAATGTACCATGTGCACTTGAACTGAATTCAGCAGTTTTGGGATGGAATATTCTGTCTATACCTGTTCTGTCTCGTCTAATGTGTCATTCAAAGCTACTTTTTTCCTTGTTGATTTTCTGTCCACAATGTCTATCCAATGATGTAAGTGGGGTGTTTAAGTCACCTACTATTGTGCTGCTAATTTCTTACTTTGTACCTTTTATAATTGCTTTATGTGTATTTAGGTGATACTATTTTGGGTGCAGAGATATTTATAATTGTTAAATCCTCTTGTTGAAGTGACCACTTTATCATTCTGTAATGCCCTTCTTTGTCTCTTGCTACAGTCTTTAATAAAAGTATTCCTACTGATCTTTTTCTCTCTCTGCCATTTGCATGGAATATCTTTACCCATACCTTCATTTTTCTCTCTGTATGTGTGTAAGTCTGAAGTAAGTCTCTTGTAAAAAAAGATACAGATGGGTCCTTTTTGTTGTTTACCCATTCAGTCACCCTGTGTCTTTTGATTGGAGCATTTGGTCCATTTACTTTTTTTTTTTAAGAGAAAGAGAGAGAATGCTAGTGCAGGCATACTCAGGGAGGGGCAGAGGGAGAAAGAGAATTTAAGCAGGGTTTGATCTCAGGACTCTGAGATCATGATCTGAGCCTAAATCAAGAGACAAACACTTGGGCGCCTGGGTGGGTCAGTTGGTTAAGCGACTGCCTTTGGCTCAGGTCATGATCCTGGAGTCCCAGGATAGAGTCCCACATCAGGCTCCCTGCTCAGCAGGGAGTCTGCTTCTCCCTCTGACCCTCCACTTCAACTTCTCTCTCTCTCTCTCTCTCTCAAATAAATAAAAGCAAAAAAAAGAAAAAGAGAGAGACTGACAGACACTTAACCCACTGCACCAAGCGCCCCATATTCCATTTACATTTAATTAAATATTCATAGGTGTGTCCTTGTTGTCATTTTGTTAATTGCTTTGTAGTTGTTTTTGTAGTTCTGTCTTGTTCTCTTTTGTTTTGATGGCTTTCTTAAACATGCTTAGATCCCTTTTTAGTTTTTGTGTATATCATAGGTTTCTTTTTGGTTATTATTTGGTTCATATATAGCATTTTATGTGTATAACAGTCTATATAAAGTCAATGGCCACTTTTATGTGTATGATTTCATGTTTTACATCTTTTTATTTTGTGTATCCCTTGATTCATTTTTGTAGGTATAATTGATTTTGCTACTTTTTGTGTTTCAGTCTCCATATCGGCTTAATCTACCACCTTTACCTTTGAGAATTTTTCCTTTTCCTAATTTTCTTCTCACTATGGCCTTTTCTTTCTGCTTAAGTGGTGATAAACTCCTTTAACTTTTGTCTGGAACTTTTTTTTCTCCTATTCTTAACCATAACCTCACTGAGTATTCTTGCTCGAAGGTTTTTACCTTGTAGCACTTTGAATTTATCATGCCACTCCCTTCTGGCCTCAAAGTTTCTGGTGAAAAATGGGGTTTCCCTGATTGTAACTGTTTTCTCTTGCTTTGCTTTTAAGATTCTCTTTTTGTCTTTAATCCTTGATATTTTAATTATTGTGTGTCTTGTTGTGGACCTCCTTTGAGTTATCTTTCTAGGGGTTCTGCATGCTTTTTGGATCTGAATGTTTCCTTTCCTCAGGTTAGGGAAATTTTCAGCCATTTTTTTAAAATAAGTTTTCTGATCCCTTGTTTTTTCTCTTCTCTTTCTGGCATCCCTGTAATATGAATGTGTTACAATAGAGGGTGTTGCATATTTCCCATAACCTATTCTCATTTTTTATTCTCTTTGACGTTTGGCTTGGTTACTTTCTGTTAACCTGGTCTTCTGGATTGCTGATCCATTCTTCTGCATTCCATCATCTGCTGTTGATTCCTTCTAGTGTATTTTTCATTTTAGTTATTGAATTCAATTCTGACTGGTTCTTTTTTGTATTTTCTCTTTGTTGAAGTTGTCACTGTGTTCATCTACTCTTCTCAAATCCACTGAGTATCTTTGTTAGTTTAACGTTTCATCAGGCATATTGCTTATCTGTTTCATTTAGCTCTTTTACTGTGATTTTTGTCATGTTCTTTCATCTGGGACAGATGCCTCGCTCTTCATTTTGTCTTACTCTGTGTTTGTGTGTATTACTTCAACTACAACTTTTGGTCTTGAAAGTAGTTACACTGTGGGACAGCTGGGTGACTTGGTCAGTTAAACATCTGTCTTTGGCTCAGGTCATGATCCCAGGGTCCTGAGATTGAGTCCCGCATTGGGCTCTCTGCTCAGCAGAGGAGCCTGCTTCTCCTTCCCCCTGCTTGTGTGTGCACCTACTCTCTCTCTCTTTCTCTCTGACAAATAAATGAAATCTTAAAAACAAAACAAAACAGTGCAGTTACCTTCTGAGGAAGTGGTCTTGTGGTGCCCCAGAGCATAGTCCATTTTTTTCACCAGCACTGCATGCTCCAGGGGTATCCCTTCTGTGGGCTGCATGTGACCTTCTATGTGGTTGAGCTGTGATTGCCTTCAGTGCAGCTGATTGCAGTCACCCACTTTGCCTTCTGTGGGCACACTGGGCAGGGTTTGCTCCCGGTGCTGTTGAGAGGCTCACCTGTGGCTGGTGTGGGCTCATTGGTGGGTGGACCAGCAGTCATCCTAGTTGTCCACACTTAGCCTCTCTGCCACAGCTGCAGGAACAAGGAAGAGCAGGGCTTCCTCCCTGTTCAACCAGCTAAGAGGATCAGCTTCATGAACTGCAGTCATGCTGGGGTGACGGGTTAATCTTTCCCCCTCTCCAGGCCAGGAGTCACTTTCAGTGGCCCTGTGGACCTAACGTTTTATCATTTGTAGTAGCATGAAAAATAATAGATGACAATTCCTTCTTAAGTATGAGTCTTACAGTGTTAAGTATATGTGTGTGTCTCAAAAAAATTTTTTTCCCTAATTATGTAGATATCACTCATTCTGTGTGAAAGGCTAGATAAAATTTTTCAGCTTGATAGGTAACAGAGGTCTATACTACAACTATTGAACTCTGCTTCTGTAGTATAGAAGCAGCCTTAGACAATATTTAAATGTGTAGCTTTGTTCCAGTAAAACTGTACTTCCTGAAGCAGCAGCCTAGATTATGGACCTCAGACTATATTTTGCCAATTCCTTATTAGAATCATATACCTTTGATGGCAGAAAAAATTTTTAAAGTAATGTAGGACCTTTTTTTTTGGTTTTTACTTCTTAATACCGACTGTGATTTCACTTCTCATACCAACTTCTCATGCCAGTAGTAATCCCTTTAGGATCATGAGGCTACAGTGGAGTTTTCCTGTAAGTAAATAATAATACTGTGTGTCAAGCACTATTTTAGTACTGAGGATATTACTTGGAGGGTACTGTTTTTGTAACATACTCTCTCTTTAGGTAATAAATTTCCATTAGTAACAATCAGGCATTTTTGCATTCCTTTATCTGCCATCTGTAAAAAATAAAAATAGCTCAGATCAGTATATCAGTTATAACTGCAGCCTGACTTCTTATAATAAGCAGAATTTTATTTGCTGCCAGCCATTCTTCTACCTATGATATTCTGGCTCCTCTTTCTATCAGTTTACCTCCTGATGGTTAAATCTTACTCGACTCTAGCATTTGAAACTCTCTTCCCTTTACTTCTGTGAATTTGTTACCTGCTAGTTTTTCCTACATCTAACAAGATTTTCATTCTCCCTTCCTGGCATCTCCTCTATCACCCACCTTTCAAATGTTAGTTGTAGTCAGGGTCTGTCTTTATATTTTCTTCTTTTATTACTCTCTTGAATGTCCCACTCCCTCTGTTCCAATTACAGTATTACCTGATGACACTCTTAACCTGTATCTGTAGGTCACAGCTTTCTATTGTTAGAAAGCACATTTCTGACTGCAAGTGGACATGTTTGTTTGTATGGTCTTATAGATACTTTAAGCCTGTGTACATATGAATCATCTGAAAATCTTGTTAGTTGTAAATTCTTGTAAACTTGGGGTACATTCTGAGATTCTGCATTTCTCGTAATCCTCTAGGCTGTGGCCCACATTTTTGGTAGAGAGGCCCTAAACCCAGCATATCCAAAAACTGAATTTATACTCTTCTCTTAGAAAAGAATACCATCTTCTTTCCTCTTTCCACAAATGACAATATGACCAAGCACTTTATTTCACACTTTATACCCAGTTAGTCACCAAATGGTATCTCTTCCCTTCCTTAAATCATTAAGAACTTTCAAATCTTATTCCCTTGGCCTTCTCTGATTTTAATCAAGCCTTCGGCATCTTTCTCCAGAAAGATTAGTTACTTGTTACCTGGTCCAGGTATCTTTGTTCCCTTTTCTTTCTTTTGTTGCATCCTCTACACAACTACCAAAAAGAACTTTTCTAATAGACGTACTTGTGGCCCTCCCCATCACATACAGAATAAATGACAAACTCAATAGCTTCACAATACAAGACCCATCACAACATGCTTTTCTTGATTGTTGTTCACACCTCTAGTTCAAATGCACAACTATCTGCATGTCTCTGAGCTCTGACCTTTAAGGCTTTGTGTATATTGCATGTTCTTCCTAGCTTATGCCTCTTCCAGTTCTTGTAGCAAACTGCTACTCATTAAAAACTTAGTCTAAACGTTTTTTGTGGCCTTTAGCACTTTATATTCCACAGCTGCCACATAATATTATAATGTTTTTATTTGCTTTATTGATCTTTTTCCTCTGCCAAACTAGGAACTCTTAAATTCCAGAATTTTTCGGTGTCATTAATATACCCAGAATCTAACACTGTACCTCATATTAAGAGGAATTCAAATATTTATTGAGTGGATGAATGGATTTACAAAATTTATCTGATTCAAGGATGCCTCCACTTTTGACAAATGGGAATTCAGTGAAAAGCCTGTGTTTGTATTGGTTAATATATCCTGATAAATTCATAGTCTTCGGACATTCTTTTTCTGACTTTATCTTTCTGTACTAAGAAGTTATATTTTTCATTTGTCTTCATTGTTGTACCTCCGGTCTCCTCAGATTCTTTCAGTTATTTAAGTTGCTTTTCTCTTGAATGTTTTCAAGTGCTTTTAAATTGTCATCTTGGGAAGACCCAAATGACTCATAATTCTACACTCTAGACGGTGTGTATATAATAGTACATTTTCTTATTTTAGAGATACTCAGGTACCCAGAAGCTTGCTTAAGCATAGTTGAGAACTCAGTTCTCTTGTCTGCTGTTGTTGGCTGTTCTTTTTGTATTGTTTCTGGGTATGATATACAACATTTTTACTTAGGATATATGATGATTCAAATGGTTATTTTTATCAACAGGAAAACATCTGTCATTCCTTATAATTTTATATGATGGTTCACAGGTCTTAACCATAATTTCTGTAACCCCTTACAATGAAATTAAGTCTTAAAACCAGTGGAATACATTGTATGACTGACTACTTCTGATGTGATCAAAGGTGCATCATTACATCTAGCCAAGTGCATTGTCTTTTTCATTTATATTTTCACTTATTTGAAAATAAATTAATTTAAACATTTTTCTTTAACCCTAAGACATATCCTCCCTATTATCTTGTCATCCCCAGTTTTATCCTGTTTCTGGAACTAGGAAAACACTTTTTTTTTTTTTTAAATATTGTTTATAGTTACCTTTGAAGAGTCTGAATTAGAAGAGTTCTACAGGTTTCTGAGTAATACATATAGCAAAACTAAGCTCATCTCTAAGGGAGCTGTACAAGTGACCTACTTATAAGAATCCAGAGTGAAAAGCTGAAACATTTCATGTGTTTTATTATCACTTCTGTGTATTTGATCACTTTAAAGTACTATTCACAAAACTGCCTTTATAACTACCAAATGAGTTGGCATAAGAACATTTTCCAGAAATGCAGTGGCTGGTTTTTGTTTGTTTGTTTGTTTGTTTTTTTAAGATTTTATTTATTTACTTGTCAGAGAGATAGCACAAGCAGGGGGAGTGGCTGGCAGAAGGAGAGGCAGGCTCCCTGCTGAGCAGGGACTGCTCTCCCCCACCACTTTTGGGACTCGATTGGAGGACCCTGGGGTCATTACCTGGGCTGAATGCATATGCTTAACTGGACTGAGCCACCCAGGCATCCCAGTGACATGGATTTCTTTAGGAATCTTCAAACTGATGTTATTGGGCTTTTTTAAAGCTGCAGGAAGTAAACTAGAAAAGTTATTATGTATCTTTTTGCAAGTGTTATACTCTTGTATAGCCTATCCTACTGCCATGTGTACATAAAAGCACCCAAGTATCTGTTAAAAAATTAATTCACCACTTGTAAAATGGGATTTGCTACTACAGGGTATTTAACAGATATCCCCCTCATTCAAGATTAGGAGGCTTTGTAGATCTATGCTTAACAAAGCAAAGAACGATGAAAATAGTCATTAGTGACTCATATTGAATTTATTCATTTCAGCCTATTAAAAAAATCTTTTAAATGAATGAATATTATTAAATGTGCTAGCCTCTATTAATGGATTTGAAAAAGATATACGAACAGTCCTTTTCCCCTAGAGATGTTTCTTATGCAGTAGACAACACACTTAGTATTACCCAGTATTTTGCACAGGTGTGCATAATAGCATTTACCAAAGGGATGGTGTAAAATGCAACAGGATGCCATGAGATCATTTTTTGCTTTGGGATTCAGGAGTCTGCAGAGTATTTGGACAAATTCTAAAGGACGGAATTAATACAGAAGAAATTCTAATAAACAGACTAACCATCAGCTTTATTTTGAACTAAATTCTATAGGGGAAGTATAGATAGGATATCTGAGTTTCTTCCAACAAGTTCTTAATCTTAAAAAGAAAAACTACTTTCATTTAGGACAATAAAACAAAGAGTAGAGACCTTCATAACAAAACATACCTATAATGCTATTGCTAGTTAATTGTAAGTTTAAGAAATAAGTTCTCATGTCACCATAAAATCTAAGAACTATCAAGTATTTATATGAAATAACCTACTTGTATTTTAGAAAAATGTGTTCTAAATTTAATTTGAACAATTTTATGTGATCATTGCTGGAAAAAAAAATGGTAAAATATAGATCAACAGTCCAAAAAAGGGAGAACATTGATTTAAAACTTCCCCAAGAGGCACATGGGTGGCTCAGTCGGTTAAATATCTGCCTTCAGCTCAGGTCATGATCCCTGGGTCCTCGGATCAAGCCCCATATCAGGCTTCCCTGCCCAGCAGAGAGCCTCCTTCTCTCTCTCCCACTCTCCCTGCTTGTGCTCTGTCAAATTAACAAAATCTTTTTAAAATTTTTTAAAAAATGAAACTTCCCCAAACCCTGCACTTCAGATAAAGTCCTCTGTTAAAATAATAGTTAACAGTAATAGTTAAAGGTTATATGTATTGTGCCACATATTTTATATTTGCTAGCTTAATTTTTTTAAGACTTATGAATAAATGTTTAAATTTTTTTGTGTGACAAGCAGAAGAAACAGACTGATCTCAAACTTTTTATATTTGAGTTTGCTTCTGTGTCACTAAGTAGGATAATTTTTTTATTGTGTTAGTCACCATAAAATACACGTTTTTGATGCAGTGTTCCAAGATTGTTTATATCCAACACCCAGTGCTCTATGCAATATGTGCCTTCCTTAATACCCATCACGAGGCTCACCCATCCCCCTCCTTCCCACCCCTCTAAAACCCTATTTATTTATCAGTCCACAGTCTCTTGTGGTTCATCTCCCCCTCCGATTCCCCGCCCCCTTTTCCTTTCCTTCTCCTACTATCCTCCATGCTATTCCTTATGTTCCACAAATAAGTGAAACCATATGATAATTCACTTTCTCTGCTTGATTTATTTCACTCAGCATAATCTCCTCCAGTCACACCCAAGTTGATGCAAAAGTTGGCTATTCATCCTTTCTGATGGCTGAGTAATATTCCACTGTATATATGGACCACATCTTCTTTATCCCTTCCTCTGTTGAAGGGCATCTCGGCTCTTTCCACAGTTCAGCTGTTGTGGACATTGCTGCTATATGAACACATTGGAGTACAGGTGGCCCTTCTTTTCACTACATCTGTATCTTTGGGGTAGATACCCAGTAGTGCAATTGCTGGGTCACAAGGTAGATCTATTTTTAATTTTTTGAGGAATCTCCACACTGTTTTCCAAAGTGGTTGTACCAACTTGCATTTCCCACCAACAGTGTAAGAGGGTTCCCTTTTCTCCACATCCTCTCCAACATTTGTTGTTTTCTGCCTTGTTAATCTTTGCCATTCTAGCTGGTGTAAGGTGGTATCTCAGTGTGATTTTGACTTGAATTTCCATGATGGCTAATGATAATGAACATTTTTTCATGTGTCTGCTAGCCATTTGCATGTCTTCATTGGAGAAATGTCTGTTCATGTCTTCTGCCCATTTTTTGACATGATTTTCTGGTTTTTTTGGGTGTTGAGTTTGAGAAGTTCTTCAAAGACTTGGGTATCAGCCCTTTGTCTATAGTGTCATTTGCAAATATCTTCTCCCATTCCATGGGTTGCCTCTTTGTTTCATTGCCTGTTTCCTTTGCTGTGTAGAAGCTTTTTATCTTGAAGAAGTCCCAAAAGTTCATTTTCGCTTTTGTTTCCTTTTCGCTTGGAGACATGTCTTGAAGGAAGTTGCTGTGGCCAGTGTTGAAGAGGTTACTGCCTATGTCCTCCTCCAGGATTTTGATGGATTCCTGTATCATGTTGAGATCTTTCATCCATTTTGAGTTTGTCTTTGTGTATGGTGTAAGAGAATGGTCAGGTTTCATTCTTCTATACATAGCTGTCCAGTTTTCCCAGCACCATTTATTGAAGAGACTATCTTTTCTCCACTAGATATTTTTTCCTGCTTTGTCGGAGATTATTTGACCATAGAGTTAAGGGTCCATATCTGGGCTTTCAGCTCTGTTCCACTGGTCTATGTGTCTGTTTTTGTGCCAGTACAATGCGGTCTTGGTGATCACAGCTTTGTAGTAAAGCTTGAAATCAGGCAGTGGGATGCCCCCAGTTTTGTTTTGTTTTGTTTTTTCAATATTTCCTGGGCGATTCAGGGTCTTTTCTGGTTGCATACAAATTTTAGGATTGTTTGTTCCAGCACTTTGAAAAAGGCCAGTAGGTTAATTTGTAATGATTGGATACATTCTATGGTGTGGTTCACATTAATTTATTTTATCTGTAGATTCTTACACACTTAGATTTTTCCCAAATTTCTAGATGTGGTTAATAGGACCTTATATAGCTTTGCATTATATTGTACAGTTATTTCCTCAGAATAAAGAAATACCCAACAGGGAACTTTCAGATTTAAAGAATATGTACATTTTAAGACTTTGGGTTCATTTTGCTAAATACCTCTCTGGAAATGTGTCTATATTTCTCCTGCAAATAACCCCCAGGAAAATCCCTCTCTCCATCCCCTCTCTAACCTTAAATATTCTTTTTAATTTTTGGCACCCTCAGTGAGGATACCTCATTGTTTTGACATTTGATTTTTAGAATGAACATTTAAAATGTTTATTAACCACTTGTATATTTATACATTACATTCTCCTGTCCTTAGTCCATTTGTCCACATACTATGTATTTAATAATATATGAGCACTTTGATACATTGTTAGAGATTTTACCTAGTGTATCATTTATACTTTTAATTTTTACTTTTAATTTTGTTTCTAGTGGTGTTTAACTGTCCTGAAGTTTTCATTTTTGTATAGGCATATCAGTAAAGCATTTACTCTATGGTCATAGTGAGGAAGAAGAATTTTATATTCCATATTGAAGTTGTGTATGTTACCTTCTCTGTAATACTTCTCACAGCTGAAATTATTAGTGTGATTACTGCTTTAGTATCTTTCCTCCTCACGGGACTGTAAGCTCCATGAGAGCAAGAATCTTGTTTTGTATAGCTTTATCTCTGTTGTCTGGCATACGGTTCGGTCCTCAGTAAGTATTTGTTGAATGAATTGAAAATCTTAATCCATATAGAACTCATTTAGATACAAGACAGAAAAATAGGTAGCTGTATCCTATTTTTCCCAACTAGTTTGACAAGTTTTCTCCAGTGTGTTAAATAATTCACACATACACCCCAGACACACACACACACACGTGTCATTCTTTCCTTCCCTTTGATAGTTTTTCCATATTAAACAATGACAGATACTTGAGTCTCTCTAGATTTCCTAACCAGTTTTTTCTATTCCAGTATCACATCATCTATTAACAATGGAACAAATTCTCCTCCAATATTTCACTTTTTCTAAACTACCCAGACTTCTTACATTATTTACTCTTGTCACAGAGCTTTACTACCAAGCCCTCAGAATCCCATTAGAATTTGGGATTTGGATTAAGTTTGAAACAATTAACATCTTAAAATACTTACTCTTCTCATTGATAGTATGATATGCCTTTCCATTTATTTATATGTTTGAATTTCCTTAGTTTTTTTAATATAGGATCTAATGTTTTATTGAGTGCATTTGTACTTTTTATATTAATCTTTTATTAGCTTGAGTTTGGAAGTGAATAATTGGAATTTTTTCTTAAGCTTTTGTCAGGAGTGATAAACCCAAACTATTCAGAGGACTACAAATCAAGGTAAGAGGATTTTATTGGAATTCCTTTTTTCCAGTATATTTTTTAATTAAAATATTTGAAGGGTTTTTTTTTTTTAATACCTTAGAGTAACTTTAGGTATACAGAAAAATTGATCCAAAAGTACACTGTTCCCTTATATACCCCCTCCCTCATTGTATCTTGCCACTCAGTTTCCCTTATTAACATCTTGAACTTATCTGGTACAATTGATAAACCAATACGGTTGCATTATTAACTGAATTCCATAATTAGCATTGGGATTTTTTGTATGGCATAGTTCTAGTTTTGCCAAATGTATATAATAACCATGTATATACCATTACAATATCTTACAGAATAGTTTCATTGCCCTAAAAATCTCCTGCGCTCTACCTGTTCATACTTCTTCCTGCCTCACCCACTCCCCCAAAACCCTGGCAACCACTGATCTTAACTCCCTGTAGTTTACCTTTTGCAGAAGGTCATATGGTTGAAATCACACAGCATGTAGCCTTTTCAAATGGCTTCTTGGATTTAGCAGTATGCAGTTAAGGTTCTTCCCATATCTTCCTTATAGCTCATTTCTTGGTAACACTAAATAATACGAATATTCAAAAAAAAATAAGAAATAAATAACACAAATATTCTGTTGTACCATGGTTTTCATATTCACCAATGGAAGGACATCTTGGTTGCTTCCAGTCTTTGGCAATTATGAGTAAAGCTGCTGTACACATTTTTGTGTAGGCATAGGTTTTCAACTTACTCATTACCTAGAAGCACAATTGCTAGATCATATAGTAAAATTGTTTAGCTCTTTAAGAAATTCTCGAACTGTCTTCTAAATTGGCAGTATTATGTTGTATTCCCACTAGTTATGAGAGTTTCTATGCTTCCCCATCCTCACTAGCATTAAATATTGTCAGTGCTTGACATTTTAGCCATTGTAATAAGTACATGGTATTAACCCGTTTTATTTTTGCATTCCCTAATTGAGCATCTTTTCATAAGCCTGTTTGCCATCTGTAGATCTTATTTCAGGTATCTGTTATCTTATTTCGGGTATCTGTTCAGCTCTTTAGCCCACTTTTTAAATTTTTAATTGTGATAATATTAAATTTACCTTCTAAACTATTCTTTAACATACAGTTCAGTGGTGTTATATACACACACACACACACACACACACACACACATATATATATTCACCATTGGGCAACAGATCTGAAATTTCCTCATCTTGCAGAACAAACTCTATACCCATTAAACACTAATTCCCCCTCTCCTCCTTCCAGCTCTTTGACCAGCCACCCTTTTGCTTTGTTTCTGTGATTTCCACTATTTTAGATACTTCATAGGAGTTGAATCATGCAGTATTCATCCTATATTTCACTTAGTATGATGTCCCCAAGATTCAGCCACCTTGAAGCATATGACAGGATGCTTTTTCTCCATCTGTTGATATAATATTTTTCTTACTTAGCCTATTGGTGGGGATGTATTCATTGATTTTTAAAATGTTATATCAGGCTTGTAGACCTGGCAGAAATCCAAATTGGTCATGGTATATAATTCCTTCATACATTAGTAGGTTTGATAATGTTTTGTTGAGGATTTTTACAGCTACATTCTACATAAATTTTTATCTTTTGTGGACTAAAATGAGTTTTTGAACAGTCAAATCTTTTAAAATAGTTTATAGATAATCTAATCAAAAATAGTTAAGTAGTAATGGTATTCATTGCAAATGGGTGGAGAATATACCAAATGCTAGAGTTCACACACTAGAGAACTGAAGCATAAATTGCTGAAAGAAATTCTAAGAGCTGCCTTCATCATCACTGCTGCCTTTTGGCTTATGTGGTTCTACTTAATTTAGCACTGAAGATTGATTTCTTAATGAATTGGGATCGTGTTTGTCACTGTTAGTGATCATGTTGGTCACTGTTAGAATTGCTCAGTTCTGTTGGATATTACTAGGGTCAGCTAGTGGGTCTCAAGTTTCAGAGTCCAGCCTAATTACAAACTAATTACAAATACAAAAAATGTATTTCTTAAGGAAAATTCAAAACTCAGTACAGAATGTTGATAATTTGGTGCACGGCCTATTCCAGCAGTGGTCTTACACAGTCATTCTCATCTTAAACTTGTCTTCTCAAGGTTTTAAGCTCATGTGGACTTTGAGTGTTGTATATAAAATAAATATTTGTTTACATTCAGTCATCTTAAATTTCAGACAATCTCAATACCAACAGGTGTTTTTCTTTTTAGAGGTAAATGTAATTACTTAGTTCTCCTTAGAAATCCTGTAACACCTATTATAATCTATAAGCCTTTTTTAAATTACTGTTAAATTGGCTAAACCTGGATTGAACTGTTTTTGCTTAAGGCTGAGAAGGCTCTTCTAAGCAGATAAAAATCATGTCCTTCTTTTTGTAGTATGTTCGTGGTTCCGATCCTGTATTAAAGCTTTTGGATGACAACGGGAACATTGCTGAAGAATTAAGCATCCTCAAATGGAACACAGACAGTGTAGAAGAATTCCTGAGTGAAAAGTTGGAACGCGTATAAATCTTGCTTCAATTTTGTCCTATCCTTTTGTTACTTTAGCAGATGAAATATTACAGTACCTAGAGAATATTTTAGTTTTGCTTCCTTCCTTTGATCACTTTCTGTGAGGCATTAAACATCTCATTAACAGTGGAAGTGGTAGCACAGCCCGCGGTATCTGAGGAGTCGGCAAGCTTAACAAAACCCAATTCTCATAAATTTCCTTCCTTCCACATTTGTCGGTACCACTAATGAAATGCTTCGTAACAGAGTTGGCTAATTATGCAAATGATAGTTTGTAATTTGTCCAGTTTTATGAACAACAGATTTTTAGATTAGGGAGGTTAATAAGGGAGATGCCTACTGTGCCCCATGCATGTGCTGTGTGCTCTCTGAAAGCACCAGCAAGAACTACAAAGCAAGTAAGAGCCACTGAGCCTCAACAGATTGCCTGCTTCTCATTCTCCCGGCTGTCCTTTTAATAGAAATGTTATAGTTCATAATGAATGTGCTGCGGTAAAACTTTATGGCTTCATTATTGTAAAACAGATTCAAGATCTACAGTAAGAGTGAAACATTCAGAGATTTGCATCAATGAAGGCTACACAGAAAACCTTCAGGAGGATTTGTGTGGATCTGATATTTAGCAAATTTTTGTGCTTCCCACTCTTACAGGAAAATAAAAAATGATCATTTAAGATCAAAATATAAATAAAGTTTCCCAAAAAATCGAATTTGAAATTCTTCTGATTTGTCCTCTCATGTTTAAAAATGCTGCATTTCTCAGTGTGTTTTTATTTTTTCATAGAACCCCTGTTTTATCCAGGATGTTAAGATGGCTACAGTGTTTCAAACTTATTGTGAGTAATATTGCTTTATACTTGTCTAGCAGTTTCTCAAAGTGCTTTTATCCGTGAATGCATTTTTTATTGATATCTCCTTTTAAAATGCAGAATTTTTATGAGCTATTAAAAATGATTTTTCTTGCTTGACCTTTTGTCTGGTGGTTCACAAAGAACAACATTCATCCAAATGAATTTAGGTCATTTAAACCTTGTATCATATTGGTCTGATCTTACATCAGCTTAATCTCAGGATAAACTCTTTTAATCTAGAAACTTTAAAAATAAAAAAGTAAGAATTAAGCTGTCAATGAAGGATATTTGGAAATCCTTAAAGACACTACCAGGAAATATTTTTATAGAATATTTTTAAGAGATTGGTTACTATTACTAGCATTTTGTATTATCTCCTATTTTAAATTAAGTACATTTATAAAGCCATGAAGAGAGTAAACCCTAGGCAAGTTGGTTAATCAAAATAAAATACTATGAGAAGTCTTGGCAAACAGACTAGGATCTATTTTTGATCATTTAGAGTAATGGGAGAGCCATCGGTTTGATAGTACAAGACCCTGGGTGGTGGGGCACTAATCCCCTGTGGCTATTATTACTTCAGAACAAGAGGGAGGGCAAGCCCGTCAGGGACAGTGGGAAAAACAGCGGGAGGAGGTGCCACCACCTACAGATGAACAGTAGGATAGATGGGATGAAACTTCAAAACTGGGATTGGCACAGGAAACTAATTGGACTGCTGTCTGGGCAGGAAGAGCCAGTTAAATGAGTGCTGGCATTGGTTTAAAAAAAAAAAAGTGAAGAAAAGCTTAAAAACTCTATTCAAGTTATTATATTCAAGTTATTATGAGAGAGCAAAGAGGCTAAAGGACCCCATAGTATCGTAGAGCTTGAAGTTCTTGAGTTGATGAATAACCATGTATCCACCAAGTTCTACTATTTTAATTGGGAGGCTCAGATTAATCCGTCAATTCCAACTATTTTTCACCAGTTCTAATCAAAGAACAGCTCAAAGCTCTTTAAGAAAAAAAAAAAAAAAAGACAAATGAGAGAGAAATACTGATCCAGAAAGTGCCATTTTGTAGGCCAGTTCTGAAATTTGATTAAACTTATTCTGGTTCACAAATATGGATATGTAATACTTGATATTTATAAATTTGTTCCCCCTGCCAAAATGTTACTTATAACTTAAAACAGTTAATTTGTCTCTAAGTTCCTGAATTTGGCAGAAGCCTCCTAAAAGGAATGATGAACAAATACTGACATTTCCTGTTTTAAGAGGATTTGAAGCTTAAAAGCCAGTCTAAAAATAAGGATAATTAAAAAATTAAAAAAAAAAAAACTTGTGAAAGCAAATACTGCAAAACTTTGGAAATTAAAATTGGCCCTCCCTTATATGAGAAAGCAAATACATGGGAAGGAGGAGTACGGATTCCAGATATGAGCACAACTAGGTAAGTATTTTTTACTTGAAAATGAAAATGCCTTTTAACTACATTCTGTGGTGACAGAGGGTTTGCTCTATGAAAAGGCCTGCATTTGTGATCAGAAATTCAGAGTAGACTTTTGGCAGACATTTTACCTTCAAACTGCCCCTTTGTCAGAAATCAGTAACATGAGACATGGTTATTTAGAAATGCAGAGGCAGTTATTAAGAATAATTGTCTGCAGCCTCTATAACTAGTCCTTCTGTTAGCCCCTCCTGAAATATTACAGATACAGCTTTTTTATCTGCAGCATTATGAAGAGAGTGAAGTTTAGCCCTAAAAAAAAAAGTTTGGTAGAAAAACTAAGCTATACTTGATACTTCTTACTCATGAATTCCATATTTACAAATACACCTACTCATTAAAGTTATCTATTACCCCACAATCATAATAACAGTGGTACTTTTGAAGTCATTCACAGATGGGCGCAGAACAAAACACTTGAGTCCCTCAGTGCAGCACATTCCCAGCTAAAGTCAAATGGGGACCCTGCCTTGCTTGAGCTCTCATGCTGTAAACAAGTATCCTTTCATAGTCTAATTAGTTTTTTGCATTTTGGTGCTTTATGTTGGTGATTGAGCCTTTTAAAATGACCCCCAAGTATAGTGCTAAAATGCTGTCCAGTGTTCCTAATAAGAGCAAGAAGGCTAGGATGCACTTTACAGAAAAAATGCATTTAGTGAAGTTTTGTTGAGGCATGGCTTATGGGCCATGAATTCAGTGATTATAAATGAACAATATGCATTAAAGGGTCTTTAAATAGAAACACATAAAACAAGACTATAGATAGGTTGACAAAAATTTTGTGACCAGAGGCTTCCAGGAACTTCACCCTGCCTATATGTCCCCTGAGAGCAATGGTCTGTTACAAGTTCAGTGTGCAGCAACTTCATAGAATGACTGTGAGCACTGAGAATGGATTATATAACTTTGCATTTTTGTTTTTGAGATACAATTCACATTTAAAACCCATTTAAAGGGGCGCCTGGGTGGCTCAGTGGGTTAAAGCCTCTGCCTTCGGCTCAGGTCATGATCCCAGGGTCCCGGGATCTAGGCCTGCATTGGGCTCTCTGCTCATTGGGGAGCCTGCTTCCTCCTCTCTCTGCCTGCCTCTCTGCCTACTTGTGATTTCTGTCAAATAAATAAAACCTTTAAAAATAAATAAATAAAAATAAAACCCACTTAAAATATGCAATGCAGTGTGTTTTTAGTATATTCAGGGCCGTGCAGCCATCATCACTATCTAAATTTAGAACATGTTCATCACCTCAAACAAATCTTATCTGTACGCATTAGCAGTGGCTCCCAAGGCCACCCACCCCCCACGCTGACAATTACTAATCTTGCCTCTTCTGGATATTTCATATAAATGGGATCATACAATAAATGGCCATTTGTCAGAGTCTTTCATTTAGTAGGTCTTTAAGCTGCAACTGTATTACACCAGGTATCATTAGTACGTCATTGCTTTTTATGGCTTATTCTCCTTTATATGACTGTACCAAATTTGATCCATTATTTGGTAGTTACTTGGGTTGTTTCCACTTTGGGGCTGTTACGGATAATGCAACTATATATTCAGGTACAGGTCTGTAGAAATATTTTCATTTCTCTAAGATCTATTACTTGGAAGGGAACTGCTGAGTCATACTATCTATGTTTAACTCACAGAGGCACAGCCAAACTTTTCCAAAGTGGCTACATCATTTTACATTACCAGTCATGTACAGGGTTCCAATTTCTGTATATCCTAAATTTCCTGGTCTCTCATTAAGAGGAGTACTCATCAGGGGCTACTAAAATGTGTTAAATACTTTGCCCTCCATTAACTGGTGCTCAGACTGCAATTGTTTAATTCTTTATGTGCTCTGTTTTATTCTCTCAATTTTACCTGCCTCTTCTCCCTACAGTCACCTTACTGGATTTCCTTTTCCTCTTCCCCAACCTCAGTTATTAAAAAAAACTAATGTCCCCAGGGCACCCACCCAGTTGGTTAAGCGTCGGACTTTTTTTTTTTTTTTAACTGAAGATTTTATTTATTTATTTGATAGAGATTACAAGTAGAGAGACAGGCAGGGAGAGAGGACGAAGCAGGCCCCCTGCTGAGCAGGGGACCCCAGAACCCCAAGACCATGACCTGAGCCGAAGGCAGAGGCTTTAACCCACTGAGCTACCCAGGCGCTCCTAAGCATTGAACTCTTGATTTCAGCTCAGGTCATGATCTCAGAGTCATGAGACAGCCCCAAGGCAGGCTCTGCATGATCATGGAGCCTGCTTAAGATTCTCTCCCTCTCCTTCTACCTAACCCACCCCACCCCATCCTGCTCCATCTCACACACATACTCCTCTAAAAAAAAAAATATATATATATATATATATATGTATATGTGTGTGTGTGTGTGTATATATATGCGCCTAATGTCCCCATGTCTCATAGAAGTCACATTCTAGTGAAAGCCAACGATTAAAGCACAAATAGAGCAATTATGGTAAAAATTATGAAAAACTTACTAGAAGGGAATTACAAAGGGAACTAATAAACTTAGAGATCTCTGAAGAATACGGTATTTAAACTGAGGCCTAAAATACGAACAGAAGCTATCCAGGTGAAGAGTGAATTAATGTGCCTTCAGTAAGAAGGGAGAACATGTGCAAAGATCCTGATTTAGGAGGAAGTCTAGAAACTTCACATACCTGTCAGAAGGCCAGTGTGTCTGGAAACTAGTAACCCAGGCGAAAGGGTAGTAGGAAATGAAGTTGTGAAGGTAGGCTGGGAAGATTTAATACATGTCATCCTAAGAATTCAGCTGTATTCTAAGTTGCTTTCAGAGTAAAACCTTGAGCAGGGGCAACACAAAATCCAGTATGGTCAACTCTAGAGGTCATGAACAATCAACCAATACCCATTTATGCCTGTGTAAACAAATACCTTATCTGTGCTCTCACTAAGGACTAATAATCTCTTTAGGAATCTTTAGTATATTACTTGCTTTTTAAAACTATTCCTCCAGGGTGTCTGGGCGGCTAAGTCAGTTAAGGGTCGGACTCTTGATTTTGGCTCGGGTCATGATGTCAGGATTGTGAAATCAATCCCTGTGTCAGGCTCCACACTGGGCAGGGACCATGGTTAAGATTCTCTCTCTTCCCCTTCCACCCCTTAAAAATTTTTTTTAAATTACTCTTCAACTTGCTTTTAGGACAAAAGAAGACAAGCCTAAGCATAAATGTTAAATTTTATGAGTCTGATATTCATTTGTATAGATACTACGTGGATTAAAATATTCACTAGTCATGTGAACTAACAGAAAGTGACTATTCACACCACACTCAGGCATTCTTCCTTGCCATCTTAAACACTAATCTCAGTTCTACTTCCCTTGATAGATTGTGGAGCTCCAGTCTTGAAACTGACTCAACATCTAAGATGGTCTTTTCTGTCACCACCTCTATAGTAACTAGTACTGGAGTTCGTGGAATTGGTTTGACCTCCTCCTATACGCAGACCTTTCACCTATAAGTCCCTGGTTCCTGTTGCATAATCTTTCACATCATGAAGGCCTAACTAAACTATTGTTTGCCATTCAAAATTTTGAAATTAAATCTCTTTGCCTGAATTATGTTTCCATTCTTTCCTGGCTTGAACATCTTGATTCTCATCTACAGCCTAGACTTTTTTTTTCTTTTTTCTTTTTTTTTTTTTTAAGATTTAGAGAACATGCACATGAGTAGGGGGAGGGGCAGAGGGAGAAGGAGAATTTCAAGCAGACTCCATGTCTAGTGCAGAGCCCAAAATAGAGCTCAGTCTCAAGATTCTGAGATCATGACCCAAGCCAAAACCAAGAGTCAGATGCTTAACCAACTGAGCCACCGAGGCACAGCTATGCCAGACTTTCTGATCTGATTTCAGTCTTTTCCTGACAAACTCATCTCCTTTAAATCCACATATTTTCTCTCTGCATCTTAGTCCAACAATACAGAACTCTCAGTTCTTTCCCATATGGAATGAAATCTGTCTATCTCTACCCCTTGCCTATCCACCCGGTGTTAGCTGGATCTTACTCCACAAGCCCAGTCCAGATCCCAGCCGAACATCTTTTTTTTTTTTTTTTTTAAATAAACATATAATGTATTTTTAGCCCCAGGGGTACAGGTCTGTGAATTGCCAGGTTTATACATTTCACAGCACTCATCATAGCACACACCCTCCCCAATGTCCATATCCCCACCACCCTCTCCCATCCCCCCTTCCCCCAGCAACCCTCAGTCTGTTTTCTGAGTTTGAGTCTTTTACAGTTTGTCTCCCTCGCGATCCCATCTTCTTTCACTTTTTCTTTTCCTACCCCCCAAGCCCCCCACATTGCATCTCCACTTCCTCATATCAGGGAGATCATATGATAGTTGTCTTTCTCTGATTGACTTATTTCACTAAGCATAATACCCTCTAGTTCCATCCACGTCATCGCAAATGGCAAGATTGCATTTCTTTTCATGGCTGCATAGTATTCCATTGTATATATATACACCACATCTTCTTTATCCATTCATCTGTTGATGGACATCTAGGTTCTTTCCAGTTTGGCTGTCCAGTTTGTGGACATTGCTGCTATAAACATTTGGGTGCACGTGCCCCTTCGGAGCACCACGTTTGTATCTTTAGGATATATACCCAGTAGTGCAATCGCTTGGTCATAGGGTAGCTCTATTTTCAGTTTTTTGAGGAACCTCCACACTGTTTTCCAGAGTGGTTGCACCAGCTTGCATTCCCACCAACAGTTGTAGGAGGGTTCCCCTCTCTCCGCATCATCGCCAGCATCTGTCATTTCTTGACTTGTTAATTTTAGCCATTCTGACTGGTGTGAGGTGGTATCTCGTGGTTTTGATTTGTATTTCCCTGATGCCGAGTGATGTGGAGCATTTTTTCATGTGTCTGTTGGTCATCTGGATGTCTTCTTTGCAGAAATGTCTGTTCATGTCCTCTGCCCATTTCTTGATTGGATTATTTTTTCTTTGGGTGTTGAGTTTGATAAGCTCTTTATAGATTTTGGATACTAGCCCTTTATCTGATATGTCGTTTGCAAATATCTTCTCCCATTCTGTCAGTTGTCTTTTGGTTTTGTTTTCCTTTGCTGTGCAAAAGCTTTTGATCTTGATGAAATCCCAATAATTCATTTTTGCCCTTGCTTCTGTTGCCTTTGGCGATGTTCCTAGGAAGAAGTTGCTGCGGCTGAGGTCAGAGAGGTTGCTGCCTGCGTTCTCCTCAAGGATTTTGATGGATTCCTTTCTCACATTGAGGTCCTTCATCCATTTTGAGTCTATTTTCGTGTGTGGTGTAAGGAAATGGTCCAATTTCATTTTTCTGCATGTGGCTGTCCAGTTTTCCCAGCACCATTTGTTGAAGAGGCTGTCTTTTTTCCATTGGACATTCCTTCCTGCTTTGTCGAAGATTAGTTGACCATAGAGTTGAGGTTCTATTTCTGGGCTCTCTATTCTGTTCCATTGATCTATGTGTCTGTTTTTGTGCCAGGACCATACTGTCTTGATGATGACAGCTTTGTAATAGAGCTTGAAGTCTGGAATTGTGATGCCACCAACTTTGGCTTTCTTTTTTCAATATTCCTTTGGCTATTCGAGGTCTTTTCTGGTTCTATATAAATTTTAGGATTATTTGTTCTATTTCTTTGAAAAAAAATGGATGGGATTTTGATAGGGATTGCATTAAATCTGTAGATTGCTTTAGGTAGAATAGACATTTTCACAATATTCTTCCAATCCATGAGCATGGAACATTCTTCCATTTCTTTATGTCTTCCTCAGTTTCTTTCATTAGTACTTTATAGTTTTCTGAGTATAGATTCTTTGCCTCTTTGGTTAGGTCTATTCCTAGGTATCTTGTGGTTTTAGGTGCAATTGTAAATGGGATTGACTCCTCAATTTCTCTTTCTTCTGTCTTATTCTTAGTGTAAAGAAATGCAACTGATTTCTGTGCATTGACTTTATATCCTGACACTTTACTGAATTCCTGTACAAGTTCTAGCAGTTTTGGAGAGGAGCCTTTTGGGTTTTCCACATATATTATATCATCTGCAAAGAGTGATAGTTTGATGACTTCTTTGCCGATTTGGATGCCCTTAATTTCTTTTTGTTGTCTGATTGCTGAGGCTAGGACTTCTAGTACTATGTTGAATAGCAGTGGTGATAACGGACATCCTTGCTGTGTTCCTGACCTTAGCGGAAAAGCTTTCAGTTTTTCTCCATTGAGAATGATATTTGCAGTGGGTTTTTCATAGATGCTTTGATAATATTGAGGTATGTGCCCTCTATCCCTACACTTTGAAAAGTTTTAATCAGGAAGGGATGCTGCACTTTGTCAAATGCTTTTTCAGCATCTATTGAGAGTATCATATGGTTCTTGTTCTTTCTTTTATTAATGTATTGTATCACATTGATTGATTTGTGGATGTTGAACCAACCTTGCATCCCTGGAATAAATCCCACTTGGTCGTGGTGAATAATCCTTTTAATGTACTGTTGGATCCTATTGGCCAGTATTTTGGTGAGAATTTTCGCATTGTGTTCATCGAGGATATTAGTCTGTAATTCTCTTCTTTGATGGGCTCCTTGTCTGGTTTTGGGATCAAGGTGATGCTGGCCTCATAAAATGAGTTTGGAAGTTTTCCTTCCATTTCTGTTTTTTGGAACAGTTTCAGGAGAATAGGAATTAATTCTTTAAATGTTTAGTAGAATTCCCCTGGGAAGCCGTCTGGTCCTAGACTTTTGTTTGTTTGGAGATTTTTGATGACTGTTTCAATCTCCTTACTGTTTATGGGTCTGTTCAGGTTTCCTATTTCTTCCTGGCTCAGTTGTGGTGGTTTATATGTCTCTAGGAATGTATCCATTTCTTCCAGATTGTCAAATTTGTTGGCGTAGAGTTGCTCATAGTATGTTCTTATAATTGTTTGTATTTCTTTGGTGTTGGTTGTGATCTTGCCTCTTTCATTCATGATTTTATTTATTTGGGTCCTTTCTCTTTTCTTTTTGATAAGTCTGGCCTGGGGTTTGTCAATCTTATTAATTCTTTCAAAGAACCAGCTCCTAGTTTCGATGATTTGTTCTATTGTGTTTTTGTGGGGTTTTTTTGTTTGTTTGTTTGTTTTCTATTTCATTGATTTCTGCTCTGATCTTTATGATTTCTCTTCTCCTGCTGGGTTTAGGCTTTCTTTGTTGTTCTTTCTCCAGCTCCTTTAGGTGTAGGGTTAAGTTGTGTATTTGAGACCTTTCTTGTTTCTTGAGAAAGGCTTGTACCGCTATATATTTTCCTCTCAGGACTGCCTTTGTTGTGTCCCACAGATTTTGAACCGTTGTGTTTTCATTATCATTTGTTTACATGAGTTTTTTCAATTCGTCTTCAATTTCCTGGTTGACCCATTCATTTTTTAGAAGGATGCTGTTTAGTCTCCATGTATTTGGGTTCTTTCCAAATTTCCTCTTGTGATTGAGTTCTAGCTTCAGGGCATTGTTGTCTGAAAATATACAGGGAATGATCCCAATCTTTTGATACCGGTTGAGACCTGATTTATGACCCAGGATGTGGTCTGTTCTGGAGAATGTTCCATGTGCACTAGAGAAGAATGTGTATTCTGTTATTTTGGGATGGAATGTTCTGAATATATCTGTGATGTCCATCTGGTCCAGTGTGTCATTTAAGGCCTTTATTTCCTTGTTGACCTTTTGATTAGATGATCTGTCCATTTCAGTGAGGGGAGTGTTAAAGTCCCTTACTATTATTGTATTATTGTCGATGTATTTCTTTGATTTTGTTATTAATTGGTTTATATAGTTGGCTGCTCCCATGTTAGGGGCATAGATATTTAAAATTATTAGGTCTTCTTGTTGGACAGATCCTTTGAGTATGATATAGTATCCTTCCTCATCTCTTATTATAGTCTTTGGCTTAAAATCTAATTGATCTGATATAAGGATTTACACCCCAGCTTTCTTCTGATGTCCATTAGCATGGTAAATTGTTTTCCACCCCCTCACTTTAAATCTGGAGGTGTCTTCGGGTCTAAAATGAGTTTCTTGTAGGCAGCATATTGATGGGTTTTGTTTTTTTATCCATTCTGATACCCTGTGTCTTTTGATTGGGGCATTTAGCCCATTAACATTCAGGGTAACTATTGAGAGATACGAATTTAGTGCCATTGTATTGCCTGTAAGGTGACTGTTACTGCATATTGTCTCTTTTTCTTTCTGATCTACTACTTTTAGGGTCTCTCTTTGCTTAGAGGACCCCTTTCAATATTTCCTGTAGAGCTGGTTTGGTGTTTGCAAATTCTTTCAGTTTTTGTTTGTCCTGGAAGCTTTTTATCTCTCCTTCTATTTTCAATGATAGCCTAGCTGGATATAGTATTCTTGGCACCATGTTTTTCTCGTTTAGTGCTCTGAATATATCATGCCAGTTCTTTCTGGCCTGCCAGGTCTCTGTGGATAAGTCTGCTGCCAATCTAATGTTTTTACCCTTGTATGTTACATACTTCTTTTCCCAGGCTGCTTTCAGGATTTTCTCTTTGTCGCTAAGACTTGTAAATTTTACTATCAGGTGACGGGGTGTGGACCTATTTTTATTGATTTTGAGGGCGTTCTTTGCATCTCCTGGATTTTGATGTTTGTTCCCTTTGCCATATTAGGGAAATTCTCTACAATAATTCTCTCCAATATACCTTCTGCTCCCCTCTCTCTTTCTTCTTCTTCTGGAATCCCAGTTATTCTAATGTGTCGTCTTATGGTGTCGCTTATCTCTCGAATTCTCTCCTCATGGTCCAGTATTTGTTTGTCTCTCTTTTGCTCAGCTTCTTTATTCTCTGTCATTTGGTCTTCTGTGTCACTCATTCTTTCTTCTGCCTCATTTATCCTAGCAGTAAGAGCTTCCATTTTTGATTGCACCTCATTAATAGCTTTTTTTATTTCAACTTGGTTAGATTTTAGTTCTTTTATTTCTCCAGAAGGGGCTTTTATCTCTCCAGAGAAGGTTTCTCTAATATCTTCTATGCCTTTTTCGAGCCTGGCTAGAACCTTGAGAATCGTCATTCTGAACTCTAGATCTGTCATATTACCAGTGTTCATTATTGATTAGGTCCCAAGCCTTCGGTACTGCCTCTTATTTTTTTTGTGGTGAGTTTTTCCGCCTTGTCATTTTGTCCAGATAAGATTTGCTTTCTCCTCCTCTGGAATTCCGCTGTTCTTCTTGGTGAGTGAAGTTGGTCTTGGCTGGGTTTCTTGTTGATCTTCTGGGGGAGGGGCCTGTTGTGGTGATTCTCAAGTGTCTTTGCCCCAGGTGGAATTGCACCGCCCTTACCAGGGGCCAGGCTAAGTAATCCACTCGGGTTTGCTTTTGGGAGCTTTTGTTCCCTGAGCACTTTCCATAGAGTTCCGGAGGATGGGAATGAAAATGGCGGCCTCCCAATCTCCGGCCCGGAGGAGCCAAGAGCTTGGGGTTCCGCTCCTCAATGTTCCCTCAGAGAAAAGCGCCCAAGCGCGCCTCGTCTCCCTGGCCTCTGGTTGCGCTTGGAGAAAAGCGCTCAATCACTCGCGCTTGGAGAAAAGCTCTTGGTTGCTTCTGTCTCCCTGGCCTCCAGCTGCGCACTTGGAGAAAAGTACTCAGTCACTCTGTCTCCCTGGCCTCCAGTTGCGCTCCGAGCTCACCCAGCCTGTGACCGGTTCAAGGTAACCCTGAGCTCAGAGCTCACTCCTCGGCTTTGTCGCTGTAGCCAGCTTCCCCGCTCTAATACCTGCGAGCTCTGCGACACTCAGACACCCCCGGTCCTTCTGTGATCCCGCGGGACCTGGGGCAACGCTGACCCCGCGTGGGCTTCCCCCCGGTTTAGCCTCGGAGCGATGTCCCTCCATGGAGCAGACTTTTAAAAGTCCTGATGTTGTGCTCTGTTGCTCCACCGCTTGCCAGGAGCCGGCCCCTTTCCCCGCGGTCTATCTTCCTGTCACTTTGGATTCACTTCTCCGCAGGTCCTACCTTTCAGAAAGTGATCGATTTTCTGTTTTTAGAATTGTTGCTCTTCTTCTCTTTGATTTCCCGTTGGATTTGTAGGTGTTTGCAATGGTTAAATAAGCTATCTAGCTGATCTCCTGCTACCTGATGTCATTTCAGCCTGCTACTTCTCCACCATCTTGACTCCTCCCCCCGCGCTGAACATCTTAGTCTAGTTTCTTTTACTGCATAACAAACCACTCCAAAAAACTAATGGGTTAAAACCATAACTGTTTTGCTCACAAATACATGCTTTGGGTAGGGCTCAGTGAGGACAGCTCATTTCTGCTCCACCCACCATCGTCTGGGACAAGAGAATCCATTTCCAAGATGATCACTCATACAGCTGGGAAACCGGCCCTGGCTGGCAATTCCTTTCCATTAGGCAGCTTCGGCTTCCTCACATTGTGGTGAGGACACAAAAACAAGCAGGAAGTGGGAACTGCCCATTTCTTTAGGGCCTGGGCCTAAATATGACATGGTGTCACTTCCGCCATATCCAAGGGGTCAAGCAGTCACAAAGCCCAGGGACTCCCTAAAATCTGGAGTTTTGAAATTCAGTCATGTACCCTAGATAAAAACACTGGGAAGCGGGCAAGGTGAACAGAGTTCTGACAGAAACCAGAGAGACAAGAGTGATTGATCTGTGAGGGCTCACTGAAGAGTGGGGTGTAGGGACACAAATTTTCAGCAGAGCTAGAGAGTAGGGTGCCACCATGCCCACCCATCAGCGCTGGAAGACTTCAGGGAGCAAAACAGCACCACCTAGTGGAGTCTGGAGCCACTTACACCAAGGCCTGCCTCCCCTGTTGCACTGGGGCCCTATTTCCACTAGGGCAATTCTACCTGAGAAACCACGACAGGTCCTTCCCCCAGACCAGCACAAACAACTCGCTCACACCATGTTTACTGATCATAGAGTTCTGCAAAGCTTGAGCTCATGGCGAAAACGGTGTATAGCACTCTTGGTATTTTTATTCTTGAGTCTTTTATTATTATTGTTTTTAATGATTTTATTTTTTCAATTCCTCTTTCACTTTTAAATTATTTTTATATATACTTTATATTTTATTTTCTTTCATTATATTTTTATAAATATATATGAATATATATTCATATCATATATTTACACATTTGAATATATAATTTTATGTACATATATAAATTTATATATAAAATATATATTATATATCTTACATATGTAATATATATTTTTATATAGTTAACACAATGGCACTCAATTCACAATAGTTACTCTGAATGTTAATGGACTAAATGCTCCAATCAAAAGATACAGGGTATCACAATGGATAAAAAGGTAAGACGCATCAATATGCTGCTTTCAAGAGACTCATTTTAGACCCAAAGGCACCTCCAGATTGAAAGTGAAGGGGTGGAAAACCATTTATCATGCTAATGGACATCAAAAGAAAACTGGAGTAGCCATCCTTATATCAGACACTAGAATGTAATAAAACCAAAGAATGTAGTAAGAGATGAAGAAAGACAGTATATCATAATAAAGGGGTCTATCTAACAAGAAGATTTTACAGTTGTAAATATTTATGCCCTTAACTTGGGAGCAGCCAATATATAAGTCAATTAATAAAATTAGAGAAACTCATTGATTACACAATAATAGTAGGGGACTTCAACACACCACTCCCAGCAATGGACAGATGACCTAAGCAGAATATCAATAAAGGGCTTTGAATGACACACTGGAACAGATGGACTTACCATATATTCAGAGCATTTCATCCTAATGCAGCAGAGTACACATTCTTTGAGTGCACATGGAACATTCTCCAGAATAGATACATTCTGGGTCACAAATCAGGACAAAAAGATTGAGATCATACCATGCATATTTTCAAACCATAATGCTTTGACACTTGAAGTCGACCACAAGAAAAAAATTAGAAGGACCACAAATACATGGAGGTTAAAGAACATCCTACCAAAGAATGAATGGGTCAACCAGGAAATTAAGGAAAAATTTTAAAAATATATGGAAGCAAATGAAAATGAAAACACAACCGTTCAGAACCTTTAGGATGCAGCAAAGGTGGTCTTAAGAGGGAGATATATAGCAATACAGGCCTTCCTCAAGACACAAAAAGTCTCAAATATACAACCCAACCTTATACCTAAAGGAGTTGGAAAAAAAAAAAAGAGTAAAGTCTAAATCCAACAGAAGAGAAATAATAAAAATTAGAGCAGAAATCAATGATACAGAAATCAGAATAACAGTAGAATAGATCAACAAAACCAGGAGCTGGTACTTGGAAGAAATTAACAAGATTGATTAAACCCCTAGCTAGACTTCCCAAAAAGAAAAGAGAAAGCACCCAAATAAATAAAACTATGAATTAAAAAAGGAGAGATCACAACCAATACCGAAGAAATAACAAACAATTATAAAAGAACATTAGGAGCAATTATATGCCAACTAACTTAAGGCAATCTGGAAGAAATGGATAAGTTCCTAGAAATAGACTACCAAAACTGAAATAGGAAGAAATAGAAAACCTGAACAGACCCATAACTAGCAAAGAAATTGAAGCAGGAATCAAAAATCTCCCAACAAACCAGAGCCCACGGCTCGATGCCTTCCCAGGGGAATTCTACCAAACAATTAAAGAAGAATTAATACCTATTCTTCTGAAACCATTCCAAAATAAAACAGAAATGGAAGGAAAACTTCCAAACTCATTTTATGAGGCCAGCATTACCTTGATCCCAAAACCAGACAAAAACCCCACTAAAAAGAATTACAGATCAATATCCCTGATGAACATAGTTACAAATATTCTCAATAAGATACTAGCTAACAGGATCCAACAGTACATTAAAGGATTATTCACCACGACCAAGTGGGATTTACACCTGGGCTACAGGGCTGGTTCAACATCCGGAAAGCAATCAATATGATACATCAGATTAATAAAAGAAATGATAAGAACCATATGATCCTCTCGATAGATGCAGAAAAGGCATTTGACAAAATACAGCATCCTTTCTTGATAAAGACCCTTCACAATGTAGGAATAGAGGGAAAATACCTCAACATCATCAAAGCCATATACAAAAACCCCGCAGTGAGTATCATCATCAGGGAAAAACAGAGGTTTTTCTCCTAAGGTCAGGAACATGGCAGGGACATCCACTGTCACCACTGTTGTTCGGTATAGAAGTCCTAGCCTCAGCAATCAGACAACAGAAAGAAGTAAAATTATCCAAATCAGCAAAGAAGTCAAACTTTCATTCTTCACAGACATGATACTCTGTGTAGAAAACCCAAAAGACTCCACCAAAAAAGTGCTAGAACTAATACAGGAATTCAGCAAAGTCGCAGGATATAAAACCAATGTACAGATGCCTGTGGTCTTTCTATACTCTAACAATGAAACAGCATAAAAGAGAAACCAAGGAATCAATCCAGTTTACAATTGCACCAAAAACCATAAGATACCTAGGAATAAGCCTAACCAAAGAGGTAAAAGTTCTGTACTCTGAAAACTACAGAACACTTCTGAAAGAAATTGAGGAACACAAAGAAATGGAAAAATATTCCATGCTCATGGATTGGAAAAACAAATATTGTTAAAGTTTCTATGCTACCCACAGCAATCTACACATTCAATGCAATCCCTACCAAAATACCACCAGCATTTTTCACCGAGCTGGAACAAACAATTCTGAAATTTGTATGGAGCCAGAAAAGAACCCGACTAGCCAGAGGAATGTTGAAAAAGAAAAGCAAAACTGGAGGCATCACAATTCCGGACTTCAAACTCTATTACAAAGCTGTAGTCATCAAGACAGCATGGTACTGGCACAAAAACAGACACATAGATCAATGAAACAGAATAGAGACCCCAGAAATGGACCCTCAACTCTATATGGTCAACTAGTCCTCAACAAAGCAGGAAAGAATATCCAATGGAAAAAAAAATAAGACTTTATATTTTTATTTATGTTGATATATTTATAAATTAAAATAAATAGTACAGACAACTGGAGATTTCCTTACTCCTTTTTTTTTTTTTCTCCCCCCATTGGTCTTTGACTTTTGTGTGCCCTCCCTGTGACTTCCCTTGGCTTGGACTACAAATCTGCTTCAGTCTCACATTCCTTGGTGCTAGTCATTTATGAAAGTGGTCCCTCTGCCCTCTCTTTTAATATTTGGCCTCATGCTGATTTTTCTCAATTGCTGGGTACATAAGAACTTTGTCTCTTCCATGCTCTCATGACATCTTGAGTTACTGAGGATTAAGACTTCAACATACAAATTGGGAAGGGAGAACACAATTCAGCCCAAAACACTGTCAGCAACCTGATTTCCAGGCAGGTAAGGAAAGAATGGAGTTAAGAAATTGGGAGGTGGGAAGGAGGAAGAATTTTGGGAGAAACTTGCATGAGACAAGAGAGAGCTAGATTGGATTGGAGCTTCAAGGATGATTTGTTTTGTTCTATTTTAGTGTGAGAGAAACCTGAGTGCATTTATAAGCAGAGGGGAATATGCCTGTGAAGGAGAGGTAAAGAGAGAACACGTGGGGAGGTCTGGCTTCAACCAGAAGGGAAAGCATAGAAGACAAGTGAGAAGAACAAGCTAGAGCGTAGACAACATGGTAGGAAGACAATATGGAAAGTTTAGGGACCTCTGCTTTCTCAGTGACATGGGAGGCCAAGTGTGTTCATCAGCATTTGAGAAAGAAGACCAACATACATAATGGGTATGTTTAAAAGGGTTTGGAATATTGCTGAGGAAAGTAGAAGAAATAGTGGATGGAGGACAGATCTAGAGTTACATTGATCATCTTATTTGGAGTCTAACCCTGTATCTTCACTAACTTCATCTGTGAATTTGGGTACATTATCTAATTATTTTTCACGTTATTCTCTTCTGTGAAATAGGGTTAAAGGATAGCTACTGTGAACATTCTGCACTACCGTGAAGATTAAATAAGAACATGGCTTAATTTTCAGTGACATTAGTAGCATTGTTTCTTGTATTACTCAACACCAGTACTCTGGTTTAGCTGACTAGTTCTAATTTCTCCTTTTTCTTTAGTCAGACTTCACCTGGGCCATTTATCAAGGGCACACTTGTCTGATTATATAGATTTGATAATGATATTCCCATTTTCCATTCAGAAGTTAAGCCTGGAGGGCTTACCAGCCCATGGAGTCTTAACTATATCCAGAACATCCCAAATAAAGCCTTTTTTTCAAAGAAAATAAAACATACACATACCAAAACATTTTCAAATTAAAATAGGCCCAGAACAGACATATTTCTGCCAAGAATAATCTCTGCTCTACTCAAAGCTGGTTTATAGGATTGTAAATTGAGACCAGCCTTTGCTACTTACTCTATAGGGGCAGTGAGTCAGGATTTCCTGAAATTAAGCAATCATGTAAAATGCATTAGTGGCTTCTAAAAGACCTCTGCTTCCTTGTGCTAAGAAATTAACCTGTTTTCTACTTGGCAGCTCTTTTATATTCTCCAGTGACCTTAGTTAAGGTCCTTCCATCAGCCTCAGAGTCAGTATGACATTGTAGCTAAGATTCATCAATGAGAACTTACTTTGTTCTAGAAATCATAAGCCAGGTGCTGACTGCTGCCTATCATGAGAAGGTCTGAGTCCAAGTCTGATTCATGATTTGTTTTTAGTCAAAGCTCCACTAGCTATTAGAACGAGCTCAATTCCTTGCCTCAATTAACCCAATTCTAACCAAGTCTAGGTCCCACCTTTCACAGGATTCCTGATTGCCAATCTCTGTTCTCATTCTACTTGATCTTTCTATGCCAATTTCACTTCGGTCTTGGAACACCTTTGGCTTTCAGCACACTTTTCCTAGTTCTCTTCTGTCCTTTGTTGGTTCTTCTCCTCTGCCCACCCTACAGATATCCCTCCATTGCCCACTCTGGCTGGTGTCCAAAATTCAAATGGTAGCAGGGGCCAGGCCGGGCAGGTAACTTACACACAGTTCAGATAGAATTACTAGGGAGGGATAAGAACTCTGGCCAAGAGAAAACACATACTCCGTAGAAGGGCACCCACAACTGAAAGTTTCTTAAACACCCTCTTAGCCAAAAACCCTGTCATGGACTGCATTAGATTGTACATACAGCTATTTAATGACAGCTCTTCTCAGGACCCCAGTTTCCCCGTCCAGGATTCTGAGGGCAGGACCCATTTATAGGGCATTCTGTAGACCACATAACCCCTGCAAAATTAAACAATAATCATTCCTGACTTTGAGTTTAAGGGCTTTGGGTAAATTGCCCAACTGGATTTACTTTTAATCTATAAAATAGACTTTCCTAGAGAAGCCCTTACATTTGTTTGACGTGACACAAACATTTTACTAAGTGGCAGTGACATCATTTAGATCTTAAAGGTTTTCCAAAGGGCCCTTTCTATTTCTGTAACATAGAAGTGTCACCCCCATGCACCCTGAGGTCCCATCATCTGTGTCACCCACGCAGAGTTCACTTACATCTGTCACTCGGGCGGAACTCAGGAGGGAACATCATCGTTCATAACAAGGAAAGAATTCACCTTCTCTACCCAGAAATAAGGAGTTTTTTATGCTCTGCCTGCAGTGTTAGAAGATTCTATTCCCCTGGGCTTAGCATTACAAATGTGTGTTTAACATCTTTGCTCCCTGAAGTTCAATTTTCTATAAGAAAATTTGTTTCAAAGAAGAATCTGAATGACAATCCTACCTCCGAAGGTGCTTTCTCTTATACAAATCGAGACATTTGAAAAAATAGAACATTTTGCGAGAGTTCTTGAAATGACGTAGTCTCACCCAGTGTTCATGTTTGCTGAAGCTGCTGCATGAACACCAGAGGAATTACTCTACAGACCAGAGAATAAAAAGATCCTGCGGGTTTTCCATGAGGTGTCGTCACCAGCTCGGCAAGGCCAGTGTAGTTTGGCTCAAGAACCACAGGTCCTCATTTTTCAACTTTCCAAATAAGTGAAATTTAGTTTGAAATAAAAGAGGACCCAGGTTAGGGGCAACTGGCTGGCTCAGTCATTAAGCATCTTCCTTTGGCTCAGGTCTTGATCTCCGGGTCCTGGCATTGGGCTGCCTGCTCAGCAGGAAGCCTGCTTCTCCTTCTCCCCCTCCCCCTGCTTGTGTTCCCTCTCTTGCTATGTCTCTGTCAAATACATACATAAAATAAAATTAAAATAAAATAAAATAAAATAAAATCTCCTATGTTGAAATCCTAGCCCTCAGTGTAATGGTATTAAGGTGTGAAGACTTTGGGAGATGTTTAGGTCATATAAGTGGAATCCTCATGAATGAAATTTGTGCCCCTATGAAAGGGCCATTAGGGCCCATAAGGCCAACTCTGTGAGGACATGGCAAGAAGATGGTTATCTGTGAATGAAGAAGCAAGCATTCATCAGACACTGAATCTGCTGGTGCCTTGGTCTTGAACTTCCCAGCCTCCAGAATGGTGAGGATTTCGTGTGTGTGATTTATTATTAAGCCCCCCAGTCTATGGTATTTTGTGATAGCAGCCTGCTGACCGAAGACCATCTCATTCTCTATAGGGGAATGGCATTTCAAGTTTGCTCTGTACAATTCAGTGTTTGAAGCTATCCCACACTGGGGATATCCCTTCAGTTTTCAGGTAAAGTTGTGGTCTATTGTGTTTTTTGCTGCTCCTAACACATTAGGCTGCTCAGTGAACACTGGAACTTCATAAGTAGATATTCATAATACCTGTAACGTGCAGGAGGAACTTTCCTTATGTTTGAGGATCAAGACTGCAGTTCAGCTTTCAAGAAGTCAGCTTCATTCCAGCAAAGTCTGAGTAACTGCAAGAAACTTGGTCAGAAAGGACAGAACAAGCCGTCCTGGTCCAAAGAACGTAAGATCCTCCTTATAGGAGAGTCATTTCCTAGGACATGCGAGGAATTTCCTTGACAGGAACATTTAGGTCTTTTCTAAAGATCCAATTGTCCCCCGCCACACAACACCACCTCACCTCTGTTTCACATAGACTAAGAACCCTTCTGTGGGGTTACTAGCATTTGTGGAGGACAGACACCCCCTAGAATCATTCAGAGGAGGATTTTGGTCTCTTGTGGACTGCGTGCTCTAAGGCAAAGCCACAAGGGGGTACTTGTTCCTCTTTGGTGACAAGGAGATAAATACTAGTTAAAATTCAACTTCAGAGGCAGCGACATGCACCTGACCCTAAGCCACTAGCAACAGCAGAATGTACTTATAAAGGGAATTTTTCCCCCCAGAAGTTTCTTCTCAATGACAAAAATGACTAATTTCTCTACCATGAGGCAATCAATCTGTGATGTTCAAGGTTAATTGCGGTCATATTTGATCAAATTGAAGTTTTATCAGGACTTTTTCCATTGGATTGCTACAAATCTGACTCAAACTAGCCTAAGCCAAAAAGGGAATTTAGTGGCAAACCTAACTGAGAAGCCCCAGTGTTGTCCAACTTTAGGCTTGGCCATAGGGTGGGAATTGGTGAACTATAGCCCATTGTCTGTTTTTGTAAGTAAAGTTGTACTAACATACAGCCATGCTTGTTCTCAGACATATTTTCTATGGCTGCTTTCAAACTACAACAGCAGCATTGAGTATTTGCAAGAGAGACCTGAGAGCCTGCAAAACCTAAAATATTTACTATGTAGTCATTTCTAGGAAAAGTTTGCCAGCCTCTGGCCTTGGGGCTCAAATCATGTCATTAGGATTCTCTATCTCTTGGCTATGACGGTTGTTGGAAATGGTTTCACTTTTGGGCTTCATATGTGTTCCCAACAACTCCAGTAACTTGGAAAAATCCTTGCATTTACTCTCAATTGACAGCTTGGGGAGTTTCCCACCCTTGGATTGATGCCTGTGGTGAAGAGGATGGATTTAACACTGATTGGCTTAGGCCTGGGTTACAACCAGGAGCCTAGTTACTGGGGTTGGGTCAGCCACGTCCAAGCCACAGGGACTGAAAACAAGGGAGAGGCTGTCCAAGGGAAAGGATGCTAGGAAGGCAAAACCTACAAATGCTCATTACTAAACTTCTCCATCCAATTCATGGTTGGGCGCATTCTGATCTTGGACATTTCTCAAGTCCTGCCAATGAGACCTTTATGTGATTTCATAGACACTTAAGAAATTACCAGTAATAACAACCAGTTGTTACTGATGAGGTCCCAGGACCAAACAGTATTCAAGCACTTAATAAACATTACCTCGTTTATCTTCCCAACAGCTCTAAAAATTAGGTTTTTTTATTTCCATTTCACTAACGAAGCAACTAAGGAGGAGAGGTTTAATCACAACTTGTCCTGAAAGTCCCAGCAGCAGAACTGGAATCTAGATTTCGCTAACTCTGATGTTGACTTGTACTGACTTCCCTCGCCAACCTGGGAGAGCCTCACATTTCTGAGAAACCCCTACCATACCCTCAGTGCCTGAATAATGCTTGAGTACAGAATAGGGGACCAGGAGGCCTGAATTCTTGTGTACAGCTCTGCCACTAAGTCACTTGGAGACTTAACACGTTACTTACTAAAGTTTGGGGATCTCTGTCTTCTCATCTGTAATAAACAGCTTCAACTACTAGAACTACATAGGACTATGGTCTACAGAGAAGAAGGGCTTGTGTGGCAGTGCCTAAGAGTATGCCATAGTGGGCGAGGGGACACCCAACAGATGGTTCCCTCCATCCTCCTTCCATAACATCATTTCCATTACTTCCTATCAGGCTTTTTCTTAAGTTTAATACACAAAGAAGAAAAGTTTCTATTGGAAAAAAAATAACTGAGACCAATAGAGCTCCAGATCCCTACCAATATTCTCCGCTTGTTCTTGCAAATCCCCTCTTTGTTTTTCTCCTGGGAGGCTCATCTGTACAGACTGCATCAACAGGTGCTCTGTCCTCTGGCTTCCTACTGGGTTGGGCCAATGAAAGAGAGTGCCAGAAAAACAAATGATGGAAGGAGATAGAGGTTGGGGTGTTAATTGTCAAAGGTAGAGTTTGACAAGTACAGCTCCTGCCGAGTGGTCCTTTCCAGGTTTGGGTGAATGCGTCATTCACATTCACAAACCCCATATGGTCTAGAGGTGGTAATGACTCACTGCTGTTGCTAGTCCTGGGGTACATCACCATCCCTGGTAACCTTATTGCAATGAAAATGTGTCTATGTCCATACTTTGTAAATAGTCCCTTCTTTAAATATTCCTCTTTTGTCCATTTTGAATGGGCCATCAGAACCCTGACTTATAAGCTAATCCATGATTCTATGCATAGTAAACTTAGGTTCACCTACTCCATATCCATTCCTATACCACTGAAATGTCTGCTAAATGCCAGGCACACTTGACAGTGAATAGTTCTTTAAGCTCTACCAGTCTTTCAGCCTTTGCCTTGAAACCCTCTATCAGAACTTTTTAAAACAGATTTTGTTTATTTATTTATTTGACAGAGAGAGAAATCACAAGTAGGCAGACAGGCAGAGAAAGGGGGAAGCAAGTTCCCTGCTGAGCAGAGAGCCTGATGCGGGGCTCAATCCCAGGACCCTGAGATCATGACCTGAGCTGAAGGCAGAGGCTTAACCCACTGAGCCACCCAGGTGCCCCAGAATTGTTTTTTTTTTAAACAAAATTAGGCAAAAGATAGAAAAATAAATGGACATCTGGGGATTTCTTTCCAAATATCGAAAAGAGTAGCCACATGCTTTCCCCAAGTGTTATTGCTTGTATTTCTTTATGCCTCCATTTAACAAACATTATGGAGTATCTGTATTCTAGGCATTTGGATTGGCTCTGGAGATATAGGCTCAGCAGAAATGTCAAGGATTTTACAGAGCGAAAGACAAAATTTACCTCTCATATTTGTGATTCACTTTCAGACTTGCAGAGATATCCTGCAGCATCAAAGACAGCTCAGGATCAATCTTTCAATAAGGATTGCAATGAAAATGTGCCTGGCTAACTTTAGTTACTCTGAAAATAAATTTTGCTGTTAAAATATAATAGGTTTCTAAAATGAATTCTCATTCATTTGGATTCTACTGATTTAGATTTTAATTCATTAAAATATTCATCTTCACAACTGATTGGAATTTCTAAATATGGTAATTCCTTCCTCTGCAGATTATCAGAGCCTTTTTCATTAAGTAAGGAATTCAGTATAAAATTTCAGGGTTAGTTGGATTAAGACAAATACATAAAGAATTTAAAATAATGTAAAAATAATGGAGGAATACGGGTGCCTGGGTGGGTCAGTGGGTTAAGCCTCTGCCTTCGGCTCAGGTCATGATCTCAGGGTCCTGGGATCGAGTCCCGCATCGGGCTCTCTGCTTCGGCGGGGAGCCTGCTTCCCCCTCTCAATCTCTGCCTGCCTCTCTGCCTACTAGTGCTCTCTGTCTGTCAAATAAATTAAAAAAAAATCTTTAAAAAATAATGGAGGAATAGAAGAATTGTGAGAAGCATTATGCTCAGAGAAAGGACAACACTAAGGAGATAATATCTGAATTGTAGGACCAGGGAGATTGGTTGATAGAGCTTCAAAGAGGGAGAGAAGTGTTCCAGATCAAGAAAAGAGCAGGACCATAAGCTCACTAGCAGGAAATTACAGAATATACTTCAGACACTATAAATAGTTCTATTGACTATAATGCCCATGTGGGAGACATCTATTATTTTTACCACTCAACAACCACAACTATTCATCTAGTTGTGGTTCTTCTTTTAGTATATAATGATACTACATATTGTACTTTGAGAATAAACCTCCCTGGTGTTATCTGACTAGATGGGAGACAGGTTATATGAGACGGACAACCTTAAGTTTCAAAGGTGGGCCTTGCTTGGTCTCAGTTAATCAGCTCGTCTAGCTCACGAGCAAAAGTGATTGGTGTGAATCAGCTTCTATACCTATCATTGAACCAATGAGAATCAGGTGCCGGACTGCAGCTAGCTTGTGACACTGAGGGGGAAAATCTAAGAATGAAGCCAGGATAGAGGAAAGACATCTTTTAAACAGACAAACAAACTGGTCTCCAATGTACTGCTGAAGCTGAAGTAATCCTTATGTATGCCATTAACCAATCAATTATTACATTTATCAACACAATCCCTTTATTTCCTAAGCCAGTTTTAATTAGGGTTTTTTTCCATTAAATTCTTTATTATTATTTAATTAATTGGAATTTTTAAGTCTACATGTAGAAGAAAGGAAAGTGACAAGACTGGAAAGATAGTTTGAAACCAGAGTACAAAAGACTTTGAATACCAGGTTTTGGACCAGATTCAATAGCAAGAATTTTTGCAAGGATGAACATAATTCTTAGATTTTCCTTCAAGGTGTTTTACAAAGCACTTTCATACAAATTATCTCATTGCGTCTTTAGTTACCAATGCAATACACATTAGTCACAATTCATGAACAAGGACATGGAGTCCCAGGAAGGTTAAATGACTTGCTTAAAGTCATGGAGCTCATGAAAGAGCAAGCAAAGCCTCCATCTTGGATCTTTGATTCTGAATCCATGATGCTAACAACAAAGGTGTCTCACCAACATGTGCAAAGTGCTTAATCTGATGATCTCAGAGGATTCTCAACTGCAGAGATCTCTCTCTGGTCTCATGATCTATCACAATTGTAATTGATGTAACTTTTGGACAGAATGAGGTGATGCTGGTACAGATCCCTTCTGACCCTAGGAAACCTCTAGAGTATGTTGCCATGGAAAGAAGAACATGGGCTTCAAATACATAAGGCACTTGACTATTCCTTAACAGCATGGCCACTGGGCAAGTCATGTAATATTTCCTCATTTGTAAAATGCTGATGAGCATAATTCCCACCTGGGTCAGTATGAGAACATGGAACATTCCTGCCACAGAACAGGCATTCAG
Source organism: Martes martes (assembly GCF_963455335.1). Classification (NCBI taxonomy): domain Eukaryota; kingdom Metazoa; phylum Chordata; class Mammalia; order Carnivora; family Mustelidae; genus Martes; species Martes martes. The sequence continues at coordinate 119,395,252 of NC_137891.1, forward strand.
TAAATGCCAGCTCTTTCTTATGGAGGCTCATAGAAGCAAGGCTTTAGAATCAGACCGAAGTGGGTTCAAATGTGACTCTGCTCCTGAAGTCACTCCATGACCCCAGCTATACGGTAAGTTCCAGGACGGCAGGGACCACAACTGTCCTTGTTCCTGCTGAATCTACAATGGCCCTAGGAGGCAGTCAGTAAATGCTTGAATGAATTTAAGCAAATGACTTAAGCTTGCTTTTCTTTTCTTTCTTTTTTTTTTTTTTTAACAATTTATTTATCTATTAGAGAAAGGGAGAGCATGTGTGCACAAGTGAGGGGAGGGCCAGAGGGAGAGAATCTTCAAGCAGACTCCCTGCACAGGGCTCGATCCCAGGACCCATGAGATCATGACCTGAGCCAAAATCAAGAGTCTGACTCTCAACCAACTGAGCCACCCAGGCGACCCAGCAAATGACTTAAGTTTTCTAAGCCTGAATTTAAAAAAAAAAAAAGATTGAGATAATATACAAGACTATTATAAGGAATGGAGGATACGATACATAAGGAATGCAGGAATGTAAGGTAGGAAGGATACATATAAGACACTTAGCTCCATGCCTGACCCAGAGTAAGTGCTCAGTAAATATTTGCAGCTAATTTCTATTGCATGCTTTCCGTGTATCTATCACTGTTCTAAACACTCTATATATTCATTCACCTAATTCTCAACTCTCCTCCTTCCCTATTGTACAGATAAATGAATTGTGGCCCTATTTTTATTATTATCTAAATATGTGATGCTGCTGTAGGCCCCAAGACTTGTAAGATCAACTCTTTCTTTTTAAGGTTTGGGACCCTCAAGGCATCTAATTCAGGGTGTGTTCAATGAGGGCTTCTCTTCTTTCTCTTTTGCATTATGAGGAAGAAATAAACGCTTCTTTCTTTAAAAACACAATGAAGACTTTCTCTGGTCCTCCTCCTCCTTCCCCCATTATTTCCAGAGAGTGAGGTTGGACTGCCTGAGGTTTTGTCTGGCAGGAGCCCTTTAATTCAAAGACCGCCAACAACTCAATGAGCCAGCCGGGCCTTTGCCCTCTTCTGGCTGACTTTGAAGCCGGCCCTGTCAGGCCTCCGGGTTTCAAAGGGCTCTGGTTGGGTTTTTTTTTTTTTTTGCCTGAATTGCCTGCTGCCATCTGCTGGCCAAATTCAGTTAGAAGGATCACACTGATGTTTTCGAGTTTCTGAAGGAAGCTCCGGCTGTTTCTCAGCAGGAACAGCCCTGCCTCCTAAGGCATTTTCAAGGGGCCACCCCAGGGGCAGCGTGAGCAGATCCACCAGGCCTAGCAGGCTTCAGTTCCCCCTGAAGTGCTCAGGCAAACATGGCTGGCAGCAGATTTCCCCTCAGGAACACAGAGGTGAATTTTCACTTCATCTCACAGATGAAGGCAGGACCGCTCAGACCATTATCCCTAAACTAATCTTCCTCCAGTCCTACAACTGTGCCATTGTGTCTGGGGCCAGGTGTTTCACCCCCTTCACCCCGCCCTCCCATCCCCCACCAACCTCCCTGACGTTCTTTCATCCATACTAATGACTTGCACAAGACTCGGATTACCAACATAATCATCTATGAATTTTTTTTTCGGTCAACAATTCCACTGGAAAGGTTATCAGAATAGTAAAAGTCATCCCCTATATCCTTCTCCTAGAGACTCCACTCAAGTTTTCCTAACTGTTTCCCAACTCCCAACTATAGCAAAGGAGTCAACCCAGAATCACATGTTTCTCCCTTTGTCATGCTTTTCCAGTATCATCCAATCTGGAACGTTCTTCATTTTTTCCTTGAAGGTCTATTAGGACTCCCATAACCTTGGCATTTTTAAATAAATCACATGCCAGTCATCCTTACAGACTGTCCTTCAATTTGGCATTTGTCTGATGCTGTCTCAGGATAAAACCCGGTTTATGGATTTGGGGCTAAAATATCACACATGCTATGTGCCTTTTCATTGTATCTTAACTGTCAGAACACACGGTCTATTTGTCGGTTTCTTTTTCTTTCTTTCTTTCTTCTATTTTTTTTTTTTAAGATTTTTACTTATTTGACAGAGAGATCACAAGTAGGCAGAAAGGCAGGCAGAGAGAGGGGGGGAAGTAGGCTCCCCACTGAGCAGAGAGCCTGATGCGGGGCTTGACCCCAGTACCCTGGGATCATGACCTGAGCCAAAGGCAGAGGCTTAACCCACTGAGCCACCCAGGCACCCTATTTGTCAGTTTCTGATGGTGTTAATTTTGATTATTTTCATTAAGAGTATCTGCCAGATTTCTCTACTGTGAAGTTACTCTTTTTTCTAATTGCATTTATAATTTCTAATTGCATTCTTAATTTATAATTCTACTGCTTCTGTAACAAATTACCATAAATCTGTTATCTTACCATTTTGGAGGTCACAAGTCCAATGGATTTCCTGATATAAAATCAGAGCATCTGCAGGGCTGTATTACCAATGAAGGCTTGAGGAGAGGATCTGTTTCCTTGCTTTCCAACTTCTACAGGCTATCCGCATTCCTTGGCTCATGCACCTTCCTCCCATCTTCAAATCTTTCTCAGACTCCAAACCCTGCTTCTTCTCTTACATCTCTTTCTCTGCCTCCCTTTCCCAGCTCCCTTTCACTTATAAGGGTAGTTGTGGTTCCATTGGGACCACCTGGATTAAGCTCCCCACGTCAAGATCATTAACTTAATCACAGCTGCTAAGTACCTTCTACCATGTAAGAAAATGTGCTCACAGGTTCTGGGATAATATGTGGATGTCTTTGAGGGGCTGTTAGGCTGCCTATGGTGGTAATTAATCAATATTTTGTGGAGGGAGATTTTGAGACTCTGGAAACTTCTGTTACTTATCCCACTTTCACCCAGGAGTTTTAGCATCCACTGATGTTTCTTGCCTGATTATTACTATAGTTATGACTGATACTATGATGTTCTAATTCTGTCATTCTTCCTTTCCACATTATTTGGCTTTCTACTGTAAGGGGAAGTTTTCTTTTCTCTCCATAGATTTATTCATTCATTCCCGTATTTATATCAGTGTGGACTTCTTAGGCTCCTCCTTTTGTTTCATAGATTAAAATCCATTATTATCAGTATTTATTCTGATGTTTGAATTGTCCCGGATTTGGCCAGTGGGAGCCTTTTGAAGTTGCCTTTTATGTCCTTTTCACATTCCCTGTCATTCTTTGAGCTCTTTCTTAACTTTCTGATAGTCCCAGCTCCTCTTGTCATTTCTTTCCTCCTACTCTGGAATCAGCCATTTCTCTAAGGAGCCCTGATTCCTTCTAGTGGAGAGAGATGCACAGAAACCAAGATCTGGGCAGTATTACTAGGGCAGTGTGCTCCTTGCTGCTGGGGTATCACTGCTTCCAAGTCCTTTCAGGTGCAGTGCTAGGAAATACACGCTTACATTTCTCTATTTCTATCTATTTCTATCTACCTGCATATAGCGAAAACTGAGAGTTCGCAATGATGTCTACGATTCTAATTTACCACCATGAGATTCATTTTAGGTTTTCTTCTTTGCATATTTATGCTGCCTTCATGCTCAATCTTCCTGTATGTAGTGGATCTCCTCACCCCACTGGAGTGTGCTCCCCATTTCGTGCAGACACCAACCCTGCTCAGGCCTGCCTCCTCCCTTTGGCCTGCCTACCCTGTTTGCAACTCCCTAATCGCCTTTTGGGGGAGAAAGGAAAAAAGAAAGGTATGTGCAGGGATTTTTTTTTCCTTTTTAAAAAATTAACATATAATGTATTATTAGCCCCAGGGGTACAGGTCTGTGAGTCATCAAGCTTACACATTTCACAGCACTCACCATAGCCATACCCTCCCCAATGTTCATAACCCAGCCACCCTCTCCCTACCCACTCTCCACCACTGCAACCCTCAATTTGTTTCCTGAGCTTAAGAGTCTCTTATGGTTTGTCTCCCTCCTGATCCCATCTTGTTTCATTTTTTCCCTCCCTAACCCCCACGACCCCTGACCTGCCTCTCAATTTTTTTTAAGGGAAGGAAGGGAAAGGAAAGAGGAGAAGACAGTCATGTACATTTTTTTTTGTATAAAACATTTAATTTATTGGTCTTTTTGGGGTATTTGATGTATCTCCAGTGTATTACAACTGAGCCATTAATCTTGTCGCTTCATCAACATTAACTGGTTCGTTTTCATGACACTGCTGAGGAATCAGCTGTTTCTGCAAAGGTTCAAGGGAAAGGCCTTTTGAGAAATGTGCAAGTTCCTTTTGTATATCTACAAAAGCTTTATTCACTCTGGTAACTTTTTCATTATTCACAATGTTTATCTTCTTAAGGTTAGTGGTAACTGGTTTTGCTTTGTTTTTAGACTTAAAGTTTTTTTGGCTGGCTATATGAAATACATTCCTGGACTTCCGCCCTCTTAGTTTGTTCTTAGCCATTGTCTTCAAAATCCTCGTGCAACAACTCACGCTCCGGGTGACGCCATCTACACCCACAAGATCTTCCGGCAGTCATGTACATTTTTAATAGACTTGTCCTCTTTACCACTATTGTAATTGTTTGTTTAACATTATTTTCTCCGTTAAAATTTAAACTCCGTGGAGACAATGGCCATGGGCACCTTGCTCACTGTGGATTGAATCCCCAAGGCCTAGCACATTGACTAGCAAATAGTAGGCACTCAACATATTTTAAACTAAATGATTAGGTCATGGAAAACAATAAGAGCAACATTGTAACTACTGAACAGTTTATAACACAACCAAGGGTTCACCATCCATACAGTTACCAGTGTCTATGTAGCCCAAATCATCTGTGACCTTTTCCAACTAGAAACCTTTATTATTTATCGAGCCTTAATTGTTATTAAACATTTCTTTGGCTTTGGAGTCTAATGTTATTTCAAACAGATTTTTTAAAACAAGTATTTCAGTGCAAAGTAGTATTATAAGACAATTTCAAAAATCACTGTCCCGCAGCATTTGGTGAATTGATCTTGGCAACGCAGGCAAGACAATGGAGTCTTCCAGAGTTTCGTTGTGAGAAATAACTCCTGTCATACCTAGCATTGTGCCAACACACTGGGCGCATTCCTTTATGCCTGGCCCGTCCCATCATTCTCTTACAAGCATTTTTAAAAAGAACTGTAAATTATTTGTCCCCAGCTTCTGCCAGCCAATGTCAAAGACAGTCTTAACTCTACAGAGCCTCCCTTCTCCGCTCTTTGTTTCCTCTCTGTCACAAAGTCCTAATGCATTCGTGCTTCCCCAGAGAACAGGCGTCCTTTTTAGTGACTGATGGAAAGAAACAGCTGGACTCTCTCAGCGGGCATGGCAGGAAGGGAGGGAACAGGCTGAAACACAGCTGTTGCCAGGGCTGGAAGCTGTTGCTCAGCACAAAGAGCTACAACTTTGGGCATAAAGAGGTATACTTTCTTCCCTCTCTCAGACAAACTGCCTCTCAGGGGTCACGCTGTTTCAGTGGAAAAGGAACAGAAACGGTGCTGTCTCCCAGAAGATGCATCAGCGAGGAATGGGAGGGAGCTGAGGGCAAGAACTCAGTCTCTCCTGGTCTCTGTGGTAAACCCCACCACCACCCTCCCAGTGTCCCCTGCTACAGTCATGGCTTGCCTGGCCGTGTAGATCAGGAAAAGTAAAGGGTTAGAAACCCCGAGGGCTACCTCTGACTCCAGCCCCTGGGGAAAGCCATGAACTGACCTCCCCACTTTTTTTTTTTTTAAGATTATTTATTTATTTGACAGACAGAGATCACAAGTAGGCAGAGAGGCAGGCAGAGAGAGAGGAGGAAGCAGGCTCCCTGCCGAGCAGAGAGCCCGATGCGGGGCTCGATCCCAGGACCCTGGGATCATGACCTGAGCCGAAGGCAGAGGCCTTAACCCACTGAGCCACTCAGGCGCCCCCTGACCTCCCCACTTTTAACTGTCTCATTTGCAACCGGACTTCCTAGCCCAGGGGTTCTTAACTCTGGGGGCGTAGAATCATTTTTATTAAAATCCCAGTGTCCAGGAACCACCGCAACTAATTCTGATTTAATTGGTTTAGGTGGAGTTTAGGCCCAAGTCCATTCATAAGTGGCCTTGTGGTTCCTGGGTGCAGCCAGCGCTGAGAACCACCATCCCTACCCTTGGTCCTTGTCGAGGTGTGTGAGGATGAAACCAGGAACACCAGGGAGCATACACTTTCCCTGCACAGTGGTTCTCTCCCTTGACACACATTAGAATCACCTAGGGATCTTTCTAAACCCCCAATGCCCAGGTGAATTACACTGTAGTCTCTAGGGATGGGATCCATATCTTTTTAAAGCGTCTCAGGAGATTAAAATGGGCAGCTGACTTTGACCACCACTGAGCTGGAGTGTTTCCCAGTGTCTTCTGAAATGGTGCTTCTCAACTGTCTGTGGCAAAAGGCTAGTTTTTTTCCCCCCTTGTGGTTCTTTGCTGATAATTTTGCAAAATACAATAAAAATGCATCACTAGAGGGGTGCCTGTGTAGCTCAGTTGGTTAAGCATCTGACTCTTGATCTCAGCTTAGGTCTCAGTCTTGGGGCTGTGAGTTCAAGTCCCATGTTGGGCTCTTAAAACTAGAAAAATGAGATTTAAAAAACAGACATAAAAAATACAAACCCAGATATTTTAATTATTAGATCAAAGTCAAAACAATTGCGGTTAAGTTTCTAAATTGTCTTGATTTCCGTACTTATGGACATTAACATTGGGAACCAGAGCTGGTGGGTGAGCCACACTTTGAATAACAGTGTTCTAGAAACACCATTACAGGAGCTATAGATATATGTTGTATGTGAGAGAGGGAATCAAATAGATTTGGTAAATATGGTACACTATACTTTTAGTTTAGGACATCAAGGACCCTAGACTATTAAGGATTCTGAGAAGTTCTCTGTAACAAAAATTGTTTCATTTTTTAAAATTAATGAATTTATTTTTTAAGTAGACTCCATGCCCAGCATGGGGCTGGAACTCACAACCCTGAGATCGAGAGTCACACGCTCTACCGACTGAGCCAGCCAGGTATCCCTGCTTCATTTTATTTAATTCATGGTTTTCCAGTCTTATAGGATGGGGATACTTCTCCCCACCTCAGTAACTCTATTACACACATATAAAGTGTAGTCTAGCTATTTAGTCTCAGTCTTACAAAGCAGCCAGACTCACCAGAAAGAGAGACACATCTCCATGGAGTTACTCCCTGCGTTGCCCTATGCCCAGCTGTGTCTCACTCATCTGTGGCTCCAATCTCAGGACCAGCATTAGCTGCTACCCAAAGATATCCAGATAGCCATCAGGTCCTGCCAGACCTTCTCCTAAATGTGTTGGTGTCTGTCCACTTCTGGCCACTGGCTCTACCTGAACCCCACCGTCTCTGTCAGATTGCTGAAACCCTCCTTGCTGGTCTCTCTCCCCTTGCTGGGCTCGACCTCCTCTGATCTGCTCTTTATAGCGAAACCAGGCTGATCCCGAGGAAATTCTCCTCTGATCGTACCACTCCCCGGCCCATGACTCCTTTTTGGCCGCCCACTGTCTTCAAGTGTCTTCACCCTGACTAGCAGCGTCCTCTGCCTGTCCCTCCAGCGTCAGCTTTCATCACTCCCCACGTGTCCACACTGAACTAGCAGCAATCTCCATAGACGTTATCTCTAGCCGTTCCCACCTCTCCTCTCGCCCTGCTCTCTCTGCTGATGACGTCTTCAGGGTCAGCCTCGATGTCCCCACCCAGGGAAGCTTCCCCACACCCACCAGCCTAGGTGGGTATCCCTCTCCTGTACTCCCTCAAGACCACTTATCATACAGACTGGGTTTTGATCAGGTGTTGACCCCATTGGACTTGAGCTCTCCAGGACAGGTTTACCTGCTCATTGTCTATCCCTAGCACCTGGCACTCTGCCTCGCACAGGCAAGGTCATCAATACATACTTGTTGACAGAATGGATGGATGAGGGAGCAAATGAAACCCATGCCATCTATGCCTGAACTACGGGAGCCCCAGACAGCCCTGAAGATTGCATTTCAGCATCTCAGAAAGTCCCCAGTCCCAGCGTGTACATCCAGTCAAACTTTGTCATCAATCCAGCTGCCAAAGGGCTTTTCCTGTTTCTCTTCCCAGGATTCTCACCCTCTGCTCTGCTCCTTCAAGCTGGCATCATAGTGGGCTGATCTGCCCGGTTTGTGGTTTGGGTTTTGCCTTGCCCAAACTGCCTCTCAGATCATTGTCAGTCACAGTTCACACCCAAGAATGCTGGGTCCTCCTTTCCTGACTACGGAGCAGCAGTTGGGCTTTCACTTTTCCTGGTGTTGGGGGGAGGGCGGTGAGAGCATCTAGGCCTAGGGCACTGCATCTACTTACCTCAGTCCTCCAGGCCAGGTTGATCTGGCCAGAGCAGTAGAGGACTTTCTGAGACTTGTGGAATTTCAGACCTGCTGGGCTGGTTATTCTGTTCGCTCCTGTACAAGCTTTCGCTGCCCTTCTCTGTCCAGCTCTGTGCCTCACGTTGGCTTCCATGCCCTGGGGGTTCCTGTTGGATTTAATGAATAGGAGGCACCAAAAGGAGATTGGAGGTCGGGAGGAGAGAGACGTCTAGAATGTATTCCTTGGCTCTGTCCCATCGGGCTGGGGTTTTGGTAACTCCTTTATACCACAATTCCTGTGGGCGGACCTCTCTTCCAGGGCTCCAGCTCTCACCAGCTTCTGATAACATCCTTCCCTACCCTTGCCCCTTTCAGGCTCCGGGAGGTAACAGCTTGCTGCTGCTGCGAGTCCCAGGATGCTTCTTGTCTCTTGCTGATTCACTTCACCTTGCCCACACTTCTATAAGTAATTTTCTGATTAAACTCTCTTTAAGTCAACCTTAGAGGGCATCATCTGTCCTGCTGGGACCTTGTGTGATGAAATCCTCTTCTAATATCGCGTCTTCACCTCACAGAAGCTAGAACCCAGGTCTCCTGGACTAGTCCAGTGCCCTTTCCAACCCCACTGTCATCACCACCCTTGCTCTGGAATCTAGAATCTTCTTTCTTTCTTTTTTTATTTTATTTATTTATTTATCTTATATATATGTGTATATATATATTTTTTATATTTATTTATTTATTTATTTATTTTATTTAAGATTTTATTTGTAAGCAATCTCTACACCCAACGTGGGGCTTAAACCCACAATCCCAAGATCAAGAGTCATATGCCCCACTCACTGAGCCAGTGAGGTGTCTCTAGAATCTAGATATTAAACATGTAATAATAATAAAAACATCATTTGAATTTTTCTTATATGCCAAATATCATGCTGAGTGTTCTACATAAATGAGCTCATTTAATCCTTACAGCAAGCCTGTGAATCAGAAACACTGTGAGGCAGGTATTATTTATTACCTCCATTTTAAAAATTAAAAAATCTGGGGGCACTTGGGTGGCTCAGGCATTAAGCAGCTGCCTTTGGCTCAGGTCATGATCCTGGGGTCCTGGGATTGGAGCCCTGCATCAGGCTCCCTGCTCTGCGTCCCCCTCTCCCACCCCCCTGCTTGTATTCCTTCTCTTGCTGTCTCTCTCTCTCACTGTCAAATAAATAAAAAATCTTTAAAAAAATAAAAGTGAAAAATCTGAACCTTACGGAGCTTATGTTCCCTTGTAGAAGTCACGCGTCAGGGAAACAGCGGACCAGGGCTTTGTGTCTGACTGCTTGACTCCAGAGCTGGTGCTATTGGAACTCCTGGGTTATATGCTGGTGGGATGACCTCACCATTCTACTGATTCTTGGAGCTTACTGTCCACCTAAATCGCATCACGTGGTAGATATGGTCTGGCTGGGACGGCTAGGAAATCAGGACGAGGGGGAATCTGCCCAGGAAAGGCACAGAGATGTGAGACAGTTCTGATTGAACAAAGGGGTTGGCACAGAGTCAGAGGCGGTGTCTTAACCCAATAAAGGGCAGAACAGGCTTCAGGTGGAAAAAGCTGCAGGCAGTTCACAACCCACTCCCCAACATGACCAGCTTTGGTGCCTATAAGGCTAAAGAACGAAAGCTCTGGAGTTTCTAGCATTAAGTCAGACTTAGGCTTGGATGTTAAAGAGCAGGAGAGTGGACGCGGTCGTGGCAGGGCATCTGGGTCAGAGTCAAAGTAAACGTTGTCTATTTACCACTGACATCTCCAGATAAAGGAAGAGACAACATGAGCCTTTGAACACAGGAAGACCAAGCTTCTCTGTCTCTAGCATTCCTCTCTCAAGTGGCCCAAAAGTGATGAAAATGAGACCTTTATTTTATCACTTCTTGGTCCCCCACTAAGAGTTAAAACCCCGAGTTCTACACTTCCTTGTTTCCTTGTACATGTGTTTTTAAAAATTAAGTGTTAGTTTTTAAATAAAAATACCCTTCGTGAAAATGTAAAAAAAGACACAGAGAAAAAAATGAAATAAAGAAAATCACCTTTCATCTCACTTTCCTTAGATAACTGTTAATCACACTTTGATATATAATATGATTGTCAAATTGCCCAAGAGAACTCCTTGGAATATGGATGCATCTAGTTCGCAGCACCCAAGAGAACACATGGACAGTGTTCCAGGTCTGTCACTTGGGTCACACCAGTGCTGTTCCCTTTTATTTCCACTAACATTTAGCATTCTGCATGAGATTTTGAGGGGGGTATGCAGAGCTGCTGTAAAAAAACATGAAAACGACCACTCTGCATCTTGATGTTTAATGGCTTCACAGTCTATAGATGGCTCATACTTGGTCAAACTATCCGCCCAAATTCAGACAAGGTCTGTCTCTAGAGACATATCTGGGAAAGGACAACAAGAGGTCATCAGTTAAGAGAGTTTTCATTCTCCCCTTCATTGTCACGTTTCTTTTACTAGAATGAAATTGAAAACTCTTCAGTTCCCAAAGACTTCTTAAGACTCTTGGTTGTGTGAGTACCTCAGTTTCTTTCTCTATCAATTATTTTATTAAATTCACCTCCATGAAAAATAACCACTTGGGGAAAGAAAAGTAGAGGCAGTTAATGAATAGCCGCCATATTTGTTCCTCCTCATGAGTTCGGAGCTGCGGGTGAACTCCTGTATTCCTTCCAAAGGCAGAGAGTAAACGATTCTAAGATGTTTTCCCAAGAAGCATGGAGTGTTGGGAGTTTTTTTTTCCCCTCTGCTAGATTGCAGAATGAAGTTCCTGGTGTCGGTGACATTTCTACACTGTATAGTTACCTACAGATGACGAAAATGAAGAGAAGAGACACCGTGTGCTATAACCATTTTCCCAAGCTCACTTCATGTTCTCCGAAGAATGAAGTTATTATAGATTAATTCTATCATGAGTACTTTTCTGAGGTGAACTATGATTCCACAAGCACTACATCTATGAGGTGGCAATTTTGGAAAACAGTATTATGTACATGATGGCGTCATCACGCCTGTGAAAAGCAGTGAATGCTCTCAACAGAAAGTGCGCTTCTAGAGGGAAGAGAAAGGCTGAGGACCCAGCAGAGGAGAAAGAGGAGGTCACGTAGCGGGTCAAGGTGCTGTCTCCCTGATCCTTTGCACAAACCCTGGTGCCTGTTAGGAGGCTTGGGCTCCATTTTCTATCAGTGCCTCCTGGTAAGGTTTAAACTCCACACCTTCCAGGCTCATCCCGCTAAAGAGTGTTTTATTTGCAGACAGAGAGCTGTCAGATCTTTCTTTTTCTTTTTTGAAGTGTCAATTTCCCAATTCATTATTCCAATTTTAGCAATTTTGCTTCTACTCATAATTGTGTAGAGACATTTTAAAGCTTTAATTCATTTTGCAATCCTAAATAGTTCCCCTTTAATCGTTCATGTCAGACACCTATTAACATTTCTTAAAAATTTATAAAACAGTTCTGATCTGTCAGAAAAAAAGTGCCTCTTTAAAATGCAGATTATTAATTTGCTGCCTGTTCTCCATGTTAATGTGTTTTCTATCAGTCACTGGTTTCACAAAACTATTCATACAAGGCTTAATATTCAGAAGGTAATTTTATAGTTTTACACATGGGAAGTGTTTTCCTACACTCTTAGTTTTAAATATGCTCTCTGTCAACCTCTTCTATTTGTTGTATTTTGCTTATATCTTTGACTCTTCCCAATATCTTTCATCCGGAGGGACTGATGACCCCTACTTGTGGGAAATGAGATAGTCATATAAACAACGGTTAAGAGCAAGCCTTGGAAATCAGGCAGGCGTGGGTCTGAGTCAGCATGGCCTCTTCCTAGCTAGGGGACCTTAAATAAGTTAAAATCTTCTGAGCATCGCGTTCTACAACTGTTACATTGGGCAATAGTACCTACTCACAGGTAAAGGTCAAGGTGAAGACCCGAGCATGGCCAATAGTAACTGCTTTCTGACTTGTACACTACATATACACACATGCACGCATGCGCGTGCACACACACACACACACACACACACTCACAGAGTCTACTATAGTCTGTTGGCCTTGTGGTTAAGTTACTGTCCATCCTTCATCTTTAGGGTAGGATAGTTGAGAGCCATTTCTACTACTCCCAGGAACAATTAGAATAAAGGCATAAGAAAATGCAGAAATGGGGGATGGAAGTCATCCAGGTTTGTTATCTTTGTCTATGATAGTGGATACAGACTAAGTTGGTAGAACTCATGGATATAAATAAAAACTTACACAGGCAATGAAATAATGTGAAATGAGTTCTAAGACATCCTTAGATATTACAAAGATTATTTTTTACCGTCTTCCACTTATAAAAACTCTTAACTACAACTCAGAATTTTCAAATAGGCAGGTACATGTGTAGTTAATAAACAACGACTGAGTATTACTCCATACCTAAGAGATGCTGGAGAGAATATTAAAAACACGAGATCATCCTGCTGGTAGAGTACAGAGGCCCTGGGGACTGGGTAAAAATCCTGTGAAGCACTTAAAATGTCCTCTTCTATGAAACTGGGTAAGAGGAAATATCTCACAGAGGTGTTGTCAGAGAGACAATGGACGTAACAGTACCAAGCCCTGTGCCTGGTCCATAGGGAGTGCTCAATAACTACTAGCCCCTTCCCTTCAGAGAGCTTACAGGGTTTGTAAAGAGAATTAGAAAAGATGGTTCGAATGCCAAGATGCTAAGTGTAATCACGGGCAGAGAGTAATAGGTGTCTCTAGAATGGTGAATGAAGGCTCCTGGAAGAAGGGGGTCTTAACCAAGTAAGGTGGAGCTGATGAGAAGGTATCAGTCATCGATCCAGAAGTCCCTCCAGTGTTCTACTCTTCAGTGAGGGAGGGGCCTACCTCCGGGCACAAGTCCTTCCTAGACGGCAGGACTCCATCCAGAGCCCTATCATCGTTTGCTTCAGGATGAATCAGTTTGGGTTATGAGTCCTCTAAGTCCCAAACAGCAGGCTGACTGGTACACTATTCTTCAGAGTCCCCTCCAAAAAACCAGTGTAAGCAGATTATGTTGGCACCAAGGGGCAAGGCCATATTCCATTGCTTTCCAGGCTGTGAAAATGAGAGGAATCCTGCCTGCTGTCACCCATTTTTTTTTTCCAACGGGGATCTCACCTAGGATGTTCCCCCCTTTTTTAACAAAAATATTTTATTTATTTATTTGACAGGGAGAGAGAGAGAGCAGAAGCAGGGGGAGTGGCAGGCAGAGGGAGAGGGAGAAGCAGGCTTCCTGCTGACTAGGGAGCTCGATGCGGGGCTCAATCCCAGGACCCTGGGATCATGACCTGAGCTGAAGGCAGCCACTTAGCTGACTGAGCCACCCACGTGCCCCGGTCACCCAGTTTTTAAGCTAGAACCCGGTTCTTGTCTTCAACAGTTATATTTCAGTTTTTAAAAAGCAAGTAAGGAATGAGGATGCTTCAGACAAAACAAACCTTCTCTGCTATCTCCTTTCATCCGATAAAGGCCCCATTTTCCCCTTCTTGCCCACTTTGGAATCCAAAGGAATTTCAGCATCCAGCAGCAGAATCTCCCTGGCAAGTCCCACTGGCCCCAGGCACAAAACACAGCTATCCCTTCTTCAGGTGACCTGTTGCTTTTCCTGCACTACCCTCACTCATATCTGTATGTTCACTTGCCCCCATTCTCTCTGACCGTAGCCAAGGGAAAGCTCGTGGGAGGAAAGCAGTTTTGAGAAAAACTGAGGACCTGGTTGGGCTTATGGACCTAAGCAGTGTGTCTACCCTCATGCCCTCTGCAAGTGGCTCCTGAAGCCACAAATGGATTTCTTTCCTCTGAGTACTCTCTCTAACAGCTAGGCATATCTGTTCATTCCAGACACCAACTAAAGAGAGAACTGTGGTCACATTTTCCCTTTCCTCTAGAGAACAAACAAAACAAAACAAAACAAAACCCGAGTTAGAGCCGAAAAATAGCTACAGATACACTTCTGAAAGCTTGACGCTTACAGCTCTGACATGCTTTAGTCAGGACATCGGCAACCCCGGGGAGCATCTCATGGGCCACAGCAGTGAGAAAGAACGCTCTCTGCCTCCAGGAAGAGCAGGGCCCGGAGCTGGGGGCGGGGAGGGCAGATGAAGCTCCTTCCAGCGGAGGGTCCTGTATTCCTAGCACAAGGGCTTCTTAAGGACTTCTGAGCAGAGCAAGCAGGTGGTGAGGGAACATAAAACCTTGCCATCTGGAACAGCTGAAGGAAAGCAGAACAGTGGTCTTCAAATGCAAAAAGTGTTGTTATGAAGAAAAGAAATTAGATTTGTTCCAAATGAACTTGGATCAGGGGGTAGGTCTACCACCAGCAACTAGAATCAGATATCTGTATTCTAAATGGCCAACCTGTCAAACAAAAGGACTATTTTCAGAAGTAGAAGCATCATAGTTGAGGTTGTATTGGTCAGCTTTCAAAGTCCCTTTTAATCTTGATATTCTGTAAAGAGCAAGGGAGAGAGGTGCTACGGCTCTGTTCCCTTCCTTTCTCTTCTCAACAACCCCTAGTGTGGTTTGGACACCCCACATGATTCTGGGAGTCCATTCTGTGTGAGCCAGTGGGAGCACTGGACTATAACAGTTAGCTCATCACACACACATACACACACACACACACACACACACACACACACACACACACACCCTTATGATTAATTCAGTCTTTACTGGGCATGTCTCTGTATATTAAATGACAAGAACTTTCTAGGGTGTTTAAAAGAAATGGTTTCTCTTCTCTGCTACATATGACTCAGGAAGCAAGAAGTCCTAGTTGCTACTGGCAGATACTGGGGATCATCATAAAAGCCATCTTTAAGAAAAAAGGCAGACAGGGGGAAAGGAAAGACACAGGGACCTTGGTGACATTGTTGTCTTGAATCAAGACTTACCTGAAGTCAGACCTACCGCTGGGCCTTCAGTGTTATGAATCAACAAAACCCCTTGCTTGTGTAGCCTGTTTTATTTAGTTGGGTTTTCTCTTATTTGCAAATGAAATTGTCTTGATCAAATCCAGGGCACTAATAGAAGTATAAATCTCAGTCCCTGCCCTCAAAGAGCTTCCAATATGATTGGGGAGATGAGATATTTATAGGATAAACAGAACGATATAAATATATAAATATTATAAAAATAAGAGATATTAGATGTGACTGTATAAGATAAAGTAGCAAATGGGTATCATCCAAAACATGAAAAACCACAAGAAAGACTGAAAATAATTCTGTAAGCTACTGAAGAACAGGGGCTGTGTTCTGTCTCCTTCCTGCCTTATTTCTGGTAACTGTGGTGAGGCCTTGGACCCAATGACAGACAGCACAGTCCCTGGAGCCAGATGGTATAGACTTGACTTCCAGCTTACTACCTGTGTGATCGTGGGCTAGTAACTTACCTTTTCTGCACCTTAATCTTCTCTTCTCAAAAATGGACATGAAACAGTAATTATCTCTTAGGGTATACAATGTACAGTAAGTATAGCTATTCCCATGATTCAAAAAACAGGTTTTGAATACCTATGATATATCCAAAGCTCTATTTGGAATAGGATGACAATGCATGAAACAGACTCTGCCCTCGAGGAGGCTACAACTTTGATGAAGGGTCTGGAATAGTGACCAGGCAACTGGATGAGAAGAAGAGAAGAAGAGGATGAGGAGGAGGAGAAGGCAGAGGGGCAAGTGAAGGAGGAAGAAAGATGGGTGCATGGTAGAGATCTCCTTCTCAAGTGGTCTCTTTGATTGAAAGAAATAGAATTATTTTCCAGAGAGTCTCTGGGTGGCTTGAGAGGGGGATGGAGGCCAGAGGACAGCTGTGTGGGAAATAGTGTGGATCCAAGCAGGAAAAGCACATGGTGGCTGCTGTGGGTGATACAGCTGATAGAAAGTTTCATGGACCACGTGGGACCCCCTTTTAGAAATACTTGGGAGAGAGGGGAGGGACTTCAGGGGAAGAGCTGAGTTCCTGCTTCTGTGTGTGTGTGTGTGTGTGTGTGTGTGCGCGCGTGTGTCTGTGGGAATGCAAGGGGTCGGGTGGTGGTTCATGTGCGCCCTTGTAATCTGGGCAGAACTGTAAAGAAATCTCATTTTCTAGTCATAGACTGGAGGCCTGGTGTTTGAACCAGACAATCTGGTGTTAAGGAAACCAACAAAAACATACTGGGCAAGGATTTAAGTATTTATTATTTTGTTTCCATGTCACTTGAGTGGGGGTATTTTTGCTAACTCTCTGGATCCATAGGACACATTACCTTGCCAGCTGGCCTCATTGTGGACTTTCTAAAAGCCTCAGAGTAGCACAGCTGAGTGGGACCACAGTACAGTTTCCACAAGCTCACAAGAGCACTTTCTACCAATCAGAGAAGATAGGAGGTTTCTTTTTATAAAACTAGAAGTAGTATTAGAAGCCTTTTATTTTAAGGTGAATGATACTTGTTAGATTTTTTTTAAAGCCACACTTGGGACAATACTTTCTAAAGGTCTTTGTTTAGTTATGGGAAATGCTAAATATACTCTGTAAAAAACTGATAATGAAATATTTGATCAGAAATTTCCATTCATGGTACAAAAATCATCTACCCTTTTATGCAGTTGAATTTACTTCTGATGGCAAATGCACTACATGAAAACCCTCAATGGTTTGGGAATAGATGTTTCTTTTAGAAAATCAACAGCATTGTGCTCTGAATACTTGGAATCTGACTAATCTTGAGAAAAATTCCTTTGATGAAGAGATTCAAATCTGGATATTTTGCCATATCTCGCATATTTTGCCATCCTTTGTTTTAGGAGGAAGTTGGTGCATTTATCTTGTGTTCTATTACCTTGAGGATGACATTATTTCTTTTGATAAGTGGAAATGCTTTAAAAAAAAAAAAAGAAAAAGTCCTCGAGTGCCCTGCCCAAGGCCTTGGTCTCCACGACTGCAGTGAACTCCAAGATTTCCAACTGCCTGTTGTCTAACGCTTCATGCCTGAGAACTTTCTCTAGAACTGAGGCAAACTGCCATTTAGGAGGCAGGACATACTGGAGAATTAATACTACCCAGGAATAGTCCTCAATAAATGACTGATAGGAAATGGTGTGTAAATACCCAAGCTTGACCCTCCTTGGGTGGAATAACTCTGACATGTGTATTTTATAATGTTTCTTGCAGTTTCCTTATGGGATTAAGCACCAACATCACTCACAATGATAATAGGGTTAATGATTCACTCTAATTAAACAAGAAGGTCATTAGACTGAGGGGTTTTTTTTCTTTAAGATTTTATTTATTTATTTGACAGACAGAGATCACAAGCAGGTAGAGAGAGGCAGGCAGAGAGAGAGAGGAAGGGAAGCAGGCTCCCTGCTGAGCAGAGAGCCTGACTCGGGACTCCATCCCATGACCCTGAGATCATGACACGAGCCGAAGGCAGAGGCCCAACCCACTGAGCCACCCAGGCGTCCCTGTTTTTTGTTTTTGTTTTTTTTTTAAGATTTTATTTATTTATTTGAGAGAGAGAACAAAAAGAGGGAGGAGGGGAGAGGTAGAAGGAAGAAGCAGACCCTCCCCCACAGCAGGGAGCATGATACAGGGTTCCATTCCAGGACCCTGGGATCATGACCTGAGCCAAAGGCAGACACTTAACCGACTGAGCCACCCAGGTGCCCCTAGACAGAGGTTCTAACAGTTTAATGGCCCATGTAAGCAAACCAAAACCTAAGCCTGCAATGCTTCAAGCCTCAGATACAAAACTAAAGACAACCAATCACAAATAGCCAACTACGTTTTCCCAAATAATGCAACTACTTAAGCTAGAGCCAATCAAATAATTCCTTCTCTTGGTTTCTGCCTCTTCTCTGTAAAAGTCTTTCCCCCAGCTCCGATCTGTGGAGTACTCCTTACCACTTCTGGTTTGGTGCTGCCCAGTGCAAATCCATTTTTGCCCAAATAAACTTCTTTTTTATGGCCGGGTAATATCACATAATATGTAGATACCACATCTTCCTTATCCATTCATCTATCAATGGAAATTTGGGCTACTTTCGTATCTTGGCTGTTCTAAGTAATGCTGCAATAAACATGGGGATCCATATATCTTTTTAAATTTCTATCTGCTAGATTGGACGCAATTTGATTCACAAGTTCAATAGAGCCAATAAGATCTTCATAGTGGTCTAAAAAGTAAAGAAATATCACAGGACACACATCAGCATCCTCTGAAAATTGTACTTTTTTGGGATTAATCTTAAAGGAATCTTGAATGGATTTCTTCAAGATCACAATGTATTCTTCTCCCCCATGTCAAATTGTGATCAGTGATGTAAAAAGGTGAAGATAATGAATTTCTGCCTCCCACTGTACTTTGTTAGAGAGCCCTGAAGGATTGTCCCATTATCAGCTAATGAAACCCCCCTGCTCACTGCCGAGTCTGGTTAAACACCCAATTTGAAAACTCAGAAAAGATCAACGAGGAGCACCTCCTGCTCTCTGACACCAGGCAATTTATAGTGGAAAACTTTTGCATATTATCAAGAATTAAGTGGAGTTAGTTCAGGAGACATTCTCAAAGGCTGAGTTCAAACAGGCTCTTCTCTGCCTTGATCTCTTTAAAAGCCAGCAACCCCCAAATGCTGGCAGGAGAAGGGAGCATTTTCTCATTGTAAATTGAATGACCTGATTTTTATCTCTAGTTGGATTCCAGAAGGAAGCATGATGTCATTTCAACCACTGGCCAGAAAACTTCTTGCTTAATGAGCACTTTGAGCTTACTGGCAGCCAAGAAGGTCTTTGTTTACACTGCTTAGAAACAGAGGTCAAAGATCCTCTTTCTCTGACTTGAAGGAACAAAGGGACAGGCTTGCTAACCAGCCCTTGTCTGTGAGGAAGTTTTAGAGAATGGCAGACATAAATACAACGGGCTTCCCGCAAAAAGGTTATAAAGTCCAAGAGGTCAATCAGACCGGAAAGAGGAGGAGCTGAACTGCCATCAAAGATGAGTTTTCCGCCTTCTTACTGAGGTGCATAAGTCATCTCTATCCGACCACAAGTGGGGGCTGAGTTTTGGCCCAGGATCCTGCGGCAGGTGTGTGCCCCTCTCCTCGCCCCCACTCTCCCCAACTCCTGCACCAAACCCCAGCCCCCGGCTTCCCTCAGCTGTCTGAGCAGTTGCCCAAGGGCTCAAGTGGTCCCCGCCCACTAGCAGCTGTTGAGATACATTCTGAGAGCCAGAGCCAGCGGATCTCTACAGTCTGGTTACTGACTATGGAGGGCAATATCAGCACAATAAGAAGAGAGCAAGGGAAGTGGTTGATTTCTGCTTAGGGTGCATAGTACATTACATATTAGGCAGAAAGGTTGAGTATTAAGGAAAACACAGTGAAGCCCTTTCTCCAATAGAAATAGTATAAACCCTCCGGTAATTTTTCTTCTTAGAGAACAGCTTTACTGGGGTATAATGGACATAAACTGCCCATGATTAAACTGTACAATTTGCTAATTTTGGCATATCCATTACCACAATCAGGATCATGACCCCCAAAAGTTTCCTCTCTGGAAGCTCTCCTTTCCATGACTGGCCCTTCCACACGCCCCATTCCCCACGCCCAGGTGACCTCCTCTGCTTTCTGTCACTAAAGATTATTTTGGACTTCCTAGAGTTTTACGTAAGTAGAATCACACATAATATGCTCTTTTTAAAATCTGAGTTCTTTTACTCAACCTATGATTCACGTCGTTGTGTGTCTCAGGTTCATTCCTTTTACTGTTGAGTCGTATCCCATTTGTGGCTACACCACAATCTGTCAGTTTGTCTACTGATAGGTATTTGGTCGTCTCCAGTTTCAGATTATTACAAATAAAGCTGCTGGGGTGCCTGGGTGGCTCAGTCAGTTAAGCGTCTGCCTTCGGCCCGTCCCAGGGTCCCAAGTCTGGCTCCCTGCTCAGCAGGGAGTCTGCTTATCCCCCTGCCCCGCTCCTGCTCTCTCTCTCTCAAATAAAAAAAGAAATGAAATCTTTTTAAAAAAATAAAGCTACTATGAACATTTACATACAAGTCTGAATATGAACATATACTTTATCTTGAGTAAATACCTAGGAATAAAATGATTGGCTCATATAGTAAGAGTACATTTAGCTTTTAAAGAAACTGCCAGACTCCTTTCCAAAGGGGTTGCATTATTTTACCTTCCCACCAGCAGTGTTTGAGGGATTCAGTTCTTCCACACCCTCACCGATAGTTGATATGGTCAGTCTTTCTAACGGTGAACATTCTGATAGATACATAGTGGTTATAGTTGGCATTTTCCCAGTGACTAGTGATGATGGGCATCTTTTCCTGTGTTTGCTATTTGTATATCTTTTTGGTGAAATGTCTGTTTAAATCTTTTGTCATTTTTTAATTTTTTTAAAGATTTTTTTTTTTTTTAATTTGACAGATCACAAGTAGGCAGAGAGGCAGGCAGAGAGAAAGGGGGAAGCAGGCTCCCCTGCGAGCAGAGAGCCCGATGCGGGGCTCGATCCGAGGACTCTGGGATCATGACCTGAGCTGAAGGCAGAGGCTTTAACCCACTGAGCCACCCAGGCACCCCTTTTGTCATTTTTTAAAAAGATTTTATTTATTTATTTGAGAGAGAGAGAGCATGAGAGGGGAGAAGGTCAGAGAGAGAAGCAGACTCCCCATGGAGCCCGATGCGGGACTCAATCCTGGGACTCCAGGATCATGACCTGAGCCGAAGGCAGTTGCCCAACCAACTGAGCCACCCAGGTGCCCTGTTTTGTCATTTTTTGATTAGGATGTTTGTTTTCTTATTATTGTTTTGAAAGTACTTTAAAAGGGTGCTTGGCTGGCTCAGGGGATGGAGCACGGGGCTCTTAATCTCATAGTTGTGAGTTCAAGCCCCATGCTGGGTATAGAGATTACTTAAAATAAAATCTTAAAAAAAAAAAAGAAAGTACTTTATGTATTCTGGTTATAAGTCTTTTATCAGATCTACTATGTAAATATTTCCTATCAGTCTGTATCTTGTCTTCCCATTCTCTTAACAGTTCTTAGAAAGAGTAGAAATTCTTAATTTTGATGAAGTCCCATTTACCCAATTTTCTGGTGCTATTATTTCTGAAAGGTTAGAACACTACATAGGTAATGTGATGGACTTGATATAATTTTAAGTGCCTTCTTAGATTTATGACTTCATTTTTATTAAAATTTTTTTTGTTTTTAATTGTTCTTTTTTAATGTAATGAGATTTTTCTTAAGTTAGTGTTTGTTTTAACGCATTTTTCTGTCTTCAGAGTTCATTCCTAATTTTAGATTTTATTTTATTTTATTTTTAAAATATTTATTTATTTGAGAGACAGAGTACACATAGAGAGAGAGGGAAGGGGTGAGGCCAGCTCCTTGCTGAGCAGGAACCTGATGTGGGGCTCCATCCCAGGAGCCTGGGATCATAACCTGAGCAGAAGGCAGACACTTAACCCACTGAGCCACCTGGGTGCACCCCTAATTTTAGATTTTAAAAAAATATTAGGGGCGCCTGGGAGGCTCAGAGGGTTAAGTCTCTGCCTTCGGCTCAGGTCATGATCTCAGGGTCCTGGGATCGAGCCCCGCATTGGGCTCTCTGCTCAGCAGGGAGCCTGCTTCCCCCTCTCTCTCTGCTTGCCTCTCTGCCTACTTGTGATCTCTTTCTCTCTGTCAAATAAATAAATAAAATCTTAAAAAAAAATTACAGTCTTTAGCTGAGTAATCCAAACTTTGACTGTTTTCCTAATTTTGAAAACATCATACTTGAAACCAAAATAGAAATACAATCTTCCACAATTGCTAATTCAAAAATAATTTGTTATTTATTTCCTCCTGGAATGCTCTGAAGGGAAGTCATTCCTCAGTATTGGATTTAATGTAAGAAGTTTTTGTTTTAATAACAATTTATTTTTACACTTGATCTTAGCCAAAAGGCTGAGAAGTGATTAAAACAATTTATTTTTATAAATCTATCTACCTAGTTTTCCAATATTCTTAAATCTTTATTTTTTCTCCAATATTCTCACATTCTTCCATGCAGTTTTGTTTTTACCCCACGTATTTATCAAACTCTTTAATGTCTATTTCATATTTATATATGAAATATGTATCCTTTTAAACATTCCTTTTCTCCTTATATTTTTCTTTAACCTATATGATTTTCTCTGAAAGTTGTCACCTTCCATTTATTCCCATTACCTTTTGTAAAATGACCATAAGATAAAATACTAGATAGTCTGGTTTTTCATCTTATTATTTTTCTCATCACTTTGTATGACTTGATTTTTAAATGTGGTCTAGCAAGTTCTTTCCTGGTCAAGTTTCGTTACAAAAACAATTAAATAGCTACAGGATATCCAGGTTCCAGGGCATACTACTTATTTCAAGCAAAATTTGATAAATAAGAATTTCAGTACCGGAAGGAAATGTGGACTGAAACAGAAAGGTGTGGTGGTGCTATTTTTATAAGCATAGCTCCAGGAAAGGATAAAGCCACCACGCTAAGCTTCTGGAGCTGTGGGAAGAACAGCTTTGTCTTCATCTGCAGGGGATAATAAGGGCCAGAAAATTAGGCCCAAATCACTCATGAATCAGAAAGAGAAAAGATTCCAGTTCTGCCACTGGGGAAGGAATGAGCCATGGCTCTTTACACAGACATTGGCCCACTGTTCATTTTAGCATCAGAAATTCTCTACATGTCTCCAAAGGAAGCCAGAGCCTTACTTTTTTTTTTTTTTTTAAGATTTTATCTATTTATTTGAGAGAGACAGAGAGAGCACGAGTGGGGGGAGGGACAGAGGGAGAAGCAGACTTCCCACTGAACATAGGGCCTGACATGGGGCTTGATCCCAGGACCCCAAGATCATGACCTAAGCTGAAGTCAGAGGCTTAACCGATGAAGCCACCTAGGCGCCCCCAGAGCCTTACTATTTTAAATTATTTACAATTTAGATAAAGGACCATGCCAAGACCTCAATAATAAAAAGTAACGGTTAATAGCCAGTGCATATGCTTGCTAGAGGAGTTTTCTCACAGTATCTCATGTAAACTCCTGACACACCTGTGAGGGAGGGCCTCGTGATGTCTCCTTTTACAGTTAAGGAAACTGAGGCTCTGAAAGATTAAGTGAGAAGGACACCAGACAGTTCTGACTTCAAGGTCTGGGCTCTTCTTCCCCATCCTCTAACTGACACTTCCTTAGGACACTTCTATAACGGGACTCTTCTCTCCGTGAGAGGTCTTCATCTGTATCTTGTTTATTTAAGTCTATTCCCTATTTAAGGAAATCACCTTAGGGGGGAGTATAAGGACAAATATGAGCACAGTGCTGAGCTTGGGAGGGGCGGTGGGTTCTTGCGCACCAGCGCCCTGCCCATGTCCCTCAGCCCCTGCGCTCTGGTGTGGGAGCTGCCTTCAGCACTTGTACTCCGCTGGGAGTGCCCTGTGAGAAGCCTGTCTCCCTCAGGAGACGGGGAGCCCCTGAGGGTAGGGATGTCATCCTAGTACCAGTGTTTAACTGGTTCTTGATATACATTTGCTGACTGAGGGGATGAAGAAATCTCCTAACCTAGCCCTGATGAGGTCTTTGATTCTAAATGTACATGGTTAAGAAAGACTGATTGCTTCGTGTAAAAACTCAGTCAGCATCCAAGGAACCCAAGGCATGCCAGTTTAATTATCCCCATAACCAAGTGGTCAGACCAGCTCCAAAGATAGCTCAGTTATCTTTATTCTCTGGTTACCAGAATGATTCAGAGCCTTTTAGTGGACATGGGTAGGCTAAAAACTAGAGACTTTGATATATACAACCACAAGATTATGCTTAATCCTCCTGAGGAGCCTGTACCATACTCATGGAAGGAAGGAAGTGAGGAACTTCACCGAGGGACGCCTTCAAATCATTATCATCATAACATTTGTCCTTTATAGAGTCTTGGCTGCTGCTGCACTGTTCGTTGCGTGCATGAACTCACCTTATCTCCGACACAAGACAAATGAACAGTGAATCACCAATAATAGTGCAAACTGATCATCTTTTTATAATTTGAATCAATTAACATAGTTTTATAGGTAGAGTTATTTACATGCTTTTATCTTTTAAATTCCATACCTAAATTGCACATGATTTATGGCCCACCATTAAGGTATTATAATATACCTTATTTGTCTGTGTATTCACCTTTACAGAGAGCTTTATGTCCTTATAATTTCATATGCATTTGTGTTGCTGCCAAGCATCCTTTTGTTTCAACTTGAAGCAATTCTTGCAGAAGCTAGTCTAGTGATGATGAATCCCTTCAGCTTTTGTTGCTCTGGGAAAGTTTTAATCTCCCCTTCATTTTGTGGGGGTGGAGGAGAGAGGCAGAGGGAAGAGAGAGTCCTAGGCAGGCTCCATGCCCAGCACAGAGCCTGAGGCAGGGTTCCATCTCATGACCTGAGCTGAAATCAAGAGTCAGATGCTTAACTGACTGGGCCATTCAGGCACCCCTTCCCTTCATTTTTTAAAAAGATTTATTCATTTATTTGAGAGGGAAGAGAGAGAAAGAGGGAACATGAGTTGGGGGGGCAGCCGAGGGAAAGAATCTTCAAGGAGACTCCCCCCCCCCACCCCCGCGAACAGAGCCCAACAAAGGCTTGATTCCATGACTCATGAGATTACCACCTGAACCAAAACCAAGAGTTGGATGCTCAACCCACTGCACCCTTCCCCTTCATTTCTGAAGGACAGTTTTGTCTTCTTGAGAAAGCAACTCATCATATACAAGGAAGCTCCCCAGATAAACAAAAGTTGAATGAGTTCATCATCCCTACACCTGCTGATTTGGTTCAAATGAAACAGATTTTCTTGCTCATTTCAATGTAGCTGTTCTTGGCTTTGAACTTGCCTTGGGTACCATGACTTCCAAACTGATTTCTGGAGTTCTCATAAGGCTTTTTGATTATGTTGTTGTTAAGCAAGCCAGTCTCTCTCTCTCTCTCTTTTTAAGAATTTATTTATTTATATGAGAGAGAGAGCAGAGTAGGGGGATGGACAGAGGAAGAAGCAGGTTCTGGGACTCTAGGATCATGACCTGAGCCAAAGGCGGACACTTAACTGATGGAGCCCCTCAGGTGCCCCTATGTCAGTGTCTTTCTAGGGGAACAAGGTCTGGAGCTCTCTATTCTGCCATCTTGTTATGTCACTCCATAATCTACGTGGTATTTTTGCTAAAAATGTTGACCTTGAGTCTAAACATGAGGAATTAGTCGAACAGATCCAGGAGCAATCTGAAGACAACTAGCATGCGTATATCAAAACTGTTAATGTCATAAAAGTTCTTCTCCACCCTCAAAAAAACAGAGAGAGTATTCTAGTTTATGGGGGGGTGGGGAAGCAACAGATGAAGCACATGAAACTTGGTTAGATAGTACAACACATGAAACTTGGTTAGATTCTGAATTTTTAAAAGAAATTCATAAAAATCATTTTGAGGATAATTGAGGATATTTGGATATGTACTACTTATTTAAAATCAATAGTAAATGTCTTAGGTGTGGTAATGACATGGTGGGTATGTAGAAAGATGTGCTTGTTAGGGGATGCTAAAATATTGAAGGGGGAAATGCATGATGTCTATAGTACATGCACCTACAGAATGAGCAGGTATGTAACAAAATGTTAACTGTTGATGAATCTATATAAAGGTTATCAAGGTTTTCTTGAAACTTTTCATAGATTTATTTTTCAAAATAAAAAGTGAGGAGAAAAACCTTATTAAAAACCCTATGAGACATATTTTCTCTCATCAAGATATGCTTTTTTTTTTAAAAAAGGATTTATTTATTTATTTATTATTTATTTATTTATTTCTGAGAGAGAGAGAGAGAGAGAGAGAGCGAGCGAGCAGATGGGAGCAGCAGAGGGAGAGGAAGAGAGAATCTCAAGTAGACTCTGTGGTGAGCATGAAGTCCGACACGGGGCTCAATCTCACGATCATGAGATCACTACCTGAGCTGAAACCAAGAGCTGGATGCTTAACCAACTGTGCCTCAAGATATTCTTTTCTTAAATGTTTTTATTTAAATTCCAGTTAGTTAACATATCATGTTATATTAGTCTCAGGTGTACAATATAGTGATTCAACACTTCCATACATCACCCAGTGCTCATCACACAAGTGCCCTCCTTAATCTCCATCACCTACCTCACCCATCCCCATCCTCCTCCCCTCTGCTAACCATCAGGGTGATCTCTATAGTTAAGAGGCTGTTTCTTGGTTTGTTTCTCTCTCTTTTCCCCTTTGCTCATTTGTTTTATTTCTTAAATTCCACATATGAATGAAATCATATAGTATTTATATTTCTCTGACTGACTTATTTTGCTTAGTGTAATACTCTCTAGCTCATAGCTTCATCCATGTCATTGCAAATGGCAAGATTTCATTCTTTTTTATGGCTCAGTAATATTCCATTACTCAACAATAGTCAAACTATGGAAAGAGCACAAGTGTCCATCGACTGATGAATGGATAAAGAAGATGTGATATATATTGATATATAGGCTATTATTGATAACACTGCTGTCCTTTCTATCAGTATATTTATGTTCTTTGGATAAATACCTAGTAGAGCAACTGCTGGGTCATAGGGTAG
The DNA here is from genome assembly GCF_963455335.1 of Martes martes. Lineage (NCBI taxonomy): Eukaryota > Metazoa > Chordata > Mammalia > Carnivora > Mustelidae > Martes > Martes martes. The sequence continues at coordinate 119,422,359 of NC_137891.1, forward strand.
TTCCATTTTTAACCTTTGAGGAACCTCCATATTGTTTTCCAGAGTGACTGCACCAGTTTCATCAAGATATTTTTACCACCTCACTGTACGGATGAGAAAACTGAAGGTCAGAGTGATTAGCAGCCTACTCTATGCCACACAATAGAAAAGCTGGGAGTTCAACCTCAGTAGGTTCCCGTAATTTTAATATCATACTAAAATGAATCCACAGCACTTGACATAAAAATTGTTGTGGCCACTTTTTCATAGAGAAGAAATCTGAGGCCCCGAGAGGAGGCAGGATGGCCAGAGTCGTGTGTAGGAGGTTAAGCCAGAGCATCAGCCCAGTGCTTCCATTGGAGTTTGGTGCTCATTCCATTATGTGTTGTTGAGATAGGTAGAGAGAGAGACGGAGAGAGAGAGAAAGGAATTGACTGATTGATTCGGCAAGGGCTACAAGCCTTACATTTTCTTTCCCCAATAAACTCCCTACCATTTACCCTGACAAATATATTAGTAAGATCTGGGAATGGGGCCAATCATGAGATATGGCAACTGTTGGCTCAGTTACTGTCTGATGAAGCCAATGTATGCGCTGTTCCCTTTGTCGGCCCTCCTCTCTCCTAACCCCTGCTCATCCCACTCTACTCTCTCCTTCTCTCGTCATTCAACCCTACAAGCCTTACTCCTAGTCATCCTTCAGGCCTTCTATTAAACTCCATTTATTTGAGGACGTTTTTCTTAATCTTCACCGACCCCTACCCCACACCATCCCATAGGCTAAGATCCCTTTTCTTTCAGAGCTCTCTGTGATCACAGCTAATATATATTAGGCACAAAGTATGAGCACTTAATATGTATAAATTCATTTAGTCCTCAAAGCCTCTGACATTGATAGCAATATTGTCATCTGCATTTTTTAAAAGATTTTATTTATTTATTTGACAGACAGAGATCACAAGTAGGTAGAGAGGCAGGCAGAAAGAGAGGGGGAAGCAGGCTCCCCACTGAGCATAGAGCCTGATGTGGGGCTCGATCCCAGGACCCTGGGATCATGACCTGAGCTGAAGGCAGAGGCTTTAACCCACTGAGCCACCCAGGCAGCCCCACATTTTATGATACAGAAATCAAGACAATGAAAAGCTAGTTAACTTCCCTTAGATCACATGGCTGGGATGAATCCAATCACAGATATCTGGTTCTGAGCCTAAATTTTAATCACTATGTAGTAATTGTTCTTCTTAGCACACAGAGCAATTCCAAGTAGATGTTTACTGTATGTCTCCCCTGTTTCAGTGAAAGCTCTATAGCGTGTTCGCTAGTATATTCTGGCACTTAGCCGTGGGCCTGTCATCATCAGGGCCCAATAAATATTTGTTGAGTGAATAGTAATGTGGGTAGTGTTATGGGAAGAACAAGGTGGTAGGAATCAAACAGATCAGTCAGTCACTTGGCTACTTACCAATTAGGTGATTTTGGACGGGTCAGTTGACTTTGCAGCACAGTAGTTTTTATACCTGAAAAATGGAAATTAAATTACTGTGTGACTATATTGCAACTCTGGAAAACCGCATCTGAATTGCACTCCTGTTTAAAGGTCAGTTATGATGGCTTATTGTACCTGATGGGTAACTGGAACATCATTTTTCTACTTCCAAAAGAGAAATAAGGTAGAGACGCCTTGAGAATTCGTCACACGGATGGTTTACAACCTCTTACTTCTTCGATTACCTAGAAATTACTATTGCATCTACGTCTCTCCTTTGAACTCCAGGGCTGTGTTTCCAACTACTTAGAGAAAAGGGTCACAGGATAAGAGAGTGAAACTATTTAGTAGTGCTTTACCTCTGTTATCTCACTTAATGCCCACAATAACCGTGTTTTGTTTCAGTATTCCTATGCGTATTTCTCAGATGTGGACACTGAGGCTCAGAGAGCCCCAAGTCTGACTTTTATAGAATGATAGGTTGGTGATTTGCACCTTGGCCTTTTGGCTTTCCCCACCATAGCATAAAAGTTCTCTCTAGAATTTAGGGTCTGTGTTTGATACCGTTTATTCACTTCATCCACTTACTTATGCACAAACATTGCACACCTGCCGACTTCCAGGAGCTACCCTAGAGACGTGGGCCAAAGAAATGAATAGGACACAGTCTTTTCTTTTTGAAGCTAACGGTCTAACAGGGGAGACTACGAAGGCAGATGACGGTACGAGGTGACAAAGGCTTGATCTGCTATGGGATCAACAGTTTGCCTTAGATACTTGAGGAGGCTGTCAGGAAGGGACATTGGTGGGTCTTGGAGGAGGAGCAGACACTTGACTGATACCGCTTTGCCTTTTATTCCACTTTGTACATTTCCATGTTTTATCCTCCCCCCACCCATATACATGCACAGTAGGTCCCCAAATTGTTGAATGCAGCCTTCAAACAGGACTGTGGCTGTAACACGATCACATATCACCGCTTAATTCTTACCCCCAAATCTCAAACAGATGGTTTTTCATCACCTGTACCAGGATACTTATCAGTGGAACACTTTGCCTCTTATTTTATTTTATGGAGCAAGGCAGTTTGGTTACTTGCAGAAAGTCACACAGCATTCAGCGTCAAAACCCTAGCGGACTCTGTCCTCTGGGCTCCCAATCCCCCATGCTCACCGTGGTAGCAATTGACACCTGAAAGTGCCCATCTCTTCAAAGAACAGGTGGAGATAGAGCCTGAGCAGACGTGTGCTTTATCACCATGGGTGAGGGGAGGGTCCACAAATGGGCACTCAGTATAGAAAAGTTAATGATTTATTAGGCTCTCGAAATTTAGGCAATTTCTTACCACCTGGACATTAATGGCTGCAATCAGTTATCCACCTTGGTCTGACCCTGGGAAAGACCTGCCAAGGGCTGTCCTGCCCGATAGAAACCACTTTGCTGCCAAGAAGGAAAGGGCTTTTTTTTTTTTTTTGCCACTGAATTCATAGTGGGGGAAGCAGTTCTTTCTAGGAGGCCTGGAATCTGAAGTTTCATAAAGGCACCGTATCTCTCCGACTTTCTCATATGTCTTCATCTGTTTCATTGACCCTCTTTGATGGAATATACTAGCAGGTGCTGCAAAGTGCTTTTTTAATACTTTAGTAAACAGTTGAGCGAGAAGCCTCATTACAGATAAAGCGAGGAGTGAAGTTGGACAGCCCATTTATCTTCCTTGAGATGAAATAAGGGTTATTGTTCAATTAGGATAAAATAAAATCTCATGTTTCTCTCCTAATGTCTCGTGTGGGGGCAGAGGCGTAGGGGTGGAGGAAGTGAGCGGCAGGATGAGTAAGCTTCTGAAATATTGCCCAAGATGTGACGACAGAAAAACACCCTCTTTGGAGGATGGGTGATGGGCACGGGGGGCAGGGGAACAGCCTCAGCAGCTGCACCCACAGAAGTTGCCTTGCACTGATTTCTGTGGGCATGTCCAATCAGGAAGCAGGGGCACAACACGGTTAGGGATCTGTTGGAGAGAGCCAGGTCAAGTCTTCCTTCACTGGTGGACTAATTAGCATGCTTCAGGGAGGAAAGGAGAGGAGGGAGACGGGTGGCAAAGGATTAGTGTGAGGGGTTTTAGAAAGGGGAGTTCAGAAGAGTCAGTTTGATCCAAACCAAAAATGTATGAAGAGGGCACATCTGCTCTTATCCTTTAGGCATTAAGCAAAGCCAGTGTTTTGGGTGATTTTTAAGGGGACAGAGGGGGGAAAGTGTTTGGGTAAATGGTGGAATACAGGCATTGGGAAAGGCTGGAGGTAAAGGAGGAGAGAAAGAGAGCTTGTCTTGTCGCCAAAGCTTGCACCTGGCTCTTTCTCAGCTGCTGTGCTGGTTACGAGAACATTTTCATTTTTTCTTCCCATGGATACACATGTTTATTCTCAAGAAATGAGGGAAAATCCCATTTTTGCTTTCAGACTGTTCATCTGGTGGAAGGTTAAGATCTTTGCCAGGAGATATCTTTCCCCTGATTTTTTCCACTTTGCTTGAACTAAATCAAATTTACCCTGAAATATTTGATACATTGGCAGAGGGTGGGGTGGAGAAGGGAGCCAGAATGAAGGCCCAAGTTCTGGCTCATTTATTTGATGTTTCAGACCTTCCAGGTAGAAATATCCCCTCCTGCCCTCAGTATTAATCTTGTTCTGTATGTGATATCCAGGATCATAAATATTTGTATTCTACTCTTTGCACTATGACTCCAGGATTTTTAAAAAATTTGTCTATATGGAAAATACAAATGATCCACCTGTTTCTTCAAAACTTTTTTGTTAGCCTTAGAGAGTCATGCATGGAAGTATTGCCAAATGGTGTTTTGATTCAGTTCCTGAGTAGGCTCTTAAAATAAGAGGATTTCACTTCCTTAAACCTTCGTCTACTTCAGAAGACAGCCAAGTGTCCCTAGTTGGAAGGATAGCAACCTTCTTATCAGCTGGCTCACAGGGCACTGAAAACCAAAGTGACTGTCATTATATCAAAACCTAGGTCCAGGAGTACTTGCTTATCCCAGAAGCTCTGGAACCGTGTCCCAGAGCTGCTTCTCTCAAGCCCTCACAAAAGAGAAAATGCTTCAGAAATCATATAGAATATTTAACTCACCATATATAGTAGAACAAGATGAAAAATCTGGATTTGGTTTAAGGAATGGTAAAGAAATAGTTCCTTGTTATTAGGATAGATCAGTTTAGAGATTAATTTGCCAGGAAAACAGCATGAAGCAACACTGAGAGGCAACCGTGATATTCTTCACAGAGGGATTCGTTCTTGAAAGGAGAAGACCACTCAGACACTGGTTCGGGGTGGGCAGAGCCTGGCAACAACCAGGCAACATCCAGAGAGAAGCACCAAGTGATCCACTCCCAATGTCTCCTGAAAACCACTTTTAAGTTTTCAGGAATTTTTCAGTCCTTGGGAAGATGGGTCGGATAGCAGCCATCATAACCGCAATTGTATGTATGAACCTCAGCCTCACCTATAATCTGAGCTCCCTGAGGGTAGAAATCCTGTCTCTCTCATTAATTTAGTAGGAGCGCAGAGTGTAATTAACTCAACTGAACCGAACTGAACTCAGTGGACGGTCCCACTATCATTGACTGTAGCGAATACAGCATTTTTCACTTTCTAGAAAGTCTAGTAGGAAACCTTCACAAAATGGAAGACTGAAAATCATCCTGGAACAAGAAGCCTATTTCCCCATAAATATTCCTGTCACTACAGAGGGGTGTGTGGCATGTGTTGGGGCAGGGGAAGTTGCTCAAGCTTTTCCACAGCTGCAGCAAGTAACTTCACATTCTTAAGTTATTTGACGATCATTCATAAGTAAGACCACCCAACTCCAAATTCAGCTTCTACATTCACCAACCCACCCTTAAATTTCCAACGTGGTTTCCCTGATAACTTTCAACCAAGAAGGAGATGTCCCAGCCAGGATTTTCTTTTCAGATGGAAGGAGAAGAGAAGCTAAAATAAGTTTTCATTTCATTCAGGAAATTAAGACCTCTGTTCAGGAAAGGAAATGAAAATAAGTCACAGTTAATGGGCAACAGGAAACTGAGAGGACTGAGTATATGATCCAGAGAGGGTTTCTGAAAACCAAAATGTGGATCAGAAAGCTGGCAAGCTCGATTCTCTAATGCAAGCAAGTCCATGTGTTTTGGGTCTCATTGTAGGACTTCAAGATGACAATGTACAACCCAGGAAATGCCACTCACTGGATGAGGATGAATGAGTTCACTTAAAATTAATTTTAAGTGAAGCAATTCTGGATCTTCAATTTCCAACTGAACTTTTTTCTAAAATTGATCTTTGAAATTGTTCTGCTGATTCCTCTTACCTCTTATTTTATTTTATTTTTTATGCTTTTTAGACTCATTTATTTATTTGAGAGAGAAGAGGGAGAGAATGTGTGGGCAAGTGGTGGAGAGGGGCAGAGGGAGAGGGAGAGAGAGAATCCAAGAATCTCAAGCAGACTCCCTGCTGAGCAGGGTGCCTGATGAGGGTCTCGATCTCACAACCTTGAGATCATGATATGAACCAAAGTCAAGAGTCAATGCTTAACCAACTGAGCAACCCAGGCACCTTGTCACCTCTTATTTTAAATTTCCTTCTTACAAACGAAAGACAAATCTCTTACCCAGCTTAAGTCTTACGAATATATATTGCCCCAGGGCACATAACAAGGAGACAATTTCAGGATACCTTGCTTCTGAGGGGAGTCCTGTGAGTGCCAGCAGGAAATATTGAGGGGAGAAAGCAGTCCCTTATTCCATCCAAGAGACAAACTCTTGGCAAGCAGAGGACTTGCTTATCTATCCATCCATCCATCTATCCATCCATCCATCCAACCATCCACCCATCTTCTATTTAAAATTCAAAAGTGAGATGGTTGTCACAGGGGTAAACATTAACATGGAACTTATTTGAACTGTAAAATAAAGTAAATCTTTTTCTGACAGAAAGTGGTTCTGATTGGGATCATTCATTTGACAATGAGAAGTGGGTTTACTAATTTATATGATAGATGTTGTCTATAAATTAAATGAATTAAGTATGCAGCTCCAAGATTCTGACAAACAACAGCTTCAGAGCCCATAGACATCATAGGATGTGATAGAATATGTTGGAAATTAAACATGTGATGAACACTTCCCCATGGCAGTTCAAAGTCAGGTAGAATGCACATAGATCATTTCTTAAGAATTGTAAGTGAAGATGCAAGGAAATTTGAAGACAGCTGGGGATTCAGCAGGGTCTAGGTCAAGCTGGAACAATCTGAACGGTTTTGTTGAAGTGGGACTGGGCTGGGGGTTCACTAGGATGTCTCCACGTGAAAGGCAGGAAAGGATATCTGGTCATTTGTTCAATGTTGACAGCACATGCAAGGACTCTGAGGTTGTACCAAACGTGTCCTGCGGCAGGATGATAATATGACCAGAGTCCCTTTAAGACAGGAACCAATGGAATGGCAGGGACCAAAACTTGGGCCACCTGTCTCAGCCTGAAACGATTAAATATCTTTCTTGCTGGGGAGTAGAAGGAGAGTAGATTGGACAGGTGAATGAAAAGTAGGGCAGGTTGGAAAAGGTTTTGAAAACTCCATGAAGGACTCAAAGCCACATGAAAAAGCAGGGTTTACTCAAGGTTAGTCCCTTAACTTTTCTAAGCAGGATATATTGCTCTTCTGGATTCCCCTAAAATTATTTCACTCCTTCGGTGGTAAGATGTCTCCCTATCAGGAGGACAATTGTTTGTTTACATTTGTTTACATTTTGGTCTCCTCCATGATTAGTCTGTGAACTCTTCAGTAACATGGATTATATCTTACAGGTCTTTGTCACCCCAGGACCCAGCACATCTCCTCTCAAGTGACAGGATCTTAATAAACTTTAAAAAAATGAATAAAATAATAAAGAAATGAAATCCAAAAGGAAGGTGAAAAGGGATAAGATAGGAAAAGAGACCCAATACGTTACAGTCCTGTGTAGCAGGGACTGTGCTGGTTCTCCCAAGTCCTCCAGCTGGAAGGGAGTCCTTTCTCCTCTGACCAGTACTGTGCTTTGTCCATAGCTGTGCACTTCCGGCTTGCTGCGTAATCACTTAGTTGTTATGAATTTTCATTATGTACTCAGGTAGATGAAATCTGATATATGTACCTCACACATAGGTGGCATGCAGTAGTTAAAAAGCAACACCTCAAGGAAATAACTAGTTTAAAAATGTTTTTTCCTTTAACCATTGGATTGTTGCAGCTGGCAGAGAACATCTGAAAGTGCAACCCTAGCAAAATAATTTGTTTCTTTCCTTTATTTAGTACTTAAAGTATTTTTATCCTAAAATCTGTCCTACTTATGAAATCCTTCATGATGGACACTACAGGTTGCATATTCGGTACCCATTCCTGAGTGTGCAACTTAGAAAGAAAACGCAGACTTGCTTTTCAGGTATCTACTCTTTCCCTCTCCGACTTCTGGAATGCATCCCCAGCTCCTGGGATAGATCCTTCAGATCTAAGCCAGTTATGATAATCCCATTCCCTTTGCTAGTGATTAGTTGAGAAATGACCAGAGAAAGTTGAAACAGAAGTGTCCTTGTACAGTGGGACTTACTGCAGAAAAGACCAAATCTCTTTAGCCTAACTGCAGCTTAAGGGAAGGAAGAAGATTCTCTTTAGGGCAGTGACCAGACATTAGGTAAAAGCAGAATTTTTTTTTTTTTTTTTTTTTTTTTTTAGGCTGGTGAGGTCAGCAAGGATCTTAATTTATTTCTCATGCTTTGCTTAGACAAGATAATGCACTTAGTACTGCTTGGTTGGTCTCAAATGCTTGGCCAGCTCTCAAAGAGCATTTGATTTGGGGAAAGGGTAGAAGAGGGCATTCCCATCCAGCCTTATCAGGACCAGACAGTACTCAGAACTGCAGCCTCAATTGTGCATGCCCTTTTGTGAAACCTTTAAAAGGCTGGATATGCTTACAGAGCCATTAACTCCAGGGTCCCAGAAGTCACCTTATAGGGATGGCTGAGCATCCCTCTCCTAAGTGCATAGCAGTCATTAAGCAGGAGCCTTTTACTTTTAACCATTTCCAACCCAAGACATACCTAATAGTTGCAGGGAGAGCTAACAAATCTGTGTGGAAATCAAGTTCTATTTGTTGTATTAACCGATCATTAACTGACCGTAGAATGGGATGGCCAAAGAAGGTAACATGGCAAAAGTAGGACCATTGATCCATTCATTCCCTCATGAACTCAGCCTTTCTCAACCAGGGTTTCTTTTTTGAACCACGGCACACAGTGATTTGAGTGACTGTTTTAGCAAATGTTTTCTCATTCTATGATTAGTACATAGCTAGTGCCATTGGATGCATGGGAGGCAGGTTAGTTCATACAGTGGATGATGGAGCAATAGGACTTAATTCTCTCATAGAATCACAGTTAATTTATTCAATATATTTACTGCATGTCTACTATGCGTTAGGTACTCTAATAAGCACGTGTTATCCAGCAGTGAACAAAACAAAGTCCCTGCTTCATGAAGCTCCATGGAGCTTACACACACCTACACTGTATATGTATATGAATAATATGCATGCTGTCTGTGTGGGTCTTAAAAAGGGGGATGGAATTTGGATAGTAGAAGGGAAGGGGAGGCCATTTAACATGATCTAGGAAAGCCAGCCCATCTGGAAATGGATCCAAGGTGTAGCTGGTTTCTGCTCTGGTCATTTCCACCAACCAGGACAGCTAAAAGGGCAGGCTCTTCCCATCTCTGCCCACCAAACCTCATAATCCCTAAGCACATTCTCTTTGTCCATGGAGCCATGGTTAGGCTGCACTTTTAGGGGGCTGGCAGTACAGGAGTCAGATGTCACTTAGGTTATGACCAGGAATCTGTCAACAAGGCTGGGCACCTTGAGCCACTGGAAGAGTAGGCACCCATCTCCCTGGTATGATTTTGGGTTCCTGAAGTCATACTTCTCCTCACCAATACTTTCCTCCAGACCTTGCTAAGGAGCTCCAGATGCTACCCTTACCTTCTCCTTTAGCCTAGGACAGACGTTCCTGGACTTTCTCAGTTCATGGTATGTTTATTTTTTTCATGACTCTCCTAGGTCAAAAGAAATAGCTAACAGTTCTATTTATGAAGTAGTAAAGACCAAATAACTTAATCTGTAGTAGTTCATGCAGAGTCTGGCAAAATGTCTCTCTGTTTTCCTCCAACATTTAAAATGTGCCACAGTACACCTGTGAGTTCATTGTGGGATGCTTGGCACATGTTCGTCATTGTAGACTTGAACTACAGAAAGTCCCTGTTAAGATTTAAATCATTCTACCAGGTGCACCTGGGTGGCTCAGTGGTTTAAGCCTCTGACTTTGGCTCGGGTCATGATCTCAGGGTCCTGGGATTGAGCCCCACATCATGCACCCTGCTCAGTGGGGAGCCTGCTTCTTCTTCTCTCTGCCTGCTGCTCTGCCTGCTTGAGATCTCTCTCTCTCTGTCAAATAAATAAATAAAATCTTCAAAAAAAAATCATTCTACCAACCCCGAAAGCCAAAGGTGTCTTTCTGGCTTGTTGGAGAGTGGTCTGAGCCTAAAGAGATGGAACCCAGGATGGTCCCATTTGGATGGACGGAAAAGGAGGGAAAGGCCGGGTTATGAAGTGCTATGGGAGTCAGACCTCTGAGGGGGAAAGCCTGCTTGCCAGGAGGAGAAAGAGAAAGCAGTGAGAGCTATGCACGGGAAGGCTGCAGAGCCACAGGAAGTGAAAGCAAGTTGGCAGTTCAGGAAGTAGATACAAGCTATCTACCCCGGGGAGGGTGTGCAGCCCCCGGTGTGTACCCAGTCAAGGTAGAGCCCTCATAGGTGTGACAAAGCACTCTGCAGAGCTGGCTCACCCTCTTCAGTTGGACCAGTACTTTAGTGTTGCTGAAATTCCAAAGGTGCCCCTCTTGACCCTACCTACCCCACTCTTATGCGTGCTTCCAGGACAGGTAGGAGATGTCACCTTGGCATCCCACTCTATTTCTATGAATAAATATTTACCAGGCCTCCACCTTGAGCAAATGCTCAGGGGTTAGAGATGAATGAAATGCAGTCTAATTTTATGAACGGAAAGTTCCAGCATCCATCTGGAAGACCTTTGGATCCTCCCTATCTTTTGGCTGTGAGTATTTAGGTTCATTGGGTGTTGGAAGAATATGCCTCTCTTGACCTGCTCTGTTGAACTTTCTTTGCATTTTGCCAATTAGTTTCCAGATTCCGTAAGAAGAAACTGAGAGGGAACTACCAAATTCCATAGTCTTTAAAATGATGAATCCAAGATGAACCCAATATGTGTGTATCTCTAAGAAAGAAAAAGTGCTCCTAATTATAGTTGTAAGATTTCATTGATTTTAAGATATATTTTGCCTTTAGAAATGCTAAATATTAAAGGGAAGATATGTCTTAGACTAGATAAAATATAGTAACCTTGAAGAAGCTTCTACCATGGTTAGGGACTCAGGGAGACACTATTTATATTTTATCTCATTTAATCCCTACCTTCAGCAGGTAGAGATTAAACGACCAATCTCTGAATAACTAAGGCATATTCAGTTTTTTTCCTATATTACTAATACTCAATCTCTTAATTTAAGTTTCTCCAAAAACAGAACCCAAGTCAAGAATTTAGATAGGAATCTAGCTTTTGGGGAAGTGATTCCAAATAATTCCCTGAGGGAACTTGGAAAGTGTATAGGGAGAAGGAAAGTCAATCTAATGCCTTATCAAAGTCACTGGGTTTGGCTACAGAGGCTGAACTCTGCAGGGACCATTGAGGCCTACAGAATGGCTTCCAGAATTGTCTATCCATCAGAAAGGAGGTTGGAGGTTGGGGCATCTGTCCAATGGCTCCCATTTCCCTTTGGCTGAAAGTTGCCTCTGGGGGCTTTAACTATTTTCTCTTCCTAGAGAACCTGTGTGTGTGGGCTGAATGGGTGCCTGTGTTTTTAGGGAAACCCTTGAAAGGGAAGAACAGAGGAAGGTAGGGATATACTTGAGGTGAAACTGCCCATGACAGCTGCAGCTGTGGCTTAAAGGATATGTTGCTCTGAAGATACGCTTTCATCACCTGCAGTGTTGAGTTCTGACTAATCTTAGAGTTTAGGATGAGTCAAGGGGCTGGGCTCCAGAGTTTTAATCTTGGCACTCTGTGGTTTTGGGCAGAACCCTTCACATCTCTGGGCCTCACTTCCTCCTCTGCTGGATGTGGGAGGTGGACCACACTAGTTTTGAGGGGCCCCTTAATCAATATTTTAGTATTGGCCACCTTGTATCCATCACCTCTCTTTCTTTTTTTTTTTTTTTTTAAGATTTTATTTGTTCATTTGACAGAGATCACAAGTAGGCAGAGAGGCAGGCAGAGAGAAAGAGGTAGAAGCAGGCTCCCTGCTGAACAGAGAGCCCAATGCGGGGCTCGATCCCAGGACCCTGGGATCATGACCCGAGCCATAGCAGAGGCTTTAACCCACTAAGCCACCCAGGTGCCCCTATCTCCGCTCTTTCTTAAATAGCTCCTTGAAGGCTACCCAGATGGTATGGAATGAGATTGGAATTTTTATGTCTATACTAGACAACCCTGAATCAACATTAAAATACAGAACTCAGTTACATTTTCCTCTTTCTTTAATCCAATCATTCATTCAATAAAATTTTATTGAGTGCCTGCCATGTGTCAATCACCATGCTAGACCTAGTGTAAATCAGCAAAAGAAAAAAAAAAGATGAAATCCCTGTCCTTTTGAAATTTACATTTTGATGGAGAAGGACATATAATAAACAATTATACAGTTAAGTACTGAGGGGAAGGTAAGCTCTCTGAAGAAGAAAAAAAATAGGCTAAGGAGACAGAAGTTGGTGGAGTACCATTTTCTATAGGATGATGGCTAGTTGCCAACACGGTCTTCATTGATGGCCTTAATTGGTGTGGTACATGTCTGCGGGCCAACCCTTACAACCTTTCTCTTTCCACAGTTGAAGACCCCTCCCTTGTCCTTCCTACTCCTTCCCTCTATTTCTAGCTGGAGCCTCATAAGACAGGTTGTATTTTCCAAAGATGGCTGTAACAAGATCTCCTGTTCTACATGCTCTTCTTATAATGTGACTTTTAAACTCCTCCCATCATTGGTGGATATAATGCTCTTCCCTTTGAATCTGGGTGGGTTTATGACATTGGAATAAGTGATGTTATTAAAATTCTGAGACTAAGCCACTGAACGTAATGGAGCAAGCAGGGACTCAAAGAGATATTTGCACACTCGTGTTCATATCAGCATTATCTGCAATAGCCGAGAGGTGGTAGCAACCAAAGTGTCTGTCTGCCCAAAACCACAGAGTGCCAACTGCAACAGAAGGTTGCATATACATACAATGGAGCACTAATCAGCCTTAAAAAGAAAGGAAATTCTGACACATGCTACAACATATGAAGACATATGCTAAGTGAAACAAGCTAGTCACAACAAACAAAGATTTATAATTCCATTTGCAAGGGGTTCCTAGAGTAGTCAAATTCATGGGAACAGAAAGTAGACTAGTGGTTGCCAGAGGCTAGGGAAGAGGGGAAATAAGGAGTTATTTAATGAGTGTGGAATTTCAGTTTTACAAGATGATAATGTTCCAGAGATTGGTGAACAATGACATGAATATATATTATTAAGCTGTACACTCAAAAATGTTAAAATGGAAAATCTTACATTTTTTTTAAATCACAACTAAAAAATATGTGATGTATCTTCTGCCTTGCTTACTGGAAAACTTGCACGAGGGTATTGAGCCTCCATGGAAATGGTCTAACTACTCTGAAGCCACCATGCTGTGAGGAAGTCCAGACATACCATAGGAAGTGGCCCTTGGCCATGAACAGAGAAAGATACCTGGCCAGTTCTGGCTTCTCCAGCCACCATCTGACTGCAGCCCACGAGAGGCCCTGAACGAGAGCTGCCCAGCCAGGGTCTTCCCAAATCCCTGACCTATAGGAACTTTGAGAGATAGTAAATAATTGTTCTTTTACTTTATTTTATTTTATTTTTAAAGATTTTATTCATTCATTTGACAGAGATCACAAGTAGGCAGAGAGGCAGGCGAGAGAGAGAGAGAGAGAGAGAGAGAGGAAGGGAAGCAGGCTCCCTGCCGAGCAGAGAGCCCAATGTGGGGCTCGATCCCAGGACCCTGGGATCATGACCTGAGCCTAAGGCAGAGGCTTTAACCCACTGAGCCACCCAGGCTCCCCTTTATTTTATTTTTTAAAAAAGATTTTATTAATTTGAGAGAGAGAGAGAGAAAGCATGAGCAGTGTGGGGGGCAGAGGGAGAAGCAGGGTTCCCACTGAGCAGGGAGCCAGATGTGGGGCTCAATCTCGGGCCCCTGAGATCATGACCTGAGCTGACGCAGATATTTAACTGACTGAGCCACCCAGTCACCTCTAAATAATTGTTCTTTTAAGCCACTAAATTTTAATATAATTTGTTACACAGCAATAGCTAATCAGACATTTTGCCTCAATCTCTCAGGTCAATAAAGACCAGAGGCAGAAAAGGATTAAGTAGTTCTAGCCTACTACTGTGTAATGTCTGATGGTTTGGCCCTGCAGATTCATAGCTCTGAAAGAAGGTCTCTGGGTCCATCACTGTTGTAGTTACAACTTTGTGCCCCAGCTAAGTGCTTGGGCACACTTCATTCTACAAATATTTACTAAAGTACTTACTATACGCAAGGGACTATGCTAGAACTACAAGATGTATAAGATATGCTCCTCACTCTCATGGAGTGTAATCTAGTGGGAGGACAAGCATTAAACAAATTGTGGTAAGTTCAATGAAGGAAAAGAACCAGGTGTGTTTAGAAAGAATTAACAGAGGGACATAATTTCGATGGACAACAGTGTCGGGGCAGGGTCTCTGAGAAAGTGACATTTAAGTTCAGACTTGGGGGGATGAGAGGCAATAACCCTCAAATGGAAGAAACAGTGAAGAGTAATACAGGCTTAGGAGACAGCACTTGTGAAGGTTTTGAAGCCCAAAGGACGTGCTATATAGAATACGCCCAATACACGTGTATTTGCCTGGGCCTGCTTACAGCTTTATGTGTGGTCCAGGTCTGCTCCACAAGTCTCTCATCCTGTATGAACTAATGCTAGCAGGGTAGGGTCTTCTCATGGTGCTGGCAGAAGCCCAAGAAGCAAGCCCAACTATGCAAAGACATTACAAGCTGCTCTTTATGTACCTTCCACATCCCAATGAACAAAGCAGGTCACATGACCAAGCCCAGCATCAATGGAGCAACCATGGAAGAGAGGGAAAGCGGTACACTCACTTTTTGGGACAATCCTCTACATCTTCAAATGTCCTGTCTCCTCGCCTCTTATGACTATTGCCTGGGCTTCCCCTTTTTATTGACACTAGTAAATTTGTTAGATTATTAGTTAGATCGATGAATGGACACCGACTAGACTTTTCTTCCTGACACTTCCAGGTGGGTCATGCCCCCTCTCCTGGCCCCTCCAGCCATTTATGGTGCTTCATGCTGATGCATTGTTTGATTTTCCTTCCTCATCAGTCTGCCCCATTCTGTAGCATTTAACCGTCTGTACCAGCTGTATCCGGCTATGACAAGAAGATCTGATGAAAATGTAGGGTGCTGGCAAAAATCATTTCATGTAGATAAATTAAAATAAAATTGCCTAGGCTGATTAAAACCCTGAAGAAGAATTGAATTGGAACAGGATAATAAAACTCACTTATCTTATAGAGATGCCATGAAAATTAGCTAGTCAGTATTCATGATTTGAATACAAAAGAAAAAACTGTTATTGATTTACATATAATGTCTCTGTTGTGCCTTCCAAAAGCCTCTTCAACTAATATATAATGAGATGGCAACACCAAATGTTAAGCTTAGGACACATTCATCATGTCATCATGGCTTTTCTTTTTTCTTCCTTTTTTTTCTTTTTTTTGGCCAATCAAAGAATACCACTAGCAGAGGCAAAAGATAACAGCTCTCTCAGCAGTGGATGGAAAAAGCACAGGGAGCTGGCCCTGGACATTTGAAAGAACTGCAGAGTAGATCGTAAAACACCACTGCATTCATAAAGTATGGTTCATTAGATTTTTGATGAAAAACTTCAAGAGGCATCTGTTTTCCCTTCTCTGTTCTCACCCCCCCCATCACCATTAGAGGCCATTCTGGAGTAAATTATGGCCTGTTCTCAAGCCTGATTATTCCAGGCCCACTTGGCTTGGCTGCTTTCTTTCTCCTGCCAACCAGCCCTCCTCCATCTCACAGCTTCTTAGTCCTAACCTCTGAGAGCAACAGAAGCAGAAATAAAGAGGAGGGACTCATGCCAATTCATTATGCCTCTTGGTGGTGGTGCTGGTCAGAGGTTTGCTGGGAAAGGAGACTGGAATTACGGCCCTCATTAACTGAGGCAAGGGAGGGTGGGCCCAGCGCTGCCAGTCAGCACAACACCACAGTTTTGAGGCAAAACCTCCTTCCCTTCAAGCTGGTCTTAGCGATGTGTGTTGCGAAGGACTTTCCAGTGGGTGTTGGCTTTTTTCAGAGTCAAATGGCATGGTGCTGTGATGATAATAGTTATAATTAGACGAAGACATGTTCTGTTAAGTGAGTGCCACGCAGCGCGCAGAGTTATTTCTGGTGAATTGTCCCGTTTAATCCCCACAAAGACCCTAGAGGTGAGAACTGTTACTGTGTTTATTTTCCAGAGCAGTAGCCAACCTGCCCAACACCGTGGCCCAGAGCAGCAAGAGAAACTGAAGAAAAGACAAACCTATTCTCCAGCACCTCATCTCTCCTCAAGGACACCCTACTGTCCCTGAAGCACGGAAGCCTGTGTGGATAGAACACTCTTCCCCCCTTGGCGGAGGATTCCCCAGGGCTCCCTTCTAGGCGCTCCCCACTAGCTTGCTTGTGCAGCATCCCGCGCACATCATGGCCACCACCCGCATGGTGGAGCCTCCGTGGGCTTCCTCCTCAACCCTCACACAGCAAACAAGGCCCGCTGAGGTAATGTAGCACACTTGTTAGTCACAGTGATTTGAGATCTGGACTCCTGGGCTCCATTCCTGCCTCTATTGCTTATTCCCTCTGTGACTTTGGGAAGTCATTTAGGTTCTCTGTGCCTCAGTTTCTTGAGGCTAATAATCATACTTACTGTCTAGAGCTGCTGTGAAGGTCAAATGCTTGTAGGTTCAAGCAGTTGGCAAATGCTCAATAAATACTAGCTATTATTATTTTCCACTGCATAGTTGTCACTGTCCTAGGACTAAAGAGGCATGAAAAACCCTGGGCTCAGATGAATTTAGAGGTGTTCAGCAACCTTACATTGTTCTGGGTTGCTCTAACTATTAATATTATTTCAGGCACATTATAGGTTAAATGGATTTTGGTGTGCTGTCTTGGGAGACTTGTCACCATATATTACATATAAACGTACTGTGAGTTTTGAGCAACCAACTTTCAAAAGGCCCTTGGGAAAGCTCACTTACTGAGATGAGCTAATAGACTGGAAAAGAGGCATGAAGGAAGCTAGGAAAGGTCCCTGATTGCTTTAAGAGAGGAGCTCTCCCAACCGGCTGGAGGTACTAAAACAGTAGGCAATGGGTTCAAAGGCAAGAGGAAAGCAAAATCATTTCCTGGAATAGTACCCACTGGGCAGTCCCCATCAAACCGTGGTTGACTAGTATGTTTCGCTGCATTTGAGAAGCTGCACTCTATCTAGGCCAGAGAATGTGTCTGCTCCTATTCATTTTAAACATTGCTTAGGCTTAATGGTGTAATAGTTCATTGGGGGAACCCTTAGTGTAGAAATGAGAGCAAGGCTTTTGGAATTAGGGAGCCTTGGGTCAAATCCCAGGCTCTGCCACTCTATCAGCTGGGTGATTTAAAAGTGTTTATTTCCCTTTTTGTAAAACAGAGATAAGAGTGGTACCTACCTTACCGGTTGTTAGAATGAGATAATAGGTGCAAATCACTTTTAGCACAGAACCTGGCACGCAGGAAGCACTTAAATCATTGCAACTATTACTGTTTCACTTTTTTCTTAAGTGGCAGGGTCTCTGTTGATAGGACTTTTGGGAGAGAGGAAGCTGGGAAGCGGGTAGTGAAGACCAGCAAAGGATTCCCTACCCACGGCCTGCTCATGGCTGTGGTTCCTGTATCATATCAGTGATGTGAAGCTGACACAAATGAAACGAGTGATCACAGGCAGAAGATCTCTCCACCCCAGCCACCCGGGTTTTTAAGGTCAACACTTGGCTGGCTAAGGGCTTAGCAAGTTTCTGGGTCAATACCAATATTCGTCCGTTAATAATCTAAGGGGAATTTTTTTTCCTTTTTTGCATTATTGCATTTGAATGTCCACACTGTTGGTGGATGTGTTTTCTAATCTAGGAAAATATGGATATGACCAGTGATTCCTCTAACTCTCAGGTGGTAAGCAGACTGCTGTGCCATGTGCTCAGCAAACCCTAAAGTGTGGCATTATCATAGTGGTAGAGAAGTCACTCTTCCAGCAAAGCAATACACAAAGCTGATATAACCCATTTAAGAATTTGCATACTAGTTGTTTTGCTATATTATAGTGAAGCAGATATGGTAAGGTACTTATAAAATGACCATCTTCTGTTAAAACCAAAACCAGAGAATAAAATGAAAAACAGCCTTGAAAATTCCCTGAGAAGACAAAACCAGTTCAGTTCTATAAGCAAAGCTTAATTTAGTTTACTTGCAAGACAAACTTGACCTGGGTTCTTTCTTGGTTATGCCTCTGAAAATCATAAACAAAACTTAAATTGTGTCCAAGCTTAGTAAGAGGAGACCACTGGCCAATTCCCTATCATTTAAGAAAATTCTGATAGTATAACCGGTCACTGTTAAGCAAGAAGTCCTGGAGTGCCTGGGTGGCTCAGTGGGTTAAGCCTCTGCCTTCGGCTCAGGTCATGATCCCAGGGTCCTGGAATCCAGCCCCGCATCAGGCTCTCCACTCAGCGGGGAGCCTGCTTCCCCCTCTTTCTCTGCCTGCCTCTCTGCCTACTTGTGATCTCTCTCTGTCAAATAAATAAATAAAATATTAAAAAAAAAAAAAAGAAAGAAGTCCCTTCTTTCTCACTATACATGCTGCTTTATAATCATCTATGTCCCAGCCTCATCCCACGTTTTGGTTTGTATGCTCCTGGTTTGCAAATTGCCTTTTTGTTGTGTGGGCACGATAAACTTTTGCTCATTACTTACTTCAGTGATTTGTTGGTTTTACCCCTGATGTTTCTGAACTTTTGACATTTTCCACGATTTCCATATTGACCAATCATATTTTTAGTTGTTCCCTTTGCTAGTTGCTTAGTGTCTTTCTATTCGGGATCCCTGTTGACAGTTTCCCACAATCTATTCAGTCATGCCTCCTCCTCCTCCTCCTCCTCTCCCCTGAGCTCCTTAGAACTCCTGAGTCTCAGCAGCCCTCCCAGGCCAGCTGTCTGGGAGCTAGAGGGCTAGGGTTTGCATAAACTGGGCTAGAAATGGGCCACAACGGGCATCATGCTGGGAGTGAGGAGTAAAGTAGAAATGGGCTGAGAAGGAAGACCTGGAACACTGGCTCCGGTGCCTGACAGTCTGGGGGAGGAAAAGAATGGGAGGGGTGAGGGTCAGAGAGGGAGAGAGAGGAAGGAGATACAGCTTAGGGAACGTATGGTCTCTGTAGACTCAGGAGGTTGGAGTTCGCGTAGCACGTTCATGCTTACCTTCTCTGTTGAAGCTTCGGTTCTCTCATCTGTCCCGTGAGGGCAACAATCTCTATCTCACAATGTTGTTTCAGGAATGAAATTAGAGGATGTGTGTAAAGCACACTATACCGTGACCGGCGTCTTATAAATGCCCATGAATGACACCTGTTTTTTTGTTTGTTTCTTTGTTTTTTTAATGGTGCGCTCTTGTCCTGCCAAATAGGGCATCTAACCCCTCAGTGGAAACTAAGACTCTGGCTAGAAAGGATAATAAGGATGATATTGATTTGCCACCACACACCCTATCTTGACAGATTTGTTACTACACACGTACATGCCGTGGGGGGAGGGGCAGAGGGCGAGAGAGGATCTCAAGCAGGCTCCACACCCAGTGCAGAGCCCCACATGGGGCTTGTTCTCAAGACCCTGAGATCATAACCTGAGCCCAAATCAGGAGTCAGATGCTTAACCAATTGAGCTACAACACAGGCACCCCCTAGAATAAACTCATAACCTGTGGGCTCTGTTCCTGGCAAGATAATACTCTGAGCGTTTTCACTTGCTCACCAAATTACTCATTAGTAATTACCTATTTAATTGGTAGAATCAGTAAAATGGTATTACATTTCAGTTTAGTTTAATTGCTTGCAATAATATTTTGGGGACTGTCATTACTCCTTTTTACTGTTTCTACAGGTCTTTAAAGTGAAAGACAGAAAGAAGGTTTAGTCCTTTTGGTTTATTTAAATAAGTGGTTCTCAAACATGTGCGTCAGAAACACCTGGAGAGCTTGTTGAAACAAACACAAGAAGGCTAGATTTCACCCCCCCCAAGATTCCAAGGACTGCACTTTGAGAACCCCTGATTTAAGCCAAGGCTGATTTCTTTGCACTTTCAGGTGTGGTGTTTAATGAACGATCCCCACTTGGCTCGATGAACTTTGTAGATATTTCTTGAGTTGTTTAAGCAGTAATTTATAGCTACTTCATGTCAAGAATTTTTTTTTTTCCTGCCCCAAGAAGTTACCAACCTAGGGGTAATGCAGGAAATAATAAGGTATTGACCATTTTTGAGACACATTTAAAAAACAAAACAAAACTGGTGTCTGTGTTACACACTGATTAAGAACATGGGCTTTGGGGTGGGAGACAAGGAATGAGGCCAGCTCTGCCACTATCTGACTATGTGTCTCTCTGAACTTTGTTTCCTTGTCTAAAATGGGGTCAAGAATACCTTCTTGCCAGTTTAAAGAAGTCAATGTGTATACACTGCTCAGTAAATATTAGCAATATTTTTCAAAGCAATGTAAAAACTCAATAATGCCCAACAAAGACTGTTAGTACCACTGTTCATATTTGCTCATTAGAACCCTTTATAGGGGCGTCTGGGTGGCTCAGTCATTAAGCGTCTGCCTTCAGCTCCGGTCATGATCCCAGGGTCATGGGATGGAGTCCTGTATTGGGCTCCCTGCTCAGCAGAGAGCCTGCTTCTCCCTCTGCCTCTGCTGCCCCCCCCTGCTTGTGCTCTCTCTGTGTCTGGATCTCTCTCTGTGTCAAATAAATAAATAAATAAATAAAATCTTAAAAAAGAAAAGAAAGGAAAAAAGAAAAGAACTGTTTAGAAAGCCTGAGGACAAAATGAGTTCTTTCCCTCTGAGGTGACAGTTAGGCTCTGTCAATCCAAGTAGAGAGGGATTTCCAAAGGAATCTCTCACAAATTGTCATTCAATCTTTTCTAGAAAATTCACACTGAAGAGTTTTGTTCTCTAAAACTAAATATAGGGGTTTCTGGGTGGCTCAGTCATTGGGCATCTACCTTTAGCTCAGGTCGTGATCCCAGCGCAGTATCGTGGGATCGAGCCCCGAGTCAGGCTCCCTTCTCAGCAAGGAGACTGTTTCCCTCTCTCCCAGTCCCCCAGCTTTTGTTCCTTCTCTCGCTGTCTCTGTCAAATAAATAAAATCTTAAAAAAAATTAAATATAAATAAATCATTCCCATTGATTACCTATCAATAGAACAATCTATTTAAGTTAGTTGCTGTTTAAATTAATTAATAATTTGGAGTTTAGCTCAGTTACTACTAAAACATGAACAAGTTTGCCTTGTTTAGAGTATCTTAGGACTCAAGAGCTAGAAGGATGATAGAGATCACCAGGCTCAATCCTTTCCTTTTACAGATAAGAAACCTGTGGGTCTGCCAGGTTAAATGAATAATTTGCCTGAAGGGTACATAACCATGAATTTAATTTTTACTGGACTTGCTATCTAAATGCTCTCAGAAGGAATGAACTCAGAAGGATGAACTCTTCTAAAACCACAAGTATTTTAGTCTCCTGCAATATGTAATTGGGTTTATGTCCACACACCCTAAGTGGAAGGTAAATTAATTTAGTTTCTCAGGGCTGCATTATGAAACATTTATCTTGAGACATTCATCAGGATGTTACATGGAATAAAGTTAGCCATTTTATGATCACATCATTGAAATTATTTCATTTCCACAACATGCAATTGGCAACATATGCTTTCAAAAATATCAGGTCAAAATGATTTTGGGTGTATTCTATAATACAGAACATTGGAGCTTCAGTGCCTCTGTTTTCTATTCATATAAGTACACGTTGGACTGTTTTCCAAGAAAAATCTTGACCCTTTCTCCAATTGATCCCTTTTGCAGAGATAGACTGACTTTCTGTACTTCCAGTTGGTTAATTTTTGGTAGCGAAAAATTCAACTCGTGTTTCTTTCTCTCTTTTTTTTTTTTTTTTTAAGATTTTATTTATTTGTTTGACAGAGAGAGACAGCGAGAGGGAGGGAACACAAGCAGAGGGAGTGGGGGAGAAAGAAGCAGGCTTCCTGCTGAAGGCAGGAGCCTGATGTGAGGCTCGATCCCAGGACCCTGGGATTATGACCTGAGCTGAAGGCAGATGCTTAATGACTGAGCCACCCAGACGCCCCTCAAGTCATTTTCTACACAATTGGTTAACGTATAGGGATTTGTACTCCATATTTTCATCCAAGAACTTAGCTTCAAACGTTTAGCTGCTGAACTCTCATGAAAAGCTTGGTAATGAAAACATATATATGGAACTTGGCTTGAAGCGAGTGTAGTTCATTCATTACTTTAGAAATTCTGTTAGTGATAACAATAATAATAGTAATAAAAAGAATAGAAATTGTTATTTACCATGTGCCAATTACTAAGTCTTCTCATGCACTGTTTTTTTTAATCCTCATCCTCATAATCAGTGGTTCTCCAACTCCAGCATGCACTAAATCACCTGAGGGCTTGTTAAAACACAAATTGTTTCTGATTCAGTTGGAGTCTGAGAATTTGCATTTCTAATACATTCCTAAGTGATGCCAATGCCCCTGGTCTGGGGACCATGTTTTGAAAACTGCTGCTTGCTATACACCTATGACATAGGTATTTCAAACTTTACGGCTGAAGAAACAGGAATTGAGGTTATGTAACCTGCTCTATTCACAGCTAATAATTGGCAGGGATGGGATTTGAAAATTTATTTCTTTAATCCCAAAGTCTACATGTAGTCTTAATTTCTGTGTTAGGTGGTTTTGCAAGAAGACATACTGTCTGGGAAGAATGGTAATAGTAACATTTTTTAGCTTAGCAATAGGATAGGGAGAGGACTCTATTGCTCCCAATACTGAGGTTCAAATACAGGCACACTTTGGACATATTGGAGGTTTGGTTTCAGACCACTGTAATAAAGCGAATATTGCAATAAAGCAAGTTAAATGATTTTTTTTAGTTTCCCAGTGCATATAAAAGTTATGTTTCCAGTATACTGTAGCCTATTAAATGTGCCATAGCTTATGTCTTAAAAATGTACTTACCTTAATTAATTACCTTTATTGTTAAAAAAAAGCTAACCGTCACTTGAGCTTTCAATAAGTCATAATCTTGTTGCTGGTAGAAGGTCTTGCCTTGTTGTTGGCTGCTGAAGGATTCGGGTGGCAGTTGCTGAATGTTGGGGTGACTGGGTAAATTTCTTAAAATTAGGCAACAACGAGTTTGCCACGTTGATTGACCTCTCTTTTCAAGAACAACTTTTCTGTGGCACGTGGTGCTGCTTGATAGCATTTTAACACAGTAGAACTTGTTTCAAAATTGGAGTCAGTCCTCTTAAGTGCTGTTGCTGCTTAATCGAGTGTAACATTCAAAATCCTTTGTTGTCAACAATCTTCACAGCACCTACACCAGGAGTAGATTATATCTTGGGAAACCACTGAGATGGTTCAATGCTCATCCCTATGAAACAACTCCTCACCCATGAAAGTGGTTTTTTTTTTTTAAGATTTTATTTATTTAAGAGAGAGAGAAAGAGAGAACAGGCAGGGGGAGCAGCAGGCAGGGAGAGAACCAGACTCTCCATTGAGCAGGGAGCCCGATGTGGGGTTTGATCCCAGGACTCTGGGATCATGACCTGAGCTGAAGGCAGATGCTTAACCATCTGAGCCACCCAGGCACCCCTCATTCATGAAAGTTTGATCAGGAGACGGCAGCCGTCCAGTCACGTGTTCAGGCTCCTCTGCTGCTTCTAGTCCTCTGGCTGTTTCCACCACATCTGATCTTCTGGCCTCCGTTGGAGTCCTGAGCCCTGCAAGTCATCCATGAGGGCTGAGATCAACTTCTTCCAGACTCCTGTTCGTGTTGATATTGTGACCTCTCCCCATGAATCACGAATGTTATTAGTGGCATCTAGAGTGGTGGATCTTTCCCAGAAGTTTTCCCTGATCCATCAGAGGAATCACTATCTGTGCCAGGGATGGCCTTATGAAATATATTTCTTAAATGATAAGACGTGAACGTTGAAATGACTCCCTGACCCATGGGTTACAGAACGGATGTTGTGTTAGCAAGCATAAAAACATTACTCTCATTGTATATTGGCATCAGAGCTCTTGAATGACCAGGTGCGTTGTCAATGAGCAGAAATATCTTGAAAGGAATCCTTTTTTTTTTTTTTTCCTGAGCAGTAGGTCTCAACAGTGGGCTCAAAATATTCAGTAGACTGTATGGTAAACAAATGTGCTATCATCCAGGCTTTGTTGTTCCATTTCTAGAACACAGGCAGAGTAGATTTAGCATAATTCTGAAGGGCCCTAGGATTTTCAGAATGATAAATGAGCCTTGGCTTCAACCTAAAGTCACCAGCTGCTTTAGCCCCTAACAACAGAGTCAGCCAGTTCTTTGAACTCCAAACCCGGGCATTGATTTCTCCTCTCTAGCTAAGGATGTCCTAGATGACGTCTTCTTCCAATAGAAGTCAGTTTCTTCTACATTGAAAATCTGTTGTTGAGTGTAGCCACGTTCATGAATTCTTGCAGCTGGATCTTCTGGAGAACTTGTAGCAGCTTCTACATCAGCATTTGCCCTTCTCCTTGTGCTCTGTGTTATGGAGAAATCTTTCCTTCAATTTCATGAACCAACCTCTGTGAGCTTCTAACTTTTCTTTCTCTTTCTTTCTTTTTATTTATTTGAGAGAGAGTGTGTGTGAGCACAAGCAGAAGGAGGGGCAGAGAGAAAGGAGAAGCAGACACCCATTGAGTATGGAGCCCCAGCATGGGGTTCGACGTAGGGCTCCACCCAGGACCCTGAATCGTGACTTGAGCCAATGGCAGACGTTTAACCAGCTGAGCCACACAGGTGCCCCAGCTTCCAACTTTTCTCCTGCAGCTTCCTCACCTCTCTCAGCCTTCACAGAATTGAAGAGACTTAGGGTTTTTTTCTGGATTAGGTTTTGGCTTAAGGGGATGTTGTGGCTGGTTTGATCTTCCTTCTAGATCACTACAACTTTCTCCATATTAGCAAGAAGGCTGTTTTATTTTTTAACATTTATGTGTCCTCTGGAGTAGCACTTTTAATTTCCTTCAAGAACTTCTCCTTCGCATTTACAACTTGGCTAACTGCTTGGCACAAGAGGCCTAGCTTTAAGCCTACCTTGGATTTCAACATGCCTTCCCCATTAAGCTTGATCATTTCTGGCTTTTGATTTAAAATGAGACTCTGCCTTTCACTTGAACATTTAGAGGCCTCTGTAGGGTTATTAATTGGTCTAATTTCAGTACTGGTTGTGTCTCAAGGAAATAGGGAGGTCTGAGGAGAGGGAAAAAGACAGGGAAATGTCTTGTTGGCAGAGAAGTCAGAACAAACACAACATTTATTAATTAAGTTCCCTATTTTATATGCATGCACTTCATGGTGCCCCAAAACAATTACAATAGTAACATCAGAGGTCACTGATCACAACTTGACAGTTACCAGAGAGGAAGGTGATGGTGGGACAAGCAAAATGGGTGAAGGGGGGTGGGAGGTACAGACTTCCAGTTATGGAATGAAGAAGTCACGGGAATAAAAGGCACAGCATTAGGAAGGGAGTCAGTGTTACCGCAATAGTGTTGTCTGGGGACAGAGGGCAGCTACACTGGTGGTGAACACAGTATAACGTATAAACTTGTCGCATCACTATGTCATGCACCTGAAACTAATACAACATTGTGTGTCAACTATACTCAAATAAAAACATTTTATCGGGGCGCCTGGGTGGCTCAGTGGGTTGAAGCCTCTGCCTTCGGCTCGGGTCGTGATTCCAGGGTCCTGGGATCAAGCCCCACATAGGGCTCTCTGCTCAGCAGGGAGCCTGCTTCCCCCTCCCCCCCTCCGCCTGCCTACTTGTGATCTCTCTCTCTCTCTCTCTCTCTGTGTCAAATGAATAAATAAAATCTTTAAAAAAAAAAAAAACATTTTATCAAAAGTAAAAAAAAAAAGGTCACTGATTGCAGATCACCATAACAAATACAATAACAATGAAAGAGTTCAAACTCTTGCAAGACTTAACAGAATATGATGCGGAGACAAGATGGGAGTAAATACTTGTTGGCACGGACAGACTTGTTCAATGCAGGGTTTCCACAAAGCTGCAATTTGTAAAAAATGCAATACCTGTGAAGCACAATAAAACAAAGTACAACCCAAGAAGGTATGCCTGTAGACCGGGGAGCAGCCCCTCTCTACCCCCCCATCCATCCAAATGCTATGGGGTGAAGAGGAGCCTTGGTTCCAGGTGGACACTGCAAAGTGTAGAGTAGTGGAATTTGTCTTCCTCCACCATCCTCACCCGCGCTTGTTCCTGAAAGAATTGTGTGTATAAACTGAAATAATGCTTGAACTCAGGGAGGTTGCTTTGAGAGGTCCTCAGCTGAGCATAAGGAGGAAGAAATGGCTTATCAGGCCATAGCGCTCTGATTTCTACCTCTGAGGGAACAGGGAACCTGGCATGGGGGACTGTAGATAGCATTGAAGAGGGGGGTGGATTCGGGCTTAACGAGAAGCACAAGTGTCTGGGTAAGATCCCTGTCACCGTGTGTTGCCGAGGTAATGGGCCCCCATGAGCCGTAGAGGTGAGGGAAAAAGCTCTATCATGTAACAGCTAAGACTTCGCGTCATGACGACCAACTTCATTGCCTCCAATGAAATTAAATTAATTAAAACAGCATTCCCTACTCGATTCTGTAGAATGTTACACCAGAAGCCAATGGTGACCTTCCAGGTTTACCAATTTACAGCCCGCTAGACCGCTGCCACACTGGCTGCGGCCATAGTTTTCGAGGCAACTGGAATGGGGTGTGAGGCGGATAGAGTGCCGGAGCTACCCTGGAATGAGGCAGGAGGGGGTCCCTGAATCCCTTCTGCACTAGCAGCTAGAAAGATCAGTCTGTGGACATTCAGTGTCCTTAGAGAGGGCTTGAAATATGTAGGGACAAGGAATCCTTGACAGGGGAGGGCTCAGAGTCATTGCATTTCAGGGAGTTACATGAATCACTTTGTGCTCATTTATACTCCCAGGTTGATGAAAACCACAATATAGCAGTCCCATAACATTTAACTTTATTTAACTGCTTTGGTGCTTGATGTTGTCTTTGGTGTCACGTTGTTGGCTTTCTGAGCACAGTGTATTTCTATCGGTGAATGGTCGATTTGAAGTTTGATCTTGCTTCCTTCTTTTCCTTGGCTGCTAAGATCTGAGTCAGATTTGCCACTCAGGAAGAGTGATTGAGCATAATCTATCATACTTTCTAAATATTTTAATCATTTTTCTTTCCTTTTTTAAAAGATTATTTATTGTAGGTAGTGAGAAAAAAAGAGAGAGAGAGAGAGCATATGTAGGGTTGCAGAGGGAGAAGGAGAGACTCTCAAGCAGACTCTGTGCTGAGCAGGAGCCAGTCACAGAGCTTGATTCCCAGAACCCTGAGATCATGATCTGAGCTTAAATCAAGAGTCAGATGCTCGACTGACTGACTGAGCCACCCAGGTGCCCCTGTTCAGTCATTTTTCTTTTGTCCATTACCTTTTCTCTGTTATGTGGTATACATTTTCCTAACATCTAATCTTTTTGAAAGAAGGAAGAAGGAGTATGCACAGAAATAGAAAGAAAGGTAGGATGAAAAAGAGGCAGAGGAGAAGAGACAGGAAGGAAAGTTAACCCATTTTACAGAGAACATTTACATGGAAAAGTTAATGACATAAATAGCTCAATCTTGACTTGAGATGACTAATCCTAAATTTAACTTCAAGTATAGATCTAACAGCGAAACCTCCATTCCCTAATAAATTATGGTTTTGCAAAATACAAGTTAGTGATGAGCGTTGTTTAAGGTGAACTAGAGGGGCACCTGGGTGGTTCAGTCAGTTAAGTGTCTGCCTTCAGCTCAGGTTATGATCCTGGGGTCATAGGTAGGAGCCCTGCAACAGGCTCCCTACTCAGCGGGGAGTCCGTTTCTCCCTCTGCCTTTGGCCTTACCCCTGCTTGTGCTCTCTCCCTTTCTCAAATAAATAAAATAAGATAAAAATAAAAATAAAAATAAAATACCGGGGGTGCTTGGGTGGCTCAGTGGGTTAAGCCTCTGACTTCGGCTCAGGTCATGATCTCAGGGTCCTGGGATCGAGCCCCACATCGGGCTCTCTGCTTAGCAGGGAGCCTGCTTCCTCCTCTCTCTTTGCCTGCCTCTCTGCCTATTTGTGGTCTCTCTCTGTCAAATAAATAAATCAAATCTTTAAAAAAAATAAAATAACGTAAAATAAAGTGAACTAGAGTCAACCGGAAATAATAAAGATGATCAGTTCTGCAATTTATTCTCAAAGTAGACACGCATTTTCTATGATATTGATGTGCGAAAGGAGCAATGCTTCTTAGGGCAAAGACACACATAGTAGCGCTAAGTCTGAATCATTAGTACATCTTTTGTAGAAATTAGAATACTGGAAGCAGGTATGGGGATTGCTGAAACTCAGCTTCAGGTGTCTAGGTGTTAGGGGACACAGAATCCCTGTCCTTGAGCTCAGCCAGGTTAGCAAGTAATTGTAATTCAAAGCAATAAATGCCATAGTTGAGTCACACGTATATACATGGGTAATTAATTCTGCCTGAAGGAGTCCAGAATATCTTTGTAGAGTAGGGAGCCTCTGAACTTGCTCTTAACAAACGAGGGTCTTCAGACAGGTTGAATGGAGGAAACCACACAGAAGGCAAGCAGCCATCAGGGTATGTGGTTGCTGGGGACTACTTACCACTGCTCGAGTTTCAGACAACATCCCTA
Organism: Martes martes; assembly: GCF_963455335.1. Classification (NCBI taxonomy): domain Eukaryota; kingdom Metazoa; phylum Chordata; class Mammalia; order Carnivora; family Mustelidae; genus Martes; species Martes martes. The sequence continues at coordinate 119,451,251 of NC_137891.1, forward strand.
CAACATGGGACTAGGCAGAAACATCTGCACTGTACCCTGGTGCATCAGACTTCCAAAAAATTGCTTGCAATAATAGCTCATTGTCTTTGGCCTCATAATCATTTAATATCTGCTTTGTTCTCACAAACCTGGAGCCTCCTCTAGGCTTCCTTCTTTACATCCCTCTTCAGTTCTCTTACTACTCACTTTTTATTGGCTGAGTGGCTCCCAGTTATAATCAACAAGCCAGAGGCTAATTTAAACTTCCTGGGGGTTCATCCAAATGTGATGAGTTGGTTTCTGGGGCTTTGCTATTACTAGTTGTTAACCCTGAGATACCTATCTTTTGGAAATACTGCTGAGCAACTTTTAGAGTTCAGATACGTGTCTAGATGAAGTTCTTTCATTAGGGATCAATTCTGGTTTCTTGTTGTGGAGATGCTATTGGGACTTTGCTAATTGCCGTTACCTTTCTTGAGCTGAGCCTTCTGTGCCAGCTTCTCACAGACAGGTGTGGGTTAGTTTCAGGTAGAAGGGGAGGTTTGGCATGGTTGGCATGTCCAGCTCAGCATTTTAGAATAATATGATAACCACTTTGATACATGGCCATAAAAGCACAGCAGTTGAAATCTGTTATACACCGTTATACACCTTGTCTGGGAGTTTTATCTGGTTAGATACTTGAACACCTGACTGTGGAAAAATTAGGCAGCTTTTTTTATGAACCAGATTTTGAAGGTATAGTAGGATATACCAGGCCATATCCATTTATTATGACAGATTCTGGGGAGATTTGGTAATGGCAGTGATATTTACTCTATAGAGGTTAATAACTGCTCTAACACTCAACTGGAAATCCTAATAAATTGTCTACTAGGTGCCAGCCACTTTGTCCATAACATGGTAATCCTTTCAGTCCTACAAAGGAGGTTTGTATTATTCTCATCCTAGAGTTGAGTGAACAGGCTCAAAGAGGTTGATGGACACAGAACCAGGAAACCAAGACGGAGATCAATGTTCTGCTTACCTTCCCAAGTTTCTACTTCCCCTATGATGGTTATGCTCTCTAAAACCAGTAAGAAGCATGTATCAGAGGGGCGCCTGGGTGGCTCAGTGGGTTAAAGCCTCTGCCTTCGGCTCAGGTCATGATCCCAGGGTCCTGGGATCGAGCCCCGCATCGGGCTCTCCGCTCGGCGGGGAGCCTGCTTCCTCCTCTCTCTCTCTGCCTGCCTCTCTGCCTACTTGTGATCTCTCTCTCTCTGTCAAATAAAATAAAATCTTAAAAAAAAAAAAAAAGAAGCATGTATCAGAGTTATCACAAGATTCCGGTCTACTTAAGATTGTTCTCCTACCATTTCAGCAAAAGTCAGAAATGTGATTGTGCTTCCAGGAGGCTGAATTAAAGTAAGGAGCAAGCTGGTAGGACAAACATTCCCAAAGGATCACAAAACAACTAAGATAAGGTAGAACAGTAAATGTCATGCTGGAATAACTTAAGACTGATCTTGTTTTAATTTTGTAGGGTCTCTTTATCTTCCTCTTGCACTTTATTTTTAAACTGAAAGCCCTAAGAATGTTGGATTGGAAGCCCTTCAAAAAAGAAACAGTATTTTTTTTTTTTTTTTTAACATACTACTGATAGAAGTGTAAACTGGTAAGTTTTCCAGGGGACAAACTGGCAATAACAAAAGCTTTAAAAAAAAAAAAAACTGGCATATCCTCTCCACTAGCAATTCCATTTCCAAGTATTCATCTTAAGGAAATATTAAGAACACACAAAAGATTTAGCAACATGAAGTTCTTTAAAGCGGTTTATTAGTGAAAAACTGGAAACCTAAAAATCAACAATAGTTTAATAAAATGTGGCACATATGATGGCATACCATGCAGCCATTAAAAAAGATGTAGAAATATATTTGACACAGCAGGATATTTATGGTATTGTCAAGTGAAAAAAAGTTACAAAACAGTATGTACAACTTGATTCCATTTAAAAAAATGTATAAATGCACAGAAGACTCTGGAAGGCTATACACCTCAATTACAGTTCTCCCAGATGGTGGGATTATAGGTGATTTTTCTTTAAGCTAAATTTTTATTTTTTTTTCCTTTTTACCAACACATCTATGACTTCTATTATTTGGAATAAAAAAAAAAAAAAAGCCTTAACAATTCTTAAAGAGTCTCCTGTGAAGTAGAAATGAAAGAGCTTAGCAACCTGAGGCACAAGGATGTAAACGTTAATCTGAAACCTTACTCGTGGTTTGCCAGGATGCTTTGATGTCAAATTGTCACTGTGTTAAGTGGAAATGTGCTTACCCTTCTTCAGACTACAGGATCCATTCCTAAGAAACCCTCCACAGCAACCAAGTCCTGGCATTCCAAGTACTATTTCCCTTGCTTACCCTAAGCATACCCTTATTCTGTCACAAGCACTCATAATACAGCCCAGCAAGGTGCCTCTACACTTGAGAGAGCAGTGCTGGGTGATGGTGCGGAAGCCAGGGAGAATTTCTCCAGTGATGTCAGGTAGTACCTGAAGGTGGAAAGCAAGTTTTTGTTTTCTACTGAAGTGGTTCTCAAACTTGTAAAAACAGATGGCTAAGCCCTACCCCCAGAGTTTATAAAACTCAGTAGATTTTGGATAAGGCTTAGGAATTGCATTCCTCCCCTTTCATTTGACAAGTATTTACTGAGTACATACAATGTGCTAAGTCTTGTACTAAGAGTTGGAAATTTAATTGTGATAAAAAAAATTATAAGCTTTACTCTAATCAAATAAATTATAGAACTATATAATTATGACAGTGTTAGAATACAGTAAAGATGAGAAGACAGTTTTTGTCTTCAACTATTTTTACAATGTTACATGGAAGAACTAAGACTAGTTCTATAGCCTCAAGACAAAAAAATTCAGTACAAATAAAGGTAGAAAGTACTTGGAAATATGAATTAACATTTGAAACAAGTCCCTAGGTGATGTTGATACTGCCTTTCCTCGGGTCTCACATAGAGAACGCTGCCCTACTGAACAGACTTTCTAATTAGGATAATGTGGGAGAAAGGGCACAACTCCCTCCTCCCCTTTAGAGTCTCACCACAAGGTAGGGGCCACTTAGTCATCTGGAGGAGAGGTTGAGGCAAAGCTAGCTAGCTATTATAGCTCCTTATTCAGGCCTTAAGTGCTACATACTAGGCAAGATATTTCAAAATTTCAAGCACTTGGGAGGTAGGGAAGAGATTTTTTGAGGAATCCAGTCAACGCATGGAGGTAAGCTGGGCCTCTCTGGGTAAACAAAGCTGTTGATTCCTGTCCTGCACTCTGTCATCTTTCCCACAGTGTATCTCAGAAATGCCCTCCCACACCAGCTCCTCCGTTCACATTCTGTTCCTTTGTTCTGGTGGAGAACGGCAGACTATGAGGATGGCCTCTCAGCCACTGGCGACCCCAGCCTCAGGTCTCTTAGCTCTCCTGTTACTCAAAATGAGGCACATTCCCATTTATGGGACCTAATGTCCTACGATATGAATTTTTCTGACTAGCACCATAAAAAACAATTTAACACCATGACCTCTTACGTTAGATTATTTTGAGAACAAATGTAGAAACAATCCCATCATTTTTGTCTGTCTACAAAAGTGCCTATAATTATTTCCAAGTTTATTATTTCATTCATATGTGCATCCCTCAAATGTTACTAAAATTTTAGGTTAAGCTCAGGGGCACAGAGCTTATTTAAATCATTTTAAATTGCACCATGTTACTAGCCTTCCTAAGCTTTTCTTCCATGCCTAAGAATCTTTATAGGTTTTTACCTGAGTAAAAATTAAATCCATGACTTCAGAAGTCAAAACCAAAATAAAAAAAAACCAAGCTAACCCCCCCACCCCCACAAACAAAACTCCTTTAAAGTAAAAAGCAACAAACATAAGAACAAGTCCACTATTATGGTGGATTTGTGGTAGACAAAGGCACAAGAAGCATTTCAATCTTAGTATTATTGAAGGCTGCTGCACATAGGGTTTTAATCAACATTCATTTGATGGAAAACAGGTTCTGATAAAAACTTATGCTGGCTGCAGTGAGGTTAAACCTAGATCTAGGTCTCCTTTAAAGTGGGGTGGAGGACAGCGTCGATGAGCAGAATAGAGCATGGGTATAAAAGGTATCTCTGGTACACAGTCATAAATAAGGCCTATGCTCTGGTTGGTCAGGAAGCTATAGGGGCTAACGATGGGAAACTGGTATTTACAGAATGTTTCTACCATGTGTCAAACCTTTCCCTAAAAATGACTTACCATACAAGTTAACATTTGCTACAGAATCCTCATAGTAACCTTAGGTGGCATAATTATTATCCCTATTTTACTAATGAGGAAACAACAGTTGATACAATGTTGGAGTCGAAGCTCAAAGAGCACAGGATGTGAGGAAGATTGGATTTGAACCTGCGGCCATTTCACTGCAGTCCTCTTACTTTCCCCCACTTTACTACTCTATTTCCCATAAGCCTAATTTATAGTTGCTGTTTGAGTTGACCTGGATTTTTTGTATGATCTTTTAATACCTAAACCTGAACTCATGTCACATGAAAGACAGTACTCCAGGCTGGCTCTGGAACTTCCTTTCTAGGAAAATAAGCAACTCACTCATTCACCTGGAGCTATAGCTAATTAACCAGCTTGAACAGCTTTTAAGGTTGAGTATGGTGATTCACGGTGTGAATCAAAGTGTCTTTGTACAATTATAAAATTGCAGAGGAATGTGTCTCAGCACAGAAATAAGAGGGTAACAACTACGGTTGAAGTCTGGACTGTGAACTAAATTATTATCAACATGTTTACAAAGCTCTTACTAGGAGCTCTTAAACACATTTTATAATACCTTTTTTGTGTTAAGTGTTCATCATTTTTTAAAGTACCAAAAAATATTTCAATACATTAACATTCTCTGAAGAAATCAACTATACTTTTGTACTTCGTGTGTAAGCCAGACTGAAATACTACTTGTAATTGTCAGAATATGCTACATTCTCTTGGCTCCAAGCCCTGCACATCTTTTTCCCTCTGCCTGGAACACTTCCTCTCCAAACCATCTCCTACTCCCCAAATCCGATTTAGGTGACTCCCAAAGTTCCCAAACACAGTACCCTGTATTTCTTCTATCATGACATGGATTCTGTTATATGGCAAAGGTTTATTTTTCTGTATTCTCCACTGGTCTTTAAGGTTTGCCGGGGAAGGACTGAGCACCTAAGTAGATCAGTATAGTGCCTGGCCCTCAACAATGAATGAATGAAAACGAATGCAGAAGTCCTAACATGGAAACAATCTATTTGGACAAATTGCTATTGTCCAAATAGCAATTTTCTGACTGCAAGTGTGGCACTAATGATTTCATTAGTGTGTTTCATAACCAGAGATCCTGATCAAGATAACCTAAGTTCATTAATAAACATTCAAAATTAGTAGGCTTAGAGTAACAAAAAATGTATTGTTTGTATACAATTTTTCAACGATGGGTGTAGTTGTACTAATCTATATTTTGATAAGGACTGTTGTTCCATAAGAACAAATTCTCTTTACTGAAGTATGTTCTTAACATATCTGATTCTGATTATGCATTACATTGTTCCAACTGAACAACCTTAAAAAAACATTGCTTAGCGAATTGAACTTGATCCAGATGTTTTAGAACCTTAACTGAAAATACACCAGAGTAATAATGCTTTTCAAGGACTAGTTTTTCTTAACTTTAGAAGAAATCATTTAGTAGTGTTTAATAAAAACCCCAAAACCCCCTAACCACTGAGATACAGTATTGAAATAATTCAATTTCTGTTGGAAAACAAGGTAAACATGGTATAATTGCATTTCTGTTTATGGAAACATTCAGAAATATTCTATTTTCCACAAAAGAGGATTATATCCTAGAGCTCTTTTTAAAACAACAGCTTAAAACAAATTTTAGTTTTATTCTTTGGCTATTAATTATACCTAATAAATGAGTCACTGATATCAATTCACAATAAATTTATTTTACATAAAAGAAAAAGCTTGCCATTAATGAAAAATTCAGTAGAAAACAGTTCTTCTGCTTTAAGTTGGAGCTCAAAAGTAGAAGCTGCTTATTAGTGAAACCTCAGTAGAAAGAGAATTTTGTAAGAAAACATTCTTGGCATGAAAGCACTAACATAAATTCTGTAATGAAATATGTACCATGCAATTTTATTGGCAGAAAGGCTGGCTTCTGGTGGTTGGTATTTTCTTTTCAGTCTCCTAAGAACATTAACATGGAAGATACTTAAACCTGCTTTATTTAGAGTTAATTGTATATAAATACTGGTGTCATGATGGGTAATCTTTCCAAAGTCCACCTATTTAATTGAGCAGTTCTAAGTAGGTAATTGGCACCCTGCCCTTCTGATTTCCCCTTTCCCCCATTAGCCAGTCTGAATCCATTCCAACGACACTGAACACAGTGATCACCTACAAAATAAAATATTTCCAGTTATTAACTATGTTACAAAATAAGCAAATAGAAGAGTAATCAGATTTGTAATCTGTTTATTCATTACTAAAGTTCTTTAAACATTTTCCTCAATTTTGGTAAAAGATAAAGGATTTTATTAGAGGTAGTTTTAGAAATCTTCTAGTTACTTAGCAGTTAAAAGCTTTAAATATTTCTGTGATATTCTATTTTGTTAAAGAATAGTAGTTAAATTTTTTTTAATAAAATGTTAATATAACCATCTTAAATCTATGAAAGTATTCACGATAAACTATTTCCAAAAAATTAATGAGGAATTTATACTTTATTATAATACTAGAAAATATGTCAATCTATGATACAGGTTTTCTTATACCCATATATTACTCACCTCATCTGCCAGAAGTGATAATTCACTACTGTTTGCAGCATCATAATCATACAGAACCCTGGCCTTCCTGCTGCCACTGCACTCCTTAAGGTCAATGAGGTTGGTAGGAGAGGCAATTACTAGGCCACTTGTTGAAGACAAGGCAGAAGAACCAATCACATTTGATGAAGCAGATGGCACGGGTGCCACAGAAGTTTGATTGTTGTTACAGTAACTGGATGGAAAACTGTTGAAAAGAAAATGTCCAATAAACCAGTTTACTAGAGCTTCTGAATACCACCACTTGGTGGCAGTGTTTATTTTCTACCAACTTCTACTGGATAAAGATTTACAGATGTCAGTAATATTTTAATGACAAAGGTTGCTAGCTAACTTATGCCTTTTGGGCCAGTTATACTATAGAAAATTCAGGTGTTTTCCAAATATAAGTCCTTCAAAGTTTTTTTTTTTTTCTCCCAAAGCTGTCTTTACAATTATAAAGTTAAAAAAAATGCCATTTTTTTCCTGAAAAAATTGAGTTTATCCTTAAAACACTTCCAAAAAACTTTTACTAGTATGTTTTATTAATCTTTTCCTGCCTTTAAGAGTTGTTAAACACAATGAAAAACTACTTCTATATTAGATACTATCACAAGAGTGAAATTTTTCTCAAGTTAATTCTTCGAGAAATATTTCAACAGCCATACTCTTTTTTTATAAAACTGATCCAATCACATTTTTCTACTTATTCAAATGACAAATATTTATGGAGCATCCACATGTCCAGAACCACTACCACAAGCTGAAGATACTAAGATGAAACAATATCATTCCTTAATGGGCATACAGACAGGTGATGACATGGGCATTCAAATATTACGCTATGACTAATAATTATCATAATGAAGACTCAAAGTGAGAATAGGGCAAATTTCACAAGTTCATTCTGTCTTCTATTTTTTAGGGGATAAAAATAAAAGTTTTATTAGAAATTCATAAAATCTCTATGATTGATGTGCTATAAATATATCTTAAATTTTAAAGATAATTAAAATTTTCATTCAATGTTTCTCCAATACTAAATGGAAAACAGCATAAAATGGCTGGCCTATATTCATTCTCACCCAACCATTTCTAAGGTTGAAAATTCATATTTAAATCTTAATAAATATAAAAAGACCTCACCTGGTAAGGTGGGTGAAATTTATCTCTCCATAAAATTCAATTTCCTTCTCTTTATGACCACTGTCCCATCTGGAAATCACAGTCAGCCAGCAGCATAAAGAAAGTAGTTAAATTCTAGCAATTATCCCCTAACCTTTATAATCAGCCAATGAGCTGTTTCCTTTTGAACTGAGTAGAAAAAGAACAATCAGCAAACATCTAAGCTTTTGTGATCATCTGTCCTCTTACTAGATGAGCTGTCTACACTTCTATGGTTAATTTCTTCACCTCTGCACAAAAATCTCACTTTCTTTTTCCTCTCAAGGACATCACACTAGCAATCTTCCTTTTCTTTCCCATGCTATCTTATTTCTCCATGTACTGTATCATTCTCATCAGCTTACAAATATGCTAATTTCTATCTTAAAAAATAAGAATCTGCTAGACACACTTTGACCTATAGCTACTGCTTCATTTTTCTGTTCCTCTTTACACTAGAACGCCTCTGAAAGACTTATCTAAATTCAACATCACAGTCCCTCTCCTGTTCTTTTACATTATAGACAAGCTTTTGCCTCCCCTGTTCCACTAGAACTACTCTGGTCGAGGACAGCAATGACTTTGGCGTTCTAAATCCAGCAGTCTATTAATACTCCTCATTTCACCTGGCCTATCTAGTGATCACAGTGGATCCTTTCCCTCCACTTTCCTCTATCTTCTTCACCCCACTTCCAGGTCACACTCTTGGTTTACATCTTACCTGTTACTCCATTCCACTGCTTCCTTAAGCTGTGTTGGGAGTGCTTCAAGGCTCAACCCTTAGCCCTCTTCTTTTCTCTACCTATACTTAGAGCCAGGCTTTCATTTGGTCTCAGATTTAAATACCCTTGATAAGCTGACCACTCTCTAATTTCTACCTCTAATTTATCCCCCAAACTCAAAAGCTGCATGTCCTACAACTGGGTATCTCCATATCTCCACTTAGATGTCTGATAGGCATTTCAAACTTCAGATGTCTAAAACTGGGCTTCTGGTATAAACCTGGGGTGATAAACCACCCCAACCTGCTCCTCCTGTGGCATTCCCTATTTTAACTAACTATAGCTCCATTCTTTTAGTTGTTCAGGCCAAGCACCTGCAGTAATCTGGACTCCTCTAAGCCCCATATAAATGAAGTCTGTCAGCAAATCCTGCTGGTTCTACCTTTAAAATACACCCAGGGTTTGACCGCTTCTACCACATCTACCACATCACCCTGATCCAAGCCACTATCATCTCCTGACTGGATTTTAAGTTCTAAACAGGTCTGTTAGCTTCCACCCATGCCCCCTAACATTTACGTTTAACAGAGGAGCAAGAACGATTCTATCAAAGGTCAGTGTAAAACCCTCCAAGGGCTCCTCACCTCTTGAGTAAAGGCCAAAGCCCTCTCTCTCCCAGCTTCCTGTTTCCTCAATTCATCTCCAGCCAAGCCCTCTGTACTGCTGCCTGAATGTCAGGGCTATTTTCCTGCTGCAGGGCGTTTCTACTTACTATACACTCTCCTGGAGTACTTTCTCTCAGATGCCTGCCTGCCTGCTTTGCTTCCTCTCATCTTTCAAGTCTGTCTTCCCTAACTAGTGTAAACCTCTACTCCTAACCAGGAAGTATTTCCCTGCTTATTTTTCTCTGCAGTATTTACCATCTTCTAATACCCTACGCAGATCACATACATATTGATTTTCTACTTCCCTCTGCCCCCAAACAGAATGTAGGTTCAGTGAAGATAGGGATTTGGTCTGTTTTGTTTACACTGTATCCTTCCTGACTGGAATAGTGCATTTTTAAAAAATTAAAGCAAATATTTCTCTGACAAATAACAGGGTTCTAATGACAAGAAACCCTAATTTCTAATTCAGGTTTTACTCTAAAGTTAGGAACACCTTTCCTAGCATCTCTTCCTCAGTGAACTGAGGAACTTAGCTGTGACTAAATATATACATTTCTGAAGATTAAAAAAAAAATAAGCTCTCATTCCCCACATATGTGGGGTTTTGAAAGTCTCTAACCATGGAATTTTACTTTCAAATTTACTAGTATAATTAGCCTTTGTTTACCACTGAGGTCCACCTATGTCAATTTTGAGGAATTAATGGTAAAAACAAAAACAAAAAACCCCAACCAAACAACAAAACCCTGAAAGACCATTTTTACCTTCTAAGAACTTTTACTGATATATTTTAAAAACTACAGACTTTTTGCCACTGTAGCTTGATATAGTAAAACCTTCTGATTATTTAAAAATAAAATACATTTACAAATTTTGTGACTTCTGTTTCCTCATCTGTAAAATGCAGATACTAGTACCAATACCCTTACTGGTGTGAGGACTATCACATTACATATGAGGTGTCCAGAGGAGTGCCTGAGGACAACTGGAGCCCTTCCGAAGTGACTGCCACTTACGACTACTACTACTACCAACACTACTATAACCATTAACATGACAACCTGGTTCTACTCTTTAGAAATAGCTTCTGAATTAGAGTGTAACTCGATGATTTGTCCAATACTGCATTTGAATATTTCTATATACTCTCTTAAAAAGCATAACTTGCAACATTAAAGACTTAAAAATTCCCCCCACACTCTATCATTGGTCCTTACCAGTAATCTAATTCTTTGCAGGTAGCGAGATAAGCCAGACTTCTTCCCTAGAACAATAGTACCCATTTCAGTCTGTAATGTTTGAGCTTATCCAGAAGTGCAATTCTAGCATTTTGTTTGAATGGCAGAGTTCCAAGCATTTGTGTGGCTTTAAACGGAGTACAGGTATGAATGGTAACAACAGCTATCCCTTTGCTGCACTCCCAGAGTAATAGGAAAAGTGAAAAGGAAGTACTAAGGCTTCCTGGGCTTAAAATAGTTGTAATGAAGTGGAGATAAAGTGGTATTCTGCTTTCAGATACTGAATACCATTAACAAACTTCAAATACACAGAAGTATGAATCTTCTATAAATCTTATTGGAATAACCAGTGGTATCAGGCTACAGTTAATCTTTAGGATCTAAAATTGGTTTTGTGGATGTGCCTAATTTTGTTCTAGGTCTAGTTTTAAAGGATTAATATGCAGAAAGGAACATCAAAGTGGTTTTTAAAAAAACTTATTCCTTGAAAATAATTTCTCTTTATATTTCTCCTTAAATATTGTATCACTCCCTTGCCTTAATGGCTCTTCACTATGTAAGTCTCAAACTCCTTATCACTACTTATTTTACATGGTATTGGTGACATGACCCTGCTTCACTCTTGTAGTCTTATCTACCATTCCATTCTTAACTCAAACACTTTGTATGCTCCAACCAGAACAAACTACTGCCAGTTCCCTCAACTTGCCACTATCTCTTTTCTCTGGCCTTTTCATATATGTGTTCTTTCTTTGTCTGGAAAATTTGTCCCGGCTACTTTTATCTAGATTATTCCCACTAGAATAATTTCATCTGTGAAATTTTGTCAGACCCACCTGAGTCACAGCTAGTGGTCCTTCACAGAAACCTGCACTTCTACTTTCCACTTACTGCCTGGCCTATCTGCCAATGGCCTATTATTTCTATCCAGACTTTAAATACCGAGGTATTTCTATCTAGACCTAGCAGAGACCATGTTTGTCCTATACATCGTTTTATTTCTAGTGTCTCCTTACAATGTGAGCTCCATAATGGAAAGCAATTTTGCCTGTTCTGTTTGCTGATATAATCCTAGAGTACAGAACAGTGCCTGGTATATGACAGGTATTCAATAAATATTTGATGAACGAATGACCAAGCTATGCGTGTTTCATGCTATCATTTTGCTTTAAAGTATATTAAAATATAATTTTTAATAATTACATCATGGGCTTGAGGTCTTATAGACTATTCTAAAAAATATTTTTTTTTTAAATAGTGGACAGGTAAATAATGATGAAGTATAAATTAGCTTATCTTTAAGGGCAAAAAAGTGTCAATGTAATCTTCCTCAACTAACTGGAAGGTATTTTAAGAGAGAAGTAAACTTCAAACACTTAAGTTTTCTCTACATAGCACTAAAAAAGTATTCACCTAAACTATGTTCTCATCCCTGTTAAGTTTTTGGGTGCCAGAAGAGCACACAAAGTTTTTGTTACCTCACGAGTTTGTTACCTTACTTTCCTTAAAACAAAATAAAACAAAACTGATTTTAAGTAAGCTAATAAAAGCCTTTAATTCTTCTAATCTTCACCTCTATTATTAGTTCATATGCAAAAATCTGAATTTCTTCTCTTATCAGGAGTTTCATGTGTGAAAAGGAAATTACAACCTTCCCAGTTGTTTCTGGAGGTCTAACATGTACTGGTAACATTGTGCATAGTAAGTCATCTGGGCTTCCACAAAGTCATTCAGACAGCGGAGATGATGGGCCTGTAAAGGAAAGTTACAGTTACTTCTTAAATCTATAATCTACTTAAACCTGTTAAATTCCAAGGGGTAAACAGAGCACATATACTCAGGGAAAATCATCAGTATCTAGCATTCTACTACAAGGCTTATCAAGGCTGACCTCATTTAATAGTGTAAGAACAAATTAAGGAGCTAACAAAAACCAACAAATGGATTTGATGATGGTGGGAGAACTAGGCCATGAGGTGTAAACAAAAATTTAAAATATTTCTTTAAATATCTTGGAAAGCACTGCAATTTAAATTTCCTTGATAAATGACTGAAAAAGTTTTGAACTTCAGTTTTTCCCCCTCACAGTGCCTTAGGACTATCAAAGTCTTCTGTTTCAAATGAATTCCCAGTGAATAAACACTCACATGCGTACTGCTGATTCCCTCTAGCAGAAGTCTTGTAATCTCTGCTTGACGATCAAATTCACTTTGAGTTATTCTCAATTCCTGTTCAGACTTAAATTGGAACACAGTTTTAGAATTTTATTAGAGGACTTAGTCCATTTTATGTACACTCGTTTAGACAGTTTAAAAATCCCCCAAGTAAACTCTAAATGAGAAGGTGGCAATTCCCTGACTCTCCTGTGTTTAAATGTCCCTGTTTTCGATACTTTAGCTTTTCTACATTATCCAATTCCCTACTAGTACTTCACTCAAAAGAACCTATTAATGTCAAAGCTTAACGGCATATACATAAAAGCCTAGAAACAATACCCTGAGACAGTCAATACTCTGTCAAGACATTTTAAGAATATTGGTTTATATGTATAAAATAATATTTCAAAAAATTCTCCTGGGTGGCACAGATGGTTAAGTGTCTGCCTTTAACTCAGGTCATGATCCCAGCATAGTCCATGTCTGGCTCCTGGCTCAGCAGGGAGTCTGCTTCTCCCTCTCCCTTTCCCCCTGCTCATGCTTTCTCTGTATCTGTCTCAAATAAATAAAATCCTTAAAAAAAATTGTTAAAAAAATTCTCAATTATCACTAGAGCTACTTTACTTGGAAGTTAAAGATAGTCTTTTTTATTTTATTTTTTTGGCTTCTTTGTAAGACAAATTCAACATATAATACTTTTTTAAAATTTAATTTTTTTTAAAGTCTTTAATCTCAAATGAAAAAACTTCAAAGTGAAGACATAGGATTTTAACCTCTTCTGTTTAGTTACCAAACATATTGTTTCTAGGCACACAGTTCTTAGCTTCTTTCGAAGGACTCTTTCTTGTATAAATGACTTTTTTTTTCAGTTTTCTTTTCAAACTTTATATAAAATGTGCCTTAAGTATCATTATTATATACAAGATACGCTAGGGTTTTTCTGCAAGTTATGGGGCACACCTTTAATCAGTGGTGTGCTGGGAGTGGGGTAAGTTCTACTGTGCTGATTTTCATGGTACAAATACTCCAACCACAGCTCGTTTCAAGCTTACCAAGGTGAAGTCATTGACCTCAGATTTGGAAAAAGGTGTATGTAATAGCACACCACTACCACTAGCTTTGGCCCTCTGATATAGGTTCAGTGCTGGGACAAAATAGTTCACTAAAAAATCAACGGGACCTAAAAATAATAAATACTGGCAAAAAATATCTTAAACCTTTAGCTTGGTTGGTGCTAAATGAGGAAGAGAAAAATAAAATCTCACACTTGCGTAAAAACGTTAGCTTATCCCACACAGGGAATCATCACTGATGATAATGTCATTAATAATGCTATCTTCTTCTACCTCTCCAGAATAAATAACTCCCCCCACATCCAAGTAATTAAAATATTTCCAAGACTGTAGTAAGTATAAAAATTAGGTCTAAGCATTTTCCTTGCAAGCCGCATCTCCCTCTCCTTCACCTTTTGGTGGCAACAGTGAACTGGTGAACTAGTGAAACTGGTCAAAAAGGAAGTAGCAGCAAAACAAATCATCGGTTGCTGTAGTCATTCTCATCCCACTGGCAACAGATCTGGGAGATGTGATTAGAAGTGACCACTAGATTGGATTTATGGATATAAGTTTGAATTACTCAACAATTCAAGATTAAATTTTACTTGACTGAAACCAGAATGCAAGGCTGAAATAAGCTTCATCTAGAAGCTAGTATGAAGTAGAAAATCAAGTCCCAGGAGAAGAAAAGAATCAATGATCTTCCTAAGTAAAATGTTAAGGAAAACCAATCACTTCAGTGTTACATTTGCTTTATTTACTCTTCTGCTTGGTTGAATAGGAAGAAGTTTTGATTAGTAGAAGTAACCACAGTAAACCAAAAATAAATGAACTTTAAAAGTAAATAAGACTAGTTCCATTTGGGTCTCTATGAAAGTACAATTTCATTTAATGACCATTAGGAGAAATGGCAGAAGAGCCTTCGAAGTGGCATTATTTCTGTATAAGGTGTAAGGAACTGAATTAGGTAACATATTAAGTGACTGGGAAGTTTGAGTATGAAGTGGAAAAAGTTATAAAATGATCTCATGTTTGAGCAAAATATAAATTACTTAATTATGAAGAAAGGCACCGTATTACAAAGCCTAGGAAGTCAACCTTTGCACAACAGACTGTATTTAGAAAAGGTAAATGACAGGAAGGAAATGAATCTCGCTTCCTAAACAAGTTTCAGTGTATACCTGGGGTAGCTGTAGTCTAATCTCCCAAACCATCTCTACTTTTGACACACATAATGATCATAACTAATCTGAGCATCAGAGGTAACTGAAATAGGTTTGGCATAGTCAATTTACTTAGGAAGAGAATGATCCATATTAGACAGATAAAAAGGGTTTAAAGAAAGAATGAATTTTTATTTTTATTTTATTTTTATTCTGTCCTCCAGAAGATCTCATTCCCTGACTTAATTTTATAGTTAAGACATAAAGTTCTAGGGAAGATACCTTCTCCTGCCAGATAGGAGAAGTTGGGTTAGGGAAGCAAGAATTCTTTGAAGCTGTAATGTGGGAAAAGGGCAAGAATTTGTTGATCTGTGATATCAGGTCTGGGTCACTGTAAGTTAGAAATTTTGGTCATGCTTTTGAGGCATTTGCTGTGACAATCTTGTTCTGTCACCCATTTTTTTTTCCTATAGGCCTAAATCTTAAAATATTCAAGGAATATGAAGTTTTAAAATTATATATATTTTAAATTATAAAAATGGCAGAAGTGAGAAGTACAGAAGAAAAAAATCTTCCCCAATCCATTTTGATATATTCTTAAGTTTTACATACAAAATGTAAATACGTTTCATGAGCTTCTTCCCATAATATCACATATTTCCTGAACTTACAGAGACTGAAGAATCAGAAATGTTTTGGTGTATCTACATGATAATAAGAGAGGAAGAGACCCTGGTTTTATTGTTCAACCTATATTCTCTTCCATGCTACTCTGTCCTCTTTTCAAGCTAGAGGTTTAGGAAAAAAATCGAAGGCCAAGGAAGAACTGTCACTAAGTTGATAAATGGATTCTACAAAGGGGGATGAGAGTGGGAGTCAACAACTTCACACTGGATTTCCAATTCATAGAATCAAAGCCCCCACAACCTATGCACAGAATAGACCATATAAGCGGTAATCCTACAAAGTCAGAAAATAAAGAGTTAACATTGGGGGGTGGGGAAGAAAAGAAGAAGTCAGGGGCCACAATTACCACCTGCCCTCAATCTTAAGTACTGTCCTCATCTGGAGATCAAATTTTGGTAGGCACAAACATGAGGAGTAAATAAAAAAATGCTTCTGAAGACTTCAAATAGCATTTGAAACAAATCTACACTAATGTCATAATTTATTCCTTAAATTCTTGCTTAACTTTACATCCCATCCTAGAAAAGATTAGAAATGGTAACACAGAAAGAGGGACTACTAGTAGCAGTCACATGGACAGCTTCTAAGTGACAGTCTGACATTGAGGGAGGAGACAACATACTTCAAAAACAAACAACAGATCTAATTGTTACATGGTACAATAATGTACATTCATACCCTAACTGTAAGCAAAATTAAATATATGCTATCCTGTATTTAATGGAGCAGTAAAATATTATTTTACAAATCTTTTCAACTAAAGTGACAGAAGACTTAGCTCTGGTGCTGGAGAGAACAAGCTTCAGTTATCTAAGAAATTCATTTGTGTGACATACAATACACATATTCAATCACTGAATATACATATTGAATCACTGAGTATATAAGACATGGTATAAACTGTATTTTACATAATTGTCATGTGAGTAAACCAAGTATTTAAACTGTCTCCTGGCAAGATTACTACTTAATGTAACACTGTATCAGAGCACATGCAAAGCACATCTCTGTAACATTGTTCCACTGCTTTGTGGAGCTACTATTAGCCAAACAGTTCTGACCTTTCTATGATAATTTCCAGATTTTATAAGATATAGTAGCAAGGACTATGACTGGCCCCAGGGCTGTTGTCCAATAAATATTTACTGAATGAATAACAACTGTTTCATAATTCTGCAGTTTAATAATTTACTTACTTTTGTCACTTCCTCTGCCCAAATCTAGCCAGCATTAAAAATTAGAGAAAAATAGAGCATGAAAGAAAGTTGAATTTAACGTTTTCTACAACTTAGTATAGAAAAATGTAATTCTTTTAATTCAAGGGTATACTCTCCTTTTCCAGAATCACATTAACATAGTAGTAACTAAATCAGTACAGCTTAATGTACTGTGAAAGTATGCCTTCATATGTATCAATACTATTAGTTTTTGAATCTTATACTAATTTTATAAGTTACTAAGTAATAGTTTTCTAAAACTGGGAATATCTTAGTTGTAGTTCTCTCATCTGTAAAATGAAAAGTTTGGACTAAACAATTTTTAATTTCTCATTTAGGTCTAAAATTCTAGAATTTTAGGAAACTAAAATAAAGCAGGGATAAATAGACATTGATACAGCCACCAGAGGGGCACAATAAACTTGAGATATAATGAATTCAAAATGACCAGAATTAAACACATCTTATTATAAGTAGATGACATCAGTAGCAAAACAGATGCCTAATAAGTGAACCAAAGTCTTGCTAATTGTTTAGGATATTCTTACCTAACATAAAACCTATGATTTATATATGAAGTTACCAATGACTGAAATAGCTCACACATTTTCATTCACCTACAGCTAGGACAATGGAAATAAATGAATGCATTCTCTTGCTATCTAAGGAAAGCCTTAATTTAGCCAAGGCTTCAATAATTAGAGTAGTTTAGAACAACAAAAATGCATTTTAAGTATTCCGTATATAAACTTTCCTATTACGTGAATTTTTCCCCCTTTTAGCTCAATACTAATGGAATAAAATCAATTAACTGTGAATTTATATAACTGTACTGCAGATTCCATACCACTTCTACGAATGTAATATATCTAGGAGTATAATGCCAAACACTATATGTATAAATCTTTATTGGCTAATGTTTATGAGTTTTTGGGCTATATTCAGATTTTACGAATTTCTATTTTGTTAAAAACTAAAAATTGCTAACATCTCAAAAACTTCCTCAAATCAAGCTCAATATATATATTGGGTACTACAGAACAATTCTCATTTCTGATTCTTGCCCAAAGCTATCACTATTCTGCAACTTTCTTAAGTACATTAGTACCAAATAGGGAACTGGCCTTGCTACTACAGAAATATGGGGGGTGGTATGTCTTGGCATGAAACTGCAGAAGAAATTAATTCTATGTTGAGTTTGGGTGAATATTAAGGTAAACATCAAAGATACTGAAAAACAAAGTCAATCTGTAAACCTTACACTTTTCTCTAAGTAAATTTTGTTTTCTTTGCCAAAAGTGAAAATACAAAGTGCCAGTTAAATTAATGTCTTTCACTAGGATAAAAGGCACTATCTATTTATATATAAATTTATTTTCTAAAATCTGAATTTGGCATAGCTAATATAGTTGGCAATTAGAACACAAAATTTCTTTTCCTCAAGTTCCAATATTACTTCAGCTAATATTCTCTGTAGTTTTTGTTGGACTAATGAATTCATGGCTTTGACTACTTTAGACTTTTACATGCAGATAATAGCAAGAGAAGGCACTTTACTCAAGATGTAGAAAACACAGTAGGCCAACAAACCTTCAGCCATTTTACATGCAGGAAGTTGAGCATGTAAGAGAAATTTACCATATTGTTATCTCCTTCAAGGCGAGCTGAGTTAAGTTGCTTAAGTGCATAGGTAAGAGACAAAGAACACATTATACCAATGAACACAGTGAAACAAGTTACTTCTTCACAATAAAGAACACACAAACAAGTATTAAGAAAGCTGATAAAATGGTTTTCTACTTAAAAAGAAAACTATGTTGTTCTATGGGATTTCACATTGTGGTGCCTATTCAACTTTTCCAAAAGACTCAGATTTTTAAAGACAAAAAACATGATGCTTGATTGATGCTTATTTTAAATTAGAATCATTTAGGAAAAATGCATCACTTTAAAAACTGCCAGTTACCTACAATTTTTATTAAATTTTCATCTGTGAAAGCCCTTCTGCCTATCCACAACTTCCCTAATCAAAGATCATTTCTATTTTATGAATGTATGATGCCTTCAACCATGTTCTCTCTCAGTCAGCCTCAGCCAGGTCTTGGCATACCCTGAAGAAATATGAAAGGTATGTCAATCCTTGTATTTTTAATAAGTTTTAAATTCTTGTATGTGTACATTAAGGTTAAGTTATATGATGGTGCTAAATTTACAGATTAAATATTTAAACATCTGTGGAAATGCTCAAGTGGGCAGAGGGACATTCACAATACTGTGTTACTTGAAGATGTATTTTCCACATCTGTATACCCAAAACTGAGGTCTAAACCTCTAAATATGAGAGAGAACTTTGAAACTAGATGATTTTTTTCTTCTCATTAACAGAAGTTTAAAATAATTTTTAAAAATTTATATAAGACTAAAGGAGGGTTAATGAATGTCAGTTCCTTATAATTTAAATGCAGAAATTTTGTCTTTGCTTCTTTGACAAGTTTCACACTATTTTCAAAATTGTGTTTTTGTTCAGTGTGAAACTTTCAAGTACACAAATTTTGTCTTTGCTTCTTTGACAAATTTTACACTATTTTCAAAATTGTGTTTTTGTTCATTGTGAAACTTTCAAGTAAGTAGGTTTTCTTTCTGTTCAATTGGTGTATTTTTGAGAAATGCCTTTGATGTTGCCTTACCACTCTTCAACATGCTAACTAATAAAATACAAGCTAATAAAATAGTAATACTGGATACAGGCATAAATATTTTACTGGCAGGGTTAAATCATCAAAAAGTTCAATCTAGTATACTAGACTGTGAACTGAGGGCAGTAGAGATTTTGCATTTATCTCTGAATTCCTCAGCAAAGTGCCTTGTACAAAATAAGCATTTGATAAATATAGACTTTAAAAAGAGGTCACAAGAAACTAGTAAACAAGTTAAAGAAAAAAAAGAAGTGCCGATACGCACAGGTCCCAAACTTTACTTGCAGAGAAATAACTACTCACAAAACAATCCAAGGAAATGTATAGAGTGAATTCAAAGAAATTCTGAGTTTAGAGTAAGCTCTTCAAGCTGCCAACTAGGAACGAGGAAATGTGTCAAAGAAGAAAAAAAAGCAAACACAAACTCCTAGTGGTTTCTATTTTTCTGTATTCTTCAAATAAACAGAAAAGAAATACAGAAAAATCCTCCACCAAAGATCACAAAATAATAGGCATGCCTCAAGGCTTTATGTAATAATAAAATAAGAGGACTTTTCCTTTCTAAAGTATTTCAGACTTAGTGCTATAAAGTTTGAAGAAAAATGGGTTGGTTATTTAGGGGAAAAGAACACAACTATAATCAGGAAATGTGAATTTCTGCCTAAACTAATATTTTAAATATTTGGCTATATTTAAATTTGTTTTATGCAATATATAAATTCTAGAAAAGCTGTGTATAAATGAAATTGCTCAATAAAGTCATTTGTATAATATTTCATTTTTATTTTAAACGTAAATTCTCATGGAAAAAATTTGTCCTCAACAAGATTCAGCACAAAAAAACCGTCAAGAAAAGATCTGGATATATCAAAAGGATCTTTCAAAATTTGTCTACTATTTGATTCTTACACATTCTTATAGCAATGGTAAAATAATTAAGAATAACCAAAGGACCTTATAAGGTGTGAAATCTATAAATTTTCTGGAACTTTTCTAAGTAAAAAAGATTACATTATTCCGTAACAGTGCTTGTTAAACAAAATTTTGTACTGATACTAGATGACAGTATTCTCATTCCACAATCATTATTGGGCGCATACAGGCATTTTGAATGAAGAGATTTTGACTTACTTCCAAATGACTCTTATTTATCTTAACATTTTTTCCTGATTATGAAATTAGTATCTTAAAAATCAATTTCTATTTTACACATAAATCTACTATTAGCAACTAGAAACCAATTCTAATTTAGAGTCCCTTGCCACCTATAGTGTTCATTTTTAAAGTTCTGATTCTGTGAAAAGTCTGTTTTGGGCAGTTAGGGTGATCTTGATGATGACATCATGATAAATCCTGAGGTGAAATAGCCAGAGAATTTGGATTTAATGTCTTGTCAAAGCAAGCTCTCCTCCAGCAGTAACTAATACAGAATCTCCAAAAGGCTGTTTAGAAGAAAATATTTCTATAAGCAATTTATTCTGCTTATATAAAGTGTTAGGGTACTTTCACAAGACATCACTGTCCAATGCCAATTTTACCAGTTTAAAATTTCACTGTGAAACAAGTCTGAACCTCTTTTTTTCCCAAACAAGGGAGCCAAAGTTGTCTTCCACCAGCACTGTGGTGTATATTCCTTAAGGCAATGATTCTTGATGATGACAGTGGTAGCGAGTTGGGAAGAGAAGGCAGGGGGAATGTCAGGCTTCTTGACAAAATATATCCCTTAGTATAAATTAAGAATTAACTTGTTAGCCTCCTCTAATAAATTCAGACTTGTTTATATTGTACTATATGATCAATGTCTTCAATCTTTGGAATGAAAATATAAACTATATAAATAACAGATCAAATAAGTTTATAAATAAAACCTTTTAAGAAACTTATAAATACATATATGGAAATCATTAAATTATTATATTTAATGTTTAACCAACTCCATTTAAAAAGATTATTCTGAGGTTGATTTTATGAAAAATATACCAGGAGTTATGTATTCAAATGGTTTTCCTCCTCTTTAAAATAGTCACCTGTGTGTCCATGCTGCAACTATTTGAATTGTTTTGGAACTATTCTTGGTGACAATGCCTTTAGTCAGTTTGACTCACATGTGGAAAAGAAGTAAAGTTTAATTTTTAGGTCACACATGCGCAATCTCAAACTTGGTTCATTCTCATCTTAATTACTGTTTTTCTATTTCAAATATAATAAACCTATCTCCAAAAGAATATTTGCCATCATCACTGAGGATATTTAAAGAACATGACAGAGGTTTAGGAGCTCTTGTAACTTTTATTTTTTAGCAACAGGTGTATCACTGAAATAGTACTGCCTGTGGATATGACTACTTTGCACTGATTCGGAAGCATTAAGTTCTGATAAGTTTGTTTAAACATAAAACAATACCCTGAAGTCATATTATAGTCTTAGTAACAGACTGTAGCTTGCATGGTATGGGAGTAAAATACTTTACAAATTTTAAATTTATCAACATAAGACGTTTTTCTATGAAAAAACACTACTTACTGAAGCTCTACTTTCTGCAGCTTTTGCCTTTTTTAGTCTGGTTTTTGCAGCATCCAAATCCAGTCTCTTATTTTGTAATAGTTTCCTCTCTTTCTATAAATATAGGGAAGAAAAAAATAAAGGCTAATGATGTTAAAATCCAGTACGAGCATGCACATTTAAAGTATCATTCTCCATTAAATACATGAATCACCTGATAAACAAAGATCAATGATTACAAAATTGGCTATGAAGTGACGCTTGACTCTTTTTTCTTATGGCTTTCAATTTTAAAATAATGGAGATATTCTAGATGCCCAGGAAATCTGGGAAAATGGCAGGTGATGGCAGAAACAAAGGAATGCCAATTTTAATATTTTGCAGTTTTGCCATTTAGGGAATGTTTTGCTCTATCTTCTTGGTTGTCACAACTAGGGGGTGGGAGATGTTACTAGGCAGAAGCTAGGATGCTTCTAAATATCCTACAATGCAGTACAGTTCCTACAACAAAGAACTATTCTACACAAAATGTCAGTAATGCCCAGGTTGATGAACTGTTTCAAAGAGATTATCTAGGAAGTGTCTATGGTAAAGGAGGTTAGGGTTAGGGCCTTGGTTAAAGTTCCTTGACACCCCAAGTGATCTACATCAAGGACTGGGCAGGCTCCTTTAATGTGCCATAGCACTGAAAGCAACTCTGCTACTCCAAAGGAAATTTCAAATTTATAGAATGAATAATGAATAAACAGTGGTAAGGTATCTTGGAATTCCTCATGGGAACTTAAACATAATAGGTAAGTTTATAAAAATTCACTGCTTGCTTTATTAATTCTCAGATTTCATATATCACATTTCATCCTACTGACAATCTAAGATCCTTTAAATCATATTTCAACTTGGTGGTTTTTCCTCTGTTCTCAGGCAAAATACTTTTTACCCAGAGACAAATTCATTGTAAACATACTAAGTTTCTAGAATATTTTATAATAAGGAATCTGCAAATTAAAGTTTAAAGTAGTATTCACAATAAAGAACAATCTTGCAAAAATCTTAGGGAAAAAAAAAAATCCACCTAGATCTTAACTCTCCATTGCTGGAAAAACAAACAAAAAAATAGTATTAGGCTTGGGAAAGCTATTATTTATTTCTTCAGCAATAACACACAGCTGTGTGAAGAGAAGATAACAGACTGCTAGGGATGCAAACAACAGAAAGCTAAACAGCCAGAACTATAGTAACTAGGTTTTTGGCTCCCAGTTTATATGAAAAACTAACATGGCTATACTATGGAAATATTTTGTGCCATATTTTTATAATCGTCCCAGGAACTTCTCTATAAATTTTAGTGCTGGTAATGAACAATGACTGATGTAATCTCAATAACACTGCAGGGACACAAAGATGACATACATATTTTCAATAGTTCATTTTGATTAGCTTTGTGTCCCACTGAATATGTACCTAGCTAGATTATTTAAATTTTCTAATCTGCTACATCTACACAGTCAGTAGGAGGGCAAATTATTCATTAAAACTCTAGTAATATATATAAATTATTTTACTACAAAAAAAGGGAACATTTTCCAACTCACAGCAATTGTTTTGTAATCTCCTTCTATAAAGTTTCTTAAAGGAGTGAGAAAATTTAAAGCTGATGTTTGAATCAGCTCTCTGTCTGCTGTTCCAATTCGTTTTTGTGTTTCTCCACATTTAATAAGGGCATTACCTGCAAAGGAAAAAAGTGTTTTGTTTTGTTTTTTACCATCTTCTGGTAATTTCAGAAAACAAAATCAGCAATCTGATTTGCTTTAAAGTTAGTTATCACTTGTTTACTTAAAAAAATCCAAGAGAATTAGCTGTCATTAGTTTTATTTTAAAAGTAAATTTAAGATTATAAATATCTAAATGAAAATGACAGATGTTCATGAAGTCCTTATCATATCATAGTTAAATGTACCAATTCAACCTATGGAACAAAAGAGGATAAATCATTAAAAAGTATTTATGATCACAGCTCAAACAGTGGAGACACATTTAGAAAAGCATTATGCTAAAAAAATATTTTCATAAGTAGATCAAGTCAAAATTTGTCTACTATTTCTATAATATGCATGGGCCTCAAGCATCTTTAAGTGATATTGTTTATTTGTATCATAAGTTAAAGAAAAATCCATATTTTGCAACACATATACCTTAATGTTTAAGTAGGACAAGATCAATGCAAAATAGAGCAAAAAGTGGACAACAAGACCAAAGTTCTACTTCCAGTTCTACCTCTAAAAGCTTCAATTCTGTGGATCTTAATTCCTCCGTGTTAGGATGAGATTAGATCTGATTGGCAAGGAAGATAAAATAACATAGACGTTAAGAGCTCCACCTCTGGATACAGATCTCTCTTTGAGTTACTAGCTGTATGATCACTGATAAATTATGTAATCTAAGACCTGGTTTCCTTGTCTTCAAAATGTAGATAACAGACTTTATATTATAAGCAGGATATAAGTGAAGACTTATAGAAATAATACATTTACTGTATAGTGTTCAGCCCAATGCCAGAAATACTCAATTGTTAGCTCTTATCAATTATTATTAGATTCACAAAGCCTAATTCCAATAATCAAGTTACAGTCAATAGAATTACTACAGGTGAAAACAGATTAAGCATATTAAAAAAGGAAAAAATTGAGAAGCCTTTTGAATGTTTATGCTCCACTAGGCCTTCAGCTTGGTGAAGGAAAGGGCTAGGTGTCTTTCATGTACCTTTATGACCTCCAGGATATAACTGCTTCTGGTACAAGCAGGCACAAAAAAATTTAATGTGTAAAATTTTCCTAAAATAGTTAATATTTAGAAATAAAACTATGGAAATTTTAAGCATTTTCAGACTTCTCAAAGAAGTATCTTTTGAAGGCCACGATGTGAAAGTTTGCCATTCATTTTACAGTATTTAGGTTATTACCTTCTGACATAAAGGTAACTATTAAAACTTGATGTTCATTTTGTTCCAGAATTTATGAACTATTTTATAAATCAGTACTATATGTAGAAAATCATTTAATTTACCTACATTTCATACCCACATAAGGACCAATTTCCTGCAGAAGTCTTAATAAAGAGAATTATTTGCCATGAACAATAGGAAAAGAAGCTATAGAAATTTGAAATAGTCTTATATTCTGAGAAAATTAGATTTGAGGGATAATGAGCTTCAGAGTTACACATTTAAAAAGTCAGTACAGCAACTAACAAAGCAACTAACAAAACATAACTGTAAAACATGATTATAGAAAATTTGAACTGCATGAGGAAAAGAGAATGAAATATAATCCAAACATCCAAAGATAACCACTGTTAACATTTTTGTGGTACTGACATTATCGTGTAATGAAAGCATTAGTGGTGTGTTCAAACACTATGTGCCAGACATTTTATTATAAAAATAAATAAAACCTCAAGAAAACTTAAAATCACCTAGGAGACATATGTAAACAAAGTTTATAATACATCAAAAGAAGTACTATAACAGAGGTTGCAAGAGTCGATGGGAGTACAAGTGAAGAATTCATTTAACTTTTTAGATATAAAGTGATAAACATGAATTATCAGAGTAATATATACTTAAATATATTAAATATTAAATTGAACTGTTCATATTTGCTGGGCACCTCTATTTCTCACTTTATCCAAAACTTAAACAAAAAATTTGAAGTTAAAATTGATTCTACTAATGTTAGATAAATGTTCATGATGTTTCTAAGTAGTAAAAATCTGTAAGTAAAGCTAGTTTTTAGCAGATCTTTTTGTCTTTTGCTTACCATACGCTGTTCCTGGGCCAAACTCAGTCCCTGCATCAATCATATATTGTCCCAAAAGTTCTGGGTTGTTTATACGACTTGGAGCTTTTCTATCCAGTTTCTCATAAACAAATTCTTCTATCCTGGCATCTAGGAGAAAGGTTTAAAATTATAAATGATTTCAAAAAGCAAAACTATTTAAAAATTTTTTTACCTACTACCATTTATCACCCTGTAAAATAAGATGACGTTAGCATTTTTAAGTACATATCTTCATACTTAATTTTTAATTTTTATATTAGAATATTATATAGCTCTATGAAACTTATACTTTAGAAATCTGATAAAATATTTTGGCACAAAAATATTTACTTAAATTAAAACTATCATATGATGAATATTCTATGAGATTCTAAAAGCGTTGTTCACCCAATGTCTAATGAAGTTGCTTTTGCCTCTTTGTACAGTCTGATTTTTAACTTTGAATGTATGTTCATTTCAATTTCAAAACCAGGGATTTCCAGCTAAGAAAATATGGATATTTAATAATATCTATTAGAACCAAAGAGTCACATACTTCTAATATCTTTATCATGCTTTTGCTTGCTCACATGCTCGCTCTCCTTCCTAGAGTCTAAATATAGGCATGGGAAATTAAGGAATAGAACCTAGGTTTGGAACAGTCACAGACCGACATCAGTAATATGAAGTCATGGCTTAATTTTATTTAATCTTGTTTAAAGTACAAGATATATAGATACCTCTCAGCACGTATTCACTCAAAAGTTTTCGCCATTAAAAATGAGGTCAAAATATGAGATAGGTTAAAAGAAATAGCAGAATGCTAGTATACATGGAAAGGAAAAAAATAATCAGTAAAATCTGAATAAATGCTTGGTTAGTGCAATATACAAAATATTCACACCTGCACACCTGCCTAATAGGTATGACAGAGACAAATGAGAAAAAGGTCACTTTCCAGAAGTAATAATTAACTATAAATCAAATTTATCCTCCAAAGAGAAGTTGAAAAAAAAAAAAAAGGCACCTTCTAAACATCTCAGATAATTCCTCCACAAGTGGAAGTTTCACACAGTGCACTGAAAACTTAAAAAGTGAACAGAACCAGTAATAGAAACACTTGAAGAGTCAGCATAAGCATTAATTATAATACATAAAATAGGCTACTGGAATAATACTTGTTTTTGTGGTAGACTCTGGAGCAGCATCAGAAGTTTTTAAGCAGGACTTTAAAAACCTTTAAATCAGTTCAAACCAAAATGAGTCAGTTCAAAACATAACCATTTAGAAGATGCTAACTACATTTCAGAATTTCATTTTCTGACTAAGAGAGTCATTCTTAGCTTTGGTGCATTTCTACTTATTTGGTCAAAAGTTTAAAGTTGAATCCTATGTTGACTTCGTTCAGTTAGTAAAACATTTGGCATATTTTAAGTAAATGTTCATTTCAATAGGGCATCAATAGA
This sequence comes from Martes martes, assembly GCF_963455335.1. Taxonomy (NCBI): domain Eukaryota; kingdom Metazoa; phylum Chordata; class Mammalia; order Carnivora; family Mustelidae; genus Martes; species Martes martes. The sequence goes on from NC_137891.1 coordinate 119,478,678, forward strand.
CCATAATAAAATCTTAAAAGAATATGTGGGCAATACTGCTATAATGTGATAGATATTTTTGAAAAACGCTAGGTTGTGGAAAATCACACCCTAAAAATTATAGCAGTCACAGGTAAAAGAGGTTTGGGCCTGACCACTCATAATCTATGTAACTTTATAATCAGAGAACAAATAAAAATATCTAAATTTGTTTACTACTTTAGACTTAAAAAAACACTAATGTAAAACTGTATTACATGAGCCACTATAACTTTATACTAATGAAATTCCCATTTACCAGTTGTGTATGAGTTTGTCTGCCACTCAGAAAAATATGTAGAACAGACTACTTATGTGAAGAACTCTGGACAGAGCAAGGAACATACAGAAAAATGTCTACTACTTTTTTTCAAAAGGTTATTTATTTATTTATTTGACACAGAGAGAAAAACAGTGAGAGAGGAACACAAACAAGGGGAGTGGGAGAGAGAGAAGCTGGCTTCCCGCAGAGCAGGGAGCCCAATGTGGGGCTTGATCCCAGGACACTGGGATCATGAGCTGAGCCGAAGGCAGACGCTTAAGGACTGAGCCACCCAGCCACCCCATGTCTACTACTTTTTTAAGGTGCTCTGGTACATAAATTAAGTAGCCTTAAATAAATAAGAAATACCACATGGTGCCCAAAGATAACAGGCCTCACTCAAAAGTGTAGAAGGCCTATTTCAAAAGATTACCATGATTTAATTAAAATGGTACAGAATTACTCATGTTTTGTTTAGGTTCATAGAATAGCAACAAAGATTAAAGCTTGGAACTTTAGTATCTAAAAATGAGCTTATGGCATTTCACAACATGGTCACAACACTGGGGAAAATGGGGAGGAAAGCAATTGCTGCCCTTGTTCTTCAGTTTTGATGTGTAAAGCTCAGAGTGAAAAGACTGGATTTTGATGCACCAGATTCTAGTTCCATTTCCACTTCTAATTAGCTATTCTACACTGTATAAAATGCTAACTTATGATTTGCAATTAATAAACAATCATGTACCTTATTTGATAAATTATTGAGATGGGTGATCTGAAAAACCTTGTCTGAAAATCAAATGTAATAATTTATGTAAAAACATCAAACTTAACATAAATAATTGGTAACTATGTAAGTTTCCATATAATTTTCCCTTAATTATTTAGGGACAATTCTCCCCCCTATGAAAAGGAAGATTAATTTATTGCCATAGCCCTTCCTGACTCTTAAAATTAATAGCCACTTCTAGGGTGCTTAGGTGGCTCAATTCATTAGGTGCTTGCTGACTGTCCTGATGCTGATTCTCCTGACCCTCGACTTTGGCTCATGTCATGATCTCAGTTTTTTGAGATCAAGCCCCACGTTGGGATCCACACTGAGTTTAGGATTCTCTTTCCCTCTTCCTCAAGGTGAGGGGGGGCACTTGTATTTCTCTTTTTCTCTCTCAAAACCAAAATTCATTCCCTTAAATTTTCAAAAAGATTCTACAAAGGCATGGAAAACCTAAGCAGTCAATCTGTTAGAGGGTACACAAAGAGGTGTGTTTTCTTCACCAAAAGTAAACACACACACACACACACACACACACACACACAACCCATACACCTGAAAGCCATAAACCAAAAACTCTGTTTTCCAATAGCCATCAAAACCTGTTTTTTTTTTTTTTTTAACATTTAAAAAAACCTAACAGTATCCTTTAGTCAGATTAGTCAATAAGGCAGACAAAGGTAAAAAGTTTCTTACTTGGATTTGGCTGCAATAACACTTCAGTTTGTTTCATTATTTTTTCTGTCCATATTTTGGTACATTCAGCTTTGCTAAGAAGGTTCTCTAAGTGAGCATCCAATTCTGTCTTCTCTGCCTGGCCAAGCTTTTCTTCTGTGAACTGTTATTAATTACAAAAAAAATTAAATATACCTCAAATACATTTTAGGAACCTATATCAATAATTAATAACTCAAACCCAGAGTCCCGAACATACAAATAATTGTAAACCATTGCACCGAATGCTTTTTTTTGCCCCTATGGAAATTTATCCGTACCTTTTTTATGGCGCTTACGCTGACCTTCTCTTAAGGTTACATCTGCTAGAATGGATGGGGTAAACTCTAGAAAATCTATATGCTGCCTGGTATATAAAGTATGTAAATATTTCTTACATATAAAGTAGGTTAGTATAGTGGTAAGTAGTAAGAACTTTAAGTCAGTCAGTACTAAATTCAAATCCTGACTGCACTACTAATTTTGTGACCTAAACAGGCTTTTGAATATTTTTTCCTTAGGTATCTGATACATAACGTACAGTACCTTGAGAATTAAGTAAGAGTATGTATGTAAATCACTTTGTTCAGTGCCTGGTAATTATTATTTTGAATTTAAAAAGGGCTGCTTATGTTTAATATGGTTTTATATTAGTGGCACTTTAATCACACCTAGTTAGATAGGCTTTTATGGGATGTTTTGGGAAACTATCATTCAAGTTGTTTCTTCAGGATATGTTCCAACAATTGATTCACAGACTAACTTCTGGAACATACACTATTCCTACTATGGAAGAGCATTTGTTAAAGATCATAATATGTAGTTAAATATACTCAGTGTATCAATTTTTATTACCTTGAGTGTGTTGGTTTTTGAGGGAAGGCAGCATTACCCATACACAAGTAAAGAGATAAAAGGATTACCATGTAAATTTTATGGAGACTTTTGAAGACTTTTAATTAAATACCAGAAGTGATGACTCAGGCTGTTTATAAGTGTATATTTTTCCTCTAGAATAGGTGGCTTTCTCCCATTTTAACAGAGGCATATTGCTAGCACTAATTCTACACTCATTAGCCATGACTCATTTCTGGCTAAAAGAATATAATATTTACCTTACTTTTTTTCTCCCCTTTCATTTCTTAAAATATCTTCTGCTGCTCCATTTTTCTGAGTTTTATTATGTTTCTTTTAGCATCCTTATTGGCCTAATACTTTCTGATTACCAGAACTAATATATTTAGTTAAAAAGTCCTCTAGAATGTTATTCTTAGAGTCTGGTTACAAGCCCCCACTGAAGGTCTTGTTCAGGGGCTAGAAATAAATGCTTCAATAGCTTTTGTAAAGCCTTAGGTCTTTTTGAGACTGGCCTGTAGCCAAGCCTTCAACCAGTGGGTGGAACGGAGAATATCACTTCCAAAGCTATTGCCTAAGCCCACAATCTTGCAGTGTACTGTAACTGAGGAGAGGAATAGGAGATGCATTGGGCAAAAGATCAAAACCCTGATGCCAAGGTCAGTTGGATAACTACTGCAATTTCACTTTTAAGAGAGAACTATGGTATTCTCTACGGATCCCTGAAGATTTGAGGCTATAGACCTTCTACAGAGGGATAGGTTAGAATTTCACATGTTCAAAGTCTACCTCTAACAGTTAAATAGATTATCTCTCAGATAAAGCAAGGAACAGAAGGGGAAAAAAAGAGGGTAATTTACCCAGGTGAACATCACCTATAAAAGATGATCTACCAGTAGAACAAATTATTAACACAGCACCTTAATAAGAGAGTATATCTATTTATTTGATTCATTCCTTCAACAAGTATTTATTAAGCATCTTCACGTGTGCCAGGCATTATTCTAAGCACAAGGGTTTCAGCAGCCAGAAAAAACAGACAGGTTTCTGCTCTTAGGAGGGCAGACAACAAATAATTTGATAATAAGAATACAAAGATAAAAAGACAGTGGACAGAGGACTGACACAGGTGGTCCTATTATTTCTTGAGCAAGTGACTGAACAATTAACTGAATTAATGACTTTGAATATAGAGGAAGAAGAATGCAATCTGCAGGGAGGGAAGGAAACAGGAGAATCAGTGAAGGCTTGAGGGGGAGAGGGATATGCAATCTTGGTCTGGACATGGGGAAGAGGAGTCTGAGTGTGAGATGTAGGTGGTTAGACAGACACCTTCTCTGAGCAGGTAACAATTGACCTGAGAGTGAACGATAAGAAATGAGGGATTCTAAGGGCAGCATATAGAGTTCTCTGATGATTTATCTTCCAGTTGCATTTCTAGAAGAATCATTAGCACCATTTTTATACATACTACTTTTTTTAATGGAAGTCCTTAACTTATATTTAACAACCAAGAATGAATTAAAACAATTCATAGACTCATAATTTAAAAATCAGTATTAAGTAGGTCAGTTTTTGTGCAAGGCACTCTCGTAAGAACTAGAAGACATGGTTGCTGTTTACAGGAGAGCTAAATGAAAACTATTATATAAACAATACAAACTTACAGGCCTATTTTCTTCAGTACATAAAATCATGTTAAACTTTATCTAACACACGGTTTAGAAACAATGGAATTAGAGGTATAGGCTAGAACTTACTTAAAAATGTTTATAAACAGCAATTTATAAACAGTAGTTCATCAGTAAGTTTATCTAACACAAGTTAGGATTCAGGGCAAATCTTCTCCCAATAATATTTCAGAGAACCAACAACTAGAAAGCTAATTATTTGGAAAATAAAATATTTCAAACTTTAGGTCAGAAGACTCCTTTCCTTAATTATTTAATATCTCCTTTATGATTCTCATTATACTACCTTTCATTAAATACTTTGCTTTTTAAGTGAAAAGACAGAAAGTATAACTGCAAAGCTCAGTATTTGCAACAAGCCATTTTTTGTATGAGTCTGAGCAAGTAATAGAGTAAACTGACTTATAACGTAAGATCCTATAAACACGGTAAGCAGGTTTTTAATATTTTAGCTCAGAAGAGTAAAAAACAAAACCCCAAAAAATAAGGAATGCTTAAGCATGAGTGAGGTAAAGTCTGATTATAGAAAACCAGTTTAGAAAATAGCAGTTCTGTAGGAAAGCCCATGTGAGCAGTTTGTTAAGTACTAGTAATAAAGTCTGATATTTACTTGCATTTTCTGGGAGTAAAAACAGTTGCTATTCTTTTACTCTACCTAACTCTGTGCTTTGAATTCCAGTATGTTATATATGTTCTTGTTTTATCTTTTGTCTTTAACGTTTTCTTTTCTCAGTAAGATCATTTATAAGGACTTTTTTTTTTAAACTTCTGTGTTTTTAACAGTGTCAGGGCTTAGTATATTAGAAAATGCCATATATTAAGCTGTACATTTTATATCAAATATTCCAGAAAACTCCTTTTAAATATATAGGTAAGAATCAATATAATGTATAGGTAGGAATCAAAACTTTATTGATAAACATTTTGCCTAAGGTGTCAGTATCATGTTTCAATTTCACATGTTTATTCAATCATAGTCTCATTACACTATAAGACTTCCAGTAAATATTTGCTGATTTTAAGATATTAATATTTTCTACTACCATTATACAAATATATTTCAGTTCTTCCTAGCCCCTGTGTCTTTGCTCACAGCACTCTGGTCAGCTGGATCTTACAGCCCACCTCGACTTCCTACATGTATTCAATAATCATCAAATTAAGAGTAACTTTAATCCTATCTGGAAGGAATAAAAAAAGGCAGGAGTACAGAAAAACACTACTAATGTTATCATATATTTAAGTTGAAATCATACATTTAAATTTTATTAAATATATATTTAATTACATTAAAATATATTTACTTTATATATTATATATTCATATATAATTACATAAAAATTATATTTAATTACATTAAAATAATTTAATTACAAGATATATTATCTCCCATGATTTTATTGTAGGGGTTTAAGGATTTTTTTCCATCATTAACCAGAAAGTATGACATATTAGCAATATAGTATCATTTAATACATTTTTCCTTAATACATTTTAAGAAAGCATTTACTATAGAAAATGATGAGTTATATCAACTAAATTTAGGTTTAAATGGTTAATGAAAATACTTATGGCTTATATATTTTCTTCTATTGCATGTGAGATGTGTAATCAGCACATGACATGGTTCTTGCCATCAAGGATTTTATGATCTTAAGAAACATAAAATGATAATAACGGTTTGCTTCTGAGAAAGATAAAAGACCCGTTCTTTCTTTAAAAAAAAAAAAAAAATCCTTTTCCCCAATACCAAAAATCTAAGTCTAACATCATTACTGTTTGTAGTCTCCTACCAGCTGTTAAAAACTATAGTTGATTTTAAGCATTTTAATGAATGTTTAGTAGTTTTAATAAAAACCTTTGTGAAAACAACCTACAATGAAAGTCAGAATATATCACAGAAATCCAAACCCAATGTTCTCCTAGATATTATCTGATGTACAGTTCTCTCATAATTATTTCATTAGTAATACAGTAAAATGACATGAGAACAAAAAGCTTAATCCCCTCTCTTTATACATTTTCTGTAAACATTGCTTTAAGGAAAGGACTATGATTCAGCCACATTATGCCAAGCACTGTGATCCTTTCTTTATTACAGGATAGCCATATAGCCTACAGTATGAAACATGGAGCCTGGATTTCATACCATGCTTTACAACAAAGAGAAAAGGACAACAGGTAAAAAGGCTTTGTGATGAAAGGCATCTATTTAGTATGAACTCTCATCATCAATTCTTTGGGTAAAGTAATGTTTTCAAAGTTATCTAAACTTCTTGGGGAAAAAATGTATAACATGAATTTTGATTATAATGTGTTAGTAAACTGTAAAGTGGGTCCTTCTCAACTCATTCTCAATTTTGGCTGCTCTTTGGAATTACCTGGGGAAGCTTTCAAAAACAATGATGTCAAATCCAATCCCAAGGATTCCACTTTAACTAGACTGGGGTGTATTCTGTAAAGATTCCTCAGGTAATTTTAAGTGCAGTTAAGACTGAGAACTACTGTTCTAAGCTCACAGGTGATTATTTTAACATCAGGTTAACCGTCTTCTATCTAGTAGTTTACTAAATTAAGACCAATAATACCAAAGGATATGATGTTTTAGGTAACAGTAAATATGCAAAGTTTTTACATAATAAGAAAATGTATGGACTTTGAATGTGACAAGTTTTATTAGAATTTGAGATACATGTAAAGTTGTTACAGTTTAAATTCCATAAAGGAAAAAGGATTTCAAAAGGGCTTGGACCAATGTTTAGCCAAGTTGGAAATCCATCCAGATAGGATCTAACAGGAGTTAGTTGAGGGCAGTATCGTATTCATCTTTAACTCTCCAGGTTAGACACACCATTATTTGTTAAATTAAATCAGAGATGAAAGCCAAGCTTGCAACTAAATTTTAAAGACTTTTTTCCCCCCTCAGAAAATAGCATTCATGAAGTTCATAGTATAACTTCAGTCGTTAGGTCAAAGGAAATGTTAGAAAATTAAAATGAAACTCCTAAGTAATTAAAGTTGAAAACTTTGGGGGGGGGAAGTATATGGTGGTCTTATTTTAAAGATGGTGAGCATAAGTTTTGCTTCAGTATCAATTTTGAAGTAAAAATGTGTCCACTTGGAACATTTATCAAATGAAGTAACAGAACAATACTTCAAAAAATGGATATTTATTACAAAGAAAAAATAATTATGACAACTTTTATATCATATGCATGATATAAAAATAATTATGACAACTGGGGCTATGAAGTCTTTGAGGGCATCAACTAGGTCTCACACATCTTTGTACTTCAGTGCTAAGCACCTAGGAGGTACTCAATAAATACAGACTGAATTAAACAGTTTAATATTTCAGACCGGCATTAGTCAACTCCAAGTTCAGCAGATATGTTAGAGAAATACTAATAAAAATAACAAGATCATTTAACATGCTGAATGATTCAAAGAGTAAACTTTGCATATGGATACACTGCTTGGCTAAAATGATATAAAAAATTTAAAAGAACAATGTTGGATACTGTGAGAGGGGAATAAGAAATGGTTGATTCCTCAGGACATACAAACTTAATAAAGATGTGAAAGTCAGAGAGTAACAGAATTTTATAGCTCCAAGGGACCTTACATAACAGTTATTAGATCATGCCACATGATCGTACAGAATTAAAAATGACACAGGAGTTCACATCAAGCTCTTGTGGTCTGAGATGGACTTTAAGATTTATCTTGAGGGAAGGAAAGAATACACAAAGAGGGAGGGGGTGGAGGGCATTCACAATGCGTTTAACTGTATGAAAATAAAAGAGTTAGAAAAGTACAAAGTATTTTGGGAATTAAAAAATAATTTGATAGGAATACAGTGTTTATATATGAGTGAGAGAAAAGAGAAGGCTGCTCAACTAAGGAGTCTGTACCAAAAATACAGTAAGAATAAATAGCTTTTAAGACACTAATAAAGTAACAATTCATGGAGGTCAAATTACTTGAAGCTTTTGTATTTTTTTATTTTGAGGGGATTAAGAATAACAAAAGCACCCAAACATACTGTTAAGGAATGAATATTCCTATTGATTATACATTTTTACCTCAACATTCTTTCAAAGTTGCAAGACATATAAACAGATTTTATGAGTGAGAGTAGAGTGGTAAAACCCATTTGTATGTTTAATAGTTTTTGTTTTTTAAAACAGGGAATGTTTACTTGTTAACCTAAAAATTTTTAAGTAAAATGAAAAAAGATATGGCAGTTGGTCACGCAAAGAATGGCCTATTCCTTAAGGTATAATTTGAATAGAAATTATTATTTAGAAATGTGAAAGCTGAATTCCATTCCTACTGTTCTTATTGCTTATAATGAGTAACTGGCATAGCTCTTACCTATTCTTAGTATGAAACTTGGCACCTGACACTATGCTGATGTCAGTGCAATCTGACTGGAAATTCAGTTATTGACTAAGTACTAAAATGACAATGCAGTGTTTTTGCTGAAAATTACCACACAACATTCCAAATTTCACGTGTTATGTTTTCGAATGAATTTTTTTCCCTTACGTAATAAAAAAAAAGTACTGTGCAAAAAGTCAAACATTCTAAATGTTTTTAAAAGATTTTATTTATTTATTTGACAGAGATCACAAGTAGGCAGAGAGGCAGACAGAGAGAGGAGGAAGCAGGCTCCCTGCTGAGCAGAGAGCCGGATGTGGGGCTCCATCCCAGGACCCTGGGATCATGACCTGAGCTGAAGGCAGAGGATTTAACCCAGTGAGCCACCCAGGCGCCCCAAATATTCTAAATTTTAATAGTATACTGAAACTTGGCTTTGTAACTGTCAACATTCTGTCAATGCTTCAACTTTTCTCTCTTCTGAAATATTTTAAAGCAATCCTCAGACATGATATAGTTTATACATAAATATTTCAGATTCTATTTCTAACAGATTTAATACAAAAAGACATATTGAAGAGTCTGTTTCTGCTGAATTTTTTCCCTTCTCAGTAAATGGCTCAAGCCAAAACCTTATAGACACCCTTAACTCACCTTTCCTTCCTAACCTAGAGCCAGTCTGGGAAGGAATACTGAATAGATTCCGAACCTTCCCTGCTATCACTCTCACCTAAGTTTTATCACTTTTTGCCTATCCTATGGCTATACCTCCCTAACCAATATCCCAGGTACCCCAGAACCTCAGTCTTCGTTCTTTTTCCTTCTGCCTAAACTGCTTTTCCTCCAAAAAACTGGAACTGTCACCTCCTTGAGGTCTCTTGGAATTTGATCCTATTGGAAAGGCTTGCCATGATTATTATGCCTATACAACATGGCAAAAACTGCCATCCCTGCCATTAACTTACCACCTCTCCTTCACTTGATATATTTACTGTTAGATTATAAGCTCCAGGAGGGCAGATGTTTCGTTAATTTTATTCACTGCTCTGTCACCAGTGTCCAAAATAGTGTAAGGCAGACGTGAAGTAGGCATGCAAGTATTTAATACTGAAAATCATTTGATAGCTCAACAGATTAGGACAGACTTTAAAAAATCTGAAACAACAAGTAACTAAAATCCACCTAGGGAGTATATCTTTTGAGAATTTTGCTAGATTTTTTATATCAAGCCTATCGACAATTTAAATCAAATTCCAGTACACGTGTCTGTTCCATTTAAGCACTGTGCATTATGTACCTGAAAACATACCCATCTTTAAAAGTGTCATAATGTCAAATCTCCACTCTGCAAACAAAATCATTAGGAATCAGCAATAAAACAAACACCAAAGGCCTCTTTTCAGTTAACATTAAGTCTCACAAATCAAATTCATTTCAGACCTTCAACCACTCATTCTTTTTCCACCCACCCCCCGTCTTTGAGCTATTAAAAGTAGGTTAATTTAAATAAAGAAATTATTTTAACCATACAGTTCATTTGTCTTTACAATATAGCTTATAATTTCATGGAGAATGGGGAGCTGAGGGTTAAGGCTGCTAGCTTATTACTATGCAGATTTTGGAACTGAGAAATCAAGGCTCAGAAGGAATTTCCCATGCCTTTAGTGCTAAGTGTTGTTGAAATGCTCAGATTGTAGTACCAGATGATCTTTAAGGTCTCTCTAGCCTGCAATGCCTATCCTGGAAGAGAGAAGCAGCTTGAAACGAATTAGTAGATCAGAGAGCACTTGGCTATTTACTAGCCATGCAAGTTAATCAAGTTTCTTAACCTTTCTAAGGCTACTTCCTCATATATAAAAAGCGTTAGTAACATCTATCTGGCAAAATTACAGAAAGGATAGTAGGTAATCTGTCAAGTGCCTTGCAAATATTTGACAGTTTTTTCACAATATAGGCAGCTATTACCTTGCACTAGTTCTACCATTCTTTTGCCAAGAGCAGTGCAATGTTAAGATCAATTACATCAATAAAACTGGGGTAAAGGAGACAAAGGAGTAAAGGCAGGACAACTGATTTACATTTCAGTATCGGTATGGTATGCATGTTAGAAAACTATTTGTGTTTTCTCTTTACAAAAGAGAATGTTGTTGCTACTGTGACTATGCCATTAACTTAAACACCAGATTGTTTATAACTCATGTTGTGGTGAAATTTACATCTGTTCATAGATTTAACTGAGTTGGCATAACGTGGGTGATGACTATGGAAAACTGTCCAAGTTCCCTAGACTGATACTTCTTTGCGGAAAGCCGCGAGATAGCTAAATTCCCCCCCTTAAAGTGTATCTGAAACACAAAACTCTAACATGCATAAGACGAGTCTCCCCCTCCCCCTCTCCATGTCCTACAGCCGGTGCTTCCCATTTTGAGAATGAGTGGGAACCCCCAAACTCCAGACTTCCCAAGGCCTTGGCGGAGTATGTACGCCAACTGGCAATCTCCATTTCACCCGCGGACCGCCCAAGCCCAGCGACCGTCCTTCCAGAGGGAGAGAGAGGGCTGGAGAGAGCTGTCTTGGCAGCTCTTTGGGTTCAGGGGCAGGAAAAGGAAACTTCCTTCTTGGACTCGGCGGGGAGAGTGAGGGAGACGAAAGGAAAGGGTGGGGGTGGTGCCCGAAGGGTCTGTCTTCAGGGTCCTCGCCCGCCCCGGGAGGGAGGCCACATCAGCACCGTCGTCGTGGGGCCAGAAAGGAGGGCGGTGCTGTGTCTCGGCCCGGGGCCGAACTCTGGATGTCCTTCAGGGGCGGGGGACGCTCCCGGCCCCGTCTCCACCCCGTCTCGCTTCCGGAGCCGCGGCGGTTGAACGGGAGGGGGGTCAGAAAACGGCCGCCGGACCCGGAGGGGCACCAGGCCGCGCCCATCAGCCAGGCCATCTGCCGCAGGCCTGCCAGCCAGTCGGTGAGGCCGGGTGCGGAGAGCGCCGCCGCCTCTGGCGGCCCCTCCTTGGCCTCCCTCTCGGGCGCCACCGCCCCTTCCCCCTACACCGCGGTACCTGAACTGCACGACTGAGGAAGGTGCCCGCGTCGGCCGCCAGCTTCTTCACGTTGAAGTCCATGATGTTCATCCTGGGCGGCAGCCGGGCGGAGCTGCCGGCTGACCTAGCGGGGAGGCGCCGCGGCCGGGCTGGGGCGCCGGGCGACAGTGGCGGGGGCAGACGTGGTAGGTGGAGGGAGGCGGCGCCAGCCCCGCCGCCGCAGCTGTCGTTTCCGTGAAGGGGAAGCGAGAGGGTGGGGCGAGGGGAGAGAACCAGCGCCTCGGGGCGGGCCGCGCGCCCGAGCGGCGGCGGCGGCCGAGACGCAGGGCCTGCTCCGCCGGCAGTGGGGCGTTAGCGTCGGCACTAGAGACGATGGGCGTGCAGGACACTGACGGACTGGTAATCCGCCGTATGGGGCGGGGTCTCGGACGGAGGAAGCCAGCGCCGGCCGCGGGGTGGAGCCTTTCCCGAGGTTATCGCGGGAACAGCGACCCCTTCTGGACCGCCGCGGCGCAGTCGCGGGGCGGGGCGCGCCGGAAGCTCCGACGCCCGCACAAGAGGGAGGGTCCGGTTAGCTGGGAGAAGGGAATCTCGATTTGCGTTTAAGCCCCTGAAAACTAAAAGCAGAGACAACCCAGATTCCCCATGTTGTGTTAAGAGAAAATCTGAAAATTGTAGTATAGAATTACACCATCTGTGAAATTAGAACCAACAGCTACCCTGTGGTCTTCTAGCACCCGCGCCCTGCTGATCCCGGACGCCTGGTGACCCTCGGCGAACGTTTGCTACTAGAATACGGTTGAATTTAGAGTCCCCACCGAGTGTGTTCGGGCAGCATTATTGAGACTCTTCTGTGTACCAGGACTGAATCAAGTGCTGAGATACCTTGCTGAACAAGACGGTCCCTGGCCTCAAGGAGCTCTCAGTTCGGTTGCCTGACAGCCTTCGGGGATTTCTCCACCCCCTCCTGAAGCGCTGTTAACTATTTGCTGCTGCAGGGACTTCGTGACTGTCTTAAGGCAGTGGGCACACGCTGGATTGCGGGAGCAGCACTAGATGCCTACTGTGTGAAATGTGCGGTGACGGGGGACACAAAGTGCCAGGTGGAGGACGCAAAGAAGTATAAAATGGTGAGTGAGGTAGAACAACTCTTAACCCTTAGTACTCAGCCTGGGGAATTTTATTAACAAATGAGAATATGATGTGAAATCTGTTCAAGAGCCCATGATTCCAAGTAACTTCCTAAGCAAATTTCATGATACCAACCTATGCTTGAATTAAGTTTAAAACGGGCAGTAGCGCAGAGGGAGAGACAGTATTTCAAGAAAAAGAAAACACTCCATGTTATTTTTTGTCACTGGGTCCTTTTGTTATTTTAGGGCTGGGAAAACGCAGGCCCAGCAGGCAATGAAATGAGCTCATGTTTGTGCTTTAGTGTTTTACTGAAGCAGTCACAGAAGCAGTACCTGTTGTTAAAGACAGAAAGATTAGTTCCTAAAGACATGAAGAACAGCAGGTATGTATAAATGTTTGTGTTTTTAATTTTTTTTTTGTGATGGTGACAGAAATAATCACTTCTTTCTAAAGTAACTCCAAAAGAATGAGACTCCAGGACCAAAACTATTTTCCCCATGTATCTTTCATCTCAACTTACTTTCCTAGAGATATATAAAAAGGAAATATGTATATAAAAAGGAAATATGTAATCAGAAACCTTGTTTTTCATTTATTGTTCATTTTAGATTTTCATGTAAAAAAGCACTTTCTCTCTTTCCAGACATCTGTCTTCACAATAAGTGTATTTGCAATAATCTATGTCCATTCCATTTTAGCATCACAAAACTGTGTCCACCATTAATAGAAAAAACTCCAGGGGCACCTGGGTGGCTCAGTGGGTTAAAGCCTCTGCCTTCGGCTCAGGTCTGGGATCGAGCCCTACATCGGGCTCTCTGCTCAGCAGGAAGCCTGCTTCCCCCTCTGTCTCTCCGTCTACTTGTGATCTCTGTCTGTCAAATAAACAAATAAAATCTTAAAAAAAAACAAAAACAAAACTCCAAATCCTCTTTCTCAAAAACGTAGATTTTCCTAACTTGGAAAAAAAAAAAAACTTAACTTCTTCCTGTTGAGCCCTTTAGAGCTGTAATACTGTTTCTCTTGTTTCACTGACAAATTCATAAGACTCGTGTATCACCTCTGTTCCCTTGTTATCCATCTCCTGCCTGTTTCAATGCAATTGACTTCTATTGCTATAACTACACCTAAATAGCATTCTTGAGGTTGCCAGTTAACTTCTTGATAAACTCATCAGCTTTTTCTCAGACTTCCACAGTGACTCTACTCACTGCCTTCCCAAAGACACAACCCTTTATAGGTCCTTATTATTTCCTGGTTTTCCCTCTTCCTTTTGTCCATTCTCTTCTGCTGGCACTTCTGATGGCTTTACTGTAGGTATTACTTACGTTCAATGTTTAGCACTTTTTTGAGTTCTCTTTTATTAGTTAGTTTCTTAATCATGACTTCAATTATACCACTTCATTCTTTTATGCATTCATTCAGTAAATATTTTTTGGACATCTACTGTGTGCCACATGGTATTTTTCTTGTGGCTAGGGATATAGCAGGCAAAAAGAACAGCGCTTGCTCTCTCTCATGGGATTTTATAACTAATCTGGTAAGACAGAAGTTGGATAAAGTAAAGTGTGATGAAATATCAAGGAGGAATCCAGAGTACTTTTAAATGTTCACTTCCATCCTGTACCCAGTAACCTGAATTCTAATTTGGAGGTTTGATCTTCCTGTAAAGGTTCTAGATCACCTTTTTAATGCTTTCTTTCTCTGTCTCCGAAACTAAATTCTTATTCCAGCACAGAGTATTATGAAAGCAGTATTTTTAAGATCAAAGTGCTGAATACCTGAAATCTTCCCCCAAATTTTTAGCTTAAAAAAATAAACAAAACCTTTATAAAAATAGTATTGTAGATAGTATGATATGCATTTTAATTTTTTTTTTTTTTTGCTAGTGTCTGACAAGGTGTTCATTACCTCATGTCTAGACCAATGACACCTAAAGTGGTGGTATATGTACTTCATTGGTGTGTGCAATATGACCCACTGGAGTGCAGAAAAATATTAGAAATTTAATTTATATTTTATCTACAAACAGGAAAAATTTGTTTCATTAATTTTTTTAAATACATGAATTGACACTGATGTCCTTACTTTGCATTTATCATTTAGACACATGTCACAGATAGTAAATGGGGTATCCTAAGGGAAGAATGGGAATTCACAACTTGGAAGAGTTGAAATTAGTAATTTCCTCTAATTATTTGCATCAGCATATGGTAACATAATACAGTGTGGCTGGTTAAGTGTATTTGTAGACGATATTATCAATCCAGTTTTAACTAAATAAACCTCCACAAAAATGGGCAAGTAGTCTAAAGATTGTCCCCACCCTCTTGTACTGTTGGTGGGAATGCAAACTGGTGTAACCAGTCTGGAAAATGGTATGGAGGTTCCTTAAAAAGTTAAAAACTACCGTATGACCCAGAAATTGCACTACTAGTATTTACCCAAAGGATTAAAAATACAGATTGGAAGGGGTACATGTACCCTGATTTTGGGGGGAAGATTTTGTTTATTTATCCAAAGAGGAGAGAGAGAGAGAGATTGCACACCAGTGGTGGGGGGAGGGGAAGAGGGGGGAGGGAGAGGGACAAGCAGACTCCACACTGAGCCCTGAGCCCAATGTGGGGCTCAGTCTCACAACCCTGAAATCAAGACCCCAGCTGAAACCAAGAGCTACCCAGGTGCCTCCCACACTGATGTTTATAGCAGCAGTATCAATAATAACTAAACTATGATAATAAGAGCCCAGATGTCCAATCGACTGATGAATGGATGAAGACGATGTGATTTTATATAAATATATCTCCCCATATATATATGGTGGAATATTACACAGCCTTCAAAAGAATGACATCTTGCCACATCTCCATGATGTGGATGGAGCTAGAGTGTGTTATGCTATGCTAAATAAGTCAGTCAGAGAAAGACAAATACCATATGTGGGATTTAAGAAACTTACATGTGGAATTTAAGAAACAGATGAACATGTGGGAAGAAAAAGAAGAAAGAGAGGGAAGCAAATCATAATGATTCTTAATGATGGAAACCAAAGTGAGGGTTGATGGGGGGAGCGTGGTGGGGGATGGGCTAAATGGGTGATGGGTATTAAGGAGGGCACTTGTTATAATGAACACTGGATATTATACGTAGATGATGAATCACTAAATTCTACTCCTGAAATCAATATTACACTATATATTAACTAACTAGAATTTAAATAAAAAATTGAAAAGGAAATGAGTTTCTCCAAAGAAACCATCATTAAAGGTAAGCAAACAAGAAATGCCAGAGTCGAATATATTAGGAAGGCTGATGAAATATGGATTAAAAGATGATGAAAACTTGGTTCCAACTTTCAAGGAACTCAGAATCTAGTGGGGGAGACACTTTTGTAAAGTAAAACACAATGTGAAAACTATAACCATAAAAGTCTGTATAAGATTGGGCGAGGGGGGCGCCTGGTTGGCTCAGTTGGTTGAGCATGGGACTCATGGTTTTGACTCAGGTCATGATCTCAGGGTCCTGAGATCAAGCCCTGCCCTGTGTCAGGCTCTACCATTAGCAGGGAGTTTGCTCAGAATTCTCTCTCCCTCTGTCCCTACTGCCTCTACTCATATGTGTGTGTGCTCTCTCTCTCTCCTCTCTGTCTCTCTCTCTCTCAAACAAATAAATCTTTAAAAATTTAAAAAAGATTGGGGGAGAGTGAGAGGAATGGGGCATTAGCTAACAGGAGAATAGAGGTGATAATTAAGTCTTCTGGCTGGGTTTTGATTGAATTCATCTGGAAGATTGAAGTTTGAGGGTGGGGAGAGATGATCAGACTTTTAATTTAGAACATGTTTTGGGTAGTGTGGATAATGAACTGGGGAAAGGCAAAGACAGATAGGAAGACCAATTAGGATTCTGTTGCTATAACTCAACCCGTACTGTGCTATCTTGAAATTTTTAATTTAGAAATTTCATTTTGACCAAAATTCCTTCTCATTTGATCTCTCTCATTCCTTTGTTCATTTAGTGTTCTTACCATCGTCAAAGCCTGCAGGCCATGCCTCATTTCTGTTCACTAGCACTTAGTCCCCTCTATCCTTCTGACCCGTCAACCTACATTCCCAAATGAATATTTTCTCTGTTCATGCTCTCAAACTGCCAAACATTTTTAAGGAAAATCGCACAACCTTGTAAATGGATGCTACTACTAATGTATGATTGCCCATTTTCATTGAACCTTTATAATTGCCTAGAAGTGCTTTTACTTCTTTCTGATTAACTCCTTTTCACACTCTCTGCAGACTCTACTGTAAAACTTTGCCATTCCTGTTAAGATGCCTGCTTTAATCTCATATGCTCTTATTTTCAGCCTTTGATACTTTTTCTTTACAGAGAAACTATATATCATCAAGCTATTTGGCCGGAGCTCCTTCAATCAAATTCCCATATTCCCACATTTTGTCCTTTCCACCACCCTGCACACCCATTGTTATTGCCAAATGCTTCAAAGGAAGAGGTATCCCAGGTGTTCTCTTCTGAGCCAATGTACTGCTTTCTTAATCTTGGCTGTTCATTGGCATCACCTTCTAAGCAACCACTCATGCCTCAACCCCACGCCCAGAGTGTGGACCAGGCACTGGGATGTTTAGAAGCCTTCCAGGTGATTCTGATGTGTGCCCTAGGTTGAGAATGAACCCATCATCCTCTGAAAACTTCCTGCCTGGTTTCTAGCCTACACTTGTAGGCAGATTCCCTTTCTCTTACTGGATCGAGTCCCTCAAGGGCAGCAGCCATTTCTTATTCATTCTTATAGTTTTATGGTCTACATTCCTGGCAACGTAGTGGATTCTCAATTTGTTAAACGAATTAAGTAATCAAATCCAGATGTATACAGTTCTTTTGTGGCCCCTTCTCTCCAATCTAAATGTGCAATGACAGATTGAATATTTCCAGTGCTGAGCCTGTTTAGTTTGCTTTTCTTTTTTGTCTTTTTTTTTTTTTTATAAGATTTATTTATTTGAGTGAACGAGAGAGCGCACCAACAGGGGCAGCAGGAGAGGGAAAAGCAAGCTCACCTGCTGAGCAGGATACTGACCTGGGGCTTGATCCCAGGACCTCAGGGTCATGACCTGAGCCAAAGGCAGACGCTTACTGACTGAGCCCCTCAGGTGCCCCTAGTTTCTTAAAAATTGTTTTTCTTCTTGGGTTTCCTGTAATGGTAAACTGAATTATATGCACCAAGTCACCTGAGATAAAAATGTGAGTCCCCTATGATTATTTACTCTTATTTCTCACATGCAATTGATCAAGTCCTGCTAATTTTTTTGCTGAATATTTCTCATCTTTATCTTCCTTTTTTTTTAAATTGAGGTATAATTGACATACCACATTGTATTAGTTTTAAGTGTACAACATAATGATTCACTGTGTTGAATCAGTTACAAATTTTTTTTCTTGTGGTGTGAACTTTTAAGATCTATTGTCTTTGCAACTTTCAAATGGGCAGTATTTTTAACTATAGTCACTGTGTTATACATTAGATCCCCATTACTTATTCATTTTATAACTTGAAGTTGTAACTTTTGGCCCCTTTCACCCATTTCTTCCCCCATCCCACTCTGGCAACCACCAGTCAGTTCTCTGTATCTGTAAACTTGGGTTTGTTGTTATTGTTGTTTTAGATTTCACAGATAAGTGATATCATATGGTATTTGTTTTCTCTGTCTGACTTATGTCACTTAGCATACTAAGGCCATCCATGTTGCCACAAATGGCAAGATTCTCTTTATGGCTGAATAATATTCCACTGTGTATATGTGCCACGTATATTTTCTTTATTCACTCATCCATTGATGGACACTTAGGTCATTTCCATATCTTGGCTATTGTAAATAATACTATAAAGGAATGTGGGGGTGCAGGAATCTTTTTGAGTTAGTGCTTTCAGTTTTTTCAGGTAGATACCCAGGAGTAAAATTCCTGTATCATATAGTAGTTTTTTTTTAAATTTTTTGAAGAATCTCCATACTGTATTCCAGAGTAGCTGCACCAACTTACATTTGCATCAGTAGTGCATAATGGTTCTCTTTCCTCCACATCTTCACCAACACTTGTTATTTCCTGACTTCTGAAAATAGCCATTCTAACAGGTGTGATGTGGTTTTGATTTGCATCTCCCTGATGATTAATGATGTTGAGCATCTTTTTTGTGCTTGTTGGCCATCTGGATATTTTCTTTGGAAAAATGTTTACTCAGATTTTCTGTCCATTTTTTAATTGGATTTTTTTTTTTTTTTTGCTGTTGAATTGTATGAGTTCTTTATATATTTTGGATATTAACCCCTTATCAGACATATGACTTGCAAATATTTTCTCCCATTCAGTAGGTTGCCTTTACATTTTGTTGATGTTTTCCTTGCTATGCAAAAGATTTTTAGTCTGATATAGTCCCACTTGTTTGTTTTTGCTTTTGTTGCTTTTGATGTCAGGTTAAAAAAAAATCGTTGCCAAGATCTATGTCAAAGAGTTTACTGCCTATGTTTTCTTCTAGGAGTTTTATGGTTTCAGGTTTTATATATAAATCTTTACTCCACTTGAGTTAATTTTTGTGTGTGTTGTAACATAGTGGTCCAATTTCATTCTGTTGTATGTGGTTGTCCAAATTTACTATCACCATTTATCGGAGAGACTACCCTTTCCCCATTGTTCTTGACTTCTTTGTCATAAATTAATAGACCACATATGTGTGGGTTTATTTCTAGGCTATCTATTCTGTTCTGTTGATCTATGTGTTTGTATTTTGACAGTACTATACTGTTTTGAGTACGATAGCTTTATAATATAGTTTGAAATCAGCATGCAAGAGCTTTATTCTTCCTTATCAAGGTTGCTTTGGCTATTCTTTTGTAAATGATTTTTAGTTTTAGGGGACATTGTGTTCAGAAAAGATACTTGATATAATTTCAATCTTCATAAACTTATTAAGACTTATTTTTTGGCCTAATATATATCCTTCCTGGAGAATGTTCCATGTCTATTTGAGAAGTATGTATATTCTGTTGCTTTTGGGTGGAATATTCTATATAAATCTGTTAAGTCCATCTGGTCTAATGTGTCATTTAAGGCCAATATTTCTTACCGATTTTCTGTCTGGATTATCTATCCACTTATGTAAATGGGGGTAATAAAACCCCACTATATTGTATTGGTGTCTGTTTCTCCTTTTAAGCCTATTAGTGTTTGGTTCATATATTTAGGTGCTCCTATACAGGATGCATAAATATTTATAAGTATTTAATTCCCTTGTTGGATTGACCCCTTTGTGATTATGTAATGCCCTTTATCTCGTGTTAGAGTCTTTATTTTAAAATCTAGTTTGATATAAATATAGCTATCCCAGTTTGTTTGTTTTTTGGTTTTCATTTGCATACAATTCCCTTTTCATTCTTTCACTTCCAATCTGTATGTGTCTTTACATCTAAAGTCTCTTATAGGCAGCATATAAAATGGGTCTTGTTTTCTTACCCATTTATTCTGTCTTGTAGTTGGAGAATTTAGTTAATTTACATTTAAAGTAATTACTGATAGTTACATACTTATGACTTATGACTTATTATTATAAGTACTTATTTTGTTAATTGTTTTCTTTTGTAGTTCCCTTCTGTTCCTTTTTTCTTGTTGCTCTCTTACTGGTTTGATGGCATGCTTAGATTCCTTTATCTTTTGTGTATCTATTATAGGATTTTCCTTTGGGATTACATGAGGCTTACATATAACAACCTGTATCTACAGCAGTCTATTTTAAGTTGGTAACAACTTAAGTATGGTTGCATTCTAAAGCCCTACATTTTTACTCCACTTCCCTATCCCCTTGTTTTATGTATTTGATGTCACATTTTACATCTTCTTTTTTAAAGATTTTTATTTATTTATTTGACAGACAGAGATCACAAGTAGGCAGAGAAAGAGGAGGAAGCAGGCTCCCACGCGGGGCTCAGTCCCAGGACCCTGGAATCATAACCTGAGCCGAAGGCAGAGGTCTTAACCCACTGAGCCACCCAGGTGCCCCACATTTTACATCTT
Organism: Martes martes; assembly: GCF_963455335.1. Taxonomy (NCBI): domain Eukaryota; kingdom Metazoa; phylum Chordata; class Mammalia; order Carnivora; family Mustelidae; genus Martes; species Martes martes. Next base: position 119,499,606 of record NC_137891.1, read on the forward strand.
CTTATCCTGTGTATCCCTTAACTAATTATTATAATTATAGTTATTTTTACTTTTCCCTTTTAACCTTCATACTAGCTTTATACATGTTTAATCTATTACCTTTACTATATATTTACCTTTCCTGTGAGATGAAGTCTTACATATGTTTTCTTGTTATTAAATAGCACCTTTCTTTTCAACTTGAAGAAGCCCATCTGCCGTTTTATGTAAAGCCAGTTTAATGATGATGAACTTTTTAAGATTTTGCTTGTCTAGGAAACTCTTTATCTCTTCTTCAGTTCTGAGTGATAACTATTCATATATTCATGGTTGGAAGTTTTTTCCTTTCAGTACTTTGAATCATGTCACTCCCTTCTGACCTGCAAAGTTTTTAACAACAACAAAATCTGCTTGTAGTTGTCTGAGGGGTTCTCTTGTACATAACAAGTTGTTTTTCTTTTGTAGGTTTTAAGATTCTCTCATTATGTTTGACTTTTGACATTTTAATTATAATGTTTGTTAGTGTGGGTCTCCTGGATTCGTCTTTTTTGGGACTTTCTGGGCTTCCTGGATCTGGATGTCTGATTAGTTGTCCAGGTTGAAGAAGTTTTCAGGTATTATTTCTTCAAATAATTTTTCACCCCTTTCTCTCTCTTTTCTTTTGCTGGGATCCCTATAAGAGGATGTTAGTCTATTTGTTGTTGTTCCATAAGCCCCATAAGCTCTCTTGCTTTTTTTTCCTTCCTTATATTTTCTTTGTGCTATTCTGGTTGGATGAAATCCACTGTCCTTAGATTAACTGAGCCTTTCTTTCTTCATCTAGCCTGCTTTTGAAAACTACTAGTCTATTTTTCAGTTCAGTTATTGTAGTGTTAAGCTCTGTGACTTTTGTTTGGACTTTCTGTCTCTTTGTTGAAGTTCTCACTGTGTTCATTCATTCTCCCAAGTTTGGTGGGCATCTTTATAACCATTACTTTGAATGCTTTATCAGATAAATTACTTATTCCTGCTTCATTAAGGTTTTTTTTCTGAGGTTTTACATTGTTCTTTTGTTTGGAATATATTCTTTTGTTCATTTTACTTGATTCTCTTAGTTTCTCCATGTTAGATGAAACATCCACCTCTCCCAGTCTGAAGTAGTGGCCTTGTGTAAAAGATGAACGTTGTCATTCAACCTAGCCCTAGCTCTTGGTTGTCTCTCAAACCTTTGTAATTGTCTAAGCAGCCCATTATATTTTTAATTGCTCCCAGTAGCTGAGGGTTTGCGAAAACCTTTCAATGTCCCCAAGGGAAGAATCTCAATCAGCACCTAGATTCAGGCTGATTGGAATATAGACCTTTTGGCAGCAGCTATTAAAGTATACACATGTACATAGTCCTTTGGGATTGCAAACATAAGCCCTGCGGGCCACCAGAGCCAGGCCATCTGGAGGTGTCCTCTGGGTATTAGTCACAAAAATCAGCACTCCAGACAAGTATATAAGGTGGGTTTTGCCATGAGAGACTATGGACTCTGAAAAACAATCTGAGTGTTTTGAAGGGGTGGGGGGGGTGGGAGGTTGGGGGAGCCAGGTGGTGGGTATTAAGGAGGGCAGATATTGCATGGAACACTGGGTGTGGTGCAAAAACAATGAATTCTGTTATGCTGAAAAGAAATAAAAAACAAAAATAATAATAATTTACAAGCGAAAATAATAATAATAATTTACAAGGAAAAAAAAAAAAAAAGAAACGTGCCCCAAGTCACCAGACTGGTTAATGTCAGAAACAGAAGTAGAACGAAGGCTCCCTGACCAGAGGCTTTTTGTAGTCCTTTCTGTTTGTAAGCAGCCATGAAATTGTATGGGTGGGCTTGGTTCAAGACCAAAGAAGAAGTGAGTCCTTGAAGGGTAGGGTTTGGTTGTGGACAGAAGAGCAGATGTTCCATGATGGAGTGACACTGGAAGACCCTGGGAGAGCGAAGAAGGGAACAGCCTAATGAGAGTAGAAGGCACAGAGTAGAGACTGTTGGTCACTGGGGGTTGGATTAAGGAGTCCTTTTAGACCAGGTAGATTTTTACATTGTGGGCCTTGGGGTACTTTCATGGATTTCTCAAATGGAAAGACTTGGTAAAAATTTTATTTTGGGAAGATCAGTCCATGTGGTGAATAGGAAGGATGGAAGTCAGAGAATTCAAAGGGCAGGAAGACGGGGTAAGCTGGGGTATCAGGTTGTGGCAGTAGGAATGAAGCAGAAAATTCAAACCCACAAGGCACTTCTAGGAGGGGAAGACAATAGCCGTAGATTATAGTTTTATAAAGAGATTAAAGGATCGAAGAGTGTAGAAGAATGGTATTCCCATGGACAGAAATAAAATAACTTGAATGAGGAAAAAAAATAAAGTGGGTTTTGTTGTTGTTGTTGTTTTGTTTTGTTTGTCTCTCCCCCCCGCCCCCCCCAGAGATGCTGACAAGTTGTAGCAAAGTAGAGGGAGAGTGCAAAGATAGCATCCATTGGCTTAGTTCTGTGAGATTAGCTCCATAGGCCCTAGGTGTATGCCATACCTGTCCTTCAGGCTGAAACTCTAGGATAAGCAAATAAACCTCTTTCATAGGAAGACTGGGGATGTGCTTCAGTCTGTTGAATATGTAGTGCCCTGGGGTGGTATCCTGCCAAGAACTCTCTCTCTGATTGTTATAGCCCCATGAGACCCAGGAATGCAAGCTCCCTTGGGCTCCAGAGCCAGGCAATCAAGGATCATCCCATGGGTTGGTAGCTGCACAAATAAGGGCACTAGACATCTGTAAAAACTACCTTTTGGGAGTTACTGGTGTGCTGGTGTATGGCAAGATAGTGTGACAATGGTGTTCATCAGCTCTAGGAAGGGAGAGAAAGAGTATAAAGATGGCACCTACCAGGGGTTCCTGGGTGGCTCAGTGGGTTAAAGCCTCTGCCTTCAGCTCAGGTCATGATCCCAGGGTCCTGGGATTGAGCCCCGCATCGCATCGGGCTCTCTGCTCAGCAGGGAGCCTGCATCCTCCTCTCTCTCTCTCTGCCTGCCTCTCTGCCTACTTGTAATCTCTGTCTGTCAAATAAAAAAAATTTAAAAAAAAATCTTAAAAAAAAAAAAAAAAAGATGGCACCTACCAGAGAAAGAAAAAAGAAAGTGGTTGTGCCTGTTGGCTAGAGAAAGGCAGTGGGAGAATGTGGCAATGAAGTCCTCCAGTTTCTGTCCCCAGAGCAGGTTTTAGCAGGCTCTTATGTGTATGTTTCAAATTAGATGTCTGCCCCTCAGGCCAATACTTTTATATAAGCAGGTGAGCCTTTCTCACTTAAAGTCTAAGAGCTATCAGCTGCTTCTAAGCTGGGCCCTGGTGTGGGTGAGTCCAAGCATGTGAGCCCTATGAGAGCTGTTTCTTAGATTGCTACAGTCTTGTAGTGTGAACCCCATTGGTTTTCAAAGCTGCATGTTTTGGGGGCTCATCCCTTAGATGCAGATCTTAAAAGTTGGAGTGTTGGATATGGGTTTAAACCCTTTGCTTCTCAAGGACAAGCTCCAGGTTTTGAAATTCCCTCCTGATTATAAGTCTCCACACTTCAGCTGAGGCTTATGGCAATTTATGGCAAGATTGTGTACAAGCCTCTTTTACCTGCTTTGTTGTGGCTTTTTTCTTGTTTCCTCAAAGAGTTGTTGCTCAGCCAGCCTTTAGGTTTTTTCAGAGGAAATTATTTGGTATGACTGTGGAAAGAGGTGAGTTAAGAATCTTCATCACCCTGTTGAACTGGAACCCATCTTCTTATTTTTAAAAAATGATTGTTTTATATTAAAACAATTTGAAGCCAATAAAAAATTGCAAGAATAGTACAAAAAATTTCTGTATATCTTTTGCTAGAAAGCTCTTTCAAGCTTTGCCAGTTATTCCAATAATGTCTTTATAGCAAAACATCCAAGCCAAGATCAGGTGTTGCACCCAGTTGCCATGGTACTCCATCCTCCTTGAATCTGGATCAGTTCTTAATCTTTTTCTTTTTCTCTTTGACACTCTATCCTTATCTCTTTCTTTCTGAAGAGTTAATCACTTTTCTTAAGTTGGCTTGATTAATATTGATTGTGTCTTGTATTTTCACTGATCATATATGGAACAATAAATGATACTAGTTTATATTTTAAACTACATAAATGATATACAGATGCATCCTTTTGTGATTAGGAATCTAATACTGTTCTTTGTCATGTCTGTTGCCTCACTGCTTGTAGACTGATGATTCCTTTTTTGTCTTGAAACAATTAATTTGTTTTTAATGTGTTTTTTTTTTTTTAAAGATTGTTCTTTCTATGACAGATCTTTGTGGTTATCACTGGCCAGACACCAATTTTTATATGAATTTCTTTCTGGACTTAGAAGTTCCAAGATTATTTAGATATTGTAAATTTGAAATGCTAACCAGCTGGAGCATGTATCATGATTACAAATACTCTTGGGAGACCATTTTCCCCTCTTTTAAGAGTTCATGCCATGACAGAAAAGTTTCTTTGTCCTCTTGCTAAGGGTTGCTATAGGGTGAATTTTGTCTAATTTACTTTTTCACTGAGGGTACAGAACTTACCAGACTTTAATTTATGTATGTAGTGAGACAGTAGGAAGAAGGGCTTGTAGTTTCTAATTTCTGCTTTCAGCAATGGCTCAAAGTCTTATCTTTGGGTACTATATGGGTTTAAATATTCCAGCACCTTCCTCACCAATCCTCTCCCTGCTCAAGACAGGGTAATATTGTGTGCTCCAGGCTCTGGTATTCAGTTCCTTTTTTATTTCTGCCACTTAAGTATTTCCCTTCATTTTTTGTAAGCTCAAGCATGTATTAAAAGTTGTGTTTGTTTGTTGTGGTTTTTTTTGTTTTTGTTTTTGTTTTTTTTTTGCATCTCACCAAGTATGTGTAGTGGAAGAGTTTTCATGTTACCTAGTCTGCTGGTACTAGAGATTGATTGTAATCAGGTCAGTTAACAGAAACCTGGGTACAGTGATTTACCCAAATAGGGATTTATTTTATCACTTACTAAGAAGCTCAGGGGCAGGCAGCTTTTTGTGTTTCTATTTTGCTATTCTTAGCATGTAACTTTCATCCTCTTTTCATGAGATGGCTTCTGTATTTCTAGGCATTACATATATCTTGAAGGCAGGAAAAAAGGGAGAAGGGTGAGGCAGAAGGTACTTGTCAAATGAGGCTGTTTTCTTTTCTTTCTTTCTTTCTTTTTTTTTTAATCAAGAAAATACCTTTCACAAGCTTCCATCTAGTAAACTTTTGCTTACATGTCATTGGCCAGATCTGGGTCATTTGTTTCCTTGTTACAGTAGAATTTGTAAATGTAATGTGCCCTGTTTAAAAATATTAATATTTAACAAGGTTCATTATTATCCTGAACAAAACAGCAAAGCTCTTGGCAAGGAAGAAGGTGAGAATAGTTATAGAACAAACAATTATCAATATCGGCCATGCTACTGAAGGGCAAGAACTGAAAGTCTCTTGTGCTCTTTCTACTACACTGCAACTTCCTTTCAGTTTAGAATAATAAACAGAGTCAGCAACAAAACTTGAAGAGCTCAGTGCAAAATGAAACTATGAAGCCCCTTGTTCAAGAAGCAGGAGGAAAGTGCCATTAAAAGGTACTAAAATAAGAAACTTTTTCCTTTCTTCCATGGTCTCTTTCTCAACTTTCAAAAGTTTTTGTTTTTTATTTGCTGTTCAATGTCATTCTAAACAAAGAAAAACTAAAAATTTAAATTGTTAGCATGAATTTACCCTACATTTTCATATTGTGCAATGCCAGTTTAAAAATGCAAATATAAAAGCATTTAATATGTATACATAATTAAAGAAATGACACAATTTGTATTTCATAGTCTGTATGCATTGTATTTCATTCTTACCAAAATAATGGGAATGCTGCACAAATCTAACTTAATTTCTAAAATTTTGTTTCTTGACATATGCACATTCTACCATTATTCTCTACCTTTGGCTTCCTGATGAATGAGGAAAGACTGAAAGGAAGAGGAACTATGGATTACCATTTCCTTTTGTCATCCTTTTCAGTAACTTTTTAAGTGGTTGGCAGCTTCCATGCACACTTGCCTTTTACTCTGGTTGGTCTATTGGAATTTTTTCTTCATGGAATATTGAGAACACTGTGTGAGTAGGGCAGCAAGGACCTGCAGTGGACATGTGTATCTGTGGAAAGATCTCCAAGGTGTATTTAAAACAAACAAACAAACAAGGTGCACAACAATTTGAGTCCTTCTGTGTAAATAAAAAAGGAATGTGTGTGCTATTCTTATATAAGTACATTGTATATGCATAACTTCTTAAATAAAAATATAAAGAGACTATAGGGGTTATCTTTGTAGGGAAGGTACAGTGGGGTAAGGAGTGAGAAGGGTTTGAGGTTTCCATTTTTCATTTTGTATCTTTCTTTACTGCTTGGATTTTCAATCTGTGCATCTGTGTATGTG